>NC_136068.1:1292709659-1293309659 GCF_964261635.1 Lissotriton helveticus
GGTGTGCACAAATTTGTACATGAATTCCAGTGCAAGAGTGCCTGTGATCTGGATTCCTTTTGATTAGAAGGAACAGTGTTATGACTTGCATGTACACAAACTTATCGATCAAACCATGCCTTTGCCTGGTGAATTAATTCTGCTCCCTGCTGTTCACCTTTCATCCGCTGTCCGAGGATCCATTTGTAAAGTCGAAAATAATAGTGTCTTCATGGGACCTAGTGAATGTAACTTGACCATGCCTAGTGCACAGAGCCAATACTTGTTTCTGTTTTTATCTAAGTCAATGTGACAATTAAAATAGTCTAGACAGATTCACCTCTTGTGGAGCTTTACTGGCACGGGATGGACCTGCTGAAAGGCCTGAAGCATATTACTTCTGAGAGAACAGAGGATATGGGGAGTTACCTAAGTACCAGTCTGGAGATCATGCTATCCCGGTAACGTGTACTTGCAATTAGAGATTTCTCAACACAACCTCATGTTCCATGGAAGAGACAACCCAGAGACGTTCCAGAGACTACCCAATCCTTTACCATCTTGATCCCAAATTTCACATTAGGACTATCTGTAGAAAATCCACCTTTTCTGCGTGGTCACCCCGGATTTTTCGCCTTTCGCTGGACTATATTTTTGCTGACTGTAGAACTCTGTACACTTTACCCCTACTGACAAGTGATACACTGCGTGTGCTCATCCTTTCACCATTATAAAATTGAGATACCCCTGATTGACATATTTAACTCACTTATAAGTCCCACGTACATAGCATGAAGTGTACCTAGGGCCTGCAACTTAAATGTCACAAGTGGACTTTCACACATATTGTGCCACCCACTACAGTGACTGTGTAAACATAGCTGCCTACCCTGTGAAGCCTAGCTGCGCCTTATTAAGCTGAAAATTTGACCTGTCAAAATAACCCTTTTTGACAGGCTTAAATCCTCTTTTTAAATATTTATAAGTCAGCCGTAAGCAGGCCTTATTGCCCATAATGAAAGGTGCCTGGTAAGACATGGAAGCTTTAATGTTACATATGCCCTTACAGTGAAAAAGCCACAAAAGCTATTTTCACTGTAGCAAGGCTAGCAGTTCCCTAGACAAACATTAGTGTGTAATATTACATACTAATAATGTATCTGGTGAATGGGATTAGCTAGAAAGGTATATAAACAACTATTTGTAATAGTTAATTAACCATCCAATTCTATGGTGGAGACGTATTGTTACTGAATATTGAGGTAAAGTAACTCTTAAAAACTTACTTCCCTCTACCCGAAATTCTTGGAGGCTAATCTGCATTTTGCTCTCCTACTTCTGCCAGCCAATAATTTGCATTTCTGTAGCCCCCTTGACGAGGTGCGAACTAGCTCCCAGAATTGAGACAAGGCCTTGGGTGCGGGGAGTTGTTGTTGTGCCCTTGACAGGATGGCAACTGAGATGGGCCCACAATCCTGCTTGGATTCAAAGAGGCCTACTCTGTAACAAGCAGGTGTAGCTAACACCCAGAACTGCCCCCTTCCTCGGTCCGCCCAGACAGGCGGTTTACAATCACATTAGGCCTCCTGCTGGAGAGTCGAATCCTGCTTGACAGGTGTGCATTGGTTCTACATATAACACTTAGGGCACACATAAAGGGGCCTTTACAAGATGACAAAACAATTCTTGTGTATCCAGTAGCTGCTTGATGTAAAATATAACTTTTGTTCTACTGTACTTCTGTCTCTGAGTTTGTTGTTGGTACAGGACCTATTTCAAACTGGATTTTATTGTTATAAATGAGAGAATTCTAGTATTACCATAATCCACTCTGAACACACACACACACAGTCCACAGTGTCCAGGTTTAGTGTTGCCGAAAATGTCCACAGTCTTGAAAATGCCCAAAGTGGTTAGGGTTTGCCCCTTGCACCTTTAATCCAAGAGTCATTCACACCAACTAGCTCCTGCCAAGCATAAATGTGTCATCTCTACGCATCCAACTCCAAACATTCCTGGATTTGTGAAAGATCAGAAGAGGACTGAACCTGCTGTTTGAAACCTGAGAAGAACCTTGAAGGACCGGACCTGCTGTCCTTCTTGTATTCAGGACAAAGAAGTGGACTCCAAGAGTCATTAAGCTGGCCTCCTGTTCAAGCTACAGGGATACATCAAGATACAAGAGGCCTTTCCTACAACTGCCCTGCTTACCAACAGCAACTGGACCTGAACTGGACCCTGCTGTTAGCTCCTGGCTGACACCGAATGAGTCTTTAAGCACCTCCCCTGAGGTCCTAGGGAGCATTAGAAGTGTACTCCTGAGGTGAATTAGGACTTAAAGGACTAAGTCAGAAGGTAAAATCTTTTGCCCAGGAGGAACCTGGTTGATGTATCTGATGTGCGCTGCATTGTGGTCAGCATCAAATTGCACCTAGGTCTTGTTCTACCGCGACCGTTCACTATCACTGGCAGTTTGTTCTTCTTGGTATTATTTCTCCTTAAAATTTTAAAAATGAATGTCTGTGGTTCCCCTTATTTGAGTTTTGTCATTTTGATGCGATTTTGTTGTTTACATTTTACTCTATTTTTCTAATTTGGTTTTGGATTTTCATTGTTTTGCATTTTAACTTTATTACTGTTTTAGTACAACATATATACTTTACGCATTGCCTCTAAGTTAACCCTGTATGCTCTGTGCTATAGCTACCAGGGGGTTGAGCTCAGGTTTATTTATCAACTTTAGTGGTTCACCCTGACAAGGATTATGATTATTACTTGAAGTGGCCACTTACCCCCTTCAACTAATAGACTAATTTAGTACACTATCAATTTACACGAAACACCAATTTCCAGAAATTGTACTGGGAGACAGCCAACTTAACTGCAATTGCCTTAGATTTGATCTCTAGCTAATTAGGGGCCCAACAAACTATGATTTTACAAAACAGAATGTCTTTTGATTTTGTCCTGGCAGTCAAAGGTGAAGTTTGTGCTATCAACAGGACAGGATGTTTAATCTTCAATGTCTTTTACAATACATGAGCAAATTGATCAAATTCATTAAAGTGAGGAGTTATTCAAGGTGCTTAGTAATGGTAGAAAAATATTTTGGAGGCTGAAGAATGAAGATTCTAGAGACTGTGCTGGCTATCTTTTCACACTCGTACTAATCTACATCCTTATCTGAGGCTGTATTGCCGTGTCAGCAGCTTAACATGGTGCAAGGATCAAATTCAGAAATTATTATTATTATTATTAAAGGCTTTTATATCGCGCTCTATTACTAAAAAAATAGTATCCTGGCGCGTTGAAGGCAGAGCAGACTAGGGGAGCGTAACTAGCTAGGAATACAGAAGGTAGAAAGGTTTAAACTATAATATTAAAAAGATGGGTTTTAAGACCCTTCTTAAAAGAACCAAGAGTCGGGGCAGTTTTTAAATGAAGAGGTAAAGTATTCCAGGATTTCGCTGCTCTCACTGAGATTGATTGCCCGCCAAGTCTACAATATTTAAATTTGGGGACAGTCATTTGGCACAAATTGGCCGAGCGCAGAGGGCGATTGGGAATATACAGGCCGAACCTTTTTCTCAGGTAGACAGGACCAGTGTGGTGGATGGCTCGATACGCCAGCACTAGGATTTTAAACAGAATCCTGTGGGCAACAGGGAGCCAGTGCAAAGCACGAAGAAGAGGTCGAGCACTGGAACGCTTTGGGACATTAAACAGAAGTCTGGCGGCGGCGTTCTGAATAACCTGAAGGCGGTGAATCAAGAAAGCCGGTAGGCCAGAAAACAGTCCATTAGCGTAGTCTAATCGGGAAAGTACTAATGCCCGAATGACAGTCTCTTTAGCTTCTTTCGGTAATAGAGGGAAAAACCTGCGCAAAGTTTTTAAAGTAAAAAAACAGACTCCAGTGACTTTATTTATATGGTCCTCAAACTTAAGGTTCTTACCGAACCAAACCCCCAAATTTTTCACTGGGCCCGAAGCAACTTTTGGAGGGGGTAGGTCGGTAGGCCAAAGACAATCACTAAAATCCTCAGGAAAAGAGCCATATAGCAGGATCTCGGATTTGCTTTCATTACATTTTAATTGGGCATTAGCTAACCATTGGAAGACAGAAGATAAGCATAATTGGGCCGCCGACGTATCTAAATTATCTTTGGGCCAAGTAAACAAAAGTTGCGTATCGTCGGCGTACGCCATAATTTTTGCCCCTAACTGTTCAGCCAGGTAGATCAGAGGGGTAAGATAAATATTGAAAAGCAATGGGCTTAACACGGACCCCTGAGGAACACCAGTAGAAAGCAATTTAGGAGTAGAAGCAAAAGGAGGCAACCAAACTTGTTGCGTGCGGTTTTTTAAAAATGAGGTCAGCCAGTCAAATGCGGAGCCAGTAATACCTATATCGGCTAGTCTGGAGAGTAGAAGGGAGTGAGGCACCGTATCGAAGGCGGCAGAGAGGTCCAATAAAATCAGAGCCGCTCTGCCACCCCCGTCAAGACACTCCCGAATAGCCTCCGATATTTCGACTAGGGCCGTCTCAGAAAGAATTACTTACCATTAACTCAGGTAGTCCAACAGACCCTTGTCCGCCCAAAATTATGCAAAACTGTTCAAAACAAATGAGCATGGTACTAGAAAAATTATTTGGCCAAATACTCAGAACTACCACCTTTCCGGACGATTGGAAAAAGATATCAATCAGACCATTACTCAAAAAATCAAATCTGGATGGTGAAGAACCAAGTAATTACAGATCAATAGCCAGGATCCCTTTAGCCGCTAAAATATTTGAGAAACTCCTAAACAAACAGCTATCTCGCTATCTGATGGACGGCAACTGGCTGGACCATTCTCAGTTTGGTTTCCGCGAAGGACACGGAACAGAAACTGCTTTAATTACAGCTGTAGAGGAACTCAGGAAAGTGATGGACAACGGAGTGAAGGCCGCCTTGATACTACTCGACCTATCGGCGGCCTTCGATACGGTCAGTCATGAGATTCTTCTAAATCACTTAAAATCAGCAGAAATACATGATTCGGCATGTACCCTCATTGAATCCTATCTAGCCAACAGAACTTTTTCAGTAGAAGTAGGAGGAGCAAAATCCAAAGCTTTTAACCTGCCATGCGGGGTCCCGCAGGGATCTTCGCTGAGTCCCACCCTTTTTTTTTTTTTTTTTTTTTAAAAACCTTTATTGTGTAACAAAAGCATACAGGTACGGGCCTATAACCATCCCGGCCGGCCTCAAAATCAGTTTGTAACACAAACGCAACAATAGAACAGCTCAGCAGTCTCTAGAGAAGAAGCAGCCGGTATTCGAAATGACACATATGGAGAAAGTGGCCGTCGAGTACAGGATAAATCAGGTTAATTTTAAAGTTTATAAATGAAAAAGGATCAGTCGCCATGCAATCCGCAGCAAGCATAGAGGGGGCAATGAACACAGCAGATTATCAACGATGCTAAGAGTCACAATCGGAGGATCGGCTGAAAAATACGCTTATCAGGATAAAAACATGTATTCACAATACGTACTGGCCATCACCCACCCCGTTAACGTGGAACATCCTAACTAATGTTACCAGGAACAATAACAACAGAAACAATAAGCGAACGCTACACCTAAGCACCACACTGACCCGAAAGAAGAAAGAAGAAAAGAAAGAACCAAGAAAAAGAAGAGAAAAAAACGAGGCCCATAGAAACGAAGACGAAACAAAAAACCCCACCCCCAACCCCCCACCCAGCACACATGCAGAGGCTATGGCCTGCCCCCCCCCCTAGCAGTGTGCCTGTCGCCCGAGAACGGAACCCGAAATTTAGGTACAGAGGAGAGAAAGGAAAAAGAAAAAAGGTTATATAATACCGGAGGAGGGCTATCCCAATAGGCTCCCGGTCTCTCCTTCCATGAATGTAGTCTCCGCCCCAGAAGCGACAATAAAAGCAGCAATCACTTAGTACAGTAAAAATGGGGGTGAAACATTACATATCGCACTATTAAGTATAGTGTAAGAACTCGCCAACCCGCTTCACCCACCCGCCACACAGACATCAACTATCAAAGAGAACCACTTAGCCCTGGCCCATTCTTATAAATCCCCCGTGGCATGCCCGCAAAGGAGATCTCATCCCGGCAAACAAGTGAAGACAAAATGTCCACGCACGGTAGAGGTGCAACTTGCAAGCACAAAATGGACGCCGCCGACCACCGACAAAGTCCCCTCCACCGAAGACCAGCACTCCCAGATCCAAGTCAGGGGACGCGTTCCCCAACAGAAGTACCAGGGCGAGGAAAGAGGAAGCAGTCACAGGAGGCAACAATAGCTGGAGCAGTGTACGAGTCCTCAGCGGCGCTACTATGGACGGGGCCACCATCAAATGCTGGGAAAGGCATCCTTCCGGACAATAAAGACGCACGGGCGTTCTGTCACAGGCACCCACACTGTCCGGGATCATCCAGTCCCCTCCGCATCCAAGTACAATCACAGTACTCTCCACAGACGTAGATGAAGGCGATTCCTCGCGTAGCAGGGGGCCATCCGGGTGCATCAGTCCCAGCGTGAGCACAACATCGTCTAGCTTCTCCCCAAGCGCTCGGGAGCCATCCCACCAAGTGGTGTGAAAGTCATTTAGAGCGGCAAGGATATCACTGCAGGACAGCGCAGGCTGTATTTTCCCCATCACTGAGCTACTCGGTGACTCGCACTCACCCTCGCACAGTACTTCAGTAGGCAGGGTGTTGCACTCCCTCGTATTCAGGCACCCATTAGGCGCGTCCAACTGGTTGAGAGAACAAAGGCAGGGCAGGGACAAGTCAGGCTTAGGCAGACCACAGATGGGATTCCGGGGCTTCCCAGAGTATAGGCCTAAAAAACAGTCCACGGCAGCGGTCATCCCCTCTCCGACTCAGCATCAGCCTCAAACTCGGGAGCGGCCCGCAAAAACCGGGCAAGAACAAAGACAAAGCCGACAGGCGCACCTTCCGCTCTCCGCAATCAACAGTAGTTCCATCGAGCCTCCATATCGAGGATGCACTCCAGCCGCACCGTGCGACAACCAGGGCACCAACAGAAAATTTCCCTGTGGAGGTGCCGCGTCTCGGCGGGCCGACTCCGCCCAGGTCCAGCTGGCCGCCTCCGATGAATCAGCGCCCGGCCATGTTTACCAACCGAGGTCTCGGCTCCGGGTCGTTTAAGGCCATCAGTCAATTTCGTGAATATCTCCGTCTGTGAGGCAGGTAGAGGTGCCGGGATCGCACAAGCGATATCTGCGCGCCTTCACCGTCGCCCCGCTGCCATGCAATGCCAGGATCGTGGACAGGATTATCTTGCGGGGCTCGGAAGCTTACGGAGCCGGGAGCCTACACTGCCGCACCGATCGCCATCTTGGCTCCCAGTCCCACCCTTTTTAACTTATACGTCGCCCCACTTGCGGAAATAATAAGAAACTGTGGTTTTACCCCCATATCATACACTGACGACACTCAAATTGTGGTGACCATCAGCAAGGATGTAAAGGAAACAGCGGAAAAATTCCAACGTTGTATGACTCAGGTCAGTCAATGGATGGAAAGGAATTGCCTACAACTCAACGGAGATAAGAGTGAAGTGATGATACTAGGGGGCGACACAAACATCTGGTCCACCATCTGGTGGCCCAAGGACATGGGCAGATGCCCAGGATCATCAGAAAAAGTGAAGAATCTGGGCTTCACTCTTAGCATGAATTTATCATTTGAAGCTCAAGCCAGCAAATTGTCATCAACACTCTGGTATATTCTAAAAATGATAAAAAAGCTATTTCCATATCTACCACAGGATTCACGTAAAACAGTAGTAACAACATTAGCATTGTCGAGACTTGATTACGGAAATGGTCTATATGCCGGAGCTAGGACAAAAGTCATAGACAAATTACAACGTCTGCAAAATGCAGCAGCCAGACTGGTTCTAGGCATACCCAAGTTTGAGCCAATCAGACACAAACTAAAAACTTTGCATTGGTTACCAATCGCAAAGAGGGTGAAATTTCTGTCTGGCCTATAAGGCATTTCAGGGAAAAGGATCACAATTTTTGAGGCATCATCTGAAACAATGTGAACCCACGAGACCTCTGAGATCCGGCCAATTGAAAACTAATTACCGTTCCCAGATTTAGACGAGCTAGCTGGGGCGGTAGAAGCTTCCTGGTACATGCAGCACGCACCTGGAATCAGTTGCCTCTTGCCATAAAAACCTGCCAATCGTTGGAATTATTTAGAAAGGAAGTAAAAACATGGCTATTCTCTGAATAACATAAGACACCGTGCCAGGGATGGAAGGATTTATCATAGCGCCAAGACGCCCATGGGCATTCGCGCGCTCTACAAATTGACAAATCAAATCAAATCAAATCAAGAGCATAACCCTATTTTACCCTTTAAAAGCATTGATCGATGAGGATTTGGAGTTGAAATCTGATGTTATGATATGTGACAGGAAGTGAATGTCTTAATGTCTATTATACGCCCTGAAAAGTGTGCAAATAAAATAGCACTCGAGGAAGGGACTGTGCAATATTACATAATTTGCTTCAGTCTTGTTTTCTGCTCATGCTAACAAATGTCTAAAGGAAGTGGCTATCCCTGATGTTTCAAGCCTCCTTTAAACATCTTGCAGGCAGTGCATGGTCAGTGGGAGGGGAGGCCACTGAATGTGGTCTCGGTCTATATTCCACCGGCGCTGCATGCGATTGCCCTCCCCGCTCTGGGGAAATTTCTGCTAGAACTGCCTGAGGGTGATCTGATATTGGGGGGGGACTTTAATGCAGTGGCACATAACTCACGGGATAGATTTCCGGTGCGTACGCAGGACCCTGGGCCCTCCCGACTGCATGGCTTCCTGGAAGCACAGGGTTTGGTGGACCTCTGGAGGCACTTTCATCCGGAGGCTCGACAATATACATTTCATTCGGCGGTCCATGACAGTCTGTCGCGGATTGACTATCTCCTAACACTGGGACACAGCCTCCTCACTATTACTGATGTACATATTAGGCCCAGGGGAGTTTCAGACCACTCACCACTGACACTAATCGTATCCAACCCCGAGCGGACCAGAACGCGCATATTCCCGATCTACCCTGGCTACCTTAAAGTGCCTCTGATAACCAAGAAACTGAGGGAGGGTACTACGGCATACTTTGCCGAGAATGAGGGATCAGTGGATTCTCCCACCACACTATGGGAGGCATATAAAACAGTCCTTAGGGGGCAGGCCATTTCCATTATAGCTAGTCATAAACATGCACAGAAGCAGGAACTTGTAGTCCTAGAGAACGACCTGGACAGAGCTAACACCAACCATGCAACTAATCCGACCACTGACACGCGACATGCACTACACTTGTGTCAACAGCGTCATACCGATTATCTGCGTAGTAGAGTGTTAGATAACTTAGCGGCCACAAAACAGAGAATATACGAAGTGGGCGACAAGGCCGGCAGACTCCTTGCCTGGCTGGACAGGAAAGGAAGCGGGCAAAAGACCATATTGCAACTGAGGGATCGCGAGGGTCTATTGCAAACAAACCCTTCTGTAATAGTTGAACTAATGGCTGACCACTTCCAAACGGTTTACACACCTGATGCAGAGGTTACCCCGGCGATGGCTGAGACATCTCTCGAGGGGATACCTACCCGCACTCTGTCACAGGCCGACATGGACGAACTGGAGATGGACTTGACCTCTGGGGAGCTCCAAGCGGCTATAACCGCTCTGCACTCAGGGAAGGCTGTGGGTCCCAATGGAATACCGATAGAGTGGTATAAGATAATGTCGGACACGCTCTCTACGCCCCTCCTCAATATGTTGCAGGACAGTTTGGAACGAGGTCAACTACCGCCCGACCAGCGAGCGGCGACCATAGTCACAATTCCAAAACCCGACAAGCCGCCTGAGAGTTGCGGTTCATACCGACCGATTTCTCTCTTGAACGCCGAGACTAAAATCTTGGCTAAGTTGCTGGCCAATCGGCTGCTGCCGCATCTGGAGCATCTGATTCATCCTGACCAATCGGGATTCATGCCTCATAGAAGCACGGCGATGAACTTGAGGCGTCTGCATGGGGTAATGGCACGTGCGCCGATGTTGATGGAACCGGCGGCGATCCTCTCGCTCGACGCCAAGATGGCATTTGATCTGGTTGAATGGAGTTACCTGTTTGCGGTCTTGGAACATATGGGGTTTGGCCCGAAATTTATAGCATGGATCAAATTGCTCTACCAGGCCCCAGTGGCGCGAGTATTGGCTAATGGCCGTCTCTCCAGAGAAATATCGCTGAGGAGGGGTACGAGGCAGGGCTGCCCGCTCTCGCCGCTACTTTTTGCCTTGGTCCTGGAACCTTTGGCCACGGTCATTAGGACTACCCGATTGCTGAGAGGCGTGCAATGGGGGGATGGTTGGGAAGACAGGGTGTCACTGTATGCAGATGACATGCTGGTCTATGTGATGGACTTGCCGTTAAGTGTACCGGCACTGCTGGCGCTGTGCGACAAGCATGGGAAGGCTTCGGGTTATACTTTAAACTGGTCGAAATCGATACTATACATGCTTAATGGTGCGGCACCTGACCTAGGAGACAGCTGTCCGTTGTTGTTGGCGGATGTCTCCTTCCGCTATCTGGGGATCCAGGTTACGCGAGACCATGGTACCTTCCGTAACCTGAACCTTCAACCGCTGCTCGAACGATTGAAATCTGATGTGCGCCACTGGAGCACCCTCCCCTTGACGCTCTTAGGAAGAGCAGCGCTGTTCAAGATGATGGCGTTGCCCCGCTTCCTTTATGTCCTAGAAAATACACCAGCGTTAGTCCCGGTGCAGTTCTTCAGGCAGGTCTCTAATCTACTATCAAGCCTACTGTGGGGGACCAAACCGGCAAGAGTGGCACAATTGAAATTGATCAGGGATTGGTACGGTGGGGGGATAGCACTCCCAAGCTTGGAACTCTACTACTGGGCGGCTCATCTTAAGGTGGTTAACCGGTGGTTACATTGTCCGCAGGATGACCCGGCACTATTAGCGGATAGGAAACAACTTGGAGCTGCCACCCTGCTGGCCCCACTCTATGACAAAAGGCTGCTTAAGAAACTGGTAGGACCCACTAGGCACACGGTGGCACTGTGGCATAAAGCCCAAGCACGACTGAAGTGGGATGGGGTGATCACACGCATGACGCCGTTGTGGGACTCCAAAGCCCTGGGTAGCCTACGGCATAGCAAGGGATTCGCCCAATGGGACACCATAGGGATCTCAGCGGTTGGGGACCTGTGGGTCGGTGGGGAGGTGGTACCATTTGCGACACTCAGGGAACAATATGACATGGGAGCAACTGAGACTTACCGTTACTTACAGATCCGACACGCATTGCTGGCAGCACTAGAACCCGGCATCACGGTCCCGGAGTCGGCCCCCTTAGAGGACCGACTGTTGACAGATTACATGGAAAGCAAGGCTACTTCACTCACCTATCGTAAATTAATAAACAACCTGCCAGACCCATTACAGAAATTAAAAGAGGCATGGGAGGAGGAGATTGGGGAGTTAGATGAGAATAGTTGGAATGCCGCACTGGCTTCCCCTAGGGAGGCCGGAATATCAGCGAGGTTCAGACTAGTGCAATTTAAGATACTGCATCGAGTCTACTACACGCGCACTCTGCTTCACAAAATACACAGAGCCGACCATCCGCACTGCCTGCGCAAATGCGGAGCACTAGGGACCCTTTTCCACACACTTTGGGAATGCCCTCCTATAGTAACATACTGGAGAAGAATCACACGCACTATGGCTCAAACTCTACAAATAACCATTGCTCCTGAACCCAGGCTATGCTTACTTAATGTGTGGGGCCCTACTGATCTGTCGACTCATGGGAGGCTGTGGGTAGGAATAGGTATGATATTGGCAAAACGCGATATCGCGCAACAGTGGGGGACAGAGGCAACACCTACCCTGGCCCAATGGTGTAAGAATATGGACATGATCATGGTGACGGAGAGGGCGGTGTATAAACAAAGAGCTAACCCACGCAAGTGGAATAAATTATGGCTGCCCTGGAATACCTATAGAGGGGATATATGCGAGCCTCTGCCGGAGGAAGAAGATATGGATAGCTCGGGGGAAGATGACGAGGAAAGTTAGAGCTGAAAGGGGGTGTTGGGTGCTGGTAGTGGGTAGGCTATGACGTTATGTGTGTGCCTGATGGGGATACAGTTCAGACTAATCATAGGACGTGCAGCTTGTATTACTGCTCAGCTATTATACATTGTGTTATTGATTGACAGGAATGATGCCAAATATCTAATCGGTGACCTTTTCTTAGTTATTAGTTGTTACAACAGAAAATGTAAAGTGCATTCTCGGTTCAGTGAGGCTGAATGTTGAAGCCTCACTGACAATTGTCGATACATATTTTCGTGTGTTGCACTACAACAATAAAAATATTTAAAAAAAAAAAAAAAAACATCTTGCCACCTGGGATGAAAAATTGTTGATTAGCTTGTTCAGTCTAAATGTTTACATGGTTGTCGCAATCTGAAAGTCATCTTATTCATTTCTCGTTATCTCAGTGTGGTGTTCTGCCTTAATATTCTGATGTCACATTGTTACACTGTTGCCACTGTATCCTTGTATAATAGGTGTTGGAATGTAAGTGTTCAAATGCTTAGACTGTTACCTGGCCTGGCTTTGTGTCTGGATGGGTTCCTTCTTACTTCTGGAAATAAACCTGTTCCTTTCTTCACTAAAACATCTCCTGAGTGATCCTTCCAGCTGCACCAAGGATCTTACACTGGCGTAGTCAGCAGCTGGAAGAGGAGAAGGACCCAAAAGCAACCCTACTACTTTCTTTAATGTTCAACTTTGTTACAGGTAGTGAATGGACTCTCCTACCTAAGGTACTGTGTCTTTACCTTATTCATCTCACTCCTAAATTCATCGCTCTTTCAAAGAAACCTCCCTCCTACGGTATGTTTTATACTGCATGTTTCTGGGAGTGGGAGCCTTTGCATGACCCTGGGACTGGGATCTTTCGCCGCGTTTCTCACCTGGTTGTTTTCCCTGTGTGATTGATAACCAACGCGGGCTCGTCCCCTTGTCATCTCTCCCCTCAAGATTTATTGTGACTATTTACAGCCTCAGTGCCTACTTTTGGTGCGGTGCACTTTGCTGCACTGTTCTTGGACTTTCTGAGGTGGGATGTGCTTTCATCGTCATTTTAACGTTGTCATGTTTACTCAACTAGCGGGGGACTTTGACATTTGTCATTGACACGGATCGCATTGAAACGATCGCATTGTTTAAATAGGTTGTTTGTTGCTCTCCTACCTTGTGGATTGCAGTAGAGTGCATTCTCGAGCGACAAGCGCATGGAACTTCGGCACACTCTAGCTCCTGCCTGCCATCTTCATTTTTCCAGGAGCGCATTTGGAGCTTACGTCATTGCGCTCTCCACGTTGTTACGTGTCAGCCATTTTCAGGTTGCTTAGCAACATATTGCCCAGGAAGACAACGGCTTGCGTGCCACATCAGTGACACGCACACTTATTCAATTAAGCGTTTTGCGTGCCACATCAGTGACACGCACATTTTCTTCGATAACAACAGTGTGCGCGTGTTAGCAGTGACACGCACACTCAGGACATATGGCTTGCGTACCACATCAGTGACACGCACACTTTCTTGAAAACTGCAGCTTGCCTGTCACTGCTGACTATGCCACACTTCAACGCCAGCTAATGTGCGAATTGTATACACAAACACTTTCTACTTTTAGTCCAATCATTACTTTTCTTTTAACGCATAGAAAACTTTTTTTTGTATGTTCTGTGCTTTCACTTCTATTTGCTGTTTTGCTATGCGTGCCACATCTGTGACACGCACACACTTCAACATCAGTGTTAATTGGACAGTCTGTGTGACTCGCACACACTTTTGTAATGCTCATTGGTAATTTGAAGGTTCTATTGCATTTCAATATAGTGTGCTATTCTAGTGATTTGCATCCAGTTTAAATGTATGTTTCTTAGTTTTAAAAAGTCACGGCTTCATTGTAATTCCGTGTGCCACTTCTGTGACACACACACATTTTAATAAAATTTTGCTAAGACAGCAACCATGCAAAATGTAACAGCTCCCCCCTTCTTTTTAATGACATCTGGAGAGCCAACTATAAAATGGCAAAAGTGGAATAAAGTTTTCGAACATTATGCGAGAGTTTGCGGAGTAAGTTCTAGTGCTGAACGCAGGTCTTCTCTTCTTCTCCACTGTCTTGGCTCAGAGGGACAAGATGTTTTTGACCATTTGCCCGAACTTTCTGATGATGACGCCAAAGATCTTAATGAATTCGAAATTTGTATCAAAAACTTGATAAGCACTACTTGCCCAAAGTTAGTACGATACTGGAAAGGTATCAGTTTGTAAAAAAAAGTACAAAATGAGGGAGAAACTGTTGAAGGTTATGTTACTCAGTTAAGGAAGTTAGCTTCTTCCTGTAAATTCAGAGACTTAACACATGAGAGGATTAGGGATCAATTCATGCTCGGCTGTAATATAGAAAAAGTCCGTGAAGAACTCTGGCTGTGAGATGAACCTTCATTAGATGAAGTCATACAAGTTGCAAAAAGGGTCGAACATTCCTCAAAATGTGTGGATACTTAAAAAAAATATAAGCAAATCTCTGTTCATGAGGTAAAAGAATGTGAGAATACCATGCCTAAAGTTGATCGCACTGTCAAACCTAATAATAAAGAAATTTGTGCCTAAGTGTTTCAGATGTGACAAAATTGGCCATTTTGCCAATGACAGTAAATGTCCTGCCTTAAATGTTATATGTTCAAAATGTAAAAGTAAAGGACATATTTCTATTGTCTGCAAGACCAAACCCCCCTCTTCTAATGTGAAGTGTGTGGAATCTGATATCCCCGAGGAGGATTTTGTCTGCTGGAAATTGTAGTTCAGGTGGGTTTTCGTTTGGAACTTAAGTCCTGCCCCCTGGACTCTATCCAGGTGGAGGGAGAATCTACCAAAGTTCTCTTTGACTCAGGGGCTAAAATTATGATTATTTCAAAAGTTTTCTTTGAAAATAAACTAGCCCACAAAATATCTCTTCTCAAGCCAGACATTCGCCCTTTGTCCTACGGATGTGAACCCATACCACTGCGAGGTTACTTTATAGGCCCTATTGAGTACAAGGGTCGATATGTTTCGGGTAAGATCTATGTCTCACAGAAGGGTGACAGCATTATTAGCTGGTTCCACCAAGGAGACCTGGGTGTGATGCTTGACCCCAGCAGCCCTTCTCCCATCAAATTAAAGGAGGTTGTTCGCACGGTTCTTGTAGGCTCTGGTTCTTCCATTGAAGGCTGCATCAAACAAAAGTTTCCCAAAGTGTTCAGAAGTGAGCTTGGGTGCCTTAAAGATTGTAAATTAAAGATTCCTGTACGTCCTAATTTGAGCCCTCTTGTTGTAAAGTTAGGAATGTTCCTCTAGCAGTGAGGGATGAAACGAAGAAAGAGTTGAATAAACTCAAGGATGGCGGAATAATTGAAGAAGCCACTGGTACTGATTGGCTTGCCCCAGTAGTGGCAGCTCGCAAATCTGATGAGTCCATCCGCTTATGTGTTGACTTAAGACAACTCAACAAATGTGTGGTGGTTGACCATTATCCCCTCCCCAACATCTCAGAGTTGGTAGCTTTGTTGGGGGATGCTAAGGTGTTTAGTACAATTGATTTGGCATCAGCCTACCATCAGATTGAGCTGGATGAGGCCTCAAGAAATTACACCTCCTTCATTACTCCGTTTGGAACGTTCAGATTTGTTTGTATGCCTTTCGGCCTTGTGTCGACGGCCTCTATTTTTCAGAGAGTAATGGAGAGGGTACTTTAGGGGTGTAAGGGTGTATGTGTCTATTAGGACAACATTCTGGTTTTTGGTAAGGATCACAAGGAACACGATAACCAGCTCAATGTCGTTTTGGAGAAACTTGAAGCTAATTTTACCATAAAATCTGAAAAATTTAAGTTGGTACTTCCTCAATTCACTACTTAGGACATACAATCTTTGGTGAAGAGATTGCTCCCAAATCTGATCTGGTTGATACTATAATTAACATGCCACCTCCTGTGTGTAGGGAGGAACTTATGAAATTCTTTGGCATGATTGAATACTATAACAACTTTGTTGAGGGAATATGAGGAGTTTATTAAGAAAAGGGTTAGAATTTAAGTGGAGTGCTGATTGTGATCAAGAGTTTATTTTACTTAAAAGAAAGCTTTGTAATGCTCCAAAACTCAAGAGTTTTGATCCTTCCAAAACTTCCATTATTACCACTGATCCGAGCCTCAAGGGGTTAGGGGCTGTTCTCCAACAAGAAAGTGATGATGGTTTGGAGGCTATCATGTTTGCCTCACGTAGACTCAAAGATCCAGAGTCTCGCTATTCAGCTATCGAACGCGAGGCCCTTAACTGTCTTTTGGTCAATTAGGAAGTTTAAGAAATTTCTCTGGGGGACAACATTTTTGGTCAAAACTGATCATAAGCCTCTATGTGAAACTTTTATTAAAAAAAGGGATTGATCTGGTCTTGAGCAGAATAACCAAATGGGTTATTGCCCTACAGGAATATAATTTGGAGATTAGATATATTCCTGGAGTTGAGAATAGTGTGGCTGATACCCTTTCAAGGTTGGTGGTGGATTCTCCTGAAGATGCCATTGTTGATGATTGGGATGACAGTGACATTCATGTTTGTCAAATGAGTGAAGAAATTATTAATAAGGATAAGTGGCGGCTTACATTGATTTCAGATCCTGTTCTGTCTGAGGTAGTGGCCCTTATTCGTAAAGGTTGGCAATAAAAAAAACAAGGCTCTGAAGAAGCTTCCAAGTTCTGGGGTGTCAAGGATGAGATGACTGTCTGTGATTGTATGCTTTAGCGTGGGACAAGACTTGTACCTCCTTTTGAACTCCGTAAAGGGATAATTGACTTGGCCCACAGTTCACACTCTTGCATGTCCAAAACTAAAGAAAGACTTTGATCTTCTTACTGGTGACCTGGAATCGATGTACATGTAGAGAGAGTTGTAAGAGACTGTGTGGTGTGTGCCTCTAGTGAGAAATCTAAGTTGGTCAGGGTTCAACCCATAGTGGTCAGAGAACTTCCTCGTGGTCCATGGAAGGATGTAGCTTTGGACATAGTTGGCCCTGTCCATTCAAATGGTCAGCAGGTCTTTATTCTTGTTCTCTTGGACTTATTTTCGAGATGGCTTGAAGTTTACTTCACGACTAGCATAGAAACCTCTCATGTCATAAAGTTTTTGGAGACTCTTATAGCTAAGGAAGGGTTCCCTGAATCCATCCTTACTGATAATGGGGTGCAATTGGTTTCTAAAGAAATGGAAATATTCTTGAAGAACAGAGGAATTAAGCACAAGAGGTGTTCTCTTTACCACCCTGAGACCAATGGTATGATTGAATGATTCAATAGGGTGTTGAAGGAGACGATTTCTTGGGCCAAATCCTTTGGTCTTAACAGGAAAGAGCAAGTTCTAAAGAAAGTGGAACGTTATAGAGTAACTCCCTTCAGTTCCACTGGTAAGTCCCCGTTTGCTCTTTTCAGAGGAAGGACTCCTTGTACTCTGGTTGAACCATCTTGGGTGAGACTCTTGGAAGAGTCTGTCTCCAAGTCGTGTCCTGAGGAAACTTCTCTAGACTGGTACAAAAGAGAAGAAGCTAAGTGCTTGGCTAGAAAGTTACATTTTGACTCCGAGAAGTCCGCAAATAATACATTGGCCAAGACTAGTGACTTCGTTTTTTTTAAATTATTTTTTTAAAATTTATTTATTTATTGTCACGAACTTCAGTTACACAGTTCTGAGCCTACAACCTCAGGGGCCGGCCGCATTATGCTCATTTCAGCTTATACAATAGACACATCTGTACACAGCCCATCAGCCGACAACCCGGGGGTCCGGCGGTGTGGTACTCGAAGGAACTGCCCAATACACCATTACCATTGCCAAATAGATCGTAGTGTACAGTTATCAAGCGTGTGTTCATTGGTTTCTCCCATCGTACCTCCCTACACTCCCTTCCCTGCCATTCTACCGTGTAAGTGTATAACAACCGTGTTCGTGACAATACTGAACTAAAACTAACACCCAACTCATGAAATGGTCCTGTCTCCCCCCCACACCCTCCCTCCTTGTGCTCACCATGTATAAGAAAAGCAGATGTGCCTAAATTACACCCAAATCAGATTCACAGCTACCCCTATACTAGACGTGTCTCCAAGTTATGTCTGTCCCCTATCTTGGCTAACCCCTCTAAATATCCGTCCCCGCTTCAAAACCCTAGCCCTCACCTGAGGGTGCCGAGCTGCTACATTTTGCCCCCTCCCCTCTAGACAGTACTTGCTCTACTCTGCACCTCTATCTCGTCCCATAGAGCCATCACTGTGCCTGGTGTGCAGTCATCTCAATGTTCCAGGTCGTTGTCTGCTTGCCGATCCTGTGCCCCCGTCTCCAGATTGTCAGATTCCTCTCGCTCCCTCCCAGTAATGTAAGTTTGGTATAGTGCCCAAAAGTTTTTAGGGCGACTCTTGGGGGGTAGCAGTTCACTGTAAGTCTCCGCTTGAGTGCTACAATACAGCATATCTCGCGCCCACCTGTTTCTGGTTGGAAGCGGCCCCCTCATCCAGCAGTGCGCCACCACTCTCTTAGCCATTAACATCCCCATGTCCGTAAGCCTGCGAATTGCGACTGAAAGCCGCTTGGAATTACCAATGAGCGCCAAGCCCGGATCCGGTGGCAAGTCCACTTCCAGGATTTTGCTCATTTCCGAGAAGACGTCACTCCAGAAAGATTGGATGCCCGAACAGTTCCATGCCAAGTGCATAAAGTCAGCATTGGCAGCATGACAGCGCTTGCATTCTGTCGTTTGCCTCAGTCCGTATCTGTGAAGTCTCTCCGGGGTGTAGTACACCCTTTGCAGGAATTTGAAATGGATTAGCCTGTGCCGGCCATTCAGCGATATCCGCTTCGTGCTTTCGCAGCAGTATCGCCATGTCATGTCATCTAGCGTGGTCTCCAGGTCTCTCTGCCATGCCAGCCTTGCTTGCATGAGCTGATGCTCTCCTTGGGCCCTCGCCACCCTATGCAGATTCGTGAGAAGTTTCCTAGGCTCCTTGGCCTTGATCACGTAAGTCAATTCCGGGACATCCGGGGGCTCCGCCATGTCCGGCCCTAGCAGCTCCGAAAGTGCACTTCGCGTCCTGTGGAATTGGAATCATTGTAGCATAGAGATTCCACTGCGATCGCCGCTCACTTGATTCCAGGTTTTGACTACGCCATCCTGAAACAGGTCACCTGCTCAGTTAAGACCTAATTTCTCCAACTCACTCAAAATGCCCTTCTCACCCATAGGTGGGAGCCAGAGCATCCATTCCAATGGCATATCTGGTGAGTATAGTAGCGCGCCCCCTTGTCGTTGCATAAGCGAGTGCCACGCATGGTTAGTAGCAGTTATAGAGTCTAACACTCCGGTTTTGCGGTTCAGGGGAAAACAGATCGTGGCCGGAAGTGGCTGCGGAAGCGCAAAAAATCGCTCCATACAAACATGCGGGATCATCTTGTCCCCGTGTACCCAGGTGTGCAGGTGCAACGCCTGAACTATTCTGTAATAGAGTTCAAGGTCCGGGGCTGCCAGGCCTCCCGAGCCGTAAGGCAGAGTGAGTGTAGACCACTTAACCCTAGGCTGCTTCCCCGCCCAAGCTAGGCTGATCATGAGGCTCATCAGTCGCTGAAAAAAAGCCTTAGATAGCACTATTGGGAGAGCTTTGAAGAGGAACAGAAAGCGCGGCAGGACCACCATCTTCATGATGGCTATGCGTCCCATCAGTGTGAGAGGCAATTTACTCCAAATAGCTATGTCATCCTCCAACTTGCTTATTGCTCGACCGTAGTTTTGGCCGATGAGCAGATCCGGGTCCGTGTGTATTTGTATTCCAAGATACCTGATCGGTTCCTCGGACCACTGGAGGGGGTATTCCGTTTCCACCTGCCTGGTCACTGGCGTGAGAGGGAAGACAATGGATTTTGCCCAGTTGACTTTGAGACCAGAGAGCGCACCGAAATGAACAACTTCTCTCAGCAGCGAGGGGAGGTTCGTCGCGGGGTCATGCACATATAGCAACGTATCGTCGGCGTACATGGAGACTACTATTTTATAGGTCAGAAACCGTATGCCCTTATGGCTGTGGTATTCCCTCAGGGCACAGGCCAAAGGTTCCGCTGCCAACGCATACAGCAAAGGAGATAAAGGACATCCCTGGCGGGTGCCTCTGCCTATATATAGTGGTTGTGAAATCACGTTGCCAACTCTCACTCTGGCTGAGGGCCCTTGGTAGAGGGCTCTCACCATCTGTATGAAGGGTTCCCCAATTCCCATTCTTCGCAGGACCTGCAACAGGAACGGCCATTCCACCGAGTCGAACTCTTTTTCCATGTCAAGAAATATAGCCGCTGCCGTCACGTCCTGCTTGACATGTTGAATAGTCCCCAGCACCGTCCGTATATTATAAGTCAAATTCCTGCTGGGGATAAACCCTGCCTGCTCCGGGGCTACCAACTCGGGTGCCAGCAGCGCTAATCTGGTCGCTAGAACTTTAGCATACAGTTTAGTGTCTACATTTAGTAGCGACAGCGGTCAGTACGATCCGCATTCGTCATGCGTCTTACCCGGTTTAAGTATTGTGACAATCATGGCCTCTCTCATGGAGCTCGGCATACTTCCCTGGATGCAGATTTCGCTCATCAGAGTGGAAATGTGAGGTAGCAGCTGCTCCAGAAATGTTTTATAAAAGTCCGCTGTCAGCCCATCTATGCCTGGCGCTCTGCCCGATCTCATTGAGGCCAGTGCGTCCCTGATTTCGTCATTTTGTATAGGATGCATAAGGAACTCCTTTTGGGAGTCCGTGAGGAACGCCAACTTTATATGCACTAGGTACTCTAGGATTTCAGCTGTCAGATCTCCGCTCTTCGAGGAGTTTAGTTCCGAATAATAATCTCTGAAGATGGTTGCAATATCCGCTTCATCGAAGGCGCTGCGCCCATCCGCATCCTTCATTTCTGTGACTAATAATTTCCCTCTCCTACCTCTAAGAATGTTAGCTAGTACAGAGCCAGGTCTTTCACCTTCTCCATATGTGCGTGCAGAGGCATACTTGCCCAGGTGCTTAACCTCCCTATCCGCTTCATCATGATACTCTGCTAGGTGTTTTTTGATTTCCTCCTCCGTGGCCTCATCTGGCCGAGACCGCTGCTGTACCTCAAGGGCTTGCAGCTGCCTTTCTAGTTCCGTCAACCGGCGTCTTATCGCCTTCAGGATGCTAGAATGTTTAGACATGGCAATGCCTCTTATGTACACTTTGAACGCCTCCCACACAGTTTGGAAGTCCTCCACCGAGCCAATGTTTTTTTCAAAAAATAATTCTATCGACTCTGCCAATTCACCACGAAAAACCGGGTCTAGGAGCGAATATGGCGGAAAGCGCCATGTAAAGGGGGGAATTCTCTTCACAGGGGCCTCTAGTACCAGAAGTATGGGGGAATGGTCAGACAGCATGCTTGGTAATACAGTGCATTGCCGGACGCTTCGGTTCATACACGAGGTGGTGAACCAATAGTCTATTCTCGTGTGCACACCATGGTAGGCTGAGTAATGCGTGTACCCTCCCGGCTCCGCATTTCTACTTCTCTAACACTAACAGTCTGGCTGCTAGCATCTGTGCAGATGCCGACGGTCTGCGAGGCGGTCCAGTAGACCTGTCCACGTCTGGGTTCAATATCAAATTAAAGTCTCCTCCCCAAAGTATTTGGGGTGTGTCATATGTACTGATTTTGGCCTCCAGAGTTTCATAAAACTCTGGGGTGTCATGGTTGGGGCCGTACGCGTTGACAACCAGCAAGTCCAACCCCAAACCCCTACATGTCGCTATAACGTATCTGCCCTCCGGATCAGCGCTCAGAGTATGTAATTGGAGTTTCGAGCCCGGGTTCACCCATATGATGACCCCCCTGGCGTGAGTAGTGAATCCAGCTACCGCTACGTTGCCCTCCAAACCCCTACTGTGAAGCATACCACTCGATAGTGGCAGGTGGGTTTCCTGTAGCAGCGCTATGTCTATGTTGTGTCTTTTTAAGTAGCCCAACACCTTTCTCAACTTTCTGAAGTCATTCAGCCCCCTGACATTCCATGTAAGCGCCCGTATAGTGGCTGGGTGTGTATGGTCCTGCATTCTCATTGTGTTAGACATTATGATGAGTCACATTTATCGTGCCTGGAGCTGTGTATGTAAGAGGTAGCCTGCCAGGTGTGGTGTACCATGTGGCTAGTGTGCTGTGAACATGAACCATTCCGCAGTAATCCAGTGGTGAGTGTGGAGACCAAAGACAATATGCATACATCCTAGAACAATAACGCTTCTTTTTCCCCATAGGACCTCCCCCCCCCTCCCACAGCAGACCAACCCCAACTCGGCCTAGCATGAAATTCCTTTCCCCCCCCGAAACTTTCCAAAAAACCCAAAGAGTCCCGCTCGGGACTCAGTAGTGTATACAGCGCTAGGGCCGAGGTCGCCAGAACAAGAACAAATAGCAACTGTTGACAAACGCGTAACTTAATTTCGCTCCAAGCGTCATCACCCTATCTGTATCATACAACATGAGCCACAGGCAATAGATCGATACGCAGCAACCTCCCACTTCTGTGTAGCCTTTCCCTCCTGCCCCTTTCTTGACCATGCTAGTAGTCAGTAATGTACAATAGGAGACCCCAATACCCGCTGTAATAGCTGAGTTCAGACCCCGTCCATACTATAGGAAAAAACAACATGAAAAGGTCTCACCAATGTGTAGGACTCCACAGCACTTGTGCGCCCTCTGCGTATTTTCCCCCTCTCAGCCACTAGCCATTTCGCACAATCCACAAGTCTGGGCCATACGGCTAACCAAAGATCAGGACGTGGCGCAGCTAGTACTCCGGCAATTCCACAGCAGATCAGAAGGGGTGCAGCAGACCTATTCCTGCTCATCTAGGCAACTAACGTTGTCCTGCTCTCCAGACTGGCTTCTGGGGCTGTTTCTCTGTTCCTTGGTCCAAGTGTTGAGGGCCTTTTGTAGTTCTTTAGGGTCTGTGAAAAAATGAGAGTGCCCTTGTCTGTTGACCCTGAGTTTCGCCGGGTACAGCATAGCATAGTCCAACCCAAGGTCGCGAAGTTGCTGCTTGTATGGGGCAAAGTGCCTGCGTTCCTCCTGCACCTTCGCAGTGAAGACCAGATATAAGAAGATATCTGTGCCCTCAAATTGAAGCTTCCCCTTTTCTCTGGCTATCCTCAACGCAGTGTCTCTGTCTCTGTAGTTGAGTAGTTTTGCGATAATTGGCCTCGGGGGGCTCCCGTGCGAGGTCGAGGGCCCAGGGTGCGATGCGCCCTCTCAACTATGAACATGGGCGAGAAGACGTCATCTCCCAGTAATGTGATCAGTAATTTCTCTACAAACAGCTCCATTTTTCCAGTTTGCGTCGTCTCCGAAACTCCCGTGATGCGTATGTTAGAGCGCCTAGAGCGGGCTTCCAAATCTTCTGACCTGTCTTGGATAACCTGTAGGAGCCTCCCCATCTGTTTGCGATCTTTATCAAGGTCCATTTGTGCCTCTTCAACTTCGGACAGGCGTCTAGCCGACATGTCCAATCTCTCCGCATGTTTATCCACCCTTTCTGACATCCGGTCCATTCGGTAGGTCAGGGAGTTGATCTTTGTGCCTAACGACGCCATGCTGTCCTGTAGGCTCTTTTCCATGTTGACAAGCAGCTCCTTGATGTCCGAGTAAATCGAGCCCTCCGAGCTCCTATTCTGCTGTGACGGCTCGGGCTGTTGTTGGTCCGGGGCCTTCGCCCTGCGCTGTTCAAAGGGGACCTTAGATTGCGTTTTATCTCCCTTCCCCATGATGTCCGGATAATACGCTAGGAAATAGAGCAATCCGCTCCGTTTCTAGTGGCCAGTCGCGACGCAGCTCTCCCCTCGGTAGTACTCCACTGTGCCTCTCCACAAGCACTTGTGAGATTACCCCTTCTTTTGTAGGCCAGGTAGATGTGGTCGACTGTGGGCGCACTGTCGGAGGTCTGGACCAACCACACAGCAGGGTATTTCTTCCAGCGGTCGAAGGCAGCTCTACCAGTCTACTATCAGGTGTGGGGAGTGGGTACAACACACAGGGCACCCCCCCTAGAGCTCGCGGGCTGACCCAATCGTGATTAGGAGGGGGGGACCGCAGCCGCTGTCCGACAATGCCAGTCGTATTCCCTCCCACGTGGTGCTCCTCTTCAGTCGCCTGCGTAGCCACAAACCGCCCAGATATCAGTGCCCTCTCAACACTCAGCTCTGTGATCCAATGCACTGTGGGGGCAGGTCAGCAGCCCCAAGGTATTATTGCCAGAAAGGGAGGGGGGGGCCTAGGAGCAGTGCTATCAGGTCTCACCTTGCTCCCACCGGGTGATGCCCCCTCCAATCAGGAAGGTTACAGGCGCTTGCCCCCGAACGCTGCCAGGGCCCACTGCAACCCGTATGTCTAGGGCTCCTACCGATCAATTTTGGCTCGTCAGGCAGGGGGGGCGTATGTCAGGAGCCAGCCAGGGATTCCGTAACCGCTGCTAGTGCTGCCGGCCGTTCCACGTCGTGTTTAACCCCTCAGGGCCCTGCTAGTATGTTGTTGCCCCCGGGCCAGGAGTAGCGAACTCCGGCCCCGCCGCCCACTGAGCCCCCGGAGCAACGTGGCAAGCGATCCCGAGGGGCCCGCGGCCTATCTCGCCAGCAGGGCCGCAGGCTCACCTCCATCTCACTCGTTGTCCGGACTCAGCCCCGGGCTCCAGCTCTGCAGTGTGCCGCGTCCGGGGGCGGTGATCCTTCCCCACAGGCACTCCGGGATAGTCCGCTGGAAGGCTTTGCCCGGCTCCTCCGGGCAAAACACCTTGGCCCCCCGCCGTACGCCGCACGCCGGGCGACGCAAGCTGGGCAGCTCTCCAGGCCAGTCCGTGGCTTTGGGCCCGGTGCGTCGGGATGTCCGGCAGCCCGTTTCTCCGCACCCGGGAGTCAAATCTTCTCCGCAAGCTCCCTCGGGGACACCAGTGGTCTCCGGAGGTTCCGCCGCACTTCAGAAATGGTCTAGGCTCCGTGTTATGTAGGATTTTGTCCGGATTTTGAGGGTGACGGCGCGGAGCTCCGCACTCACACGTCCACCATCAACGCTGGCAAGCTCCGCCCCCCCTGGTGACTTAGTTGTTATCAGACTTTCTGGGTCCAAGGTCAAGTTCTCTTCTCCCATACGAGTTGTAAAGGTGTTTAAGAATGCTGTAAGAACTCAAGATCAGAATGTCTGGAATCTTAATAGAATTTCTGTATATTCAGTTCCTATGATGGGTGAGAATTCTGTTCCTAATCCTAAGGTTGGAAATAATTATTTTGCTTCCTTACGTTCTTCTTCGAGGGTGGTCATGTGTTACGTTGGCACTTTACCTAATCTGCATATATCTCCCGTGTCCCCGTCCCTGCCGCGCGACCCCCATTTGCATGCGAGTGACGTAGGTACCCTTCCCTCTTATTAGTGTCTTCTGCATGTTCCCGTCCCTGCCGCGCGACCCCATTAGCATAAATTACGTCAGATGGTTTGTTGCTTATCGGACAGTTTGTCCTGTTGAGGTGACAGTTGAACTGTCAATTAGATTGAGCTGGTGACCGGAGCGCTGCCCGGTGTGTCGTATGTTCTACTAATAAAGTAACACCTTCAAGCAATTACCGAGTGTTTACTTTACAAATTTGGCGACGAGGACGGCACGCCGGAGAACCCACCACGTGATAAAATTTAAAAAGAAGACATCGTTAAACGTGTATGAGTTGAAGAAAAAAAAAGAGCAGCCTCCGTGATTTCCGGCACATTTTGAAATTTGAGTGAGGTGAAATAATTCCCTTGGACTTATTGCGAAGTAATTTGACCAGTGAATTCTGTATGAACTTTGGGCGTTTTATGAATTTGAATTATATTGAAGAAATGTAAGACCTGAGTTCAAGGAAACTGGAATCTGCGCAAGTTCAAGAGGTGAGCAGTTTAAGCTGAATGAAGTGATTTGAGCGGAGCAGGGAACGATTTTAAATCGCTGTCACCGCAATTTTGAAGTTGAAAAGTGAGCCTTGGATGTCATCCATAAGAAGTGTGACCAGTGTATAAAAAGTGGACTTGGGTTTATCGTGTGAAAGCATAAGGTGACGTAAGGAACCCCAGTTGCTTAATACTGGTATTTGCGCAAGACTTATGTTAAAGGCCAAGGTGACTAATTTGAGGAGAAGTGAGCGTAACAGGGGACATATCGTTCACTGTTACCGCATCTTGAATTTGAGGTAAATCAGCGCGCAAAAGCGTTTGAAGTGAAATTCTCTTCAGATCTCCATTTTGAAACCAATGATAATATCATAAGGTATAAGTGTGTGAAGTGAGATTCTCCGCAGCGTCATTGATTGAATTTATGAAACTCTTAAGGATGGAGCAGCAGTTGAGAATTTAGCCGTGTTTTGAGTTAAAGTGAGGCACATTTGGAGCGGCGGAACCCTTCGAATGCGTAAACTACATGAAAGAAATAAGCCTGACTCTCCTCAGCGGTAGCGAAGAAACTTAACTAAACCATATTGATAAAAGGTATAAATATTCTACTATTCTACCTTAAAGCAGCATATTCAGGTACAAGAGGGTGATATGATTTCTCGTGCGTAGCACTTTTCTCAGTTTGGTGGCGCGTAGGGGGAGCGACGCACGTCACGATAAGGCGCTACATTACTGCTGCGTGCTGTAATCGCAGCTTCACACGAGAACTCCAGGCAATAATTAAATCGAGTTATAAAGTAAAAACATTTCATTCAAAACGTGTTAGAGAAGATAAGTGTGAATAAGATTAGTAACCCCATTAGTAACTTTACGAGCAGCACTTCAAAAGGAAAAAAAAAAGAAGGTTTAGGAATAGTTTTCTTGATTCTCAAAAAGAAAATAAAAGTAAATACATAAAAGGATGAAAGAAGGAAACGTTTAAAAAAAAATACACACAAGTTTAGTGAAAAGTCTGAAAACTCACGTCTGAGTAAATTCTGAGGAAAGCAAACTAAATGAGCTAGGTGAGGAGAAGGTGAACTGTGCTTCATATTGCGAGAAGGAACAACAGAACTCAGCGCATCATCTAAGTTGTCAATAGTATATTTTTCTTTTTGGATCAGAAATTGATTGTGATATTAACATGGAAAAGAACATGAGGAAAAAGTTACTGCCACCAGAGCAATTTATGAAAAGAGATGGTGCTAATATTGCAGAATGGGAGGAGTGGAAGGAATATTTTAACAATTATATATCCATTTTTGATGAGGAGGAAGAACCTTTAAAACCAGAGGAGAAGGTGAGAGTATTGTTACACAGTTTAGGAGCTGGTGGACGGAAAGTGTACTATAACTTAGAAAAGGAAATCTATAAGGGAACTGACAGGAATGTATTTGAGAACGCCATGCATGTTTTAGATGAACATTATAAGCAAGTAAAGAATAGCCATGCACAAAGGAACATAATATACAGAGAAGAAGGAGATGTCGAAATGGTTGTGAACAAAAATGGAAATAAACATAAGTATACCATCAGTATGGGTGGTGTAGATATTGACATTAACGTTGACTCTGGGTCAATTTGTACAGTAGTAAGCAAAAGTATATGGGAGAATAAATTGGCTGTGATTCTAGGGAATGAATTGGAAGAAGCAGAAACGTCCCTGGAAACATACACTGGTGAAAAAATTATCTTGTCCGGATGTAGAGAGATGAAATTGTGCTACATGAAGAGAAGTATATGGAGAAGAAGAGATCTCTGTACTAGGATGGGACAAACAAATGGAATTGGGATTGACACAAAATCCCACTAGCACAAACCTAATGAGTAGGCTGACAATTGACAAGAGAAGAAAATGGACTAAGTTGGAGATTTTTAGGGTGAGAACTCCGCCATCTGTGGTCTATGTCGGAGGGACAAGGGCTATTGAGAGGAATGAGAGGATAAGAGATGCAGCAGATTACAAATCCAAAAGAAATCTTAAAACATCCTGGGGAAAAGATGTTGAAGAAAATATAAGTAAAAGTTTCAGCGAAAAGACCGGTGAGGATGATGTTGTGGAAAAGGTAGAACTGGTTTATAAGGGACTTTCTGGGTCCAAGGTCAAGTTCTCTTCTCCCATACGAGTTGTAAAGGTGTTTAAGAATGCTGTAAGAACTCAAGATCAGAATGTCTGGAATCTTAATAGAATTTCTGTATATTCAGTTCCTATGATGGGTGAGAATTCTGTTCCTAATCCTAAGGTTGGAAATAATTATTTTGCTTCCTTACGTTCTTCTTCGAGGGTGGTCATGTGTTACGTTGGCACTTTACCTAATCTGCATATATCTCCCGTGTCCCCGTCCCTGCCGCGCGACCCCCATTTGCATGCGAGTGACGTAGGTACCCTTCCCTCTTATTAGTGTCTTCTGCATGTTCCCGTCCCTGCCGCGCGACCCCATTAGCATAAATTACGTCAGATGGTTTGTTGCTTATCGGACAGTTTGTCCTGTTGAGGTGACAGTTGAACTGTCAATTAGATTGAGCTGGTGACCGGAGCGCTGCCCGGTGTGTCGTATGTTCTACTAATAAAGTAACACCTTCAAGCAATTACCGAGTGTTTACTTTACAAATTTGGCGACGAGGACGGCACGCCGGAGAACCCACCACGTGATAAAATTTAAAAAGAAGACATCGTTAAACGTGTATGAGTTGAAGAAAAAAAAAGAGCAGCCTCCGTGATTTCCGGCACATTTTGAAATTTGAGTGAGGTGAAATAATTCCCTTGGACTTATTGCGAAGTAATTTGACCAGTGAATTCTGTATGAACTTTGGGCGTTTTATGAATTTGAATTATATTGAAGAAATGTAAGACCTGAGTTCAAGGAAACTGGAATCTGCGCAAGTTCAAGAGGTGAGCAGTTTAAGCTGAATGAAGTGATTTGAGCGGAGCAGGGAACGATTTTAAATCGCTGTCACCGCAATTTTGAAGTTGAAAAGTGAGCCTTGGATGTCATCCATAAGAAGTGTGACCAGTGTATAAAAAGTGGACTTGGGTTTATCGTGTGAAAGGATAAGGTGACGTAAGGAACCCCAGTTGCTTAATACTGGTATTTGCGCAAGACTTATGTTAAAGGCCAAGGTGACTAATTTGAGGAGAAGTGAGCGTAACAGGGGACATATCGTTCACTGTTACCGCATCTTGAATTTGAGGTAAATCAGCGCGCAAAAGCGTTTGAAGTGAAATTCTCTTCAGATCTCCATTTTGAAACCAATGATAATATAATAAGGTATAAGTGTGTGAAGTGAGATTCTCCGCAGCGTCATTGATTGAATTTATGAAACTCTTAAGGATGGAGCAGCAGTTGAGAATTTAGCCGTGTTTTGAGTTAAAGTGAGGCACATTTGGAGCGGCGGAACCCTTCGAATGCGTAAACTACATGAAAGAAATAAGCCTGACTCTCCTCAGCGGTAGCGAAGAAACTTAACTAAACCATATTGATAAAAGGTATAAATATTCTACTATTCTACCTTAAAGCAGCATATTCAGGTACAAGAGGGTGATATGATTTCTCGTGCGTAGCACTTTTCTCAGTTTGGTGGCGCGTAGGGGGAGCGACGCACGTCACGATAAGGCGCTACATTACTGCTGCGTGCTGTAATCGCAGCTTCACACGAGAACTCCAGGCAATAATTAAATCGAGTTATAAAGTAAAAACATTTCATTCAAAACGTGTTAGAGAAGATAAGTGTGAATAAGATTAGTAACCCCATTAGTAACTTTACGAGCAGCACTTCAAAAGGAAAAAAAAAGAAGGTTTAGGAATAGTTTTCTTGATTCTCAAAAAGAAAATAAAAGTAAATACATAAAAGGATGAAAGAAGGAAACGTTTAAAAAAAAATACACACAAGTTTAGTGAAAAGTCTGAAAACTCACGTCTGAGTAAATTCTGAGGAAAGCAAACTAAATGAGCTAGGTGAGGAGAAGGTGAACTGTGCTTCATATTGCGAGAAGGAACAACAGAACTCAGCGCATCATCTAAGTTGTCAATAGTATATTTTTCTTTTTGGATCAGAAATTGATTGTGATATTAACATGGAAAAGAACATGAGGAAAAAGTTACTGCCACCAGAGCAATTTATGAAAAGAGATGGTGCTAATATTGCAGAATGGGAGGAGTGGAAGGAATATTTTAACAATTATATATCCATTTTTGATGAGGAGGAAGAACCTTTAAAACCAGAGGAGAAGGTGAGAGTATTGTTACACAGTTTAGGAGCTGGTGGACGGAAAGTGTACTATAACTTAGAAAAGGAAATCTATAAGGGAACTGACAGGAATGTATTTGAGAACGCCATGCATGTTTTAGATGAACATTATAAGCAAGTAAAGAATAGCCATGCACAAAGGAACATAATATACAGAGAAGAAGGAGATGTCGAAATGGTTGTGAACAAAAATGGAAATAAACATAAGTATACCATCAGTATGGGTGGTGTAGATATTGACATTAACGTTGACTCTGGGTCAATTTGTACAGTAGTAAGCAAAAGTATATGGGAGAATAAATTGGCTGTGATTCTAGGGAATGAATTGGAAGAAGCAGAAACGTCCCTGGAAACATACACTGGTGAAAAAATTATCTTGTCCGGATGTAGAGAGATGAAATTGTGCTACATGAAGAGAAGTATATGGAGAAGAAGAGATCTCTGTACTAGGATGGGACAAACAAATGGAATTGGGATTGACACAAAATCCCACTAGCACAAACCTAATGAGTAGGCTGACAATTGACAAGAGAAGAAAATGGACTAAGTTGGAGATGTTTAGGGTGAGAACTCCGCCATCTGTGGTCTATGTCGGAGGGACAAGGGCTATTGAGAGGAATGAGAGGATAAGAGATGCAGCAGATTACAAATCCAAAAGAAATCTTAAAACATCCTGGGGAAAAGATGTTGAAGAAAATATAAGTAAAAGTTTCAGCGAAAAGACCGGTGAGGATGATGTTGTGGAAAAGGTAGAACTGGTTTATAAGGGAACAGGAGTGAAAACACCAACTATGAGGGCAGAGGAGGATCCGTGCAAGTCTACCCGCCTAAAAAATGAGAAAACGTGGCGCTCTACTGCACAGGCCGAGTACAAACCTATGTCAAGGGAGAAATGTGCTGACGACATTGGCCTAGTAGGAGGGGATGGCCATAGCCTGGATAAATCAAAGTGTAACATGGAAGGAGAGTACTGGGACTGGTTATATAGCGATGTGTCTGATTGGGAAAGTGAAGAGACACATGATAAGGTTCGATGTTCGCATTTCAAAGTTCCGTTAAGAAGGAACAGGTGGCTTATAGAAGGCAGAAGTGAATATGTGTTCAGTGACACAGAAGACTCAACCACATTCTTCAGTAGGACATTTTTGAAGGAAACAGGAGAAAGACTGGTCTTCGATGAGGCACGTACCGTAGGATCTACAAGTGGCTCTGGTACAGTGTACAACAAGAGAACTGATGTTAGGCCCGACGCTGATCAAGATCATGAGAAGGAAACCAGTCGCAGGAGTAGGTGTAGACGCAACGTAACATGGTTCAGGAAATTTCGAAAGAAAAAGGATCCTAAGGCAGTTGCCACACATCTAGGCGGAGAAGTGGAACAAGTGATTGTGGACTAGAATACAATAGTTAAACGGATTGCAGTAGCTAGTGGCACACTGTGGAATTAGAGGAAGAGAATAAGAAGACACCTAAAACCCTACAATGCCCACGCCAGGAAGGATACGTGGGAAGTGACTCTTTGCATTTTGGAACTGCGCTTGAGCACAAGTTCTGGTTATTAGTTGACTCAACCGCATCCTTTGTGTAGTTCATTCATCCACCCGGGGGAATGGATTTAACTTGGTTTTGGCCCACACGGAACAAAATATCCTCGTTAACAGCAACAACTGCGTGTGAATTGGTAAATGGATTAAAACTATATGTTGTGTTTGGACTAAACGCAGATTATGACTACGTGGAAAACAATCATTTATCCGTGATGTCTTGGCCGCATTATTAATTGACTCTTGTAGTATAAGAACCTCAGGTTACTACTGTTATATGTGTTTCTGTTTTCTTCATTCCTTTCCTACAGAAGGAGATGTGTTACGTTGGCACTTTACCTAATCTGCATATATCTCCCGTGTCCCCGTCCCTGCCGCGCGACCCCCATTTGCATGCGAGTGACGTAGGTACCCTTCCCTCCAATTAGTGTCCTCTGCATGTTCCCGTCCCTGCCGCGCGACCCCATTAGCATAAATTACGTCACATGGTTTGTTGCTTATCGGACAGTTTGTCCTGTTGAGGTGACAGTTGAACTGTCAATTAGATTGAGCTGGTGACCGGAGCGCTGCCCGGTGTGTCGTATGTTCTACTAATAAAGTAACACCTTCAAGCAATTACCGAGTGTTTACTTTACATCAAGATACCAATTTATTTGAAAGACTATGTATCATGTTATGTTATGTTAAAACGGGTCTTTTATAGCGCACGGCTACTCCTAGGAGTGTCCCGCGCTTTCACAAAAAACCCGAGAAAGAAAGGGACCGGGGCAGATGCAGGGCAAATCAGAGAAATCAGTGGGTGCATGTTGTTTTGTTTTGTGTAAAGGGGGAAGGTGTGTGGTATTCTGCCTTAATATTCCGATGTCACATTGCTATGGTTACCCCATGGTTCCACTGTATCCTTGTATCCTAGGTGTTGGAATGTAAGTGTTCAAATGGTTAGACTGTTACCTGGCCTGGCTTTGTGTCTGGATGGGTTCCTTCTTACTCCTGGAAATAAAACTGTTCCTTTCTTCACTAAAACGCCTCCTGAGTGATCCTTCCGGCTGCACCATGGATGTTACACTCAGTTTTTGGACACCTGTATGCAGAGGGCCAGTCGGGCCATACTGGACATTGGGTGTTTCCCTGAGGGGACTGGTTTTGTAGCAGTGAGGGCTGAGTTCGAGGCGTGCTGCAATATCGGACCCCAATAACAAAAGCAGCAAGCACACATTTTCAGCCTCCCAGGGCCAGGCAGTGCTTCCCCAGAGACTGGTCTGAGAAAATTGCCAGGACTGCTTTGGGCATTCCGGCCGTGGATGTATAATCTCTTTGAATGCCTTGCGTGTGTCAAATGCAGACCCGTGTGAACACTTCTGTATATGTATTCTTTGCCTTTGCTTGTCAAGCATGCTTCAACACAGTTTTCTGGCAGACCCTTTGGATAACTTAATCAGTTATTGACATACCCTTACATTTTCTTTTATTAATAAACCCTTTCAGATTTCAATTGGAGTGCAAGTGGATGCTCTTTGACGTCTTCTTACAGCTTACAGCTAAGATTGGCTCTATAAATACCCATGAATACATATATACTAGTTGTTCTATCATGGATAAAGTGGGGCTGTTAAAAGGAGAAAGATGTATGTCCCCCCTTCTTTGTGATTATAGTGCCTAAAGGCTTTTAGATGGCAAGATACATTTTCACAAACACATGGGAAGTGCTAAACTGAAACAGATTTGGCCTAAGACTACATTACAAAGGTTTGCAAACAATGTGTTCCCTGATCTTGGGTTAGGGAAGCTTGAGTCTAATCCATTGGCTGTGTTTTCATAAGAACAGCCTCAAAGCAATATACATTTGGTCTGCAGGTCCAAAATCAGTCCTAAATTGATGAGTGCTTGGTGAAAATGCAGGACAGTTTACCAAGCCGGAAATCCATGGATTTAGGGATTACTGATGGTAGATGTACCGTAGAGCTTCCATAGAGCAATTGATGCTCATATCTTTAGAATGTTGGGAAGATTATCTTCCCAGTATAAATTCATACAGCCTGGAAGCAGAATTGATTGACGTCAGTAGAATATCAGATTTGTTGAAGGAATTAAGCATAAAAGATGTCAGGTTCTGGACAGCACTAATATTTATTTTGCAGTGTAAGCAAAATATGGCAAGGGATTAGGACTCCGGGCAAAGTGCGGGTCTAGCTAATTCACCTACTAGAGACAGGAAACCTAGTGAACTGTGACCTATGAATCACCTCTGCATTACATGTTGATGGTGCTTTGTGGGCAATAATCAGTTCTATTAGACTTACAGGGTTATTTGTCTAGTGTAGGAGATGCCTTCTAGTGGCTAAAGCTGCTGACACTGGAACTAGGGAATCAGTCCTGGGCAAATCACATAATCTTTTGTGCATAAAAACACAGCACAGTGAATCTTACCTTGTTTAATGTAATGTGGTGCTCAGGTATAGTGCCGTAATGCACTTAGGCCAAGCTTGTGCTATGTGAAACTGAAAACAAAATGTAAAAAATAAGCTCCAAATCAGCTTTGACAAGGATTGAACACACACACACAAGAATTCACTGTATGGATGCATTTTAAAACTTTATTAAAATAATCTTTTTCCTATTCAGATAGTGTTATAGAAATAACTATGAAAACAAACAAAATAGGGCCAATATATGTAAATAATAAGCACAATATTAAATAGAATTGCAACACTGTGACAAGTTGCTAGATGTTCATTCAGTTGAATGGGAATCAGCAGGGGCGGCTCCTCCACTAAGGTGGAGGAGCGTCGCCCCTCTGAGCAGGTCAAAAAGGAAAAATATAATGATATAATTTTATTTTTCAGTTGTTGCTCAGCTGGGTAGGGGCAGGGCAGGCTGGCCTCTCACAGAGGAGCTGGAGGAGCAGTGGTTCACACTCGCTTAACTGCGCATGATAGTTTGTCCGGGTGTTTTGGGCCGACCAAACCAATCTTTGCATGATCTTCACCCAGGCTGCATTACCCCTGCCCCCGCAACCCAACCCCCCACCACCATTAAATATCAGCCGCCACTGGAAATCAGTTTTTGTTTCACCACCCCGTCCGTTCTAGCCCCTAGCTAAGCTGTTTTAGCTCCAACTATTCATATCTGAGGTTCTTGCTGTAGCTTACAGCTCATATGCCATGGCTTAAAAACAACTCAATAAGGCCAGGCTGCCTCCATAGAGCCTGTGCCCTACGCTTAAGATGTTTGCAGCCACAACTTGCACAGACCAAGTAGTTGCCCAGGAAGTTGAACATTCATCTCTGCCTAATACATATCTGTACCCAACTTGAATACACTTATTTTGGAAAGAGCAGGCCTCTTGCGAAATGATGTAAAATGCAAGAATTAACATTAATCTTGTGGTACCTTCACTGAATTCTGTCAGCTATTATAATCCATATAAATGCTTATATATGAATAATTGATGCACCACCTCACTATTAAAAAGCAAATATTATATGTTATACATGTGTATACAATATTAAAATACAACACGTGATATGTGTACTCAAATGAATATATGAATTCCCATTAAGGTTACATACGCAGATAACGCAAACACTACATCAGAACCATTCCATGCAGAAGATCCGGAATTGCAACAGCAAATTGGGTGTTTTTTGCATGGACCTTAATTAGCAGTCTCCAAGGGTAACAGTTGCGATCTATGTGGTCCTGATGCCAACCCTTATAATTCGCTGTAAATAAACTAGAAACCCAGTTTATAGGCATCATCCAGTAAGAACATATTGATTAGATTGCTCATTGCCTGTCTAATACAGCCCTCAATGCTTTCTAGAGTAAGCATTAATCAATCTCACAATTTGAGGGGAGTTGCATTTTAAATGGCTGAAGTCAGTGTGATTAGTTCTGTTACTCTGTGTTTTTTTTAACTGTTTTGGAATTTTACATAACTCCTAAAGCAGTAGAACATTTCTCAGATACCTTTCTCTCGTCCATCGACTTTCAGTTAAGAGCCACTGAAAGAATGACCTTGTGCCATCAATTCCTTTTTTGTTATTACTTGCATTAAAACAATTCCAGCCACAGCACATTCATTTATTTAGACACAGTAAGAAATTAAGAGAATTTGAGAGGAGAGTAAAAAACAAAACGCCTCCAAAAATCTTTCAGAGAATATTTACACACATCTGGGCAGCAAACTGGTAATTATACATGCATCCATCTACATGTACTTTCTATCTTCCTAAAATAAACCACCCTTTGGATCACTTACCCTCTAAAGCACTTCATGAAATGCCATCAGTGTCAAAGGTCATATGCCAAATGATTTTGCTTTTGATCACCCGTTTTTTGGAAACTTACTCCAGGTGAGACTCATCCACTTGGACTCATGGTAAATCCATGTTAATTGGACTGGGAGTGTGTCCTGAGAGTGTCTGCCTTTTAAGATAAGGTAGCCAGGGTAAGGGATACTGACCTAGTTACACACAAACACGTGTGCTCACTGCGCTTGAAAGACTACAGTCATCACAGTCTGATAGTTGCACACAGGTAAATTATCTGTGTCAGTTTTAAACTGCAAATTCAAAATAACCCCTTTTGACAAGCTTTAAACTTAATTTTAAATATTAATAGTTGACCCCTAAGTAGTCCGTATTGACCATAGTGCAGGGTGCATAGTATTTAAAAGTAGGACATGTAAAAGTTTAATGTTCCACATCTCCTCTCTGAAAAAAATAGAACGCTTTTCTCACTGTAGCAAGGCTGGCTGCTTCCATCGGGAAGCACTGGGCTACATTGTTACATTTATTAAATGCTAAATTCAGATTGGTAGCAACTAGAGAAATAATTCAAGGACTCATTTTAATAGTAATTCAAAATCCAATGTAATGGTAAAATAAAATTTTGACAATCTATTAAGCAAAGGGAACTGAAAACAAAATTAAAGTTTTCCTTCCTAAAGCATCTGGGGTGCATTTCTGTAAATATTCAACTCTCACCTAGCAGCTGTATGGCTCTCCTATAGTAAGGTGTAAATTGCTACCAGAACTGGGGCAAAAGGCCTTGGTGCCCTTCCCTTGACAGGATGGCCTGGGTGTTGTGCCAAGTAACTTGATTAACGTCAAAGGGGCTCTCCCTACCACAATTAAATGTAGCTAACACTGGGCCTGTCCCCTCTTTTGTCTTTCCATTCCCACTAGGACGAAGGCAGCTCCCAGGACTGGTTTAGGGGAACCACAGATGAGGGGCTGCTTATTTCCACGTTCAAACCTCTGGGTGGGCACCAGAGCTCTGCACATGGAAAGGAGTATTCTGCCATGTTGGATTTAGGCAGAGGGACACTGTGGGATTGTTTGCAGTAGGGCACACAGAAAATGCTGCAAAAGTGGTAAGGGTACGCCTGCATACTTTTACCCCATTGTTTAGAGAGGGGCCAGGAGTCTCCCCCACCCAGAGACATAAATGTGACACCCACCATACACTGAGAGAACAAGACCCTGGACCTGGAAGGAGATGACAGCAGAGTAATGGATAGCTGAAAGGAGAAGCCACCTGATTCCCTGCTAAGGAGTTTGTCTCTAGTTGACACCCAGGACTAGATGAATCTCTCAAGGTCCAACGGTGCTGGCCCTTTTATGCCCCCTGAGGACCAGTTGGGTGAAGACCTGGATTCGACTGCTACCCTGAGTGCCCTTTAAGTCATCCAGGCAGAGTAGAAGGCTAGTGGAAGGAGCTGGAAAAGCATGTTCCTAGCAAAGTATGCAATTTTTATAGGCCAGGAGACCTGTTGAAAATTCTCCTGTTGTCTAGAAGACACACATGAGTCAAAGATGGTGAACATCAGCCCAATGTGGCCTGAGTTATGGTTCTTAAAGATTTAACCTTTGACCCTGTGGAAAAAACAAAGAGCATGGGGCTCAGCTGTATTTATCTCTAAACTCACAGGCCAGGGCCTGGGGTCAGCACAACATTATTATGCTAACTGTTGATGGAGAGGGGCATGCAGGGGGGCCCCCTCCATGAGCCAGACTTCAGCCCTGGGGACTCCATCCCTGTGGCCCGACATAAGGCTGTCCAGGGATCCCGTCGCCCGGGACAGAGACCAAAAGAAAAAACCAGCCAGTCTAGGGCTTGGTACGTTGCTCACCCCTCGTGCCATGTGTCGGGGGGGTGATTCACCCTACCCGCTCCTCTCCCAGCCCGGAGAGCAGGCAGGGTACTTCACTTTGGCCAGAGACTTGGCCAGCTCCCATGTGCCCTGGTGAGCTGGCTGGGTCTGCATATGCATTGTGGCTCCCCCCGAAGCCCTCACCAAGTGTAAAGTGGCTGGGGTATCCCGGGTGGGACCAGGTCAAAGGAAAAAAGTTAGGAAGAAAGAATTGTCAGCAGCGCGAGGCTTCTTTCAACGTTGACAAGCGGAGCAGCTGTTGATTAATTAATTATACATTTTTCTCTGTGAAGGAGTGCCCCATAATATCTTCTTCTGGCTATTTTGCATACTGTACATACTTCTCTGGAGTCCCACAATGGGCAGGGACATCACCAACATTGGATAAGTATTCCCCCAAGAAATATTTTATATGGACAAATGTTAACTCTCTTGGGACCTTACAGACATGGTCAATGGGGAGGTTTTCAGCATTTTCAAATCACTTTAGAGCTGCAACCTTTGTTCTCGACTCTGGAGTGTGAGGATCCTTTGTGGTTGGTCTTATGGATGTGTTATGTGGCCTGACTAATGCAAAGACAAGATTTGAACACATTTTTTTAATGTTTTTTAAAATGCTTTATTCAGAATACTTTGTTGCCAATGATTAGTTGTGAACATCGTAATGGGTATATTAAAGATGAATGCATTAAAACACCATTATTGATTCCATTGGGTTCAATTGTGCTTTCTGACATGCGATGACTGTTTTTACTAATGAGATGCACCTTGACAAATTCAATAGGTCTGTGTTATGTTTTATTGTGGTGACCTATTGATAGAGCCAATAGGCCTGCTTTATTTAAAATGATACCCCTTATATTGGGATGTGGCCTCTGGTATAGGTGGAGGAGGGGTTCAGCATTCATTAGGGGTGACATGTAATATTAGGGTGTCACCAAAGGTACTTCTATCTACTGGATGTATATATTTGTAAATTAACATATAGTATTCAGTGGTGTGTGTAATAAATGCACTTTTCCTTTTTTAAGGAAAAAGCACTGACTGGGCAATAACTTATTGAGGGTTGTTGTGTGCCAGTGGATGGAGATTAATAGCCCACACCTCCTCCCATGAGTAGGTCTTGGACTGCTCTCCTTCGCTACCCTGAGAGAGTCAGGTGCTACAATAGAACCAAGATCCTGACCCGGAAGTTGTTCGTTGGTGCAGGGAGGCCAGAGTATTTTTAACAGGCTTTTAATCTACTTGTTGCAACATTATCACAGCAATGTCATCAGCCCATCAGCCGTGTCTATGAAAAACGGCGGGGACGATCTTGATTCTAATCTTATTCCTCCAATCACGGCATATCTGTTGGTTTACATGTACCAGTTTTCCCATCCTTGGATCTTGTTTTAAACTCATGACTTATAATACATCGGTGGCACCAACGAATTTATTAAATATCCATTGGTCTGTAGATTTAAGGGTTCATATTAAAACCCGAGCACGAAGAGGGACATCTACAAAACCCTAATTCCATTTTAGCATTTTGTTTCTGATAATGTCTAGCGAAATTAAATCCTAGCAACTTCCTACCTTAGAAAACTGTCCTGAAGAAGGTGAATGATTACCAACTCACCGAAACGCAGCGTCGACTTTTTGTTTTCTTGTATTACATATTATATATGATTGTAACTGTATTTTAAAATGAATTGTTTTTAACTGTGCCTGTATGTGTATGTCCCTTTTAGTTTTCCAATAGTTTTCCCTTCGGTACTGACTCCTACAATTGAAGACTGTAAGACTGTATGTATTTTTTACTCTAATCTAAAGCTATAGTATTGTTTTTTTACTGAAGAGGGCATGATTATATGTATCCCTGACTCTGACATAAGTCAAAATACTGTATAATACCCATGATCCAAACTAGTTCACACATTGATTAGGGACTTTAGTTTTTCCTGTGTATTCACCCTGTCTCTATTCATAGCTTAAGGGTATCTCCCCTGTCTTTTTCACTCCTATTCTAGTGATGGCCTCCTGCAGTGTGGGTCTGGTTTGATAATGTTTGGCATGGCTGATATTCGTTTCCACTCAGGTCTTGGCGGCTGGGCTCGGCTACCAAGCCCATTGGAAGAATGGGGCTAAAATTGAGCTCGCTTTTTACACACCAATGTAGCTACTGAATGACGTTAAGAAAATACTATTTTTGTAGCAGGCAGTTAGCAGATACGGTATGGGTGCGGCACATTAAGGATTTTCTGGTAAATAACTAACAAAGAGGCAAGGAGTCCGTGACAGTCTCGGTGCATGCTTCACAGGGGCGTAGCCAGTCAGTTCCTTTGTTAACATTGTTATTTTTTTCTCAGTGCATAGATTCAGCTCCTGCTGCCCAGGTTTTAGTCTTTCATGACGACCCACCAGCGCTCTGTTGCAGTAACCTCAGTCGGCCCAATCTACAAAAATGTGGCAAGTTTACACCAATAAGATCATGCCTACATTTAGAGTAAAAAATTGTTTTTTTTGTCTGAGTTCACAGAGAATTTCAGTAGTTGTTTTAGGAAACTGCAACAGTTGACCTTTTCTATCAGTAGTTCCGTAATTCTTAGTGAATTCCAAATTTCTTACAAGGCAAAGCATTGTTAGATAAGTAAATGTAACATGTACATTTATGCATGAAAATACTTTTTTTTAAATTCATTTTCGCTTTACACCATGTTGTTTTCCATGCTGAATAACAAGGTGTAGAACCCCCTTACTTACACCACACCACTTTTTGGGGTTCGTGGACAGCTATTTACTTATATCTTTAGCAGGAGAAAATATCTCCCCCTATGCAACCTTTGACAGGAGTAAATCTCCGATTGTTTTAAAGCTGGGAATGGGAATGCCAGGACTTTATGAATACCCATAAACTTGCACATTTGTAGCTGTTCAGTTAATCAGAGAGGTATCTTTGAGTGCAATGCCCACCATCTGGCCCTATCAGCTCATACTGGTGTAATAGTGTGTGTAACCAAATCAATTTATGACCATGTGTTCATATGTTTTGATACAAAATTTGAGTTTACATTTGTTAATGGCTGTTAGCACACACAAGTGCTACTATGCGCCGAAAGAGGTTCTTACATATACCTACCGTAAGCAAAGCTTATTAATTATATGAAAACAATGAGTACAGGGAGGATTGAGCTATTAAGAAGAAACAATTTACTTATTTGCAACCTAGAAGGACAAGGGATTTGTTATCATCTACCAGGGCTACCAGCTGAAGCAATGAGCAGTAGAGATAGTGATGGACATGATGTGTGTTAAGACGGCAATGTCAGCTTTAGAGATGCATCTTGGAAAAAGAGCAAATGTTGTTCTTGAATAGTATACATTTTGTTTGCACAGCCAAAGATATGATGAGGAGGTGGGTCACCATGTGACAGATCTGAGGATCTTTCAAGGGCATGGAGTTTTAAGATTCTCAGCGATGAACACATATGAAATCAAGTGATTGTGTATGCTTGTAGTAATACATTTTAGGAATCCCTGTAGGCTTCTAAGCTCTGTTAAAGAAATCTATTTTGATAGATTATACAGATGAATAAAGGATGAAATTGGTTAAATCTCCATCCAGCAAAAAAAAAACGAAGTGGTGAAAGTGGAAAGAGTACTTACTGGAGGGCAAACATGAAAATAGAAAACGAAAAGCAAGGATTATCGTGCCACGGTAATTGAGATAGGCTGTTTGCAAAAACTATACCAAAGATGTGGAAGGCAACGATACTACTTTAACATTTTCTTGCAATAGAAAAAGAGCAAATATCACTTTGCTAGGACATGTTAAAGGGGAAGCTCGTCATATGACTGATTGAAGAAAAAGATACAGGATTTGGTACTGCATTTTGGTGTGGAGGAAGGAAAAGTTGTATTAATACATTAGATGAACAGGCAATATAGCTTTTATAGGACTCAGGGTCACCTTATGCTCTCATATGTAATGCAGTGGCAGAAACTGTGGTACTGGAGACCCGAGACATAAAAGGGGCTGATATACATTCTTGAGGGTGAAAAGACACTACAGAAGAAAACAGCAATATGTGTTCATGTTGTCATAATAAGCAGAAAAACAGACAATTGACAAGGTGTATAATACGGTTTATGTCACAAAGAAAGTGAGATCCATTTAGGATGAGGTTATGAGAAGGTACGAGATTGCCCCTGAGCAAGCATTAAAGGAGCACCAAAGATAAACGGGAGCGAGAAAGAGACTACTCCATCAGCCGGCAGCTTCCCATTAGTGTCCACACAAAAGCTGGTATGCTTAAAAGACCTGAGGTCTAAGAATGAGTTAAAATGTGGAGTCAGTACCCAAAACTCTGTGAGTAATGCATGTCTCACTAATTTAGAGATATCATCTAAGACACTAGTTAGAGAACGTGTTAAAAGCAGATATGTTTGAGCCTATAGATTCTTCCTCTTAGCCATCTCCGTTAATGATCACTAAGAAATCTGCAATAAGGTCAGGGTCTGAATGGGAGACATTGTTTACATCAAATACGCTGCAACGCATTCCATTACAACGTGGTCTTTAGAACAACCGAGTTGTTACAACGCAAACCATTACATGGCAAGTCGTTTCAACGACTTGCTGTTGGGGGCGCGCTGGTGTTGGATTTACAATCCAACACCTTCCCTGCTGTTGCACACCTGGAGTAGGAATAGTAAATTATACTATTCCTAAGTCGGGCGTGCCCCCTACAGCAAGTCATTGAAACGACTTGCGATGTAATGGTTCGCGTTGTAACAACGTGGTCGTTGTAACAACCGCATTGTAATGGAATGCATTGTAGCGCATTCGATATAAAGAGGTATATTCGTCTGAATTCATTTTTGAGAACTTTGTAGACAAATATGCAAAGATGCTGTCCACATTCCTGTATAAATGAGCTAAAATATACTTTGTTAAAGTTGAAAGTGTTTTCCACCCTAGACCTTGTAGCAGCCCCGTGTCAGCTTGCTTCACCCCCTTAGCTTCTGGTTCCAATTTCAGCATGCAGCACGGCTGTGTGGGTTTAGTGGAGCGTGACTGGTCTCGGCAGCCCAAGGGTCTTGCTCTTGTTTAAAGTCCAGAGGAGGAGGCTGCAATGAACAGTGGGTGTGGAATTTAACAAAATATCTACTTGTCCATGGGGCAGGTTGCTTCATAAATCTACTTGACCTGTAACAAAATCCACTTGTCTCTTTTGTGCAATGAAATGCAGCAACAAATTATGGTAGCAATCACATTATATAAGAAGTCTGATATAGCCTCTCTGATTATGCCAGGGCTCATACAATAGTAGGGTTTGAATACTAATAATTTGATACGAAGTCTTCTTATGGTAATAACTTCTCTTTATTCACAACTCCTCTCTCCACCAGTAGTCAGAACTCCAGTAGAAAACAACTCCCTCACTCAACATTCTAAGGTAGCCTCCAGAGCATAAAGGAATGTCAGTATATGTTGCTTCCTGAAGGCACTGAATTGTTCTCCTCCGATGGCTACCAGATATGACTTGAAGATTTTCTCCCAGTCTTCCCATGGAACGCTAGGTTCCCCAAATTCATTTTAAAATGGTGTTGGTTGTGACATGCTTGCAGCTGCCATAATATCTGATAGTACCAGTGGAAGAATAATAAATATGAAAAACAAGTCTTAATGGTGTGCGTATATGCCATCCTCGCCGCCAGTGATAAAAAGACTAAGGGGCCGATTAGGATGGCGGTTTTTCCGCATCCTCCGGGCCGGCGGAAGTGTCCGCCGGCCTGGAGGATGCGGAAAAACCGCGGCGGAGACTCCAAAGACCCACCGCCAAATTAGGATGGCTGGTGGGTCTGATAATCTGTCCGCCGCTTTTCCGCCGCGGTCGGAAGGCGACCGCGGCGGAAAAGCACTAACATGTCTGGTGGTGTCTATCAGACACCGCCAGGCATATTAGGATGTCTGAAAATATATGCTTTTCCGCGGCGGCTTTACCGCCGTGGAAAAGCATACGGACCTTCACTTCGGGGGCCCGTTGCGGGCCCCCTGGGTGAAGGTGGGGTGGGGGGTGCACATGGGGGGTACCTATGGTACCCCCCTGCATTTGCGTGCACAATGCAGCAGGCACCGCGCGGTGCCTGCCGCTTTGTGCACGCAAATGCTGTGCATGGATTTTTTACATTGCGGCGGGTGCAGCTTGAAGCTGCACCCGCCGCAATGTTAGAGATAGAGGATGTGACCGCCACCCTGGCGGTCACATCCTAATTTGATCGGAGGGAACGCCGCAGCCCATGCGGACGTTCCCTCCTCCTCAGGGGTTGCGGACGGACTCAAGTCCGTCCGCGATCCTAATCGACCCCTAAGTCTTTTCAAGGTAATAACTCTTCTTTATTCACAACTCCTCTCTCCACCAGTAGTCAGAACTCCGAAAACAACTCCCTCACTCAACATTCTAAGGTAGCCTCCAGAGCATAAAGGAATGTACCAACAGGGAAACAGGGGTGGGGAGGAGGAACATACCATATATGAAACTACCATAAGTAATTGGCAAATATATAAATCAAGAGAAATACATATTAGAGAGAATACACGTTGTAACATAATTCCCTTATGTTGCCACGTTTCCGCAGATCTACATACTTGGGCTGAAGGTAGTGTTAAGCAATAGTTTCAGGGTTGGAATACCCTTTTGAGCCTGTGCAAACTTAATAAATTTCATATTTTAAAGGTTTTCAGCAACTCTTCTCTAATCTTTTCCAATAATGAGAAAGGTTGAAAATGTACTCTTGACAATGGCAGACGTAAAACTCCTTCCAGGGTTGGGAAAAAGTGGTCGGAGGGAAAGTGAACTTGCAAATACTCAGATTTTCACATGAGCAAATCTACACATGCAGATTTGCTCTTGCTTAAATGCAGTTCACAAATATTGTATAGGAGTTCTTATGAATTTACGAAAGCCGTATATCTGCACTTAATGCAAGGGCATATACAGTGGGTGCAGTTTTGAGACTTTAATAATTGGGCCCCCAATTAAGTCTGGCATAAACCATGGCTTTTTGTGTTATTTAAAAATCTGTCTCTCTCTCTGTCTATCGGCTGGCTTCACTGAGAGTGACAGCATTCTGCTCTTTCACAAGGAGCATGTCTGTACACAAAGTAGTTGTGTTCAGTGTCAGGAATTGCTGTGGCAATGTATGCTTTGAGACCAAAAACTATTTTTGCTTTGCCAATGTTTGTTATAATGGTGAGGGTCCAGCAGCTCCTAAATCAATAAGGTTTTACATAAAACGAGCAAAAACAGATCACGAATTGACAAAACCAAAAGGTTGACCACCAATTTCAGACCTACTGGCTTTGCCAATGCTTGTTTATTTTTATGTTCATAATCTTATTGTAACTGGTTATACTGTTTTTTCATTATGAATATTTTTGGGAAATACTAGCACACATCAACACATTTTACTAAATGATTCTCAATGAACTAGTACCTAGCATTTTACAGTAGTTTAGCAAAATATTTTTTTCCTACTTGCATTTTTTAAAAACTTTTTATTTTGAAAGCAAAGAATCATCAATCTTGCTTTCAAGCATTCTTAAATATTTGCATCTAACCATAGAGTATTCTGGAGCATTAAACATAGCCTCATATTGCTAAACTTTGAAAACGTGTGTGCACATTTTTATACTGGAACCACTGTCAGTAGCGCAGTCAGAGCTTAAAGCATTTACTTAGAGAGCACACCCTAATAATAAAGCTTTGCATTAATGAACCAAAAATACAAGTTTAAACAGCATTAACACACTGACACAAATATTATCTTAACTGCAGACAATGCCCTTCCCTGAGCCATAATGTGGTACTGTAAACTGACAGCCAAAGGGTTTGTGCTGCAGGGGGTTGGGCCTACTAGCCCCCAGGACAAAATACACGTGAAAACTTCTTGCCCTTGACCCCAAACAATATGTTCTGGGCGTTGGGCTATCCTTGGTCACCATACTGCCTGCAGGAGTACTGGTAACAGTATATTGGTTTGTATAAGTTGAGGATGTAAACTCTGCTCTGCACTGCAGATGCTTTATGGTGGTTTTTCTTTTGGTTTCCTCTCTGCCCTCTGGCCCAAACGATGGTGATTTTTAGGTCCCGGCTAGAGAGCGTATAAGACGTGCTGCGTTTTATCTGTGGGCTTACAGGCCGCCCATCTCCTGCCATTGATAAACTTCAGCGTCGCTCTTATTTTCTTTGATGCCATGCATCATGGCCTCTTCTTGTGTTTGGCCCTCCTATAGCACATAGATCAAGTACATGCCTCCTTACACTGCTCCTGGTTTGCTGAGCTATTTCTTTCTTTGTTTTCAAGCACTCTATAGGAGTACTTTTGTTTTCAGGCTGTCTCCCTTGTACACATACCACTAAAATGCATGCATGTGTACTTAAACTAATGCATTTCTTACAAAGTTGTAAAAACACAAACAGCACTTGTTTATTTATTTCGATGGTATTGAAGGGCTCGCCCCATCGTGCATCGTGCCATAACCGGAACACAAGCCAATGGTATTGGAGCACTCTGAATGCTCAGCAGTTACATTACACAACCACACATTCATTTTCGTTGCTGATCCTGCTTTAATTGAAGTTTTTTTCTTGTAGTTGCTTGCCCATCTTCCTATCCCCTCCTGCTTCCCTGCTTGATCCGTCCCGTCGCTGCTGCTTTTTATTTTTTGCAAGATCCAACCGTATTGGAGCACTTGTTCCATCCTCCATCTTGCCATCGCACTAACACCAGCCAATGGTATTGGAGTGCTTTCAGTGCTTACCAGTTACATTACACAATGACACATTCATTGTCGTAGGCAGGGGAAAGCGTCAGTGATTTTCCCAGAACCACAAATTGTTCAGCCGACCCTAAGATTCAAACCAGGTTCCCCAGTTCCCCTGTCGGCAGCTCTGGCCAGTACGCCACATCCTTGTTTCACTTCAAAGCTCCTCAATTGTTTCTCACTATCACTTCCACATTTGTTCAGCAGATCCCCATCAACACAGAACAAGCATTGGCAAAGTCAATATATCTCAGACATGCCAGAGCTATTGGCCTTGTCAAATTGAATGTCTTTTAGCCATGTCTTCTGGCAGCAGATCTGCTTTTCAGCATGGCCGAAAGTCACTTAAAAACCAATATGATGCAGCCAGCTTGTTTTTAAACCGTCTTTATTGAGTTATATAGCTGTACAGAGCATAATATACTCAATTATGATTCAGGAGTAAGTAACGGAAATACACTCAGTGGTATACAATATTCTCTCTAGTTAATATAACAGGTTGATGTAAAGTTGATACGGTCAGCTTTAAACCAACAACAGGAAGTAAAAGCAACAGCATTTCAAACTATGGGCCTTCATCACTGCTATAAGAATTAGGTTTAGTAGAGTGGATGGGGGTCTGGGTGTACATGCTGCATCTTTCATGAGCATGCTTTCGAATTGTCTGTATTTTGTACACATGCTCATTTAGTGCAGCCATAGAGAGGCTTCATTCCCCCATTACAGATGGGGATTGTTGTCGGTGTCAGTCCAGAGTTTATGCAGGAACTCGTCCCATGCTGCTGCCAAGGGACGTTTACATAGTTTGCGGACCTCTTCCAGCCACAGTGCCACCGACTCGACCCTCTCCCACCTAATCAATGCTGCCTGCCAATGTGGGATCCCTGGGAGCGACGCTGTCTTTCAACTCATCGCTATTACACGCCTAGCCAGCAACAGCACCAGGTTAATGAAGCGGGTGATATAGGACCTGTGGAGGATGTTATGTTGAATATATTTGAATGGGGCAGTGCTGGAAACCTTACGTGGGTAAATTAGTGTTTTTTTGCCATTCTTAGAGTATCAGGGGATGCATTAGATTAGCGATACTCAAAGTACGGCCCGGGCCTTTACATGTGGCCCCCAGTCTACAGCAGGGCTTGGCTGCTTTTTATTTGATTTAGCACTAACATTAAAAAGATGTTAAATAAACAGGTAAGCATTTTTTTAAAGGTTAATTTAAGTTAAAGAAAGGAAGTAGCTAGGTTGTACTGCACAGATTAATTTTAGGAACATCTTCATTTTTAAAGTCATCTTTCAGCAAAAGTGTAAAAATATGATAAGGTCTCTTTAAAATTAAAAAAAGTGTATTTCATTAACTTGCAGAACCGTTTCACCTTAGCAAATCAGATTCCATCAGTGCATTGAGAATTTTTTTTTTTAAGGGCTTGTTTTCAAACATGAATTTAGAAACATTAATTTGTCCCCCTACCAATACAATGCCAATAGTGAACTGAGAGGCAAGCCGGTTGTTTTGTGCACTCTGTGGGTGGACTGGGTTCCTATTATAAATTATCAAAATGATACTTTATTAAACCAACACAGCAGAAGGTTTTTTTATAGTGCAAATCATGAAGACCTGTATTTTTTAGTCCCCTTAGATGCAATAATGAAGAGAAAGGAGAGAAAGTGAAATAAAACAATTCCGTAGGATCACATCATTTGGTATAGTGGAGTAGTTGTGTTTAATAACAGGGTTTCTCTTTTCACATGGTGAATGCAATTCAGCCACTAGATGTATATGCTTCACTTCCCTACACCCACCTTATCACCACCCTGACCGGCTGTCTGCTGGTATCAGTGCAGCCCTCAGTCACATCACAGACTGCACTTTTTGGCCTCTGGGAAAATGTTTGCAAATATCCATGCCCTACATCATGCTCCCACTGCTGGCACAGGGCAGCAAGGGGGGGCAACAGCTCTATCTGGAATGGTTCGGTGCTGAATGACATGAGCCGCCTTTCATTGCCAAAGGTGAAAAGTGGTTGTGCGAGCTAGTGAATGGGGGTTTCCGTGACTTCAACACTCCATAGGTGCGGATTAAGCGTCTATGCGTGAGAAAGTGCCCCAGCAGGGAGGTTGGTAAGAATGTGTTAGAGAGAAAAAGTGTCTATATTTTATGTAGCGTGTCTCCTCCAAACACAGCCGACCACTGTAGCTGGGCCCCAAAATAACAGTACTCAACATTTAGTGCACCCAGTACGTGCTCAGTGGGCAATTGTACTTTGGAAGAACAAACCTCTGCCTGCCGGTATTCCAGGTCAAATCACCCAGGATCACATCTAGTATGCAGAGCACTCTGCGTGGAACCATAATGGGCAGGATTGCGACGTAATAGAGTAGTCTTGGGAGCAGCATCATTTTGGACAACGTGATTGGCGTTGTACGGTGAGGGGAGACTCTTCCAAAATGCAATTTGGGCCGGAGAGTGGCGATTGCTCTCATTAAATTGACCTTGAAAAGATCAGGAACAGCGTGATATTTATAAATGCCCAAATATTGAAATGTATGAGCCTTCCATTTAATCTTTTGTTTGTCTACCCTGATAGCATATGGAAGGCAGTCCCGCCGTAACAAGAATAGGCATGGTTTAGACCAATTTACCCCCAGGCCAAAGGCACTCTTAAAATTGTGCGGTTCGTGGACAATATCTTGCACCTCCTCATGTATATCCCAGACATAGACAATGGCATCATCGACATATAGTGTATTTTCACACTAAGAGGACTGTCACAGGTGCGCAACCGTTGTGCCAAGGGCTCCATAGCCAGTGGGATGGGGTCCATGCCTCTTGGATCTCTTTGCCTCTTGTCTGACATTCCAGTTACCATTGTTCTACAGCTGGATGCTCTACCCATTGGCAATGCCGAAAGATGCATTCTTGCACAATTGGAAGGGTCAGAATGATGCCTTCCCTCCGTTCTCCATGATTTTGAGGCGGGCTCTGCGAGTCAGAAAACAAGCATAGGAGATAGTATTGATCTCTCGTCTCTGAATAAAACAGAGCTATTTCCACTTCTACTGGAAACTCCTCCTCCTCCTTCTTCGTCTTCTTCTTCTTCAACAAAATCCACTGGTAATGATTCATCAACTAAGATTGGTAGCGTGGAGGCTTTCTGGAGACATTAACAAATGCTAGGACATTCAGAACAGGCTATGCAGCTCTTCGCCAAAGCTTGGTCCACTTCAACTCACAAGAGATACAAATCATGCTGGAACAGGAGGTTACACTGATGCATGGAAGGGGATTTGGCTCCCGTGGCAGCTGATATAACTTGTGTCACCAATTTTCTTGTTTTCATGGTATCAGATGGATTGTTCTACAGTACTATAAATGCTTACAGATTGGCTATTTCCACTGGTCACATCACAGTTGCTAATAGAGTGATTGGCGAGCATCCACTGATTTCGGAATTGTTGAGAGACATTGGGTATCCTACTCCTTCTCAACCCAAGAATTCGGTTCTCTAGGTGGTTTCTTTAGTTCTGAGTATGTCGTTTATATTTATTTATTTATTGATGCATTTTTATAAACCGCGGACTTTAACCGAAGGTGTCAGAGCGCTGTACAACAGAACCAGTTACGTTACATGTTAAGAACAGAAGCCAGAAGGATTCCTCCATGATGTTCCTGCAATGGAATGTTACGTCACAGCAAGAAGGGGTCGTTTACATGTTTCTACTACTGTTTACACGGTTCCCACCACTCTGATTTGTGAGTGTGCTTCGCTTGCTCGGCTGAATGTTGCAAGTGCCAATGCAGGAAATGTGGCTCGGGGACTACAGAAAAAGAGCAAGCAGTTTCAGAGAATAGCTGAAGGTTTCTGTATATATCTGTGGCCTGCATGCCTCTGACCAGGGAGATTTGTCAGTAAACTTGACTATGCTCAAACCACAACGCCTCCAGTGAATTGTACGTTTTTCAATTAACTAACCTGGCAGTGAAGGCGCCACTAACACAACTTGTACTGATGCTGGTGTATTTCAATGAATAATACACAACAAAATAAATGACTTACACGTTTTAGTCATGCAGAGCAGATTGCTGAGAACCTTGTAAGCTCTTAGGCTTGCTGCCAGGCTCCAAACATGAATATTAAAGACACGAGTCAAATGCACTCTATGTCAAGGTAACTGTCCCTGGTGTTTTAATTAATTTATCAAATATCAAGGTGGGTGCCTGCGACACTTAAGAATGTGTGCATATGATGGAGCAAGGTGGAGAAACAAAATTTTGTTTACCCCTTGTGAAATCACACTTCGATAACATGTAATCTGAACTAATGGAGTGGTGCATGAGACTAATCAACCTAGAATAAAAACTTGGACATACACACACACGTGGGAACTAATCTCTACTTATGTTGCAATTATAACTAACTAACTATGTAATTTTGTCGTGTCCTGTACTAATATGCTGCATTGATATAATGGAATGAAGCATATATGTGCTTTTGTCTATGTATTTGTGGCCAGAAAATTGGACCTAACTGAGTATATTACGCATAAGTGTCGCTTATTTGCTAGTTAATTACTAATAGGGAAAACCTTAGTAAGGGGGGAGGTAAACAGAAAGGCTATTTTTCTTAAATTAACGTTTATTTGTGTTTGTTTCTATAATAGTTCCCATTCTGACTCGTGAGGCCTGTGACAAAATGGAGTCACTGGTTTACTGTGACAACCAAAGGCAGAGCACATGCGCAGCAGAAGAGATGAGAATGAATGCGAGCTGCTTGGGCCTGTGCGGAAGGCAGTTCAAGGCCGCTGTGGCCTGAAAGTTTAGATGGCTGCCAAGTGATGAGAGCAATGGTTCTGAACGTGAGAACTTTACTTGAAGTTGCAAATTAAGGAAACTCAACTAGGCCGGACTATGAAAGACAATGGGGGCATTAAAAAACCTCTGACAGGAAGAAAATGTATAATGTGATGATGAGGTTATGCTCATCCACCCCCGAACTGACCAATGAGGACTCGACTTTTCTCTAAAAGTTACTCTTTTAGATAGATAGAGCTAGTGAAAAAGGTACAAAAGTGCTGATTTTACAGAGTAAAAAACTTCTTCTGATTTTCTACCAGAGATGCTGCTGGATTGCTGATGTTCCTGTGATGTAAGATTCTTTTTCCTGACTTAAGATTTTTCTTTGCAGGAATGGCACTTTAGTTAGGGATTTTAGTTAGGGAGTTAGGAGAATGGACTTTGGGAACTATCTGTCTTTTGCTAATACTTGCGTTCTAAACTTAAAATGTTAACGTTATTTCTGAAATGTTCTAAAATAAATGAAATTAACTGTTTTGAACTAAGCTTTCGTTTAAATGTCATTTGAAGATTAAATAAATAAATAAAGAGAAGAAACTTTTAGACATGTTAAATTTGCTTTAATAAAAATTAGATAAATAGAAAATTAAAGCTGGTCTTGAGTTTTCCTACGCCTGATTTTTTTACTAGCAGACCCATCGACCCTTATGGCGATATGTCTAAATGTATATTTTCTGATGATAAAACCATGGTAAACTCGCAAAAACTGCAGGTGTAAATAGTATAAACGTTTAATTAGAATTTAGACATTTCGCTATGATACAGCAGCTCTCCATTGAGATTCACTGATCCCTAGAGTGAGGTAAAGATTGTGTGTACGAAACTCACAGTGATATGGGCCCCACTGGTGAGTGAATGTATGTTCTGGTGTTTCAGGGATAAGTTCTATGGTTTCAGAAATTATTTTTGGAGTGGCGCTGCATCACATACAAACACAACCTACCAGTGGGCCCCATGTTATACGTGACGCCCTGATCCAGTCCTGACGTTTTCTCCAACAACACGCCCCGTGCTGTGCGTGTTTTGAGAGGGCCACGCCCACCGCGTGATTTGCACCTTTTGTGTAAAGCAGGATTGCCCAGTTTTTAGCAATCCTGTACTTATCTTGTGACGAAGGCCTCCACTGCTACGTCCTGTAACTATGTGAAGGAGGTGGGCACTGCTGCTTACGGTTCTGCACCGGTGTTGTGAGGGATGGGGTCTGCCCCCACAGGTGATCCGAACGCTGTAGCTGCTAGGAATGAGGGTGTTTTTCAAAGGGGCAGCCTATATTGCATACCCCATGTATATAAGTGAAGAACATTTGAAATGCATATGCCCGTTATGTGCATGTTTAAGAGGTAAGCGTGCATCCACTCTCCGTGTTGTACCTCTGCTGTTTTCTGTAAAGAAACTCAAGCTTAACGTCATCAGTAATCTGGATACGAAACTGACCCGACAGGGCTGAGGGACTATTGGCTGAAGGGGAGAAGAGAGCAATTTGAGAGAGAAACATAGTGAAAATGAGACAGAGAACTAAGCAGTGGTGCAGAGGGAAGACACCAGATGGGAACAGAGGAGAAAGGAAGAGTTAAAGAAAGGGAAAGGAAGACATCAACTCTTGTTACCACGGACCATTTTAATTACCACCCTATTTCTCTCCTTGCATTACAGCATACGCTCTGCAGTAGGCATATTGTCTTCACATCAAATGCAGGTAGACTCTCATCCAGGCGGTAGCATGAGCATACATGCAAACATTTTGAAAGTGGGAGATTTAACAAGAAAATGGGAGAAAGTGTTTTCCCCATTGACATATATTTCAGCAGCAGCAATTTCTGGGGGGAAACATCTACAATAAAGCCAGTTTGAGCTTCAAACGTCGGGCAGCTGATTCACGCATGTATTCACGTATGTATGGAATTATGGATCCTGCGCAACTGAGAGGTGAGTTGTATGCTGTGCTGAGAACCAGATTCATGTACATATATCTGCATCATTCAACCTAGTGAACTGCCCAACCCTTCTAATAAGATTCACTGAAGTGGGTATCCAAGGCACCGTCTCAGACCTGGTAGCTATCACAACACCTTGGATACCCAGCCATACTTGAACTTTAAGAAAGCCCTTAAACTGTGTTGTTTGGTCTGGCATATTGGATGATCGTACGAGAGGTACAAGAATAAGGAAGTCCAGCTGAGGGTTCTTGAGCACCAGGTTGGAGTCTCTGGATGTAATGAAGATTGAGGGCTGAGGAAGATGGTGATCAGGCTCAGTTTCTGTGCGGTGATATTTCAAGGAAGTTAGATCAGTTTGTGACATAAACACATGCGGTGTGGTTTTAAAAAGCATGCTGTCTTCTGCGTGCTTTATATTCTAACATGAGATATTTAACAGGTAGGAATAGCTTGTATTGTTGCTCGTTACAAGTATACAGATGGGAGAGTGATGCAAGTAAGTAGTCATTTAATATCTGCAGAGAACTTCTGGCACTGTCCCAATATTATATTAGCATGTCAGCCATGCTGAAATGTGCTATTATAGTCCCATTAAAGGTACAGTCAAAGTGCTGAAAACTGCTACTACTGTCCATTATTACTATAGTAATTCTTCTAAGAGGTGCTAATATTGCATTATTATGAATCCGGTAGCTCATTTGACTAACTCATTAATTGCAGGTATCTTTGTTTGACCCCAGGGTCATAGGTTTGAATCCAAGGGGGATATTCTCAAGAACCTGTGATAAGTACTGCAAAATTAGCTTAACGCAACTCTTCACATCGCAGTAAATTGTGGGAAAATACCGCTGTGTTAACGTCCTATTTACAACAAGGCGGTACCATGCGATAGGCTCACAATAATGTGTCAAATGTCCGTGATAAAGTCAAGGCGATGCTGCAAAAATGCAAAACACGAATGTCAAAAAAAGTTGCGATGAGGCCAATCGCGATACAAAAATCAATGAAAACCAGCATCAGGCCTGCAATTCCCACTCGTCAGGTGGGAAAATGCACCATAAAAGCAACAAAAATAAGGGAGAAAAAAAGAAACCGCATAGCACCATGGATGCACCAGGATCGAGTGCACAGGCCAACCCGAACCCCACAAGCTCCACAGACCACCAGCAAGGAACCTCGTGGTCGGGGAAGGCCAAGGAGAAGAGGAAGAGGCAGGCGTGGTGCAGTCCGCAGGAAAACCAGATCAGTGTCACGGAGGTGACAGAACACTACCATCAACTGAACGTCAATTTGACAAACGTGGATGCAGTTGGAGTGCCGAGGAGGTCAATGGAGAAGTCCAAGAGGAGTAGGCATGGTGTGAAAAGCCAAACCAAGCACAAATCTGCTACCAATAGGAAGGCAGCAACGGTGACAGGAGGTGGGAGTCCTGCGCCACAGGAGAAGCTGGGGAAAATGGAGGCAACAGTCATCAATGTGGAGACGGAGCAAGGAGTTGGGAGTACGGACACAGCTCGATAGGACCCGATACAACATCAACAGGATGAGAAACTACCAGAGACTTGGGGGACGGCGGGAGATGGGCACAATGGCACACATGCACAACGATGTGTAGCACACTGCACACCCACAATGACTCCGGATCATGTTCCTGATCCATGTGGCACACTGAAGCACACACACATAGAATTCACAGCATATCTGATGACAATGTGGTACAAAGTGCAACACCAACACTGCAGAACAGAGGACACAACTTGGTCCGCTCATGCGCAGAAACAGGCCAATCACATCTAACATAGCAGAAAACTGTGAGATGGAAATGTACGTGTACAGCCTCACATCCGTCATGTAGTCAAAATGTACTCTGTCCTGCATCAATTGTGCAGCACCTCTCAAACTGTCACAATGTATATTGTCATACAGTCTGCATATAAATAAGTACAATGTGCCAACATACATGTCAACACAATGTCAACATGTATCTCCCCTTCACATTGCAGAGGGACAAAAATACCTCCAACAGAGCAGACCATACAACTAATCAATGATGCTGAAAAGGACCACCAAACCTTCGACACCGACGCCCTACAACAGCTCATGGACATCTTAGGCAACCCACCTTGAGGCGAAGTGCAGCCCAGCTACATAGAGGAGACCCCAGCCCCTACACCGATCCCACAGTAGGAAGCATCTGCCACCACGGCTGGCTCCCAACACTTCACCGAGGCACACATTTCATTCCAATGCCAGGTGTCAGAATGCCAAAAGGAGGTGTCCGAACGGGTGGGGTCAGAGCTCATGGAAGCCATACTATATCACATACATGGGTGTCTACAGTCCCATCAGGGACCACCTACATCCCACAAAGGAGACCCACACTCAGTGATTACTTTGTAAAAAAAATAAGTGCCAGGGCTCCTGTTGGGAGGCCACTCCAGTTTGCACCACACATTGCCCCTACCAGCTGCCAATGACAGTACAAACACAGCTACTAACATCACACTCTTACAAGTGTGACAATTCAGACTTTTCCAGGCCACCCAAAGCTATAAGAATGGCTTGGGAGGCAGGTATTAGTCACAGTCATTTCAAACTGTCTTCTGGCAGAGTGATCAGGCGCATCTTTACCCCGACTTGGAACGGAAGCAACCACTGAAGGCTGAGCTGGCGGCTCGATGTAACAAGTGTGCCTTTAAGGCCAAGGAGGCGGAATCACCTCCTTGGCCTTAAAGGCCTTTATGAGGAGGAATCACCTCCTCATAAAGAGCTGCGCGCTCCTCAATACAGAATGCTCAGCGGTACCACAAACAGCACTATTTCTTCTTCCTGTGGAGCCATAATAAATCAATGGTTTATCTCAGCCAGGAGAACTTTCACCTTGAGACGTTCACTGTGAAATGACAGCAGCAACAATAAATTATATATTTATATGCCGAACATTATTATTAGTCCCGTCTCCAGGCGCTAATAACAGAAGGAAGGATAAACAGCTGAGTGCATGTGTTGGGATCCAACCCTGTGATCTTGTGGTTGCACTAAGCCAGCATCAATGGTTGCATTAATCAACTGAGCTAACTTCTACACTCATTACTGTGGCATCACTTCCATGCGCGCACACAATATCCAAATAGATATTGTGCCCCGTATTTTCCTCTTGGTACCCCTCCAGGATCAGCAGGGCAGAAATGGTTTTAGCATCAATCAAAAAACATAGAGACCTGGTTTACAAGGCACCTCTTTTCAGGCCAAACATTTTCAAACAGAGGTAAGGATTCATAGAATGCAAATGCCATATACTCCGCTCTTTTCCATAATGAGGTAATCACCAGCCGTTCTTATGCCTTCACTTAAAATTAAAACAGTTTTTACAAATGGCAGTCACCACATTTTTTTACATCACCATACAAGAGAAATTGTAAAAGGTGCAAAAAGATTCAAAAGATTAAAAGAAAATGTGGAAAGACAAGGTGACCCCTCACGTGCACACCACCAAACGAGCTCACTGGTTGCGCGAGTACCAACCAGTGAGCTTGTTGATCCTGGCCCACTGCATTAAGTTGTGGCAACAAAGCCTCTACCCCCAACTCAGATGCACCTGTTTGGACTATGATCGTTTTAGAGTAGTCAGGACTTTGCAGAATAGGAGCAGTGCACATGGCCTGCTTAAGGTCATCTAATGCCTTCTGACAGCTAACTGTCCACTGAACTTTCTTGGGCATTTTCTTAGATGTAAGATCATTCAAGGAAGTCACTATGGACCCATATCCCTTCACAAATCTTCTGTAATACCCAGTAAGGCCCAAGAAAGCTCTGACATGAGTCTGAGAGTTCGAGCAACCCATTAAATTATAGTCTGGATTTTGCTCTGAAGTGGTTGAACCTGGTCTCCACCTACCAGGTGGCCCAGGTACACAACCTTACTCTGCCCTATCTGGCACATGGTCTCCTTGATAGTGTGGCCTGCTTTCTGCAGAGCCTCCAAAAAATTCTTTAGTTGGACCCGGTGATCCTCACAGGTGGAGCTAAAGACAGCTATATCATCTAGATATGCTGCGCTGTAGGCTACCAGGCCTGTGAGAACTTTATTCACCAACCTTTGGATTGTGGCAGGTGCATTCTTCAAGCCAAATGGCATTACAATAAATTGGTAATGCACACTAGGGGTTGAAAATGCGGTTTTTGGTTTGGCATCCTCAGCTATTCTGATTTGCCAAAAACCAGCAGTAAGGTCAATGTACTTAAGAATTTGGCTGAGGCCAAAGTGTCAATAAGCTCATCTGCCCCTGGAATTGGGTGAGCATCAGTCGAAGTGACTGCATTGAGTCCCCTGTAGTCCACCACAAAACCTCATTTCCCTTTTTCCACCCTTGGTGTGAGGTTTAGGTACAAGGACTACTGGGCTAGCCCACGGGCTATCTGAGGCCTCAATCACTCCCAACTCCAGCATCTTTTGGACCTCTGTCCTGATGCAATCTCTGACATGGTCAGGCTGCCTGTAGATTTTATTCTTGACAGGTAGACTCTCTCTCACCTGTGTCCACTTCATGGGTACACCAGGTGGTTTGACTTGGAGTCAGAGAGAACATATGCCTGTATTGATTGTGGACCTTCCTGCAATCAATCTGCTGCTGATCAGTGAGGCTGCCTGCCAAGGCCACTCCATCAACTGATCCATCATCAGGGTTTTGTGAGAGGAGACTAAGGAGAGGGTCACTCTTTTCCTCCAGTCCCTCATCAGTTGCCATGAGCAAGCCCATGTCAGCCCTGTCAACAAAAGGGTTAAGCCTGTTCACATGAAGTACCCTATGGGGACTTCTGGGAGTGCCAAGGTCTACCAAGTAGGTAGCCTCACCTCTTTGTTCAAGTATGGTGTGGGTCCACTCTATTTGTCCTGGAGAGCTGCTGGGGCCACAGGCTCTAACACCCACACCTTCTGACCTGGCTGATAAACAGTCAGGACAGCTTTTTGGTCATGCCTAGCTTTTTGGAGATCTTAGCTTGCTTGAGGTTTTTGGTGGCCTTCTTTGTGTACTCAGCCATGTGGGAGCGCAGACCAAGTACATAGTCCACTATGTCATGTTTGGGAGGTTTGAAAGGTAACTCCTATCCCTCCTTCACCAGACATAAGGGACTCCTACCTGTATTCCCAAACAGAAGTTCAAAAGGGCTGTTGCCAACCCCCTTCGCAGGGACCTCTCTGTAGAAAAAAAGAGAAGGCAGGGCAGTAGGACATCCCATTTTTGCCTAAGCTTTTCTGGGAGGTCCATGATCATACCCTGTAGGGTTTTGTTGAATCTTTCAACCAACCCATTGCATTGAGTATGGTGTGTGTGCTGAATTTGTAATTCACCCCATACTCTTTCTACGCTGCAATAATATAACCTGACATAAAGTTTGTACCTCTGTCAGTTAAGACCTCCTTAGGGAAGCAAACCCTGGAAAAAATTCCTAAGAGGGCCTTTGCCACCACAGGAGCTGTAGTGGTCCTAAGGGTCATGGCTTCTGGGTATCTAGTGGCATGGTCCACCACCACTAGAATATAGCTGTGCCCAGATACTATTGGAGGGTTCATGGGACCAATGATATCAATCCCAACCCTTCAAAGGGAACCTCAACCACTGGAAGTGGAATTAAGGGGGCCTTTGTGGTGCCACCTGATTTGCCACTGGCTTGTTGGGTGGCAAAGGAGTGACAAAACTACTTTGTGTCCTCAGACATGTGGGGCCAGTGAAAATGAGGGACAAGCCTGTCCCAAGTCTTACTTTGCCCTAAGTGTCCTGCCATGGAAATGTCATGTGCAAGGGTAAGTAGGAAGCCTCTAAACCTCTGGGGTATACCCAACCTCATGGCTGCCGCAGGCTTGGGGTCTCTATCCTCTGAGTACAGACGTCTTTCATCCCAATAGATCCTGTGGGACTCACTGACATTCCCAGCAGCCTCAGCAGCAGCTTGCTGCCTGAGTGATTCAAGAGAGGGGCAGGTCTGCTGCTACAAACACCAATCTGCTCTGGAAGGTCCCGCTTCCCCCAAAAACTCAACCTGATCAGGTTCCAGTTCATCTGAAACAGTTCCTTCACAGAGGCTCTGATCATCTCCCTCAAGAGATTGATCCTTACTCTGAGTCTGGGGGGAAGGCACAGCCTTACACTTCCTGCTCCTCTTCTTGGAAGGCAGGAAGGGTAAGGCTGAGGGTAAGGCAGAGGGGACAAAGTCTATGTCACCCAGGAGTGACCAGGAGACTTGTAAGACGAATGCCCTCAGATGTCGGGTGTTGCAGGGTGGATGAAGAGGACCTTAACTCTGCAGCTGTGAGGACCAGGTGATACTGAGGAGGACCAGGAGCCATGCACGATCTGTCCCATGAAGGATGCAGAGTACTGAGGGGTCGGTGTCCGTTGGGAGCACCAACAAGCCTTCGCAAATGCAATCAATGCAGTAAACGATGAAGGAGCGACGTCAGAACCGGCAAGGTTCAGGGGACTCCCAAGAGCAAGGGTGTCAGGGAAGGCCCCAAACAATCAGGGGAGCCCAAACAAAACAACGATGACCCTAAAGTGGAACCAAAGGCCAGAAGCACTGGAGTCGCGAGAGGACCTCAAGAAGCTCACCAAAAGATGCAGGCCACAATGCACACAATGCGGTGTGGCTGAAGATTCTGGTCACTGGAGGTGCTCGAGGTTGGAGCTACTTGGAGCCCAAAGATCTTCTTGGAAAGAAGTCAACAAACCTTTGCAACTGCAAGTTGATGCAGTGGACAGGGGTTTGGTTATTGCAACCACCATTGGGGATTCTGGCCTCAAATTTGGTGAGAGGGCGGGCATGCCTCGGGAGCTGTGGAAAACTACCACCTGTGTTGCAGAACCTTTGGAGTCTGGAGAAGCTCAGGATCACCAGACCGGTCAACTTAGTTGTGGTACCTGTGAATGCAGGGGAGTGACTCTTTCACTGCAAGGACGATTCCTTCAACTGTCTTTGATGCTTCACATGCCTTGGAAGGTTCCTGTATGATGCGCAGGCATAGACAATGCAGCAGACTGAAAGGGAGACGAAGTCAGGCCCAAACGAAGTCTAGCGAAGTCCAGTGTGCCCAGACAGTCTGATCTGAATCTTATACCACAAGAAATCTATGGACCTAAACCCAGGTAAGCCCTAACGTACCCTAGGTAAAGAGTTGGGAAGATTCAGGGGTCCCCCTACCCTCTGAGTGAGGGTGTGGACAGGGGGGAGGTTACTCCCATGTCCTTTGTCCATCCAGTTTCGCACCAGAGCAGGAGCCAATGGCTCCCAGGACTGGTTTGAACTGGACTATGCACAGAGACAGCAAATGTGCCCCTCATGTAGACTGAGTGGCGCTGGAAAGCTCACCCACCCCATCCCAATACACTAAATCCTGTTTGGGAGGTAGTCACACCTCCCTGTGACAGGATGCCTATTGTTCTGCCTTCCCCTGCTCGAACTTGGCTGAGCAGCAGGAGGGCAGAATCGTGTTTGTTCAGCAGCAATCAGTTAGTGCTGTCTGGGTCAAGAAGGCTGGTACCAATGTACTGAGCAAATTATCAATAAAAATAAATTATAAAAAAAAAAGAAGGCTGGTACCGGGAACACTGAGAGCCTAACGGGGAGCTCTTCCAGTGTTTGGAATCATACCTCCCACACCATTTACAGTGTGGGGGTATGATTCCAACATGTTTGATACCAAACATGATAGGATTCGTTGCAGCCGTTTTCGAGGTGGTCATCGCGTAACTACACGCTGCTCCTCTATATAATATATGGCTGCTTCACTGACAACCCGGGAGAATGGACTCCGTAGGCTGTAGGGGTGTCCTGCTCATGCAGGGTCACCCTCTCATTTAGAACCAAGCACCCTGCCTTCGGGATTGCAAAGGCCTGCTCTAGGGGTGACTTATAGGCCCTAGATATAGGAAACCTATATCTTTAGTAAGTGGTGCTAGCATCAGCTTACACAAGCTGCAATTGCAGGCCTGTAGTTCCATTTTGAATGGTCTCTCATGGGTGGCATAATACATGCTCCAGCCCATGGGAGACCTCTGGGGTACCTATGGCCTGGTTAGATGGGTACCATATAATACGGATTTATGAGGGTATCCCAGTATCCAATCTGGGGTTTACCTGCATACTGAACAACACAATTTAGGGAGAAAGCAGATAGACTGGGGACCTGATTAGCAGGATCCCAGACAGACTAGTCAAATATATCTTAGCACCAGGCAAAACGTGGGGATAACCATAAAAGTAGATCCTACTTTCCTACATACACTGACCAGGTTGCTCGGATACATATTAATGGGTCTAAATCCCCTTAGGGCACTATACGGGCATGTCCTTTACCCCGTTCCTGTTTGCAATTGTCTAGAGCCACTATCGTGCGTCTTCTCCCAAAGACATGCAACCTCCACATTACAATTTACACTGCGGCCTCTAGGTATTTCACAATATGGTGTTACACGTGAAAGACCCCGTCACTCACTTGTTACCCATTATGCACGAATATATATACGAATTGGTCACTATTCGGGCCTGAGTACTAATTGGTCCAAATGCATTCTTTTCCCCTTGACTCCAAATACTAAACCCCATACTATGGAGCACGGATCCTATGAAATATTTAGTGATCTGGATCCATAAAGATCCAGATCTGGTGTTTCAATATAATTATGGTAGGGTCATGCCACAACCTGATGATTAAGTACTCAGATGGTCTAGGTTACTGCTGTCTGTGGCAGACAGAGTGGATGCCTTTTAAATGGTGATACCACCCAAGTTTCTTTACCTGCTTACTAACATTCCTATTGTGCCACCACAACATGTCTTCTAAAAACTCAGAACACACTTGATAACTCTGGCATGGACAGGAAAACAACCCAGGCTTCGGTGGGGCATGCTGCCTTTACGTTATCTGCAAGGGGGCTTCAGCCCACCAGACCTGGAACTCTATTACTTCTGTGCTCAAGCCCATTTTGCACATTACTGGTACCACCACCATGATTACATTCCACACTTAGAGATTGAACATGAGATGCCAGCCCACTCACGTTGAATGCTATTCCTCTTGCAGCACTCATGTTGCTAGGACCGATTTCAACACAATAGATTGCACCACTTAGGGTCCCCTATACTCCCCAGCACACTCCCTAGTATTCCTCCCACCCATATTGGTTACACAAGAACCACGAGCTCTGGAGATCCTTGGCAAGGCAGGTTTGAAAAATATCGGAGACATCAACTTTGGGGGACCTTGATTGCTGTAGAAGACATCTCACACACACAGTGTCACACCCTGTTGCTGACTTTCATATACTTCTTTCTCATGCCGCCATACGTGAATTATAACCTCAGTTCCCCGGGACAACCCCCACATTCCGTGCACTGTATGCTTTACTGGCTAGCACCATATACCGATGCCTCATGGCGATGTTGCTGCTGCAGGCTAAGCGTTGGGTACTGATACACTGCGGTAGACGACAGAGTCCGTCCAAACAAGCCTGGCTTGCGGATGTCTCCTATTGCCAGGAGCAACTGACAGCATATTGGGACCTGACGCCCCTGGCAACACGATCAAAAGACATTTGGGAACCTTTCGTATCTCGGAAGAAGCACCTTAAACCCTGACACGCCTCCCACATAACTGCATGTAGTGCTGGATCAATGCTTGGTGGAGGGCTTTACAGTAGACGATACCAGTACCACAGGAGGGACGGATGTAGAAGTAGAACCTAGTTTACCGCTGTTGCTGAATGTATTTCCTGATATGACATGTATGCAGCATCCTATACTCTATGTCAGGAGGACTGGGACAGCAAGATATTGCTCCATGAATGACTCCGTTGGGGGGACTGTCACTTGTTATGTACTTTAAGCTTAAACTCAATAATTAAAACTATTTTTAAAAACATATTACATGTGGCTTCACAGACCTGTCAAGCAGGATTAGACCTTTGTGTCAAAAAGTATGCCCACTGCCCCCTCCCTGCATACGATGTGGTTTTCAGAGGAATCATCTCTGCCCAATTTAGTTTGCCTATTGTTTGTTTATAGGAGACATTGCACACCTTTTTCACACCTATTCAAGGTTGAGCACAGTCTGAGAGCTGGAAAAAGCTTCTATTAAAGTTCAGTCTAACAGTGCAGGCAGGTAAACGGTAACTTTCTAAAAGTTACTTTTCCTTAATATTTATTAAAGATCTTACTTCACCATTGAATTGGGATTTTAATACTATTAAAACAGTGGTTTAATCATTTTTTGTAGCTGATCACATTCCTGTGATACAGTATTAGTATTTTTTTTTTTATTTTATTTATTTTTTTTTTAAAACCTTTATTGAACAATGAAAGCTCACAAATATTGGCCTACAACCCCACGGGCTGGCCAGAACAGAATGGTCAAATAACCAGCATACAAAAAGAAGATCTGCACAGGATATAACATCAGGAGCACTGGTGAAGCAATAAAAACCATCGAGCGTTCAGCAAGAGCAGGATAATAAAGGTTAATTTTCTAGCACGGGAAGGGGACCAAAGGAATAACGGGCCGTATATGAGAGTACAAGGGAGGGACCGTGGCAAGCCGCCATTTTATAGACACAACGTAAGAAAATGAAACCATATAATCAAATCTAGCAAAGGACAGAAACAGAATCAGACCATCAAATAGCGACAGTGGCAACAGTCAATCGAGCTCACTCACCTCCGCCCCTACCCGAACAAAGAAGACGTGGTCAAAAAGCCCCATCACAAAGACTACGCAATACGCACCCCAACGGAAAGAGGGAACCTCCATAAAGGAGGAAGGGAAAGAGGGAGAAAAAGACAACAAAAGGAACACCCGCCAGACCATGCACCCCCAGGGGGAAAAACAGGACAATAAGACCGGCATGCGATGTAACAGAAACACGATACCAGAATAGGCAGCGAACCACAATCAGCCACACACCGGAAGAAGGACAGAAAACCCCCGGGGGAGATACGAGGTGACAGAGTCCCGAAAAAGTAAATACACAAGAGCCATAGAACAAAAAAGGGGAAAATAAGGGGGGAAAAAGACCCCCCGACACAAACAGACCCCCCCACCCACCCTTAAGCCCACCCTGCACCCCTGCAGAAGGCTACGGCCTACCCCCCCCCGCAGCGTGCCTGTCGCCCTAAGTAGAACCCGAAATATAGTGGAGCAAGAAAAGTTGGAATTAAAAGACAAAAAAAAGGGGGGGGAAAGGAAGGGAAGGAAAGAAGGGAGTAAAGACATACAAACATACACACGGGGGAGGGCCAAAGACAGGAGTAAACGCACCCATCCACCCGCCCGGGTTAAAGGTCCAAGTCCTCGGGAAGCCAAAGAGTATCAGGCCAAAGTCCAGGAGCACTAACCAGTTACACCGAACCATATCAGGACACAGAGATCATCCAAGCCGTTCATGAGCTACCGCATATAAGAGTCAGTTTTCATCAGCCCTGACCCTTTTTATCCAAAGCAATAAGGGTCCGATCCAACGAGGACCCTGCCAGAAAGAACAGAAGGCAGGCAGCAGGAGAGTCCAACGGCAGTCCAAAAAAGTCACAGGAAGAAAAGCACGGAAGATCCAGGAAAATCACAGAATGTAGCAAACGATGCAGGCACAGTTCCAAGGATATATCCATAAAAACCGACCCATCCGGGCCGGCACAGGAGACGTCATCGGGCAGTGGTGATTGAGAGGGACCAGGAGAATCATGAAAGTCCGGCAAAACAAAATCCAGCTCCCGGGCCAAGGGCAGAGGAGGCAGCACAGGAGGAGAAGGCGCCATCAGGTTACGCACCTCCGGGGCGGCAGCCGGGACCGAGTCCGCCAGGAGAGTACCAGCCACACCCCGCGATATCAATGCCTCATCCGGTCGTGGGGGCCCGGGAGGCCCGCAGTGAGGAACCGTCTCCAGAGCCAGGAGTGGCGCGGCCACCGAGAGCCGCCAGGATAGCAGGATGTGTAAGATCCCCTTAAGTGCAGGAAAACCTTCACAGTATCCGACACCCGGGCCTTGCGGCGGGCCCCCAGTGCTCGTCCGGGCCCGGCCCAAACAAATGGGGCTGGTCGCCATCTTGAGAGCCCGAACAGGCCGCGCGGCCAACAACCTCCGCCGGGGCGGCAGTCAAGCAGATGAGGTCCCGCCGACAGGCAGAAGAACACCCCGGACAGGAAGGGGGGCCACCAGAAGAAGGGGATTCGCCGGCCCCCCAATGTCGCCAGTCCCGATCTCCGAGTCCGGGCGGCAAAGAACAAAATGGCCGGACCGGAGAACAAAGGGGGAGGAAGCTGAACACACGAGGAACCCCAATAATGAAGGGCAGTGTCACCATCCAAGGCTGTCGCCACACAGGAGTCTCTCAGCCAGGAACCTCCGGCTCACACGAACAGCGGCCCTCCAATCACCTCCAGTGCGCCCCGAAGGGCAAGCCCGCAGGCTGCATCCGGCCCGGGAGCCGGGACGAAGAACCAGGCCAGTCCGCTCTCGAGTCCCGGGAATGGTCGGGGGCACTGCACCGGACCCACAGCAGCCAGGACAACCGGAACAAGTGGTAAGTGCCTGCAGTGCGTCGTAGTAGTACCACACAGCAAGGAGGGCTTCCCGGGGCAGGATAAATGCAGGATAAATGTGAAAAACACAGGCGGGCGAACGGAGCCGAGCTAAAGCGCGGCCATCTCGGTCGCGAGCTAGGCTCCTCCCAGTATTAGTATTTTAATATGTAGCCTGGTGTTCTACATAGGACACTTAGGCCTGCCTGTGTGAAAATATATTTTAGGGCTGTGTCACTGTAGGGATATGGTAATAATAATGTTCTACATTTCAATTTTAAATAGCATGCACCCTACCTTGTGAACTACTTTTTAATATTTAAAAGGGAGGTTTTCACCTGTCAAAAAGGGTTATTTTAACAGGTTGCACTGCAGGTTTAAACTGCAGCAGTCAGGCTACAATGGTAGGGCTGAAGCCATGCTTACCTTGTCACACTAGTGAATGGCAAGATATGTCCTGCATTCCACAAGTGACATTGAACTTCCAAGTCCAAGCTGAACTTTTTACACCATATAGAGACAACAGGCTGCTTAAGAATACTATTTAAAAATAGAACATAATAACAAGCCACTAAAAACCCTGAATTGATAAACGGGTTCATGCCCAGTGATGTATTCCCTTTACTTTACTGTAGCATACATTATGCAATTTCCATATGAATATGTGTAATAAATAAAACACATAGTTACATGGATACATATCTGTCAAAGTTATTATGTCTACTTTGGCTGGAAAAAGGACCTAATCTCATTCAAAAGAATTGCAGATCGGTTTGTGATATCTCTTCCTGTGAGGAAGCAAAAGCTTTGTACATGTTCCTGAGATAATTATTCCCCCTACTTTTTGTATATTTAGGTCTTGTTCCACATTGTCTTGGATCAAAGTATGCAACTTGTGTGCTGGGCACTAGTTGGTGGTGATAGGCAAAAGTAATACATTAGTGGTTTATTTGTGGTTCTGGGTAAGCGTGGAAGATTATGGGTTATTACAATTGAAAATTGTGCTTCTCGGTTTGGGCGTCCCATGGGTTGTACGAGACATCGTACACGACATGACAGAGACCTCTCACCCCAGCACCCAGATACCCTCAGGGGTGAAAATGCTGCACACTACAATTGAATGGTTGTTTGACAGCTGCCAGCCACCAATGGGCCTGATGGGTACTTTGGGGTACTTTGGTATTACAGAAGGCATTGCAGATGCCTATGCAGCCATTTCTGTAATATGAATTTTACCAGTGCTAAAAGTGGGCTGACATGATCCCAAGGGAGTGGGGCTTACCCAGTGGCATGTTGGTATGTTCTCATGTAAATGGGAAACATCTTTTCCTCTCCGTCCATGCCATATTACGCAAGCCAAAACAAGTAATCAGGAAGCACACTAATTTTGGGTCACATAAGAGGTGACTCAGTGAGTGCACCCCAATGGCATCCCCTAGGAGGGGGTCACGAAGGTTCCTGGGAACCCCAGGCATTCTTCCATAGGGAAACACACTGCACCCTCTTACATGGGCGCCAAAGGCCCCCTGTTTAGATTGAGACTGGGTCTGTTGGAAGTGAAATACAGGATTGCTTTTTCAACCCCTCGGGCTCATTGGTGACCGGCAGCTATCAATCAATCATTTATTCGATTGTAGAGCGCTGCACTGTCACTCCTGAGGGCATCTATTTTCAGCAAAGGGTGCCCTGCAGTTCAGACCACGCAGTACATCTGAAGGGTAACACTGTCCCAGGCCTCAATGTAGCTGATATGACCAATCATTTTGAGGACATGCCATCTATTCTTGCAAGCTGCAACCGATGCTCTTATGAGTTCTGGCGACTGTTCATTGCTGATGATTTCTGCATTCTCGCTGTATAACTGTCTACCTACAGGACCTTGGGAAGTGTAGTGAGTCATGCTACTATCAGTGCAGGAAATGAAGAGCATCCAGTATAATCCCAACCAGCAGCCATTGAGGTGGAACCTGGATCCAGGCTGGCCCCAGTGAAATATGATGAATTTCTCCTGGTGTAATTTGCTGGCTTTGGCACACATTTAGCAGCTTCCGCCCTTTGTCTACTTTCCATTTAGATCAATAACCTGCAGGTGGTGCAGGGGCTTTCTTATTTTCACTTCCAGCTGGACTCAAACCAATTGCCTTATTTAAAGGGCCATCAGCTCTCTTTTTGTTTGAGTATCTGAGTATCATTCTGGCTGTGAACTATCTGGAACCTAAAACCTAGAAACCAATTAAATGGAGGGAAACAAAGGCACACAGCTTGTTGTCACATCACAAGTTCTTAAGGGAAACTATGATTTGGGGGAATGGTTTTGAATTCGTTCAACTTCTGTATGTAAGAAATAAGCATGCACTGTAAGAATGTCAGATGGATCTGGCTGTGTGAGTAATTACACTAATGATTTAAATAGCAATAATTTATTTTGTATTTGATTTCTTTTATAGTGCTACTCAATGTAGGGTGTCATCACTTTACATTTCACACATACACTCTAAACAGAGACAATACATTTAAAAAGTATGTAAATCAATGTACCAGAATTGGTACGTAATACAATGAGGGTTATAAGGTATAAGAGTCACATATCATCCCTACAGATAGGCATTGCATGTTAGCAGTGCATGGTCTGGGGAAAACACAAAGTCAGGTTTTAAAATGTAACCAGTCAATCAATCAATCAATCAATCATCGCATTTGTAAAGTGCACTACATACCCATGAGGGTCTCAATGCGCTGTGGGGAGGGGAAAGCTGCTACTGCTCGAAAAGCAGGTCTTGAGAAGTCTTCTGAAAGTCAGCAGGTCTTGAGTCTGCCGTAAGTGGATTGGGAGTGTGTTCCAGGTCTTTGAGGCGAGGTGGGAGAATGATCTGCCGCCGAAGGTTGCTCTTCGGATGCAAGGGACTGTGGCGGGGGCGAGGTTCGCGGAGCGTAGCTGGCAGGTGGGGTTGCAGAAGCTGAGTCGTCCGTTGAGGTACGCTGCTCCGGTGTTGTGGAGTGCCTTGTGTGCGTGGGTGAGGAGCTTGAAGGTTATCCTCTTGCTGACGGGGAGCCAGTGCAGGTCTCTCAGGTGGGGTGTGATGTGGCTGCGGCGAGGGATGTCGAGGATCAGGCGTGCAGAGGCATTCAGGATGCGTTGAAGCCTTTTCAGGAGTTTTGCTGAGGCTCCTGCAAAGAGTGCGTTTGCGTAGTCCAACCTGCTGCTGACGAGGGCCTGGGTGGCCATTCTTCTCGTTTCGGTGGGGATCCACTTGTAGATCTTGCAGCGCATGCGGAGGGTGTTGAAGCAGGAGGAAGAGACGGTGTTGACCTGCTTAGTCATGGAGAGGGCGGAGTCGAGGATGATCCCTAGGTTGCGTGCGTGGTCGGTGGGTGTGAGGGCTGTTCCCAGTGCGGCGGTCGGCCACCAGGAGTCGTCCCAGGCCGAAGGGGTGGATCCGAGGATGAGTACCTCCGTCTTGTCTGAGTTCAGCTTCAGTCTGCTTTTCCTCATCCATTCGGCGATGGCCTTCATTCCTTCATGAAGGTTGGTTTTGGCGGTGTGGGGGTCCTTGGTGAGGGAGAGGATCAGTTGGGTGTCATCAGCGTAGGAGATGATGTTGAGGTCGTGTATATGGGCGACGTGGGCGAGCGGTACCATGTAGATGTTGAACAGCGTTGGGCTGAGGGGTGAGCCCTGGGGTATGCCGCAGGTGATCTTGTTGGCTTCGGAGTGAAAGGGGGGGAGGCGGAAGCTCTGTGTTCTGTGTAGAGGAAAGAGGTGGTCCAGTCCAGGGCCTTTTCTTGGATCCCGGTGTCATGGAGGCGTGTTCGTAGTGTGCGGTGGCACCTGTGTCGAAGGCGGCTGACAGGTCCAGGAGGATAGGGGCTGAGGTTTCTCCGTTGTCTAGTAGGGTTCTGATGTCATCGGTGGCGGCGATGAGGGAAGTTTCGGTGCTGTGGTTGCTGCGGAACCCGGACTGGGATGGGTCAGGATGTTGTTCTCCTCGAGGTAGCGGGTCAGTTGTTTGTTGATGGTCTTCTCGATGACCTTCACCGGGAACGGGAGCAGGGAAATGGGCTGGAAGTTCTTGAGCTCCTTGGGGTCCGCCTTGGGTTTCTTGAGTAAGGCGTTGATCTTGGCATGCTTCCAGCTCTCCGGGAAGGTAGCTGTCTCAAAGGAGATGTTGATGGCTTTCCGCAGATGGTGTGTGATGGCAGTGCTGGCTTTGTTGAAGATGTGGTGTGGGCAAGGGTCTGACGGCGATCCGGAGTGGATGGTGTTCATGATCTTGATGGTGTCGTCGTCATTGATGTTGGTCCAGGAGAGCAGGCAGTTGGTGCGGGTGGTGGTCGTAGGGGCGGGTGTCTCCGTGATGGTCGGGGCATTGAAGCTGTCGTGAATGTCTGGGATCTTGTGATGGAAGAAGGTGGCAAGCGAGTCACACAGGTCTTGCGGAGGTGGGATGTCTTGGTGTTGGAGCTGGGGTTGGAGAGTTCCTTCACGATGTTGAAGAGCTCTTTGCTGTTGTGTGCGTTGTTGTCTAGGTGGTCTTTGAAGGAGGCCCTTTTGGCAGATCTGATGAGGTGATGGTGTCTGCGGGTGGCGTTCTTGTGGGCTGCGTAGCTGTCCGGTGTTCATTCACGGAGCCAGTTCTTCTCTAGCTTTCGGCAGGTTTGCTTGGAGGCCTGGAGGTCTTCAGTGAACCAGCTGGCTTTCTTGCTGGTGTGGCTTTTGGAGGGTTTCTTGAGCGAGGCGAGGGTGTTGGCGCAGTCGTCGATCCACTGTCTGAGGTTGCGGGCGGCGGTATCGGGGTCGGTGGGCTCTGGGCGAGGGTGGTGGTTAGCTGGTCTTTGGTGACTTTGCTCCAGCAGCGGCAGGGCATCCTTTGAGTGCGGTGGTGCGTGGTGGGTTTCCGGAAGGTGAAGTGGATGCAGCGATGGTCGGTCCAGTGGAGTTCGGTGGTGTGGCTGAAGGTGACGTGGGAGCTTGCGGAGAAGATGGGGTCAAGCGTGTGGCTGGCGGAATGGGTGTGTGTTGTGACGAGTTGTCTGAGTCTGAGATTGGCAAGGTTGTCGATCAGGGAGGTGGAGTTGGTGTTGTTGTTGTTCAGGTCCCCAAGGAGGATGTAGTCCGTGGAGGCGAGGGCGTGAGTGCTGACGCAGTCGGCGATGGAGTCGCTGAACTGTGGTCGTGGTCCGGGGGTCTGTAGATGAGGGTTCCTCTGAGGGTGGTGTTGGGGTCTGTGTCGATCTGGAAGTGCAAGTGTTCGGCGGTGCTGAGGATGTCGTCGGTGTTGGTCGAGACTCTGTGAGTGTTCCTGTGGACGATGGCGATTCCTTCTCCTATTCCATTGGTGCGGTCCCTGCGGGGGATCTTGTAGCCGTCCGGGATGGCTATGGCGATGTCAGGTGCCGAGGAGGGGTTCATCCAGGTCTCTGTCAGGAAGGCGACGTCTGGGGAGGTTAAGTCGAGCAGGTCCCAGAGTTCAGCAGCATGTTTGCGGGCGGAGCGGGTATTGAGCTGGATGCATCTGAGGTAGTTGGGTTCTTAGGTAGGTGGTTTGGCGGGTCGAAATGCTGGTGAAGCTGCAGTTCCAGCAGGAGAAGGGCCCTTGGGTGCGCCTCAGGGCGGGCAGGTAGCAGGTGCGTGCTTGTCCGGCGTTGAGTGCGTGGAGGGTGCTGGAGTCGTACCGGAGACAGGCGCCGTGGCGTTCGCGGGGGCCAGGGGTTCTGGCGCCTGGCACGGTCCAGGCCTGGACAGGCGCAGACAGGCTTGCCTTAGGCGCGCCAAAGCGCAACCACGCAGCGGTCGCCATTTGAAGGGGAGGGAAGATCAGCTGTGAGGCAGGAGCAGGGCGGGAGGGGTCAGGGATAACGGCGGGAAAAATAGGGGGGGCACGTAAAGAAGACAATTACAGTGGAAGTCAGGGAAAGAGAAACACGAGTAAAATGAAACCATTAATTACAGTGGCAATCAGGGAAAGAGAATTCCGAGTAAAATAAAACCAGAAAAAAAAAACAGAACCGGAATGGCAAGAGCACAGGGCAGGCAGGCTCGAACCCTGCCCAGGAGGGCTGGCTGGGCGCGAGGTGGCGCAGAGCTCCGCTGAGCTGCTGGGAGCTGGAGGGAGGAGTGAGTTCCTTGGACCAAGGTCTAAGGACTGACCAGCTTGCAAGAATAGATGGCATGTACTCAAAATGATTGGTCATATCATCTACATTGAGGCCTGGGACAGTGTTATCCTTCAGATGTACTGTGTGGTCTCATCTGAACCAGTGCTTTAAATGGGCCAGTACTCACCGGTACTGAGTACCGGCACTTCTGCAGTTTTTTGCCGTCAGTACCGGCACTTCTCTGTAGCCAGGGAGAGTACTGGTACCCTGATCCACGGCACGGCATACTCAGGTTAAGTTTCTGATCCAGTGCAGGGCAGAGGCCGCTCTGCTTCCGAGCAGCTTGTAATTAACTCAGCTGAAGTCTCCTTTTCCAGAGTTGCTGGTGAAGATTCCAGCAGCGCCCATTTGAATGTCCTCAACTGCAGGGGGGTTAGAGGGCTTGTGTCACGTTGTGATTAACAGGACAGGGTCTCTAGACAGACCCTGCACTGTCAATCAGGTGCCCAGCAACCATTCGGGTGAAAGTGCCATCACAACTTTCATTTTGTGTTATAAGTTAATCTGTGTTTTTTTACATAAACACATTTCTCATGTGTTTTAATATGTACTGCAACTGGTACAGAAGTTTCTATGTATGATGAAATGTTGCCCTTAGCCCCGCCCCTTGCCCCGCCCACTTGCAACACCTCTATTTTAATGAGTACCTGCACTTTCCCCATTTAAAGCACTGAATGTGAGGCAGTGGTTCCGGTTGTCTACACTAATACATCTTTATTGCTTCCTAAAGGAAGCCTTTTTAGCAACCTTAGAATGATGAAAGATTTTGAAAATAACAATAAAGTTCTAAACCGATGCTTTGAAGTTTGCATGCAGCTCCTTGGTGGTGGTTCATACATAGCTTACTGTGCTTTATTCACAGCATTCCAGCTAATGACCTGCAAGTAACAAAAAGTTTTGTGACAAAAGCAGCAACCCACAGAGCTATCTATGTAAAAGATAAATCTGTGATCTGTTCGTTAACGGAGTGCTTCACAGTAGGCACATTAATGCTCAATGCTACTTTAGGAGTCAAAACTGTGACAGAGATCTTGACAGCAAGCGCATTAATTAACCACATTTTATTTTACCATTATTATTACCTCTGGGAAATTGCCTAGTACACAAAAATCTCTGCAGAAGCCGTCTTAAGCTCATTCCATATTTATAATGCAGCCTTTCGATTAGCAACTGTCACAATCGGTAAACTAGGTATCTCAACGCCTCGTCAGGAGTAGTAAGCGTTATATAAATACAATTACAATTTTATTAGAGTAACGACTCTGGGCGGTTAGACAAACACTATTTGTTGAATGGGTGTTTAAGGAGGTGTGTTCGATATTGATGTGTATGGAAAGAGAGAAAGGAAAACACTGAAACCGCCGATGTGGTGTAGTGGAGGAACATGGAATCTGAAAATGTGTCCCTTTTCTATGTTTATAGTCACTTAATGACCATGAAAGGGAGTGGCACAAATGGCACTTGAGCTGAGCAATAGGAGGAACAGTCTTTAGAGGGTGTGGCTGCTGGAGGTGTGGGGGGCGTTGACAGAAGGTGTAGGTGGGGGTGTTGTGCTGTGTTCGAGGCGGGGCAGAGAGGGGACGTGCTCTGGGTAAGTCGGTGTCCTGGGGTTTCTCGCTGTCCGGATCAGCAGGTGCACGTGTGGCACCATGTCGGGGAAGGAGCCGCTGGTGAGCACACTGAAAGGTGAGAAGGGTGGAGGATTTACAGTACTTGGCTTGAGAGTATCGGAGAGTCAATGCGTTTTTGTGGCGATCGTTATTGTAGAATGTGTGTGGTTTCAAGGGTGGGAGGTAGAGTGATCAACTGTCAAGTTAGCACTTGTGTGATACGCCTCTGGTAAACACCTGACTGTCCTAAAAGAGGCTTGGTTTGTGGTAATCCGGTTGTAGGTTACTATAACTTTTGTAAACGAGGCTTCTTTGCTTCAGCGTGCAGACTCTCCCTGCTGTGAAGCGATTTTCGTCCTGCCGCTAATTCCAACGGCATTTTCGACTTGTCATGCGAAAATTCACTATATTTTTCACCAATACTTGGGTAGGTGTTTTTTTTAAACATGTTGGTACTTTGAAATCGGATAGAGCGTAACACAATAGATAACAAATTCAGATGTGTGGGAGAAGGATTTTCCATGGTAGCAAAATAAATCTTGTAGCCCTTATTTTGATTGGTCAAGAAACTCGTTCTCTGACAATTGTTCCCCACAACCTAATTGTAATAATAATAGGTGAAAAGGAGTTAGACAACCTATTGGCAGATCGTGGTTCTTTCGTTAATTGTTTACTGTACTTCACTACCCTTTTTATGATTGATAGTGGAAAAAGAGATAGCTAACTGAAAGAAAGAAGACGCTTTCAGTTGAATAAAGTTAAGATTCTATTTTATTTATAGGCTGGCAAACACTACCGTCGGGGACAAGGCAACATAAGCAACTGTCCCCGCAGAATTCAAGCAACACTCCAATTCTACATTCTCTTCTGGATGTGCCAAGTGATGAGTACAGGAGTAGAACACTTTAACTTAAAATACCCAACACATCTAACCAACACACTGGTAGATTAGCGTTTGGTCATAACATGACTCCCTTATGACACACCCAACACGGTCACACTTTAAGACCGACAAAAAACAATATTTTAGCAGTTCTGGCAGAACCACATCAAACAAGTTGTACTTCCACTGCAAGAAAGTCAAATTGGCTCGGCGTGCACATGCCCAGCGATGGTTCTCGTCCGAGTTGAAAGCAAAGAAACTGGCCTTGCGCCAACTGGAGCGACAATGGCGCTGCAGCTATTCCCCCGACCTAAAGATAAGATTTACTTCTGCTAGGAAAGGATATATGAAGGCCATTCTATCTACCAAAGGGGCCTATTTCTCGTCCCGTATCCTCAACTCGACAAACAGATCAAAGGACATCTTTTCTACACTGAATGAGTTAACTAACTTAGACAGTGTACGCCCCAGCCTGACCCCTACCCCGACCTTTTGTGACTCACTCAATGTCTATTTCATTGAGAAAATCTCGGATATTAAAGCGAGTATCTCACAATCCCCCAATCCTATTATTTCTGAAACGGCTACTGCCAATAACGACGGCATTCTTAGTAGTTTCCCTCCTATTACCCCAGAGCAATTCCAAGAGCTTCTAGTAAGAGTTAAATCTGGTGCCCCCTCAGACAGTTGCCCCCCCATATTCTAAAACACTGCTTCTCTGCTCTCCCTGACCCCGCCTGCACCCTCCTGAACGATTCCTTAACATCTGGACAAGTGCCACTAGCATTTAAGGAAGCGACGGTAGTGCCGCTTCTGAAGAAACCGGGGGCTGATTCAACATGTAAGGCAAACTACCACCCTATTTCCCTGCTCCCTTTCTTAGCAAAGGTGATGGAGGCCCACGTAGCCAGATGTCTGTCCAACTTTCTGGAGGAATCAAATTACCTCGAGCCCCATCAGGCAGGGTTCCGGCCCGCCCATTCAACGGAGGCGGTGGTGCTCACGGTTCTAGATACTCTCCGTGACTGTGCAGACAACCGCTCTCCCCAGGCCCTGGTGCTTCTGGATCTTTCGGCCTCATTTGACACGGTCGACCACATCATTCTGATCGACCGTGTCATCCAGGCCGGCGTCCAGGGCACAGCGGTCAGCTGGCTGAAATCTTTTCTGGAGAACAGATCTCAAGCAGTCCGTCTTGGAGATCTGGTTGCCGCTAAACAGCCTATTACTTGTGGCGTCCCACAGGGCTCCTCCCTGTCCCCTCACTTGTTCAACCTCTATATTTTTCCCGTAATCCAGGCCCTCAGAGATAGACCAGTGATGGTCTTCAATTATCCAGACGACCTGCAACTGCTTTTTACAATAGACAACTCTGATATCTCCATCTCCAGTTTTCAGTCGACCATGAGGTACATCCAAGCCTGGATGGATCAAAATCATCTGAACTTGAACCCAGGTAAGACTGATCTGGTACTCACAGGGGACAGGGTCAAATACTGGGGCCCGCACTATTGGCCGCTAGACATGGGCCCAGCTCCATCTCCCTCTTCGTCGGCAAAGACACTCGGAGTCACCTTAAATAGTGATCTCTCACTGAAAACTCAAGTGGGCCAGGTGGTCTCCAAGTGTTTTTTCCGACTTAGGAAAATTAGGACGGTTCGGCGCTTCCTAACATCGGGGGCCATCACCCAGGTGGTGATAGCCACGGTGCTGTCCCACCTGGACTATGCGAATTCTATCTACCTGGGCCTACCTCTCTACTTGCTGAAACGACTTCAGATGGTGCAAAACTATGCAGCCAGACTGATTCCGAGCCAACCTAGATGGCAATCTGCCACCTCACTGCTTATGAAACTCCATTGGCTCCCCATGGCCCAGTGTTGCTCCTTCAAAACAGGCTGCATGATTTTCAAATCCCTTCACTGTAAAAGTCCCAAATTCATTGACAAACTTATAAGGAGGCATACCTCTTCCCCCAATTTGCGCTCAGCCCATCTTGGCCTTCTACATACACTTTCCTTCAAACATAAGCGCACTGGTGGCTGTCGATTTGCGACACTGGCCCCTCGTCTGTGGAATTCCTTTCCCCTTGAGATCCGGACCTCATGACATTCAGAAGAGCACTTAAAACCTGGCTCTATAAACAAGCTTATCACTAACTCAAGAACACATCTAAAACCCTCCGGACCCGCTCTCTGTCTTTCTATAGCGCCAGAAAACCAATCGGTGTTAGCGCGCTTAACAAGTTCTTTTAACATTAACATTCCAACTAAAACAAATATCGAGTTTAACCCTCTCAAAGTTAAACTGCTGTAGACCCCCCCTACTTATGAAAAGTGCAATTTGTGTGTTTTATATATATTCACTGAAAAATAAATGGATAAAGTAATGTTATAGTTAGGTGACAAGGTAATTTTTCAAACGTACCTCCGCCATGCACAGATTTCTCATAAAAAATTTCATTGGAAATGTTGCAGTGATATTATTAATGATGTCATAGGAGATGTCATGAGTGATGTAATATGTGGGGTAATTAGCAGTGCATGAGTAGGGTGCAAGTTATAGTTACCTTAGGGCATGAGTTATAGTTACCAGATCTAATAATAACTGGTTAATTTCAGTGTTTTTGTATGTTATAAAACATTAGATTGACACTGAAGATCTCAGCTAACTATAAGGTTACTTTAACCATTGTTTTTTTTCCCAGTGAATTTCCATTCCTTTTTAATGTAAAGTAATATGTTGTTACCATGCGTAAAGCCAAGCCACCCGGAGGAAGCAACAGGGTGCAACCAACCCACCTGGAGGCAGCCAATCCCACACAGCACACATCCTTCTGCCAGGCCTAGCACCCCCCCAAAAGGTAGCACCCCCACGCTGCGCTCTGCCTTCTGCCGTGCGCAAGGGGAGGTTACCACATGACCTTAAAAAAAAGTATAAAACAATAGCAGAGGAGCGTATCCCCTTCTTTCAATGTTATCAATCAATTATTGAATTTCTCAAAGAAAGTAGCTTTCTTTGAGAAATTCAATAATTGATTGATAACATTGAAAGAAGGGGATATGCTCCTTTCCTATTGGTATTGTTTCATTGAGGATTGTGGCCTGTGAGCGGGGGCAATGAGGAGTTGAGCCTTGCTATTTGAATTGAGAACAATATTATCCAAGAACGACTTGTGCGCACGTGTGTCAAGCCCTCGCCACTATGTGTATATATGTGTGTATATATATATATATATATATATATATATATATATATATATATATATATATATATATATATATTATGGTTTCCTGCATCATAAAACTTACTACATCACAAACAAGAATTGGAGTGTCAAGGAGCTTATTCCAACATTCGATTCATAAAAGTATTGTCTAAAGTGCTATTGGCATAGTTCAAAAGTGCAAAGTTCTTTATGTTTATACAAAAACTGCTACAATCTCTTGCCAATATAAAACTAAATATTTTTAACATACAATGATGCACTTTAAGCTTTAAATTCATTTTAAAATGCATTAAAAAAATACAATGCTGTAAATTAATTCACTCGACATATACTAGTAATATAACCTAAAGTGCATATAAAGTAATTTGCCAGAGTGAAAGTGCAGTGTTTTAATGTTTGCAGCAGAGTTCTCCCCTGCTCCCCAGATCCGTTCCGAATATCTGGAATCTTTTTAATTCATTACACTTCCATTTCAGTTTTTAATAAATAGATCGGCATTCTTCCTAAGATTAATGAAATGTCTTCCCTTCCCTCTTCATTTTGAATACAAATACACTTTAGAGTATATGTTAATTTTGATCTTGCCACTAACATTGCGATGAACTACAAGCCATGTGCCGAGGCTGGTCTAATTCCCAAATGCTTGACACAACCCAATAAGCTTGCATTTAAGTCTGCTGAGTATACCTTACCAAGAGAGATCCACTTGCTTCACAAAACCCCCTCCCAAAATGCTTTTACCCTATTGCATTCCCAGACAATATGGACCCAGCTGCCTAATTCAGAGCCCCTAGGGCATTGCTCTAGTAGATTTACATTCCATGTATGTAATAACAAAGGGGTATAATAAACCATCCATCGAGTGAAAGGTTGCATCTGCCAAAAATTAGGACCACGTAGAACCTTAGAACTAAGAAATGAAGCTTCCAAACACTGTTCTTGGGTTAAGTTCATCTTATTTTCTTGCATCTATTCACCTAGTATGGCGTGTAATGGGTCCTTAAAATTGGTCCTTTCAGAATGGAACCAATTTACCCATTGTCTTTGTTTTCTATGCCCCCAGTAGGTTAAAATAGTACTCAAAATAATTACCTGGTTGGCTAAATATGCAGTGGCTAGTATGCTTTCATCATGGATGTAATTTGTAGATATGCCAACTTAAGGTGTGGGGAGATAGTGCTAAACAACTTACAGAGGGATCAGAGTTTATTTTATGTACCAATCCCCAACTTTTCACAGGTTGCACTTCTCCAGTCTAATGGCGGCTTCTACCAGTTCTTCAGGGAACGCATTTTAATAAGGGTTTCTGCATGGATATTTGGAATCTGTAGCCATTGAAATAGTTTTTCCTGTTTAGTTTCAAAAGCCGCAAGAATACAATATCTTTATTGGATTCTTTACTCGGGGAAAGATAGGACCTGAGCAAATACAGATGGCGATGGGGGCACCCATTCCTTGTACCTCATGTAACCTGAAAGGGGTCCAGAACCTTATCCTTTTAGAGTTATTGTGGCAGATAACCCCTCGAATATTGCTGCAATTGATCTTCCTTTGTGAGCTGTGTTGGAAATTCCATTACCTGAAGTAAATAATTCTAGCTCACAAGGTCACAAGCTTTCTCATTATCTATAAACAAGACTGCTGCAGGAGTCATGCTTTGAAACTCTGAAACCAAATCCTCCCTGTCACAACCTCGCAGCCCAGTCATGTCTGCCCTCCCTAGCTACAAAGCGATGCTTGCACCTTGCTAGGGATCCTAAAAGGCCCAGACTGCCCCCCCTCCTTTAGCCTACAGATACCAGCCCAACACATCATTTATTTCCTTCAAGCAGCTTGCAAGTAAGACATTTAGGAAAAAACTCAGAAATTCTAGAAAGAATAAATCTATACTTTCAACAACAAATTTGCAAAACCCATCATTATTTCATAGTGTGAATTTCATGCAGGTAGTTTTGAGCAGTCAGAATATCATTGAACATCTTAAATTCTCCCTTAAACAAAGTTCTAAATCTAGCTGGTTGTAGAATCCTTGCTTGTCCACCGGAAGCTTGGAGTAAAGGTAGCATTTGCTGGAATTCCCTTCGTCGCTTGGAGATTTCGTATGACATATCGGAGGAAACCTATATTTCGAAACGGGGGGCGTGGCTTGAGGCTCGGCAAAATGGCCGCACGGTAGTGTAGCTCCGCAAGCCACCTATTAAACATCCTTACATTATCCTGCACCAGCCCATGCGCAATCAGCGATTTGCGGGCAGGACTGAGTTCTTGATCCCAAGAGCTGTCCGCCGATAGCTGGCGAAGCCTGCACGGAGCCGAAAATCGGGCCGTTGGGGACCGCGCTGCCGCCGCATCCCATCCTGTAATGGTGGCTCGCGACTAACGGCCGCCCTGCACAGCTGCGAATAACGTCACAGCGGTACGGCGGACCAGGCGACTTCCCACCCCCGAGGCTCGCAGCGGACAGATCTCCCCCCCCCCCCCCCTGCTGAGCTACAACGGTGTGACCAGTGTCGGCGGTGAGCTGCGGGCAGAGGCTGCACTGGCGGGCTGAGAGTGCCGGGGGGGAAGAACCACGGCAGCGCCCGGCGCCTAGGGCGGGAAGAAGGCCGCGTATGAAGGTGAGGCCGCCCGGCCGCTTGTGACTGTGCTCCTCCGTGTATCTATTACCCGGCTGCATAGACCTTGGGGGCTGCGGCTGCAGGCGCTGACCCCACGAATCGTAGCGAAGGATTGCAGGCACCACAGGGGAGAGTTTCGCCACAGGCCTGCGGCGCGCTGATGACATAGGCCTACGACGTCCTGGGACACCTTCTGCGGGGCCTACCTCTGCTGCTCAGACCGGCTGATTGCACTGACAGGGGGCTGACTTGAGCGATAGTTTGGTGCTGGCATTCACCCTCATCTGCCGAAGCCATTACTGCGCCCAAGAATTCCGGTGCCATCCTGATCCGCCTGGGAGCCGAGGGACGCCTGCTAGAAACTGCGCTAAGGTGACCAGGGAGGTCGAGGAGGCTTGGTGGGCAATCCAGGGGGACCCGACACACGCCGAAATCAGTAGCTGAGGTGCGGGGAACACTGCGGACATACGCCTGATTGCCAGTGACTTTATCTATCATCGCATCGCCACCTAGCTCACTCCTACCCACCCGGGAGACAACGCCTTCACACACCATAACTGAGGATCACAGCGGGACCTTCACTGTCTCTTTTCCAGGGTACTGGGCACGGGCTGACGAGACGCCAACTACGACCCGGGCGCGGAATGCACGCTGCTGTTAACTGAACAGACCTGGTGGGCCCTGGTCGTTGATCGACACTGCGCTGGGAACTCACCCTCCGCGGAGACGCCGCATTGCCTTCCAGCGGCTTGGACGCCATTTTCCTCGCGGGGAAGCGCATAACTCCTACTACACTTGACACAATGCCAGAAACTCACGTGCGACCAGGAAACTACCGCGGCAGAGACGCAAGGTGCAACATACTGCGGCCGGTACTCTTCCTCCAGGACTATAGGCAAGCCCGAGAAGAATCAGCCCCGGCTGACATTCGAGCTGCGTAAACGGTCCAAGCCTGGCCACACCGCGGCTTTGGATTCGGAGCAAGATGCGCCAACACAATCCCCCACTGCGCTCGAAGTCGCTCGCAGCCTTCCAGGCGAGTCTACAGGCCATAGATGGCAAGATCGAGGCCCTAAATGGCAGGATGGAGAAATTCTCCGCTAAACTCGACAAACCGGCCACTCGAAGCGGAGAGGCTGAACAACGAATTTCTGATGCGGAGGACGGACTCTGGCAGGTGGCAGAGAAGACCACTGACATCACCAAATTGCTGGCAGTTATACAGGCCAAAACGAGGACATTGAAGCGCGCTCGCGCCGAAATAACGTACGCATCTTAGGCCTGCCAGAATCTACAAATGTGGGGCGCCTAGAGGAATATGTCGAAGGTATGCTACAGGAAATCTGCGAAAGGGAAGAACTTTCTCCTCTGTTTGCAATCGAAAGGGCGCACCGATCCCTTGCAGCGCGTCCGCCGCCAGGAACACCTCCAAGACCAATCCTCGCTCGCCTACTGAACTTTAGAGCTAGGGACACAGTGCTCCGAATAACTAGACTCAAAGGATCAATCACCTATCAAGGCAATGCACTGTCCTTTTACCCGGATTTTACAGCGAGCGTGCAAGCAGCGTGCAAGGAATTTCAGGCCGTCAAGAAGCTACTGCAGAAAGAACAGATCCCCTATGCTATGTTGTACCCAGCGCGTTTGCGAGTTGGCACCATGGAGCATGGAAAGATCTTCAACAACCCTAAACATGCAGTGGACCATGCGCGGACACTGCGGCGCCAGAAACAGCAATCTCCAGCCTCTCAGACATCCGACATTGATGAGTGAACAGTAAGAGGGGCATGGCGAGGCCCATTAGAGGGCATGTGATACTGGTATCAGGAGCGGGTGGACATGTGGAAATGCTTTTAATGTGATACACCTGATTCCTTTGACTCAGTCCTGCATGTGGATATGACTGTTTCATATGCATACTGCACTGATATATGGGATGGTGGGAAATGTTATGCAATCGGTGGCACCCCTCCCTCTGTTCATCTGGGAGAGGTTGTAGCGGCCACGACCCCCGATGGGTGATCCCCAATGGGACTTGAATTTCTTACTGTTGGGGTTTTTGTGGGAGTTCACTGAGGGGTATGTCTTTAGCAAGTTGGGTATGTCTTTAGCAAGTTGGGAATGCTGAAGTGGGAAAGGGGGGGGGGGGGGTAAGTTTTGTTTCTCACAGGCCAAAGTCGCTCACTGTTCAGACCACTATACTACACGGTTCTCACTGTCGGGGACACTACCCTGTTACAAAGCCAAACGACGATGCACACTTCAAGAGCACTACACATGACTGGGACTACGTATAATTGCATAACTTGGTATGTTCGGGGACTAAATACACCGCAAAAAATCAGACAAGTGTTGGCGCAGCTTGACAGACACAAGGCACACCTCGCGCTACTGCAGGAAACGCACTCAACCGGGGCATCTGAGGACAGGGTTGCCAAACGCTGGGCATCATACCGTCTAGCATCGTCCTACTCCACTTACGTTAGAGGAGTCCTTATACTCCTCTTATGGAGTGGTGTGGCTCACTGGTTAGAGGCGGAAGACCTGGAAGCAGAGAACGCCCGGGACCAGGGTTCAATTCCCGACGCGGCAGGGTCGTGGACCTGGGTCAGCGGACTCGATAATTCTTGCCTCGGTGCCTACTCTAACCAGGGATCACACTCGGCAACTCTGGGCATTAACTTGCCTCATCTCTACAACGGCCCCCCACATTCGCCGGGGATGCCTGGTTTCACCTTGGAGATACCCAGTAGGGACCATCTCACAGGGATAGCCAGGATGGGTTCCCCAGCGGTCTACAGCGCCACGACGCCTCAGGGCAGCAGTGCGCTTTACAAGACACATACATTTACATTACTGGTGAAAAAGGGGGTGGCCTTCACAGCTCTCCACACTAACACAGATTCCGAGGGCCGATGGGCGATGGTGATGGGAAAATTAGGCAATGTACTGGTAACAATAGTAAATATTTATGGTCCGGTAGTTGATGACACGTCGACATACCTAAATATGTTTAGAGCACTTTGTGAATGGCCTGAAACGGAAATAATAATTGGGGGCGACCTTAAAACATACCTCGATCCCTGGATGGACAAATCTAATCTACAGAGCACCAGAATGGCAAAGGTCGCTAACTGCGTGAAAGATGGCATGTTAGAGTTTGGACTGGTAGACGCATGGTGACATAGAAATGCCGGAGTACTAGCAGGGACGCATATCACTCCAGCGACCAGGGGTTGGTCCCGACTAGATTATTGGCTGCTAAGTGATGGATCTCATAATTGGGTCACAGATGTGCGTAACCTCCCCAGAAGGCTGTCGGACCATAATCCGGTGCTCCTATCACTACATATCCCGCATAACCCACATAAACCATTTACCTGGCGATTCAGGGCCGAAGCACTCCTTGATCCTATATACGCCGACACCATTAAATCGGCATAGTGCAATATTTCGAGACAAATGTGGGGTCCGTGGATAGCCAGGAAACACTATGGGAGGCCTTTAGGCCATAGTGGAACAATTCCGTCATTTTTATGCCACACTATACACGTCCACGGGCGGAATTGGCGAGACAGCTATGGATGAATACCTAAAAGACATCGCCTGCGCATGGTTGTCGGACGTGCACCGCAAGTATCTGAGTCTTCCGATGGACACGGAGGATGTGGTGGATGCCATCAAGACACTTCCGAACGGAAAAGACCCCGGCCCCGATGGGCTCACTGCAGAATTCTATAAGGCCCATGCTGATATTCTGGCGCCCCACCTTTTAGGAATGTACGCTGAAGCGCACAACTCTGGTCGTCTACCCCCCTCACTGCGCCAAACGATGATAATCACCTTGTTAAAGAAGGACAAACCCCCTGAACGCTGTGAATCGTACCGCCCTCTATCCCTTGTTAATTTAGATGCCAAAATCCTAGCTAAAATACTGGCCACAAAGCTACAACCCCTTATGCCACTGCTTGCACTGCCTGACCAGGCTGGGTTTATCCCTGATCGATCTACCTCTTTAAATCTGCGCACTATTTTTGCCAAGCTTCATGTCCTGAATCCTGACCTGCCCGCTGTTGCGGTCCTCTTGGATGCTGCAAAAGCATTCGATTCCATAGAGTGGAGATACATGATGCACATATTGCGTAGAATGGGTTTTCCCTCGGTATTCCTCCAATGGATTCAGATATTATATAATGAGCCGTCTGCGAGAGTCCGAGTTGGGGGAGATACGTCCGAACAATTTGAGGTGGGAAGAGGCACCCGTCAGGGATGCCCCCTCTCTCTGCTCATATTTGCCATAGTGCTGGAGCCGCTGGCTTTTAAAATAAGGTACAAAAGGGGGTGGTGATGGACGGAGCATCTGAACCAATCAAACACTCACACCCAGTCAAAAGATCTGGGTTTGATCCATCACCGTTCTTTAGCCCACTCTGCCACCCCAGTTCAGACATGGCTATATGCAAATCAGTCTGACCCTGTGCCTCATGGGAACAGTCCAACCCGAACTGCCAAGCCATGCCTTCCCTGGACCGGAAACAAGCTTCCGAGGACCGGTTTCTGGCATTCCAGCCGTCTTCAGCCCGGCTTGCTTGAATCCAGTGGCAAAGTGAGCAAGGGACTCACGTCTGAGCATACCCTGCCACACTTATGGCGGCCAAAGCGGTACAAAAGGGGGTGGTGATGGACCAGATCAGTTGACTGGGGGTGAGTGTTTGATTTGCTCAAACGCTCCATCCATCATCCCCTTTTGTATCGCTTTGTTCGCCCTAAGTGTGGCAGGGTATGCTCAGACGTGAGTCCCTTGCTCACTTGGCCACTGGATTCAAGATAGCCTGGCTGATGAGGATTATGAATCCGAAACCGGTCCCAGGATGCTTGTTTCCGGTCCAGGGAAGACATGGCTTGGCAGTTCGGGCTGGACTGTTCCCATGAGGCACAGGGTCAGACTGATTTGCATATAGCCATGTCTGAAATGGGGTGGCTGAGTGGGCTAAAGAATGGTGATGGATTAAACCCAGATCAGTTGACTGGGGGAGAGTGTTTGATTTGCTCAAACGCTCCGTCCATCATCCCCTTTTGTATGGCTTTTAAAATAAGGCAGATACATAGAGAGGCGGCTCTGAACTTTAATAACAGACCAGTGGGAATTTCGCTGTACGCGGAAGACATGGTCCTATACGTTAGAGAACCGCATAAACACTTGTCCCCTGTACTGCGTGAATACGTCAAATTTGGCTTGTTCTCGGGCTTACATATAAACTGGGATAAATCTGTCATCATCCCCCTGACGGAAATAACTACCCCCCCCCCCCCAACAGTTGAATATCCACTGGTCTGGTCTGCAGACCCTGTCAAATATTTAGGAGTGTGGATACATAGGGACCCCAAGTGGTTATAACGGAAAATTACGGTGCTGCGTATCGGGCCTTAGTCGCACAAATAGACAGATGGCAGTGTCTCCCCCTGTCCTTGTCTGACCGCATCTCCATCATAAAAATGGTGGTTCTGCCTAAGTTTCTATACCTATTTTGTAATGTACCGATCCCGCTTACCCAGCATTTTTTAAAAACATTAAAGGCTCAGCTATTGAGACTGGTCTGGGGCACTAAACAGCCGAGGATAAGCTGGAGGACCTTGACCCTAAGGTACGACAGAGGGGGATTTAACGCGCCGGATTTTTATGTATATTATCTGTGCTGTCAGGCTCACTACGCGTACTATTGGTACAAGCCCCACGACGGTTGAGGAAGGGGACGCGCACCCTATCCCCCTGCGTGGTATTATCACCCACACCCACCGTCCTACTCCCAGAGCAGAGATAAACACACTTGACAACACAGTGGCAGCTTGGCAGGCGATTGGCCGGCGAACGCAGAAGCTCCCACTATACGCGCCCGCTATGCCACTAGAGGGACACGCAGCATTGTCGGTTGCTAACGATCAGGGGTCTGTCAAAGCGCTCAGGGAAGCGGGTTTTACACTGATGAGTGATTTATTCCCAGAGGGCACGTACATTACTGGGGACGACCTGGCCTACATACACAACCCTACACTGTTGTTCCAGTTCACATGCTACAGACTGCGGCGCGCCATAAAAGACCATTATGCGAGTTTCCCCCGAGACTCTCTCTGCACTACAACTGATCCTCATCACGCCCACGAAACGCAAGCTGGTCAGTAATTATACAGAACTGTACAGAAAGACATACCACACAGCTCTACTTCATGCCTGGCAAGATTGAATGCTGACTTGACCCCCCCGCCCCCCCATAACAGAAGAGGAGTGGTTGACGGTCTGCTCAATAACGGGACACTTAACGTCCAACAGTAATCTACGCATAATACACCTCAAATTTCTGCATCAAACGTACCATACTCCTCTATGGCTGTGGAGGATAGGGCTGAGGGCAACTGCTAACTGCAAGAGGTGCGGGATGGAGGATGCAGGTTTTATACACATAGCGTGGCAATGCCAGCGGGTCTTTCAATACTGCGAAAGGGTACTCGCTCTCATTAGTCATGACGGGAATGCCCTTAACTAACACTCCAGCACTGTGCTTACTGGGTCACGGCCCAAAAATGAGGGGGGCTATTGGAAAATTTGTTCAAGTGGCGTTGTTATTGGCGAAGAGGCGCACCTTGTTCACATGGGACAGTAGCACCTTGTTCACATGGGACAGTAGACTGTGTCCAAAAGCGGACAAATGGCTCAAGAACATGGTGTATTGTCGGGACCAGCTGGAGACCTACGCTGAAGAATTGCCGCGGTCCTCGCGACCCAGAGACATATGGGCTCCTCTACGAGAATATCTACTGTCTCAGGTGGGGCTGGAATCGGACTGATATTGCCCAACACATTAAATCCTGGTACACGATATTCCTCTGGCTGCGGATAGTGCGTTAGCATTTTAGCACATAAGCGGGTATTTCCCCTCGGGAGGACATATTGGTAAATTCTGTTATTGGTTTTGCATGTGAGTATACTCAAACGACACGATGTGACATGATCTTTGGCACGGTTTGTATGGTTTCTTTCTTCCTTTAGGTTGACCGTTTGCAGAGCATACTATTATTGTATTGTAACAAATGAGGATACCCGCATACTGTATGACTACTATATGCTCAATAAAACTTTGTTAAATAAAAAATATTTCAACCCAGTCTCTGATTTTAACACCTCTTACTTTTATAGCACTATTCAGCACTTTCTTACGCATCCTTTAGTCTCCAAAATTCCCCAGCGCGTACGAGGATGGGACCTAACCGGACTCTCTAGAGGCGGTGTTTGATGTTCCTGAGCAGGGGTGGATGGTGTTAATAAGCGTAGAGGGCGTTGCCCTACCACCCTGAGGGAGATGCAAGATGAGCAAAAAACGCCCAGCAGGTAGAAATAAATGACGACTTGCTGATCGGCAATAAACACCATGAATTGTGGACATGCGCAGCAATAAACGCGATGAATTGTGAACATGTCCTGCTGCACATGTGCCAGAAGAGCGAGGTATTGCTCGACCTGCAGGCACAATCTGCAGCAGTGACATCATTCCGTCTTGCATTGGGTGTACTACCCGCGAACCCACCTGTTTTCATGGGGTAGGAGCCTATCCCCCTTTGTGTGAGGGTATGTCAGGGGGAAGGTAAATGTTACCATATTCTGTGGGAATGCCCGAATATAGTGCCCTTCTGGACCAAAGTAGCACTTACGATGGCACCAGTAGTGGGATCGCCGGTCCCTGTAGAGCCCAGGTAGCTATTACTTATGATTAAAGGGGTCACGGACTGTTCCAGGTATAATGAGATCTGGTTGGCAAGGGCAGCCGGGGTGGCGAAACGCAACAGAGCCAATTGGTCCCATTGTGGCACCCCCACAATGGGACCAATGGCTACGAGACCTGGACTGGTGTCAGAGGGCAGAGGAAATGATCTACAAGTCCAGGTGCTGTGTAAAGAAATGGAAGAAAGTATGGGGGCTTTGGCGGAAGTATCGAGCCACACGAGGTGGGGTTGGGCAGGAGGTATAAGGGTAATTTGTCCATTGTTCTGCCATGTTTGCCTTCGATTGTACGATGAAATGTTATTCTCCTTCATGTCACTTGAACACTGCTGTATATTGATTGAGATCATGAGCAAAGTTAATGAAAAAAAAAAAAAGCAGCAGGAACCTGAACCTGTAGCTTCGGAGGGGGCCTCATCTTGTTCCTTACAACAGAGGACCAAAAGAAGAAACCGACTGTGAACAGTATAACAAATGTTGGAATGCATTTATCACCAGGAGGCTCATTGATTGGTTTAATCTGCCTGCTTCAGATACCAGCCTTCCAGCCGGTAGCATGAATCAGGTCAGAAACATCATCATAAGCTTTCTAGCTGTTATTTTATAGAGGGGGAAAGAAATCATGCAACAAATACCATGTTAGAATATGAAAAGGCTCTTTAGAATTAAAAACTCTGTATTTGTTTTAGACACTGAAGAGCTTCAGCTTAATACATCAGATGTTGTGAGCTTTATTTTTTTTAAGTGTACGCTTTTAAACTTCTATTGAGTAACATTCCTTTGCTCAACCTCTGCCCTGATGGCAATAGCACCAGTGCTTAATTTATGCTTTAATTTGCCAGAGAAGGCTCTTATTTTTTGTGACTGGGGCTCATTTTACTAGTGCCAATGTGGCCTTCCTGATCCAGTCTGGAAGTTCATGGAAATGGCACGTGGCTGCAGTTCCTTTTTCCAAGGACGCCAAGGCACTGTGTTGAATTCTCCACGCCATTTGGACTTGGCAGCTGAATGGCCGGTGGCTCCAGGCATCCGGGCAGCACGCAGGGTTTCAATATTTCGGTGACATGGCCAGACGGCTGCCATACATCACCGTATGGCTAATGCACAATGCCTCCCACTGTATGCATTCTGACCAGCACCGGCCACCATTGGAGAGCTTTCATGGTCGAGGTCACAGCAGTGCTGTCATGTCCCAAAAGCAGCGATAACGAGATTGATCTCTCAAGTAATTGATGACAATTCTGTGAACTACTGGCTGCTCCTCGTCAGGGCGGTAATGACACCACTCTGAAGTAAAGGGCTAAAGCCAACGCTCTCTCAAATAATAGAGTTCATTGCCTCTGTTAAGGGCATTACATGTAACTCTGGGAATGAAAGACATCAAATAAGAAGGCTCTTGCTATACAAGGAGCTTAGCTAATCGTAGTTGAACAGGGACATGGTAGAGGGCGAAGTCTACAGAGGCCCCCAATCTTTTGCCTCAGTTTGTGCCTTCTGATTGGAAAGATAGCTAACAGTTAAGGGTCAGGGGAAGCTCTAACTCCAGATAAGGTTGAGATAGTCTTTCATCCTCCCCATGTTGGGACAGTGTGTTGCATTGAACTGCCAAGGAGTTTTAACATTATGAGACAATTAATAAACACTGTACCAGCCGCCAACCCTGGGTTCCCTGGCAGCGAGCTGCCCAGCTTTAGTACCTCGTCCGAGATAGTAGGCGCTATACAAATGCTGTCAAAATACCGTACACTTCTTCGTGGCATGTTCCATATATATTCTTAATGCAGGGTGAAGATGGCTGCCCCTTCAGGGCTTTGAAGTGACACAAACGTGACATAATATAAAGCTCGCTCTTCAGGCCCCTCTATGCCTTCCCTGCCTCATTGCTTTCCCGACTCCATCTTTACTTCCTCCCTCCCTCCCTCTCCCACTTCTATCCTCACTCCCTCCCACTACAGGGCCCTACCTTCTCCTCCTATTCTACTAACGCACCTTGAAATTTACTTTGAGTGTCACAAAACACAAAATTACATGGCGTGGACACAGTGGCGTACCACGAGCAGTCGCAGTACTCTTGCATGGAAAGAGTGACCGTGCTAATTCATGGCTCCATTCATACTTGTTATCACCAAATAAAACCTGCCATAAAGACCTGGGCCTGGCCTAGGGTTTTTGAGTCGGGGCAGCGTACCTACCTGCAGTACTGAGGGTGCACCTGTTTGAACCAGGCATTACCAAAGACCGTAAGGTACTGTACTCTGATCTGTGAAATTTAGAATAGTTTAATAAAACGCATGTTTTAAAAGTATGGAGCATGTGAGTTCTTAAATACTTCTGGCCATTTTTAAATAAATATTAGCAATTTTGATTCATTTTAAATTCTGCATTTATTAAAAAAGAAATAATGCATTCAAAACTCACTACACGTAAAATTAAAGTTAATTTTAAAGTCTTAGCCTATTCATGAACAAATCATTAATGCCTTGATTTTGTGGATGTTCTAGAGTTGGAAATGTACTTGTGTTAAATAACAGCAATTAAACTCTTGTTCCTATTTGTTCCTCCTGGGGGCTATTCGATGATAATTCTTGGTGTGTGTTTCTAACTTTCTGGTACATTATTTTGTGCCTCCATTTCTTTGTTCTCAACCTTGAGAGGTAAAGCACCTAACAGTACAATAACTGGCTATATGAACCCCCCTAAAAATAATTTAAATGTTGAAGGAAGAGATCAAAATGTCTGGGGGCCTCTTCCTTTATTAATTTATTCAATCCTTTATAGTGTTAGCCTATTGAACGAAAGGAGAGAGATTGCACTGTCTAGGTGAGAGAAGAAAGAAAGCAGGCCCAGAAGTGAAAGAGCTGAAAGTAATGTCAATAAGATAAGAGAAAGATGAAAGGGTACCGGGAAGAAGGGAGAGAGGAGAGCCACCCAAATACAGCAGGGGAGAGAAGGCACACTAGGTGTGATGGAGAGGAAAAGAGATAGGCTTGACAATAGGAAAACGAAACCAGGGATTGAGAGGAGAGAATCAAAACAGCTCAGAAAGGGTAGAGAAAAATGAGCAGAGTAGAGGGGAAGTGGAAAGAAAGCTGATATGGACTACAGTATAGACCGTAAAGAGCTGTGTTAGAGGGGTGAGTGAGCAGGGCATGGAGAGAATGGTCTAAGAGAGAATAGAATGAAGATGAGGGACAAAACAAATTATAAATGATGGGAGAGAGATGACAGACCACGGGAACACAATGGAAGGAGAGTAGGATTACATAAGTGTGAGGCTGGACAGTGGAGCAAGGACAGAGTAGAGTTGCATGGGCGGCAGCTGTGGCCATTACGCCTCATCCCCTCCATGAATTAAAGGTCACAACAGCAGGCAGTTCCCAAGTGTCTTCTGCAGACAAGGAGAAGCATGGCCCTTGTACTTCCATACTTGGATTGTGTTGAGGATCTCCATGGAAAATGGTTAAGATGAATAGTACAAAACATTGAGAGTGCAATACCTAGGTATTGCCAGCAGTAAGGGATCTCTATTACTGGGGTGTGAGCTTGGTGTGAGTGGAGCTTTCTAGTCTGATTCTGGCCTTCAACTTTCTGAGTAGCCAAAAGGCCAAACATACAATAGAACTGTAGAAAGCGACTGTTGGCAGAAAGTATTTTACACACATACAATTTTTCTACTGAGATCTTATGGCTCTTAAGGCAGTGCATACTTGTGTTTGTGTGCAGCTATGGCTAGGTGAAAATAATGCGAACTGTGCTACTGCTCTACCTGTTACCATGAAATGCAAAGATTTCCATTACTGACATTCTGCTGTATAATCCACAATTTGAATCTGTTTTGTTCAAACGTTTTCTATGGGGAAAGTAGGCGAGAAATACCCCCGCATAACTCTTTGAGTTTTGCTGGCTCGCATCGCTCACACGTTTTCATCAGGCCTACAGTTTCCGCCTCACCATATTTAAAATCCATCAGCCGCCACTGTGCATGAGTTATGGTCAAGTTTTCGTATTGCCCCTAACAAGATGAGTGCGAATCAGATCATCTGTATATTCAATAGCAGTATCCGCTTTCCCTTCCTCCCTTTCTGGTTTGCCAACAAATCTAAGGTTGGAACTCCTTGAGTGCTTGTCTTGGTTCTCCGATTGTTCCACAGAGATAAGTTTCTTCTGAAGGATGGAATTGTTTTTTGATACCTCATTTTGGCTGTACTCAAGATCCAGTGTTCTGGTTGTCCTTGCTTCCAGCTGTGCCACAAAAGTCTTATTTTTCTTTTCAATGTCAAGGCTTTGAACTAGGTAGTTTTGACAAGCATTGACCTCTTGAATTTCAGCCAAGATATTTAATAAGAATTCAATCTCTGTATCCGCCAAGCGGTTCTCTCTGCCTTCATTGACCAATTGGGAAACACTGGAAAGTCCTTTTGGAGGGGCATTGCCTTCTTACACCATTTCCTATTCGTATCAGAGTTCTAAACTCTCCATATTTGGAGGCAGTTGAACCAAGCCTTGACCCCTTGTCTGGAGGATTAATTGAGCCCCACCTGCTGAACTCTTACCCTTTACTGCCACACTGTCCTCTCCGGAACAGCTACCTGGCTTAGCATTTGTGGCAGCTTTACCTGCTTTTCTAATGACAGGGAAGAACTTTTCTGCCACTGCTTGATTTTGTTGCCGAAGGGTGGGGTTCATGGTTCTGCCAGATGAATCCTGTATGGTTGACTACTTTCGTTATTCATGGACCTATCACACCTGGGGAGAGCCTGCAAACGTTGTCCAGGTTCCCCTTTATATTTTTCCCTTCCTTACCCCCCAGGGCTTCTATCGTGGGGGTGCTATCTTGGGTTTGATTCTTTAGGGCAAGCTGCAGAGATGTTTCTGTACCTTGCAACAACCCATTTCTTTGGCAGTCCCCGATATTTTCTGTGGTTGCTGGTATTAAGTCCTGACTAATTGAGGAGGCTTCGGTGAAATTTTCATATGTAATTAAGCCCATCTTTTACTTTAGAGCTGTTTTCTCCATTTGTTTTAAAGAGTTTTATTTTACTTTTGGCAGAAGTGCAAATAGTACTTTTTTGGTGCCTGACCCCTGCCCTTATCTTCAGGGCTGCAATCCAGACTTTTTCACAGAGAGGCCACTGGATTAGTGCCCAGCTTATATTTCGTCATACTCAGTAATTCAGGGGTATTGATGACAGTACACTAAACTAAATCAGGTGGAGCCTCGCTTTTGCCTTACCCGAGTTACTCCAACTGCAATTCCCAGCTCCCCAGGAGCCAGCTGCTGTTCTGTGCAGGCCTGCCGGGAAAATGCTCCAAGCATGGGTCGTCATCTGTTAGTGCATCCAGGTCACAGCCGACTAGCCATGCCTTATGCTGTCAGGCAATTCCTTTATGTTCATGTCGTTGTCAAGTGCCCCTTAGCATCAATCTGCCCACAGGAGGTTATCCGTATGGCATCCAAAACCATTCACCCATGGCTTTATGCAAAAAGCCTGGTTGCGGCAAGCCATTAGCTGCGAGCCGCCATGTTGCTATGAGAGGGGACGTGTCCATGCCGAAGTGTGCATCTGGTGACTAACCGCGCATGGATAGATATGTGTATGCCATTGCATACATCTGTAAAATATATATTTTTTAATAAATATATAGATTTTCATTATTTCCGATTAACAAATGTTCATATTACTTATGGTTATATTTTTCTATGTTTAACATGCATGTAGGTCACTGCAGTAAGGAGTACATTTTATAAACCTCTACAATTGCTTCACTATTGGGGATGAAGTGTGTGTGTGTGTGTGTGTGTATGTGTGTGTGTGTGTGTGTGTATATATATATATATATATATATATATATATATATATATATATATATATATATATATTCACTGAAAAAACCATAGGTAGGAGCTATATAGTTAGGAATTAGTTTTTAAAAAACCTTTGAAATTCACTCAAAAAACTATTAGTTTTAGTGGGGTTATAGTTAGTTGGACATTTTACTCATACAAAACCAATGAAATTGCTCCTATATAGTTAGTTGTACTAACTATATTTCGCGCACCCGCAATCCACTGCTGATGATGTCAAATATTAGATCATTCTTGACATGGTCAGTGACATCACTGATGACATCTCAAATTACATCACTGATGACATCATCCAGTGAATGTGGTTTGCTTCGTTATTTAAATATGCATTATATATACATAGCAATTTACATTGAAGAATGAGTGGATATATATAAATAAATATTTGGATGGAGGATTTAGTAGCAGTGTAATTGACTGTTTACTTGACCAATTTATAATGTCTCACTAAATATAGTGGATAGTGACTAAACTGTGTGAATATCTGCATCACTTTGTCAGTTGTTGTGTAAACTGATTCTACAGTTGGTTACTAGCTATGTGAAAGTCTATATTAGTTATTGATTAGTTAACGGAGTATTTGTATGGGAGTGTGAAAGTGTGTGTGGTTCGGTGGGAGGTGTGTGACTGTCCAAAGATGTGTGAATAGTTGATTCAGTAGATATATGAAGTTAAAACTACATGTTCTAACAGTTTGGGTGAGGGAATCTCTTTATGGGTGTGGTGATAGCAAATATATTTCTCAAAGGTACAGGTCCAACTAACTAGAAAAATAAAAGGCAGTGTATGTGTCAGTTGTATATAAAAAGTATACATAAGACACAATGATTGTGTGAGTGACTGTATGGATAACTGTATACTTGTAATATTGATTTTATAATTCACTAAGTATGACTTACTTTCTAAATGAATAGAAGAAGTGGTGTTTGTATAAGTGTTTTGCTAAGTAAATATGTAAGTATGATCCATTGTTTGCATAAGTGAGTAGGATGACTTCATATGTGAATAGGATGCGTGCTGTTGTTTAATGTCGATATAGATGTATAAGTATTTTTGATAGTGTTCTATTGTTCATTGACAGCATGTATGAGTGAATCCATAGGTAAGTGATTAGATGTGTGTATACATCTATGAATCACTGAGTGGATTTTTAGATACTTGTATTGCTGTGACAATGGATTTAAATATGATACTCTGTATTTTACAAACAGTGATGAAAAATTGTAATAGTGTATGAAAAGGTGTATGTGATTGTCACGTGGATGATGTCATCAGTGATGTCATCAGTGATGTCATTTGAGATGTCATCAGTGATGTCACTGACCATGTCATGAATGATCTAATATGTGACATCATCAGCAGTGGATTGCGGGTGCGCGAAATATAGTTAGTACAACCAGGCCCGGACTGGTGCTTTCGGGCACCGGGCAATCCCCCGGTAGGCTGGATGGGGGTGGGGGCCGGTTTTGGAACAGGGGGCCGGTTTTGTGGCTGGGGGGCCGATTTTCATTCCGGCCGTCACTACTTAAGAGAGAAGTCACCAGGTGTCGTGTCTGAGAGTCTCAGACAGACACTACACCTGGCTGGTGACTTCTCTCTGATGTAGTGATGGCCCGACTGAAAATCGGCCCCCAGCCAAATACTGTACCAGGCCTGAATACCGAGACGAGTCCACTCCGCTCTAGCTGCAGGGAAAACAGCAGCGCCAGGCCAGCAACAGCAAGGTTGTTTGATTGACCGCCCGGCGCCTGGTGTCTGTGCAACCAAACACGGAGGAGGTGCCTGTGCGCAGCGCGCAGAATTATGCACTGTCTCCTCCTCCGCCGCGTCTGCGCGCCTATCTAGGGTGCGCTGATGATGTAATTCCCTGATTTACGCATGCGCACAACGCATTGAGAAATTAAAATTGCGCGTGACTGCAGTGACGAGAGTCACGAGACAAGTTGTCAGCAGAGGTGCGCACTTCTTCACCGTCCGGAGCAGCCATAAATTAATTATTCTAATGACTAGCTGTAGCCCCCTTGTGTCTGCCCTCAACAACAGGACTGTAATGCAGGAGGTGAGTACGTTTTTCCGCCCGGCAGCAAATGATTGTGTTCATGATGTGGTGGCACAGAGTTGGCGGGCCTCACGTAGTGGCAGTGGTCTGACTCTGGTCTGTGTCCTAAGGCCTCCTCCCTGAATGCCTCTTCCAGTTCCTCAAGCCAGGGGGGGGGGACCTGGAACCGTCCGACTCCTCACCCCAGGTATTCTAGGGTTACCGTGTAGCTGCTGGGAATACAATCTGATGACCTGTCAAGCCGCAGCAGATAAGGCGGGCTCTGATTTTGCGTTGTCTTAGGCCCTGGCTGGCGCTATTACAGAGAGCACCCACCGCTCGCTCGCTCATTTCCTGTGAGGAGAATGATTGGCGGACTGATGGGGTGCAGGAGACACAGGCAGACATGACCTAAGTGTGAATAATAATTATTGTGGGTTAGAGAAGTGTGAGTGGTGGCGGGAGGGAAAGAAAGATAGCTGAGAGAAAGGCACGCAGAGAGGGAGGAAAGGGGAGATGAAAAGGAGTGGATAAAAGGACGGGTACTAGGAGGAAGTGTGGCCGAGCCATTCTCACAAGAATTTGGGGATGCATTTTTTCTATTTTTGTTGTTTTGTGGCATAGAAGTATCGTATCACTCACCTGTATTGTTTTCCAAAATGTTTTTCCTTTCAGGGATGGATGTGGTCTTCTTTCCAAAGGGCATTACCCTGTAAAATGCAGGTGTTTTGTATAAAGCGCTGGAGCACCTCGTGGTGGCTTCTGTGAGCCTATGCAACCTGTCTGTCAGTGAGTGTGAAAGGGAGAGAGTGATGGAAGGTGACACCATCTAGGGGTTGTCTCTGAAAGGCCTGGAGAGTGGTTGGTGACTGGTGAGAGCCTCAGCGAATTTGATGTATGCTTGAGGGAGTGTGTGCCAGCCCCCGGAGCACAGCTTTTATATTTCCGCTTTGTGTGCTACTGCGAGACGCAGAGAAAAACAACAAGAGAGACCTCATTTCATGAAGGGCCATATCTGCATACACATTTTCCCATGCTTTCCATGTGGCAAAGGAAAGAGGCTGGGCTTAACCTAAATAAATGACAAGGTAGCTAAAATGTCCCTTTGTTCTTTCTCTTCCCGCAACCTGTGCCTGCCACTCGCATGTATCTTGCCCTTTCACTGGGTCCACACAATGCCTTGAACCAGTCGGCATCTTTCCGCCAAAATCAACTGGTTGAGAGAAAGCTATCATTTCAGACATCTGTGTCAAATATAGCAAAAATATCAAAAGCAGGAATGTTCATCTTGGCGGAAAACAACAGATGTGTGCCCAAAGCTCTGCAATATGCCCCGTTTTGCGTCAGACACTAAATGAAAACATAGAGCAAATTACAGATGTCACTATTTGTCTATATAACAAAAGACGGGGACCACGTAGCTGTGCCCTCAGCTGATAAACTGACAAACTCGAGCACAGTTTTTTTCCTAGACTGCAACCACAGACATTCAAAAGCATATAATGCATACACAGTGCAAGCTTATAAAATATTACAATTGATTACGTTATTTGACTCCTTCAAAAATAATAAAGGAATTCTATCCAAACTTTTGTAAAATATGTTCCTCTGTTGCATGGTCTGAGTCTTCCTCAAAAGCAAACATACAAGTTTATACTTTGGATAGAATTCCTTTATATCCGTTGGCAAGATGTCTAAATTCCCAAATATATTTAAAGTGATCTATTTTACAATCTTGACTTCCGGTGATCAGTTACATCTGCTGACTAGTTTAATGACCATTGCCCCCAAATTAAGTCTTAGATATTTTCTCTTCTCAGGTTGATTGAATATATTACTTTGTCAAACATTCTAGCCTCTAACGTGTTAGGCAACACTGATTTGCATATGTGTGGTCTCTGTCTAGAATGGCACACTGTGTGAAAAACAATGACCTGGAATAAAGTCTAAGCAAAGGTAAGAAGCTGGGATTAATAATATCATTCCCTTCATTGTATTGTCCCTTTGAAGCTTTGACCTGTGCGTGACAAGCACTGTAAAGAAGTCTTCCCTTTAAAAACTTAGGCCCCCATTTCTGAAAGTCTGGTGTGTGCAGAACCCTAAGTTTTGGAACTGTTACTGCTGGCGTTAGCAAACTCCACTTGGCTTGTGAAATACATTAGCATCGTTTTGCTGTTTGTGTAATAACGAAATGGAGTAAACATCTCTGTATCCCTCTCTTTCTCTATCCCTCTCTCTCTCCCACTCTCTCTCTGTCTCTTTCCCTCTCGCGGCTCGCGCCCCCTCTTTCTCCCTCCCTCCCACTCTTTCATTCTCTCACCCATCGCTCCCTTTATTTCTCTCCCTCTCTTGCTCCCTCCCTCTCTCTCTCCCTCTCTCTCTATTTCTCTGTCCCTCTCTCTCGCTCCCTCACGTGCTCTCTATTTATCCTTCTCAATCTCTCTACACCCATCCCTCTCTCGCTCTCTCCCCCTCTCTCTACCTCCCTCTATCCCCCCTATCTCTCTCTCTATCCCCATATCTCCCTCGGTTCCTCCCTCATTCTCTATCCCTTTCTCTCTATCCTTTTTTCTCTCTCCCTATCCCTCCCTCTCTCTCTTTTCTATTCCTGTACTTCTCTCTCCCTCTCTCCTTCCCACTTCCTTTCTATTACCCCTTTCTTTCTCTCCCTCTCTTGCTCCCTCCCTCCCTCCTTCCCTCTCTCTCCCTATCCCTCTCTCTCTATTCCTCTCTCTCGCTCCCTCACGCGCTCTCTATTTATCCCTCTCACTCTCTCTATACCTATCCCTCTCTTGTTCTCTCTCCCCTCTCTCTCCCTCCCTCTATCCCCCCTCTCTCCCTCTCTATTCCCATATCTCTCATGGTTCATCTACCACTCTCTATCCCTTTCTCTCTATCCTTTTCTCTCTCTCATTCTCTCCCTATCCCTCCCTTTCTCTTTTCTATCCCTGTATTTCTCTCTCCCCCCCTCTCTCTCCGTCTCCCCCTCCCTCTCTCTCTCCCCTCTCTCTATCTCGCCTCTCTCCCCCTCCCACTCTCTATCACTCCCTCTATCTCTTTCCATCCCTCTCCCCATCTTTCTCTCATTCCTCTCATTCCTCTCTCTCATTCTCTTCCTCTTTTTCTCCCTCTACTTCTCCCTTTCTCTTCTTCTGTCACCCCCTCTCTCTCCCCCTTCCTCCCCCCTCTCTCCTCCTCACGTAAAAACATAGCCAAACCTATTGCCGCAGGCAGTGCTTGTTCATGCTCCAAGCGTTTCTACACAATAGTTTTTGCCAATGAATGTATTATTTGGACGTCTTCATTTGTTTTTCATGAGTGTTCAGACCTCTTGGCAGATCCGCCTGGGGGTTGGGGTATTTATTTTATTTATGCGTTTTTATATAGCGCGGACTTTACCCGAAGGCGTCAGAGCGCTTCACAATAGGAACAGAGCTGATACATGAGGAGAACATTACATGTGACCAGATTACAAAAGCAGACGTTAAGTTACATGAGGTAAAAGTGTCAATTGTGAGCAAACAAAATACATGAGGTACCAAACAGTGCACAGGTGGAAAAAGTGACAAGTGTGCAGGTTACAAGAGAAAACCAAGTACAATTAGAGGTATAATACTGCAATATAGGCTTGATACTCAGGCACAAGAACAAACGTTACGTAGGCAATGGTCGCACTTGTGCAAATATCAAAGGCAAACAAAATGTGAGAGGTAGCAAACAGTGTGTTACAAGAGAAAAGTGGCGTGTGCATGTTACAAAAGAGTACCAAACACAGGTACAAGGATAATACTGCAATAAATGGCAACCACTCCAACCACAAGCATACATTGGGAAGGCACTTCCATAGTCATGGAATTTTCAGTAATGGGAGGTCTTCCTTCAGATAATAGTGAGGACGTGAATTACTTTTGGAGGTGTCTTTGGAGGAGGAGAACTTTGAGGTCCGTTTTGAAGGCCTGGGAGGAGGCGGTGGTCCGGAGCTGAGGCGGAAGGGAGTTCCAGATTCTCACCACGTTACCTGAAAAGGATTGGGCCATCGATCTTTCCTTCTTGAAAGTGGGAGGTTCAAACAGTAGATTTTCCGCATTATGTGATGGTCTAAAGCCTCCAGAGAGTTTCAGTTTATTCGACAGGTAGTGAGGAGAGGAGGAGTGCAAGGCTTTGTAGGTGATACAGGCAGTCTTGTAGATAGCTCTAGCCTCGATGGGAAGCCAGCGGAGGGTGGATAACATCGGTGTGATGTGGTCACTTCTTTTGGCCCCATAAATGAAACGAGCTGCTGAATGGAGAACAGATTTAAGGGGGGACAAGTGGGATTTGGGGAGGCTAGTAAGAAGAGAATTGCAGTAGTCCAATCTGGAGGGGACCAGCGATCGCACCAGGGTTATAAGGTCCTGCTCCGGGAAGAAGCGACGGATTCCCCAAAGAAGGCGCAGTTGGTATCGAGCAGATTTTGCAATGGAATTGATGTTGGGGATTAGATTGAGTTTATTTTTGGTGCTCTCTGAAAGAATGCTTTTGGGTACATATGACTGGGTGGGTAACCTGATGTTCTTTAAGGTCATCATCTACTATTTACTGTGCTTTGAAAGTTGATACAATTGGAATATGTAATGAAAAATGTGCTGTAAAATTCACCATTTTGGTCTGTCGTTTTCCAAAATTTTCTTGGGGGGGGGGGGAATCCCCCCCAAACCCCCATAGTGGAGGTCGGGCTCGCTTGCTGCGCTCGCTCGCTCGCTACGCGCTGGACGGGGGCTGGTTTGGCAAAATTTGCCAGGGCTGGTTTCAGTTCCCAGTCCGGCCCTGAGTACAACTAACTATATGGAGCAATTTCATTGGTTTTGTACGAGTAAAATGTCCAGCTAACTATAACACCACTAAAACTTATAGTTTTTTGAGTGAATTTCAAAGGTTTTTTAAAAACGAATTCCTAACTATATAACTCCTGAAACCTTAGGTTTTTTGAGTGAATTTTAAAGGTTTTTTTAAATGCTAATTCCTAACTATATAAGGCCTGAAACCTATGGTTTTTTCAGTGAATTTCAAAGGTTTTTTAAATGCTGATTCCTAACTATAAAAGGCCTGAAACCTATGGTTTTTTCAGTGAATTTCAAAGGTTTTTTAAATGCTAATTCCTAACTATATAAGGCCTGAAACCTATGGTTTTTTCAGTGAATTTCAAAGGTTTTTTAAATGCTAATTCCTAACTATATAAGGCCTGAAACCTATGGTTTTTTCAGTGTTTTAAAAAAAAAAATTGATTGGTTAACTGGCTTATTAAGTGTATCTTAGTGAATACATATATTAGCGAGTAATGTTTAAATATTTAAATCTATGCATGAGTGATGTAATATGTGACGTCATCAGCAGTGCATTGCAGACGTGCAAGTTATAGTGAGTCCAACTAACTATAACGTGGGAATTTCAATGGTTTTATGCGAGTAAAATTTCCAGGTGGTAATCCATATTCAGCCGTTCGGGCTAAAAGTGAGTCCAACCGCCCTATGGAAATTAACATGGGGAAAACACGTTTTGGGATCCCCCTTTTATCTCTGCCCACGCTTGACGAATTCCCCCCCCCCCCCAAACTTTCAGGGATGGAGCGGAGCTGGCCATTTTCATGGAGAAATTCAGCCAATTCCGTCCATCAACGCCAAAGTTATTCCCAATAGAATGTTGCGGATGGAACTAGGTCCTAAATATAACTACCTACTGGTGACCGCCCCAAAAAAAAAAAAAAAAAAAAAAAAAAAAAAATATATATATATATATATATATATATATATATATATATATATATATATATATATATATATATATATTCATTCCGGAGAAGAAAGCGCCGCTCGGCGTTGGCCACGCGAGATCTTTTATTAGACTGTGCGGCGTGTTTTGAGGCCCACTGGAGGGTTTTAATATGGAATGAATCCTGGCAAACGGAACGACCCACTGGAAGGTTTTTGAATAAAAGCACTCCAATAACCAGAGTGCACGGCGCAAAAGGAAGTTACCTGTCAAAATGCCGAGAATTACTGTTTCCGTGTTTGTCCGCAGAGCCTGAGAACAAGAGCCAGGAGGCTCGAAATGCATTGGGCGAATGGAACTCAGATGTTTGCACAGTATCCTCCTGTAATCAATAAAGCTGTGCTTTAACCTCCTGTGGAGTGGCGCTTTCTTCTTCGGACAATTTGTGAAAGTATATATATATATATATATATATATATATATATATATATATATATATATATATATATATATATATAACAAATACATTAGCTTAAAGTACATTCTGAGTTTATTTAATACAACTTAAATGTAGAAGAATTATTATTTATTTAAAAGATTTTATATAGCGCTAGCTAGCCCCGAAGGTATCGGAGCGCTTTACATAAGATGATCGTTCCATTGAGGTAAATGCATATACACAGATCAAGAAAAACTTTTTTGTAGTCAAGGTAAATACAATACGAGGACAATTAGTGCATCGCAAGATAGTGGCGAGAATGAAATAGAAGAAGATTCAGCAATCAAATTACATCCTTAAAGGGCCAGGAAGGATTGAGAATGATCTTTGGGAACATAATTCAGCATCTCCATTGCACTACAATGTATCTCACCCTATACCTCTCTCAATATATCCTCTACCTCAACTCTCTGACTACTATGACCCCCAAAATAAGTTTTTCTAGACTCTTTCCTACTCTACCCTTACCGTGATCCCCAAAATAACCCTTTGCTCTCACTCCCTCCCCTGCACTGATCCCAAACCTGCTGCTATGATCTACAAATAAACACTTTTTAGACCCTTCCCTCCTCTATCCCTCCACTATCCTTTTCAATCTATCGAACTGACTTGCATGTCCACCGCTCAAATTAATTTAATATTTCCCTATACTAATTTATCACTAATCCTGTTTGGGTTCTGGAGTAGGCTGCTACTCCTAGAAAAGCGCTTTGATGTCTCATCAGGGGTACCAAGCGCTATATGAATGCAAACCCCTCCCTCTTCTGTCCCTCCAACAATTGTTTTCAACCTAAATAACATGCTCACATGTCCACCACTTAAAGAAATATCATATTTCAATATACCAACTTGCCACTGATCCTTTTTGGGTTCTGGAGTTGTGTGCTACTGGTCGAAAAGCTCTTTGGCGCCTCATCAGGGTTAGGAAGCGCTATATACTGCAATTACAAGTACTATGCTTCTGACAGAGTTGGTGTAAATCCGCTCTGTGGTTTGGGCAGTTCCAGTATCTAAAGTTCCTATGGAAAAATGAATGGGGAAAATGTGTTTTAGGATTTAGGACCCCCTTTTTTCTCTGCCCCCGCGTGAAGGGTCACCTCAAAACTTTCCATCTGCAGACTAGTAAAAAAAAAAAAAACTTTTGGGGAAGTTTTGCGGAAATTTGTCAAATGGAGCCAATGTTGTTTATAAGATATTTCCTATAGAATCACAACCCTAACTATAACTATCCAAATGCAACTCCCACTGGGTAATGTATATTAAAGCTGTGTCCTTTTTCAGCATTCCAAACCCATTCCGTTTATTTCAAAATCCACAAATAATTATATAATGAAGGCATTCCAGTTTTTGCTCAAGGGTTCAGTGCAGGAATTCCATCCCAATTCACCAAGTATACAAAAATTGCCTTCATTTCTAAGTTCACATAATCTCGTAATACAAGCAAATTATCAGCCCTGCCAACTCGCTTCGTCCCACTCGTGATCCTCATCAGGGAGTTCGTGTTAGGGTAATTATTAAAAGCTTTAGACAAACAATGTGACACATTGGGTTGCTGGCTTCTCGGGGTGAACCACTAAAACTCATCAAATTACCACATGCTTAGCCCTCTGGTAGCTTGGCACAAAAGCAGCCAGGCGTAGCTTGTAGGCAACGTGTAGAGTATCTAAGTAGCACTCAAACATCAATAAAATGAAAACACAACACAAGTCAAATCTCACACTAATTTAGAAAATTAGAGGAAAATGTAATACATTATTTGATACCAAAACAACAAAATTCCAACCAGTAGGACCATAGATATGCAGTGTCAAAGCTTTAAGGTAAGTATAGCACCTAAAAGCACAAACCACCACTTGCGGTTACGTTATTTTGCAAGACTGGTGGAAGGTCATAAGTTCAGGTCAACTGCGATGGAGCACGGGCCGGATACCGGGACCAGGTTAGTCCCACTGAAAATGTTACCTTCTAAAGTACAGCACGAATTCTTTCAATTGCTGTGGTGGAGGCTGTTAAGAGCAGGTAGACCGTGCAGGTGGTCATCGCTGGAGCACGAAAAGCAGGCCGGGTGTTGCAGATATTGACATTACTTACAATACATGCTAGCAAGTTATGGCCATTTTAGATGCTAAAAGTGCCATGATAAAGCACCCATGATATGTGTTGTGAGTCACTGATCCAAACTACTTAGGACAAGTGTGTTGATGAACAGAGCGTGTAACTACTTAACAAGCACAATGACATTTTCTACAGGACTTTGGGCAAGAATAAACATTTACCTCATGTCAGAGAGTGTGTGAAACTACGGCTTTGTATTTACAGGGAGCACCTTTGGATGTTTGCACACAAGATATTTTAAAACTTTTATTCCGTTGGTGATTTTTTGTTATCGATGCTGCAAGTGTTTGTATTTGGTCCACTGTACATTTTTTTGTTTCTATAGCTTTGTATTTACCTTAATGGTCAAGCCATTTCAGTGGACAATCCACGTTGGCATCACATAGAGTGAAGTAACTGGTGCCCTAGTCTTTATGAAACTTGACATGCATTCAGCTTATCACCAAATTAAAATAAAACCTACTTCCCTTGATATAACTGCCTTGATTAACCCCCAAAGTGCTCTTTCAGCTTTGCTGTATGCATCAACAGTGCCTTAGCAGCATCCGTGTTTGAACATCGGGTAAGAAATCGTTTAAGATTGCTGATTGTGTGGTTGGATTTCAATCCCATTTTGATTTGTGACAAGGATAGGCAATTACATGAATAAGTCGATGGTTAAGTGTGCGCGTTTTGGGCAAGATTGGCATCACATTTTGAATGGATAAATATAATTTTTGTTGCAACGGTGTAAAATATTTAGAGCATTTAGGTCCTGGTGAATACATTAAACCCAACCCAAGTTCAGTAGAGGCCACAAGCTCAACCGTTACTTGACAAGGGCGGTTGCAGTTGATTTGTATACTAGATTGATGCAAGGATTTACACTTAGGGCAGTCCTTCTCAGAGAGCTCCTGAAAAATAGCAACTTCCACTGGAGGAATTCTCAATTGGAGCACTGACTTGATAAAATCTTGCATTATTTATGCTCCTTCCTTGCACTCCGTCTGGGGAAGTGTCTGGCTGTTGATGCTAGTGGTAAGGGTGTGGCAGGGAGCCTCGGGAGGACGAGGTAGAATACTCCGGGGGCACCTAAGGGCACGACTTCCCGTGGTATCCGGACCAGTCAGGCCTGCCGAGCATGCTGGGAATAAGAGGGGAGGAGGACGCCAATAGAGGGAGCACGCCCGGGGAACTCAATCGCGGAGAGGAGAGAGTTCAAGGCGAAGGACCGAGAGAGACCACGGAAGAAAACAGGACGGAGAGACAGAGACACGGAGAGGACGGATAACCAAAGCCGAAGACCGACAACCCCAGAGAGGAATGGAACCTGGAGACATCTCCTGTGGAAGGCGTGACGGACGAGGCAGCCGTGACCCCGTTGCTGGGTCACTGCCTCAGGCAAGTCGTGGAGGGAACAGGGAAACGGCTGGGAGGGTGGTTGCGAAATCAGGCAGCTTATACAGGCTTGTAGAGTGGGAAGGAGGGGTCCGGGAAGCCTGAGCGAGAGACCAGACCAAGAGAGTAAAACCTCCCTTTTAGGAATATTCAACCCAGGGCCAGGGCTGTACTTTCAGAGCAGGAAAGGCTCCTTCCTTAGTTTAATTGTTTTGACCCGTACAGTATGAAGAGATACTAGTCAGGCCAGGTCGGCTAGAAAGGACTAGGAACCAGGAGCAGGGGTTCTTCCGAAGGAAGAAGTACCCCGGAAGTACATAAACAGAAGGCCTGTAAAGAGAAACGGGGACAGAGAAGGGTACAGGACAGGGGAATAGAAAGACAGGAGGTTAAAATTCCCCCTCCCCGAGCGGTTACTAATTGCCTCTTTTTCCTTATACCGAGGGGATGTCGCCACCTCAGCAAGACAGACCGAGGAACAGGAGCCAGATCTAACGTTCGAAGACTACAGGAGGTCGCGCCTACTGCATAACATCACGGACTATTGTGAACACCCCCCACAATCGCAAGCTGTACACCTAAATAAATCTTTTGAAGCCTACATCGGTCGTCCGTTATCATTCACCCGGTGACAAGGGGCTTGGTAGCTGTTCTCTCCAAAAAGAAAGGAAAAACATCTCCCCTGATTTTGCTTCTCTAGCCTTATGACAGACTGAAAAAAATGCCCCTTTGTTGATTAAGGAATACTTGCCTGTGCCTATTTAGTTAATACATTCTGCTGTTTTGTTAGGGGCAGGAGGTGTTATCTCAGCATTAACTATCCGTCATTGGCCAATACATCTAGGAACAAATCAATGCAATTGAAAGACCGTTCACCCAAGTGTGTAGACTTCATCTTTAGAGCAGAATATATTCCATTCAGCAGAAATGTAAGAGCTCACTACCTCTTCAAATCAGCTATTGATTCTAACTGTATTGTGATCACCTACCTGGTCTTTGTTCTAGGTTTTGGACTCTTTGGGAGATGCTCTCTCGCCCGATCTATTGCAGCATTGTAATTTCACCTAATAAGGTGATTTTAATTGTCATTTTGACGACCCTGGGAACCCGGACTCTAAGAGTCTTTGAGAGATTTTAATGGTCCTGTTTCTTTCTTAATTAGTCCTACCCACTCGGTGGACCATACTTTGGCCTTGATTTGCACCAATTTCCCTTCACTAGTTTTGGGGGTGCCAGAAGTTCAGGAGTGGTTGGACCATTGGTTGATCCCTTTTAATATATCAGCAGGCTCGCTGCTTCCTACCAATTGAGGAGTCTGCTTCTCTGTGCACCCCAAAGTGGGGGAAGATTTTGAGGGTCCACATTTGCTAGCTGCTTAGCTGAGTCCTCCCCCCTCATGATTCAGACTTATTTAATCAGTAGATTTTGGATTCTGTAGATATAGCTCCATTAGTGCATCCCGGCAGGTGTCCTTCTGTCTCTTCTGCCTCTTGATTTATTCCTTGCTAGCTAAGGAAAAGCATCTTTGTGAGCGATTAGAGCGTAAATGGCGTCTGGCCTACAAATCTGATGACCATATCAGATTTAAATTTGCCTTGAAAATTTACCATTAATTAATAAGGACTGTAAAAAATACCTACTTTGCTTTTCAAGTAGAGCTTGCCAACTATGACGCTAAGATTTTTCAAATCTCCAAGTACTTTTGACAACCTAAAGCCTGGTCAAGAAATATTCTTCCATCAAAATCTCTGTGACAGGTTGTATAATTTTATAGTGATCCAAATGGGCTTTGTAGTTAAGGCCCTGAGTCGAGTCCTTCTCCAGGGATTGGTCGGGCTGTTCCGTCAACAAAATCCTCTCAGGCAGCTTTTCATCGTATCTCTCTCTGTTGCAATCAAAACCTGCTATTGTTTCCTGCAAATCTGGCTCTCTTCATGATTCGTGTCCACCGGTCATCTTCAGTAGGGCTATTGAAATGGTAAATCTGATCATACTTAATACCACACTCTTATCAGGCTGTAATTCCAGGCCCTGGAAAGTGCCAGTGGTTAAACCACTCTTAAAACAACCTATGCCGAACGGTCGATTCTGGCCCACTTTAGGCCTATCTCTCAACTTCCTGCTCTAACCAAAATGTTAGAAATGCTGGTAAATGATCAATTGACTGCTTTCTTGGTAAATTGTTTTGTATTGTATTGTAATTGCATTTATATAGCTCTTACTATTCCTGACGAGGCGCCAAAGCATTTTTTCGGCGAGTAGCACGCTACCCCGGAACCCATAAAGAATTAGTGTAGAATTAGTATAGTGAAATATGAAAGTGATTTAAGTGGTGGATAAGTTAGTCAATTATTTGGATTCAGAAAGATAGCGGAAGGATAGAAGAGGGAAAAAAAGATTGCATTTATATAGCCCTTGCTACCCCTAATGGGGTTTTGAAGTCCTTTTTGGCGAGTAGCACGATACTCCGGAACCCATATAGTACTAGTGTTGAATTAGTATAGTGAAAAATGAAAGTAATTTGAGTGGTGGATATGTTAGTCAATTATTTGGATTGAGAAGGGTTGGGGAGGGATAGAAAAGGGAAAAAGGTTTGCATTTATATAGTGCTTCCTTCCTCTGATGAGGTGTTTTTTTGGTGAGTAGCATGCTACTCTGGAACCCATAAAGGATTAGTGGTGAATTAGTAGAGTAAAATATGAAATTTGAGAAGTGAACATGCTATTCTGTTACTTTGATTGAAAAGGATAGGGGAGGGATATAAGAATGAAGTATTTAGACTATTCTTTTATTTTTAGTCATGGCAGTAGGAAGAGGCTTTAGGATGAGTAAAAAGGGGATGTGGAGGGGAAGAGTCAGAGGGAAGAGTTTAGAAAGGCTTATTTTGGGGGATCAGTTTAGTAAAAGAGGTGTCGGTGATGCAAGTAGGGGTAGAGTATGGGAGAGTCTAGAAAGGGTTATTTTGGGGAACATTATAGTCGTACGGGTTTTGGGATAAATTAGTGGATGTAGAGGATATATTGATAGAGGTATAGGGTGAGAAATAGGGAAGTGCATTGGAAAGAGTAGTAGAACGAAGTTTGAGATGAGTCAGAAAGTTGTGGTAGAAGATATATTGAGAGAAGTATAGGGCGAGAAATAGTATAGTGCCTTGCATATGCTGAATTGGAAGAAAGTAGTAAATATATAGACCCATAAGTACATCGAAAGTATATAAATGCATAAAGGAGGTAGGTATATGTAGATTAAAGATATTGATAGAGGTATAGGATGCGAAATAGGGTAGTGCATTAGATATGCTTTTTTAGGAGAAAAATAATAAATCTATTGATCCAAGTACATGGAAGGTATATAGATGCATTAAGGAAGCAAAAAGATCATTAGATAAACTCTGGTTTTCAAGTATTATTGTACTTTAAACATTTATTTGTATTTATTTTTTAACAACATAATTATTATACATGTTTATACAAAGCAATACACAAAGATAGGTACATATCTATAGTAAAATAAATGCTTATATACAGAGGGATATGCTGAAAATTTCTGTTTGTGTATGGTGCTATTGTTGGGAAGAGCCAATTCTTGAGTAGTTTTCTGAAGATAAGGTGGTTGTCCGTGGATCTTATGTTGGGGGGTAAGGAGTTCCATAGTTTGGCTGCTGGAACAGAGAAGGGTGTGCCACCCATGTTTTTTGTCTTGTATCTTGGGATTTTGAGGCGAGGTGCCACTTTAGAGTGGAGGTTCCTTTGTTGAATGTGTTTGGTAATTTTATTCCTGATGAAGAGCGGTCGCATTCCATGTATTGCTTTGTAGGTGATACAAAGCAGCTTGAACGTGGATCTTCTGGCAACCGGTAACCAATGCAGGGCTTTCAAGGCAGATGAGATGTGGTCTCGCGGTTGGATATGCAAGAGTAGTCTGGCAGCCGAATTCTGAATCCGTTGTAATCTTTTCATGGTTGTTAAAGGTGAACTGTGGTAGAGGCTATTGACGTAATCGAGTTTGGAGAGAACAAGGGGGATGGTAGCTTAAACCTTGTGTGGAAATCCCAAATGGGGGAAAATTGGTTGCAGAATTTTTATAGTGACAAAGCTTGATCTTGCTAGTTTGTCCACTTGGGCATTCATCGATAGCTTGGAGTTGATGCAGCGCAGCTCCAGAAAATCTCTGTAAAACCATCACCTTATCCCAGAGAGCTATTCATACATTACTCATCAGAGGGGCCCATAACACTGCAAGTCACTCATACACACATTTACCCTGCTCCGAGGATTCAGTGAAGACCAAAGGGAGAGCTGCTGGATTCTAGCGGATTGTCTAAATACTAAATATTATACATTATTTACATCTGCAGTTTTATTTCTAATACCATGGTTTGATTTAAAGAAAACATTTAAACACACCACCATTATTTGTCAATGGATCAGCTAGTAAAAGTTAACCAAAGGACAAGACCAGCTTAATTCTCCATTTATTTAACTTTTATTTAGAGACTAAATCTCCTAGAATTACCTTTATTTTATTAATTCTAATTGAAGTCATTTAAACATCAATGACCTAGGAAAGAAAAGGTTTTTATAATTCAAAACATTCATTTATTAGCATAAAAGTTGAAAATAAACAAAACATTATATTACCAAATTTTCGGAACGCAGACATCAGCATAAGGACAGAAAAGTTCCCAATGAACACCTCTCTATCTCTTTTGATGTTCCTCTTTCAAAGGACTCCGCACCCATTCAAAAGTTAAAGATCAGAAACATTTCAAAGTCCTTGCGCAATAGGAAAAATTACACAGTCCGGTAGCATGTTGGGGTGCAAAGCAAGCTTTTTTCATACTTCCAAACGTCCTCTTTTATACCCTTTATCACCAACTTATCTATCTAAAAGTTGTAACTTTGGGGTATTAGACTGTCCTTGATTCGTCACTTTGAGGGGTGGATAAGCATAACCTCATCACCTTATTGTTCAATTTCCGCAGAGTCATCGTTATAATTTAGACAATAAGGTTTCTATTGTCCGTATCATTCCTGTTCAGCTTGTATCCTTTAATTTGTTATTCGATGGCTAATTCCCACGTTCATGATGCTGACATTCGAAAAAGTTGGCATTCATTCCTATAGCCAGGCTACACTGTCCTTGACCCATTCGGCATAGGCACAGGCTGCTCGCGCTTCTCCTTGTGTTCTGTCACACATCATCGCAAACTCTGAGTCGCGGTCAGCGTCCATTTTATTTGTGCCACATAGGCCGCAAATTGGAACTATTATAGAAACAAACACAAATAAATGTTAATTTTAGAAATAAAGATGATGGAGCCTTCAGGGACCCCTGCTTTGGTTGAGTATGGTTTGGACGAGAAAGGTGGGGTATGGATGACATTATTTCTGTTTCGAAGGTAGGACGCGATCCATTCTAGAGCAGTCCCCTCTATGCCTGCTTCATAGAGACTTTGTTTCAGAGTGTCACGGTCAACCGTGTCAAAGGCAGCAGAGAGGTCCAAGAGGAGTAGTGCAGCAACCCCGTTGCAGTCATTTGTGTTCTTCAAGTCATCCCAGATAGCAAGGAGGGCAGATTCTGTGCCTCTTCCCGGACTGAATCCTATTTGGAAGTCTGAAAGTATGGCATTCTCTTCAAGGAATTGTGACATCTGGGCAAACGCTGCTCTTTTTATCAGTTTGCCCGAAAAGGTCCATTTGTAATGGATCTGTAGTTGTCAGGGTTCAGTGGGTCAAAGTTTGTTTTCTTCAGTAAAGGGTGTATGTATGACTTTTTTTAGTTCTTCCGGAAATATTCTAGTAGTTAAAGAATTGTTGATAATTCCTCTTACTAGAGTGGCAGCAAAGGTTGTCAAAAGAATTGTCTTGAAAGTTGGCGCTGGACACCGGTCAGAAGGGCTGCCGGCAGGCCTGCTTGCTTTGACCAGGTGCATAAATTCATTGTGTGAGATGTGTTGGAAGGAACAGAGAGGCTGGGTTAAAGTATTCTTGGATTGTTGTTTTGTAAAAGTGTTAGTGCTGGTGCTTTACCTCTGTTTTAAGTAAAAGTCCAACGTGTATGCTTTGTCAGTGTAATGATTTGCCAGTTTCTCTGTGAAATCTTGAGTGACAGGATGAGTTCCTTCTGGGCAATTTGGTTTACAAAATTCATTGAGTATTTGATAGAATTCTTTATTTGCACATTTCACATTTTGAATTCTGTTTCGATAGTACCTTTTCTTAACTTTTTTCATAGCATTTTCTGTAGGTGAAATTTGTCTGGTTTGGCGTGTGTTTTAAACCAGGTATGTTGCAGCTTTCTAATTTGTTTTATGTCTTTTATCGCCTATATTTCTCCAAGGCGCTCTTTTCTTTTCTTCTGTTATGTGGTTTTGAGTGGTATCAGTATGTCAAAAGTTTCCTGTAGCCACTCGTATAGTTTTTGAACAAAATGTATTGTTTCCAGATCTGTACTGGATGTTAGTTGTGTTTCTAAGTGTTACAAATTGAGTTTGTTCCACGGTCGATAGGTGGATGCATGTAAGGCAGTTATAGGTGAGACCCATAGGGTTGTTTTATGTTGGAAAGCAAGCATTCAAAGGCTCTTCACTCTCTTCAATCTGGTTTTAGGCCTAGACTCTACGGAATCAGCCCTGCTGGAGATTTTGGATGCAATAAAGAGGACGCTGGATAGTGGTCTTAACGCTGTCTTGATCCTTTTGGATGTATCGGCAGCGTTCGATACATCTCGTATTCGATGCTCCTTCAGCTTCTCTTTGAAATTGGTATCACTGACAATGCTTGGTCTTGGCTGAATTATTATTATTTTTTTTTTGCTGAGAGAAAACAATTGGTGTTTATTGGGCAGTTTCCGCCAAAAAAAGAAGTTACTAACGTTTGGTGTTCCACAGGGTTCTTCTCTTAGTCTTTCTTTATTTAATGCTTACATGGCTCCACTAGTATCGCTGATTATCTCCTTTGGCATTTCAACTACCTCCTACACTGATGACACTGAGAAATGAAATGAAATGAAATGAAATAAGATTTATAAAGCGCATGACTGCCCATGAGCATCCCAGCGCTAAGGAGCGTCCCAGCGCTCCTTAGCTCAACACTCAATTGATTTTGGTCTTTGGACAAAAACTCCTTTGTTTCCTAACACAATTTCAAGAATTGTTTTGCTGACATTATTCGCTGGATGCAAAGCAATTATCTGAAATGCAACACAGACAAAACAGAAATACTCTTGTTTGGGAACCACAGTTTGTGCTCCTCCCCCCCCACCCCCATATATTGTGGTGGTCTTACTTTGACCCTCCCCACCTCCTGTTGAGGTGGTAAGAAATATAGGAGTAAAATCTGACTATGTTTTGTCTTTTCGGGCCACAAGTCTTGATAGTTGAAGCCACGTGTTTTTCCTTGATTACATCTCATACAAACATTTTATTTCTCCCTTTAGCTGCAAGAAAAACTGTAGCCGTTGCTCTTTTAGCCTCAAGGTTGGACTACTGGAACAGTTTTTATCTAGGCATCTCTAAGCAAGTGCTTCACAGGCTCCAGGTTGTTGAAAACGTGGCTGCTAGACTCTTGCTCCGACTTCCCAGACATAGCTCTGCTTCTCAAGCCCTCAGAGAGTTGCATTGGTTGCCTTTTCATAAGAGGGTTCTTGTTAAAACTCTAGTACTGGTTAATAGGTCCTTCCACGTTACCTGCCCCAAATATATATCTAATTGCTTTTGTCACGGTAGGACATACAGGACCCTCAGATCCTCAAATTCCTATCTGTTAAAACCTCCTACTTTCTAGCTAAAATCCATAGGAGGTAATTGCTGTCTTGGGATCCAAGGCTTGGAGCCAACTTCCTGCTTCTTTTCGACTGACGCTTACGAAAGCCAGTTTTAAGAACAACCTGAAAACTTGTTTTTTCTCAGCCCAGGATGTTCTGTGTCTCCGCCTAATCCACCTTGCTTTTGCTTAGGGTTCTTTGTTCTTTCTGTCTTTTGTTTTTTTTCTTTTTAGGTGTTTTAAACTGAATTATTTTTACAGTGGTTGAATTGAGGAGTTTGAGCTAGCGCCAGGATGCTCTTTGTGAGCGTCTGTGCCCTTAAAAAGTACCCTTTTATTCACTCATTCATTCATCTGCCTGATGAAGATGACTAGTGCTTAATTATATCCATTGACATGTTTGTAAGGTCTACAGGAAGTGTGGCTACAAGCAAAATTAACCAACGATGAAGGACAGGCTTAAATTAGTACTTTTTGGTCCAGTGAGAATGCTTATCCTAGCACAAAATATTTTTTGTACAAAAATGCATCAAGTTTAGAGATAAGCTTGTATATACTACCTCTGCTTATTAGGCTCCACTTTCATACTACCTCCGACTACGCAATATGTATTTGTGGGCCGCTAAAGACTGTGATATCGACTGTAAAGGTAAAGAGATGAGCAGATTGTAGTAACAGTGACAAACACTAAAAAGCTAGAAACCCTTCATTGATTCCCGTAAGTGCATCCAAGAACAAACCTTTGCAATGCAATGGGTCTCGCATTTACGTGAGTTGGAGCTATTGGCATTGTAAATTGCAATGCCTTTTATTTATGTTTTGGTTTTTAAAACCTAAATAAAAGGCATGGTCATTTACAATGCTAATAGCTTAAACTCTAGCAAATGCGAGACCTATTGTATTCCGAATGCTTGTTTAGTAATGAAAGTCGGCTAAAGTTGGCGATACAGAGGGACTGCTCAGGAGTTAGCCTGCTCAAAGATGTGGAACCCGAGAGTGTTAGGGGCTCTGCGCCGCGAGCGCCACCAAGCCTTTCTAGCCGCTGGGAGTATGCACACATTTCCAGGGCCATTTACCAAATGTTACAGGGCAGTCCTTGCTTTTAGCCACTGGTGAGACTTACGCCTAAATGAGTGAGATTTGTGGTATCAGACGATTAGCAGCAACCACAACATCCTCTGTTGGTGTACTGTAAGGGTAAATCAGTCACTGACTATGGTTCTAACGCACACACATCTGGATTTAAATTCCACATGCTATCACTCTAGCAGCAATCAACATTTGCTTTTAACCCCTTCCATGCTCATGGCGAGCTGAGCTCGTCATGAGTTGCACCGCTCGCATGCTCATGACGAGCTCAGCTCGTCATGTAACGCGTTTAATAAAAAAAAGAAGCCGCACAGCGCGAAAATCGCGGCTGCACGCATGCGGTTAAAGTACTAATGTTCGTAGAGGTCGCAAGCTCGCAAAACACTGATGACCTGGCCCAGAGGTCAGAGTATTTGGCAGCGAAGTTCTGCAATTGGAAATACTCTGAAGCCAGAAAGGGGGGGTGCTCCAAGACACCTAAGCATAGGTGCTAGCTTATTGATAAGACTAGCTTTGAGCGAATCCTATTTTAAGCAACAGTAGTAGCCATTCTGGGACTTGTAGTTTACTTTATAAGTCACTGTATGCTTAGTGATATTGGTTAAAAAAGAAATAGTACTGGCTGAAATTTACGTTTATAACACAGGGTTAGTTGTCACTTATAATGAGCACATAGAAGTGGAGATTCTCTGTGACTGCTGCTGTACAGAATGCTAAAATAAAAGCACCCTAAGGAAGAAACTGCTGTGGCATCCCGAAGTAAGTGAAAAGAAGAGAAGAGCCGCAAAAGTAAGGGAAGTGAGTGCTGAAGAGGCCTTAAAAGAAAGCATACTGGTGGAAGAAAAGGATGGAGTACTACTGCAGCGTAGCTAGAATGTTGGGACGTAGAACTGCTGCAGGGGCTTGTGGGAACTAGAGAAAGTCTTGCTACTGGAGCCTAATATGAGAGAGCATTATCGGGAATAGAAAGTCACACAGCCATGGAGCAAACGAGTCTGGAAGTCAGCAATCCAGAAGCATGGAGTGTGTTCTGGAGTACAGACTGTTGCACCGGCTTGATGGAAGGCTGGGCGGTGTTGCCAGCTGGTCTGGAGAGATAGCTTAGGACTTGTGGTGCCAGAAAGGCTGCTTTTTAGCAATTTAACGATTGAGACAGTTCAACAGCAACACAGCTTTCCAGACCCCCTCTTCCATGTATAGGTACTGAATCCATGCCAGGTTTTATATTTGCAATTTGGTCCCTGTAGTCCTTTTATTTATTATAAATTCAGTACTACAGGTAGGGAGACTCGCGCATGGAACTGGTTGATAAACCTGAAAACTTTGTAGCGGTCAAATATGTCACCTTCTGTGTTGCTGGAACCGCTTGAAGCAACTACACTGATTAGATGTAATTTAATGCACTAATTCCGGCAATATTGAGTATTGCAGATTGCTTCTGTGCTCCAGGTCAATACTTAAATTTGCGGTGAAGTGTCCCTCCGACGTGCTGCACAAAATACATGCAAATGTCACACAGACATGATGCAAAGCATGGAAATGTTACAAATCATCAACCGACTGAGAAACTAGCTGCCCTGTTTCTTCAGCACAGTGCACTCCTTGCTGTAAACGAATGTTTACCTGGTCAGGGTTGTTTTTCCCATACCCAGAAGTCCTCATATCAGATACAAGTGCTTCATAAATCTGCTACGAGGCGGCCCAGCAACTTCGGGTGGCCCTCCGGCTGTTGGCTGCCTCCTACCTCTTCCCCGAGGGCAGCCGCCCCTAACGTCTCTTCTTGAATTCTATTACAGGACCGGAGGATTCGTATTATGCTTCTCTTTCATTGTAATGCTACACACAGCAGCCAATGAAAACTTTGTATATCAAAAACAAAACTACTTTTCCCATGATGCAAAACACCACATCACTTCCTGTAACAGGCTATAAGACCTAGGCAATACCGAATATCCTCCTCTTTCTTTGCTGCTCACACAGCCAGTTAAGTGCCTTTTGCTTGATTACTATAATTATGTTAATGCACTGTATGTGTTTTGCTTGACAGTTTATTCGCGCACTGTCGCGCTGTTTTATTTCTGGTGCTTGCACTTTTCTCTTATTGTTGCCACTATTTACGTGTTTGCAAGGTTGCTGCCAGTTTTTTCTGACGCCCGCGCCACCCCGCTGCCATCGGAGGTGTGCGCGCAGCTTTCCAGTGTGCCCTACAGGGCTGGAGTGTTGCTAGGCGCGAGCTTCACGCGGTGCTTTCCTACGCGCCTTCCCCATCAGACGGGAGGAGCGCGTCTCCTTTTCAGGCGGCAGGAGCTTTGATTTACCGCGCGGCGGGCTTCTTGAGTGCAGCGACAGCAGCGAGGACATTGTGGGCTTTAATATCAGCACCAGTACCGACCCGCCGACGGCGGGGTAATAGCACTTACACATTGAGCGCCAAGGCCCCCCTCATTGGCCAGAACACACTCGGAGCAATTAGTTTCGTTTTTTAGTTCGTTTCGATGTGCGTAGCCTAATTGGGCTTGTTTTTGGTTGGATTGGGCTACGCACATCGCTACTGCCCGGTTTTCATTAGGTTTCTGTCATTTCTTTCGGATTTCTTTCCTGAGCTGACTCCTTACGCTTGGCAAGCTGCAAGAAAACGCTGGGCCTGGAGGGAGCAGACCTCCTGTGTATACTTTTACTGCTCTTTTGCTTCATTTTATGCCCTGAGGGCTGCAAAAACCTGACTACAGCCTTTGGCTGAGGAGCTAGGTACTTGGTGACTGGTTTTGTGCTGTGGGGTCGCTCCCCCCTTTACTCCTCTTAAGCCTACTATATTTTACCTTCATGAGCAAGTCCATGTATAAATTTGGCTCCACCATGGATGATTGGGTTACTTATGAGGAGGATGATGTTTATGAAGAGGAAGTAGCTCATCCTTCCATTGAAGATAACATTGTTGAGGCCCTGGACGCCTCGGTCCAGGACTCCGTCAACAAGGCCCTGGAGAAACCAGTTCCGGGAACGGTTCAACAAGCCTTGGCAACTGCTTTAAAGCCTATCACTAAGCAGTTGGAGAAAATTGCCAAGCGCCATGGGTTTACCTCCCCTGCTAATCATAGGAAGGACGGGGCACCTTCTGCTTCGCAACCTGACTCTTGGCCACATTCCTATTCCCTGTTGTCACTGCCTGGTCCTGACCCCAGCAAGTCCAAGGTTCCGGACACGGATACTGACACTACAAACACTGACTCCCCTGACGAATCTCCTCCCAGGAAAAGGGCTAAGAAGTCCAAGAATGTGGAACCCGTTACGCCTGTGTCCACCCCCTGTACCTTCAACCCCGCAGACATTGTCCACCCAAGGTCATCCGATTGGCTACCGGCACCGGAGGTCGCCGTCTATATACATGACAATCTCTGAAACAGTTTTGACAAGGAGGTCAGGAATAGACTCAGGTCGGAGTGCCCTCGACCGGACATTGCTGATAATGTCACGGAAACTCCCGACATAGATTCTAGTATGTTAACCTTTTTGAAACAATTCGCGAAGGACCCTAAGAAGGGCATTGATCGCGCATGGAGGGGATGCCAGGATAAACTCCTGGATGTTGTGGAGCCCCTGGCCAAAATATTGGAATTGGCCCTAGAGGAACAAGAATCAGGTACTCAATGGACCCGCACGTTCTGGCCGGATGGACCCAGAGGGCGATATGCCTCTTGGGCAACGCTAATTGCGCTATATCAACGGAGCTCTGTAAGTCCCTCCTCATGAGGATGGACTCCAACCTCACCGAACTTGCAGCAGCGGAACCGGGGCCCCTAGCGGACGGCAATTTATTTGGTGACCGTTTTGTGAAGGATGTGGCTAAATACGTAGGTACCTTCACTACACTCGATAAAGCCCAGTCAGGAATAAAGCTAGCCCTTTAGGCTGGTGTTTTTGACAGGGCCGGACGAGGCCGGGGACGCTCGTTTGGCCGCCAGTCTTTCCAAGGCCCCCAGAGAGGCAACATTGGCCGTGGTAAATGCGATTGGGATTCCACCCGTGGGGGTACATTCTACCCTACCAGGCAGCGCTTCAATAAGCGGTGATTCAACAGGTGAGCCTACTGTGGTGGCTTCCAAGTCACAAAATCATCAGGTGAGTGCTCCAGATATTTTCCCCTCCCTCTGGGGGGGTCGTATTCATCATTTCTTTCAAAATTGGGTTCAATTGTCTCAAGATGCTTGGATTTTAGAAAGTGTTCAGGGTTTTCATCTAGATTTCTTTCAGGTCCCCGTTCAGGACAGGCACCCCAGGCATCTCTCTTTTCCCCAGACAGAGTGCGTTTTCATAGATTCAGAAATAGGAGAATTGCTGCAGAAACATGCGATAGCGCGCTGCGACGAGGGCCCTCCCGGTTTCTGCAGCATTATTTTTCTGGTTCAGAAGAAAGGTGGCGGTTACAGGTTGGTACTCAATTTGAAGGAGTTCAATGGTTACATGGTTTACAAACATTTTAAGATGGAGGGTATCCATCTTTTGGCAGATCTTCTGAAGCAAGGGGACTGGATGGTCCGTCTGGATCTGAAGGACGCCTATCTATCTGTGCCGATTTTTCCTCCACATCGGAGGTTCTTGCAGTTCCAGTGGAAAGACCGTGGTACGAATATTTGGTCCTTCCTTTCGGTCTTTCGTCAGCTCCATGGTTTTTCACCAAGGTGTTGAAACCTGTGGTAGCTTACCTCAGGGAGCAGGGGATTCGCATGATAGTGTATTTAGACGATATACTGATCATGGCGCAGACGCAAGACATGGCAAGGCAGCAAATGCACATGAAAATTGCTACACTGCAAAATCTCGAATTCGTGGTCAACGAGACCAAATCCGTTCTCTGCCCAACCCAAACGATAGATTTTCTGGGTTTTGTGATAGACTCTCACTCGGCTCTGTTGAGTCTTCCCAGGTCGAAATTGTGCGACATACAGAAGGAATTACGTGCCCGGTTGTTCAAACAAACTGTCTCACTGAGAGCTATTGCCAGGATAGTGGTTCTCCTGGCATCATACATTCAGGCGATCTTCCCGCCCCTCTTCATTATTGGGCCCTTCAGAGATTGAAGATTCAGCACCTGCTGAAGGGTCTCTCGTACACGGACCTGGTTCCTCACTCCTCAGAGGTCCGTCAGGAGCTTCAGTGGTGGCTTATCCACGTAGAGGCATGGAACGGTCGGGCTATTTTCGGCTTCATTCCAGAAGTAGTCATCTAGTCCGACGCCAGCCGTTAGGGCTGTGGAGCGCGTTGCGGAAATATTTCCACGGGAGGACAGTGGTCCCTACGGGAGTTGGATCTCCATATAAACTGCTTAGAGCTTCTCGCCGGCTCATTTGCGATCAAGATTCTTTCACCAAAGAAAGTGTCATGTTGCATCCTTCTGAGTATGGACAATGTCTTGGTAGTGCGCTAGATCAACAAACTGGTAGGTACAAGATCCTCCATGTTAGTAGAGATAGCGAAGGACTTCTGGCACTATTGCCTAAGTCATCAGATATCGGTCATAGCCGAGTACATTCCAGATCAATCGAATGTGGTGGCGGACTGGTATTCACGCCACCTCAGGGACTACAGCGACTGGCTTCTCCAACCGCGGGTTGTTCAATGGTTACAGGTGATTTGGGGGCCTTGCCAGATCAACCTTTTTGCTTCCAGGTTGAATCGGCAGATGTCTCAGTTCTTCAGTTGGAGACCGGATCCCTTGGCTCTGGCGACGGATGCTTTCACGAAGGACTGGTCCCAAGCCCTGAATTATGCGTTTCCCCCATTCATTTTGATTCCTCGAGTGTACTCACGGATAGTGCGTCAGAGGGCGGAGGTGATTTTAGTGACTCCCCTCTGGAAATCGCAACCTTGGTTTCCAAGTCTCCCGGAAGTGAGTTGCGACCTTCCCAGGAAGATCCCGGAATCACCGAGGATACTCCAGGGCCCTCATGGAGAGATGCATCTGATGGTACAGGGCTAGAAAAATCCAAAAAATTGTACTAGTCCTGCAGGACTAGTACCTTAAAAAATGTCCTCGACCTAACTGCAACCTACTTAACCTCCATCTCTGAAAGTGGAGCAAATGTGACAAGATAACAAGATTTAAAGGCATCTTTATCGCTCATTAACTTTGTGAGCAATAAAAATGCCTTTAAATATTGTTATCTTGTCACATTTCCTCCGTTTTCACAGACTGAGGACAAAAGTTGGTTTGTTTTCCTACTCGCCAGAAAGGGCGAGTAGGACCTAAAAACAGCTCGACCTTGTTAAATTTACCTCGACTATGCGAGCGGTCGAGTGGAATTTTCGAGCCCTGGGGTAGCGTCGGGGCATCTGTCTTTGATGGCCTGGCGACTTTCCGGAAACGTTGGCAAATGCCAGAATTTTCGGAGCAGGCTTCAGCCTTTATCGACCAAGCCTGGGCCCATTCCACCAGGAAGAGGTACACTTCAGCCTGGAAAGGCTGGGTTAGTTGGTGCGTGGAACAACACGTGGATCCCGTGGGGGCAGGATTACCCTGCATTGTGAGCTTCCTTTCTATGAAAGCTTCAGAAGGTTTAGCATATCGTTCAGTTAACAACTTCCGTTCCGCGATTTCGGCGGGTCATTCTCAAATTGATGGTAAACCTGTGGGTATGCATCCGCTTGTTTGCAAACTTCTGAAAGGGATCAGGGTAGCGAATCCGCCCAGATGAACAATAGTTACTTACCTGTAATCTGTGGTTCTCCAGTATTGGTGTCTTTCATAGATTCACATGCCTGAATCATTCCCCGTCGTCGGAGTAGGAGTCCCACGGTATATAAAAAAGCAGTAATAAGCCATTTGTACATAGCAAATAACAGTTACAATAAACCAGGAAGTGAAGTAGCCTCAGCTACCAATGAAAAAACTTCCACATTAGTGACCATCCAAGTCATTATGTTAGACCAAACTGCAGCCAATCAGGCCACAGCTCCCACCTAGGTATTCTCCCCAGAGACCCAGGCTGTCAGATTTTTGTAGCACTGGAGTGTACCAGAGTATATACAGCTATATCATAACAGTCTGGGTGAGACTCTGAGGGGAGGTGGGTGGGTGCATGTGAATCTATGAAAGACACCAATACTGGAGAACCACAGATTACAGGTAAGTAACTATTGTTCTTCTCCAGTATTTGGGGTGTCTTTCATAGATTCACATGCCTGAATCCGAGTAGTTAGCAGTAATACAATATCTCGCTCTTATACGCCAAAACATAGTTATCATGCATAAACAGAAAGCAATGCAACATCATAAGAAAGCGTAAAGAGTGGAAAGGAGGTGGGAGAGAACACCAGAGGCTCACCTTACTGAAACAGATTTCGCAGGACTGCTCTCCCCACCGAGGCATCGGTGTCGCTTGAAGAATCCAGACAGTAATGCCTCGTGAATGTGTGCCTGCTGGACCATGTTGCTGCTCTGCAAATATGCGGGAGAGGCACACCAGCAAATAACGCAGTTGAAGAGGAGACTGCTCTTGTAGAATGGGCTCTAGGTAAGGTCTGTAAGGGTTTACCTGCTTGTTGATGGCATAACCCTATCGTGGATGAGACCCACCTGGCGATAGTCTGTTTTGAAACAGCACAGCCTTGTCTTGGTCTGCCATATGCCACAAATAGCTGATCCGTCTTCCTGATGGCAGCTGTTCTTGAAAGATAAAATTTAAGGCATCTCTTAATGTCTAATGTGTGTAAAGTCCGCTCAGCTGGTGACTGCGGATTGGGAAAAAATGTCTTAAGTATCACAGGCTCATTGAGATGAAAATCCGATGGTACTTTGGGCATGTACTTCGGGTTGGTGCGTAGTATCACAGAGTCAGGTGTGAATTGCAAGAATGGTGGCTTAGTGGTGAATGCTTGCATGTCACTCACTCGTCTGGCTGATGTTAGTGCCAGCAGTAATGCAACCTTCCAAGTGATGAACTTGAGATCGACCTTATGAATAGGCTCAAAGGGATGGCGAAGAAGCTGTGCTAGGACTATATTTAAATGCCAAGATGGAGGTGGCCGGCGCACAGGTGGAAACATACGAAATAAGCCTTTAAAGAATTGTTGTATTATCCTTGAGGAGTATAGAGAAGTCTTACCGTCCTGACGGTATCGTGATATGGCGGCTAAGAACACTTTAAGTGTTGAGTGCGCCAAACCTGATTTAGCGAGCTGCAAAAAGAAGGGCAATATCGCTTCTGGCTTCGCAGTCATTGGATGCAAATTCATAGTTTGGCACCAAACACAGAAACGTTTCCACTTTAGTTTGTAAGTTTTGTTTGTGGAAGGCGCCCTAGCATTGGCCAGGACTTCCTGACAGTCTTGTGGAATGTTCAAGTGCGCAAACTCGTGGTGTTGAGGAGCCAAGCCGATAATTTCAGAGATTGAGGGTCTGGATGAAACACCTTGCCTTCTTGGATTGTTAGAAGGTGTGGAATTCGGGGCAGTTGAATTGGCTCGCATTCTGATAGAAGGAGAAGCTGCGTGAACCAATATTGTCGTGGCCACCGTGGAGCAATCAGGATAATTCGACACGGTTGCTTTCTCATTTTCTTGATGACTTTGGGTATTAGCGGAATTGGCGGGAAGGCGTAGGCAAAGATCCGTTCCCAATTGAGTGAAAGAGCGTCCCCGCAAGAGTCCCTGTGGGGAATCCAGCTCGCAAAGTGAGTACATTTCTTGTTCTGATAAGTTGCAAACAGGTCCAGATCGGGGAGACCCCACCTTTGGAAGATCCGATCCAGCGCCGGCTGATGCAGTTCCCATTCGTGAGTGCTGTTCTTGGATCTGCTCAGCGAATCTGCCAGTACATTGGCTACTCCCGGAACATGCACCGCTGACAAGTTGATGTCGTGATCCAGAGCCCAAGTCCAGATCTCTTGAGCCTGTTGAGACAACCGGGCTGATCTTGTGCCCCCCTGCTTGTTCAGGTAATGCATGCTCGTTGTGTTGTCTGTTCGAATCAACACTGTGGAGCCTTGTAGGATTGCCAGAAAGGATTTTAGGGCGAGGAAAATGGCTCGTAACTCCAGCAGATTGATGTGCCATTTCTTCTGTTGAGCGTCCCATTTGCCGCTGATCGTCATCCCTTGAAGGTGAGCGCCCCAACCTTCTAGGGAGGCATCCGTGGTCAAGATGAACCTTGGGACTTCTGCGAGGAAGGCACAGCCGATTTGTAGGTTGCGTGCCTGACTCCACCACAGGATTGTGTCCTTCATTCGAGGCGTCAGTGTAATGAGATCCTCGAAGGACCCCGATATCTGCACCCATTGGTGACTGAGTTCCTCTTGTAATGGTCTCATCCTCAGACGACAGTTTGGAGTGAGAGGGATGCACGAAGAGATCATCCCTAGGAAAGATTTGAATCTCCGAACAGAAACGTACTCTTTTCTGAGGAGTGTGGTTGCCATCGTTCTGATCTTTTTCTGCCTTTCGTTTGAAATGAAGACCTGGGCGAGCTTGGAATCCAGCGTTGCTCCTAAGAAGGACTTTCTTTGAGATGGAATTAGATCTGACTTCTCGAAGTTCACTGAAAACCCCAGGCTTTGAAACAGGCAAAGGCATTTTTGGACATGGTCGCTTGCAGTGGCGTAGGAATTGGCCTTGATAAGGCAATCGTCCAGATAAGGGTATATTTGAATTCCCTGCAATCGTAGGTGCGCCGCTACGGGTGCTAGCATTTTCGTGAATACCCTCGGGGCTGAACGTAGTCCAAAGGGAAGCACCTTGAATTGGAAATCCCTGCCAGCCACTCTGAACCTTAGGAACTTCCTGTGTCTGGGGAAGATAGGGACGTGGAAGTAGGCATCCTGAAGGTCGAGTGTTGCCAAGTGGTCCCCTTCTGCCAAAAACTGTAGGATCTCCTGGAGTGTTAACATTCTGAACGTCAATTTTTTGATGAATTTGTTCAGGGCACGCAAATCGAGGATTGGGCGCCATTCCCCTGATTTTTTGCGTATCAAGAAAAAACGAGAGTAGAAACCTGTCCCTCTCTGGTGTCGAGGTACTCTCTCGATTGCCCCTTTTCGAATCATGGAATTGATTTGGATGAAGAGCTCCTTGAGATGTGCTGGGGGCGGCCCTTTTGGAGGAGAATTTGGAGGGGTTTTTACAAATTCTAAAATGTGTCCCTTGGATACCACATCCAGCACCCATTTGTCTGTAGTAATCTTGGACCATTTTGAGTAATGTTGGGATATTCTTCCTCCAATTCGTTTTTGGCGGGGACACTTTGGCGGCAGGAAGTGAACTTCACTTCTTGTTGGTGTTATCTCTTCCGCGATATGTTGGTTTTCCTCGGGGCTGTGTGTAAGAGTTACGTCTTTGGCCATAAGGCTGTTGCTTATATGGCTGGTACCTCTGTGTGTTTTGAGAAGTGGTGTAGTTGCGCTGTTGGTAATATCCTCCCCTATTGGAGAAATTTCCCCTTCCTCTTGCGCCACGAAAGGAAGATTTACGAAACTGCAGAGTGCCCAAAGATCGTGCAGTTTCAGTATCCTTTTTGATGGCCTGCAAAGCCTCATCCACGTGCGAGCCGAATAGGAACTCGCCATCATAAGGCATATTTAAGACCTTGGACTGTACTTCATGTCTAAAGGATGTAGATTTCAACCATCCCTCTCTCCGAAGGACTGCGGCTCCTGCCAATTGTCTGAAGCCTGTAGCTGCTACATCCACTGCGGCGTCAATGATCTCTGACGATGCACACTCGCCTTCTTGTAAAATTTTGATCGCCTCAGACCGGTCCGGTTCAGGCAGTTTCTTAATATAAGGCGAAATGTCAGACCACATTTGCCTATCGTATCGGCCAAGAATCGCCATAGAATTAGCAACCCTTACTGTGGTTGCTGCAATCGTGGAAACTTTTTTGCCAATGGTATCGAGTCGTCTTCCGTCTCTGTCTGTAGGCGTGGAGATTTGAGATGATGGGTTTTTCGCCCTTTTTTGAGCTGCTTGAGCAATGACTGAGTCTGTCTTGGCCTGTCCAATCAGGCAAGCCGGTGAAGAAGCAGGCGCTGTGTATTTTTTATCCACTCGTGGCAAAACTGGAGGTAAAGAGTTTGGAGTACCATGATCTTCAGACCTTCTTTCCAAATAAACTCTATGATCGGTATCGACCAGCTCTGTCTTTGGGAGAGATTCTTGAAATCATACAGGAAACAATCATCCTGTTTTGTCTCCATGGTAATGAGAAATCGTTTGGTAGCGTTATCCATAATCCTATGGAAATTTGCAATATCCACCGGTGGTGATTCAGCCTTCGGCTGTTCATCTGGAGCAGGGGAGTCAGCCTGATAATCCTCATACTCCGACGAATCCGAGTCATCCAATTCTCCTTCTTCATGAGCCTCCTCTTCAGAGTTGTCATCCACCGGTTGAATAGATGGTACCGGCATGGATGGGGCATGTACCGATTCTTCCATGTTAGGAGGGACTGAATGCGGAGTTCCTCTAGGCGGGGGGGAAGTGATGTGCGATTCGCCCGATTCCGAGGGCGGAAATCGTTGATAATAGTCATCCAACATGGACATCAAATTTCTAAATAATTCCATGGGCATTTGTGTCCCTGACGGGGGTGCAGGATCCAACCCTGTGTGTTGCGTCACCTGCTCCTCTTCCTCTTGTTCCTTAACGTGTATGAGCAAGTCAGATGGACTCGTAGCTGCCGGAAATAAGTCTCCACCAGAGTCCTCGTCGGAATCCAAAAGCCTGTCTGGCATCGTGAGTGGTGACATACATGCAGACTGTGATGGGCGTTGTAAAATCGCCGCAGTGGTGGCTGGAGAAGGCAACGATATGGGGTTGCTCTTTGCAGACCATACTTGAAGATCTGTGCAAGTTGACAGTTTTGGCGTCATTGGATTCCCTTGGGCCACCGAGAAGTCCTGTGGCATTGACTTGGCCGTGAGGGACGAACTCGCCGTCGTCGACGACTGTGGCTGGAGAGGTCTCGTCGACGATCCATTTTTCGATGTCGACGTCGTCGTCGTCGTCGACGTCGACGGAACACCTTTGATCGTCGACGGAACATTTTTCTTCGTCGACGGGGCCGTCGACGGGGTCGTCGACGGGGCCGTCGACGGCGTTATCTTCTTCGTCGACGAGGCCGTCGTCGACGGGGCCGTCGACGGTGTCTTCTTCGTCGACGGTTGGATCGTCGACGGAGTCTTCCTCGTCGACGAGGAGTCCGTCGACGGGTGCTTCGGCGACGGTGAAGCCGTCGACGGCAAGGCTTTCTTCGTCGACGGTAGTGTCGTCGTCGACGGGAAGGGATTTTTCGACACTGAGGAGGGCTTCGTCGACGGAGGCTCGTCGACGGTAGGTGAAACTTTCTTCGTCGACGAGATGGGACGAATTTGAACATGCACATAAGTAGGTGAGGACACCGAGGACACCACCAAAGAGGGTTTTGGTGAGGAATAGGTCACAGTAGAAGTCACTGTAGTGGCAGTCTGACAGGAAACCGGCAGAGAAGCTGCTGCCTTGGTTGTAGGCCTCTGAGGTGACAATAAAGGGACAGTCTTTTTAATGACAGGCTGTTTGACAGATTTTTGACAGGCTTTCTTCACTTTAGAAGTTGAAGGTTCCTCAGCAGCGTGCTGGGCCTGTTTCGCCACCTTAGCCTTAGGGGTAGTTACTGTACCCTCAGCTATTCTCTTCCTAGATCCCATAGAAGACATAGAGGCCAAACTTCCTACCTCAGAGAGTGGCAAGTCCTTGTCCTTATTCCGTTGTATCCATAGTAGGAGGCGACCCTCTCTGTCCCTGAGGGTTTTTGTTGGAAAAGTGCGACAAATCTTGCATTCCTTAGCCTGATGGTCTGGATACAAGCAGTAAATGCAGAGAGAATGAGGGTCTTCCTTGAAGAGCCTTGCCTTGCCACAAGAGTCACAAGCCCTGAAAAGGGACTTAGATGTGGACATGTTGGAAAGAAGAAACTTTCAAAGTAGAAGAATAAACTGAGCAGAGCTCAGAGAGACTCCCTATCACACGACGTGCGGTAAAAAATCTGACAGCCTGGGTCTCTGGGGAGAATACCTAGGTGGGAGCTGTGGCCTGATTGGCTGCAGTTTGGTCTAACATAATGACTTGGATGGTCACTAATGTGGAAGTTTTTTCATTGGTAGCTGAGGCTACTTCACTTCCTGGTTTATTGTAACTGTTATTTGCTATGTACAAATGGCTTATTACTGCTTTTTTATATACCGTGGGACTCCTACTCCGACGACGGGGAATGATTCAGGCATGTGAATCTATGAAAGACACCCCAAATACTGGAGAACTAAATATACTTCTCTATGGGATGTCTCTTTAGTTCTTTCACTGTTGAATAGTTGGCCCCAGAATGATCTGTTACCCAGGAAACAACTTTCAGCCAAGTTGGCTATGCTGTTATGTCTTGTGGCATGCCGACGGTCATCGGACGTCAAAGCCTTGGACATTACAGGTAGAGTGTTTACTCCAAAGGGAGTCTCTTTTAATATTACTGCCAGGACTAAGACTATGTCTAGAAGTGCTGATTATCATGCTTTTCCAAGTAATGCAAAACGTTTGTGTGGTGCAATGCCTTAAAGTCTACGAGGAGTGTACAAGGTCTTCCCAGCCTACAGGTGCAGTTATTGATTGCTTTGCAGAAACCATTCAAATCTATTACTGCGGCTACTATAGCCAGATGTTTGAAATATGTTATGCAGCAGGCGGGTATTAATACTCCGGTGTTTGGGGCGCATTCTGTTCGTGGCGCCATGGCCTCTAAGAGTTTTATGTTAGGATGTACTGTTCAGGACATTATGCATTCAGCGTATTGGTCCTCAGAATCAACTTTTAAACAGTTTTATTATAAGCCGGTGGGTGATATTTCCTCTGCAGGGTTTCAAGAGCGTTAAACTATCATAATACGAAGCCTCCCGTCCTGTAATAGAATCAAAAATTAGCTAGCTATCGTGCCAAGAATGTTCAATTCTATTAAGGACAAGGAGGCGAGGATTATCCCACCCGGTTGTATTACATGCATTGTAATATCTTGCCCTCCCATGATTATAGTCTGTGTTTGCAGATTTTACGGGCATTTTTTCTCATCCTTCCAGGTTTCTGAGAAGAAGATGGACTGAGTAGGTTTCCAGTTGAAGGAATTCTTTCCAGTTGGCTGTTCTTCCACGTTGGAGGATGTTTATGTTGGACTTCAGTTATTTATGGACTTATGTTCAAGGCAAAGAAAGAGGAGGCTATTCGGTAATGCCTAGGTCTTATGGACTGTTACAGGAAGTGATGATGTGTTTTGCATTATTGGAAATGTAGTTTTGTTTTTGATATACAAAGATTTCATTGGTTGCTGTGTGTAGCATTAAAATGAAAGAGAAGCATAATCCTCGCCTCTGTGTCCTTAATAGAATTGAAAATTCTTGGCGCGAGTGCTAGCTAAATTTTTATTCTGCCTCGCGGTGGCCCCCTGTTTCTCTGCAGTCTGTGCTGGCTGCGGCCCCTGTGGCTCACATGCAGCTTTTACTCCCCACAAACACTCACACAGAGAAACAAAAGCAAGGAGGCAAAGTGGGGCGAGGCGCGATGGTCTACTTCTCTGTGTGATGATATAGTGCAAAGGTCGCTGTTTTTCATACTTTTGTTTCATGAAATCTCCATTGTTGCACATGCATATCTTGTTAATTTGAAGAACCTCGCTATGTGATGAGGGGGCGGGCCCTCATGCAGAGAAGTAACTACAAGGCACTTTCGAACATTATTTTGCTGTGCGCCCCGCCCCTCCCCCCCCTTAAAAACAAGCTCTCGCCATTGCGGAACGTCCAAGAAAAAAGAAAGGCACATGACCTTCGCAAGCAGCTGCCATGCTGTGATGAAACGCGGCTGAAAATTAAAAGTGAAAGGGTTTGTTCCATTGCCGGCGGAAGCCATTGAAGACTGCCTGCTCAAGTTTAGCTGCAGGTGCCATGCAGAACAAGGTACCGATCCCCTCTTTCGCCCGGTGCATCTCCGTCCAGTCACCTTGGCAGCCCTCTCTCCCAAACACCCCACGCCGCGCGGCTACCTTACCTCCCCGGGCTTCCTGTTCCTCAGCTCCAGATTGAGCCTCTTCTTCCTGTCCCTGTTGTCTCGGGGTGAGGGCGCAGAGGGAGCCGGCAGTCCGCACGGGTGGTGGGGTAGGTAAAACAAATTCACGCCATTGTGGAACGACAGACGCTTGTTTACAAGGCGCTTTCTCTGTAATACGAAAACAAAGTGCCTACATGGAGTAATGAAGGAGAGCATGACATGCCTCCAGTAAAATATCCAGTCCGGGTGGGCGTGGCTAAAACTGGACAGCGTGGTAACCAGAAGGGACTAAAAAGCCTCACTTACAATGTGAAGGCAGTGTTTAGCATGGAGGATGACGCAAGCCAATAGAAACATTTTTGTCTCTGTTGCATAATCTTCATTGTTGCAACAAAAGAGATATGTTATGAGTTGACTTATCAGTTTAGATGATGCAAGGGACCTCAGAACCCTCTCGACTTCCAACCTGTCCACCAGCGCAGCACACACACTCACAGATTTGGAATGTTGATGTGAGGCAAACTGCCTCTGTGATCAGTTGAACGTAGGAGTGTTTGAGTGCCCTGAGTTGGAAATTCTCATACTATGTACGGCAACTGATGTTAGCACCAGTATCAGTACAACGTTCTTTCAATTACACGGTCACAGTGGTGTTTGATACTCTGGCAAAATGAAAGAAGCTGTGCCCAGTAAAGGTTGTTAGCTCAGCAATGCAACTACCTTAATGTATGAGATCTACTTATGTAAGACCTTGGCCGCAAATGGAAGAGCAGTTAGTTTTTGCAGGGTGCCGTGACTCTAACTCATGCTGCATCTAATTTAAGCGTGGCCTTCAATATAAAACAAGCACTGGCGTTGCCAATAGGTCTCGCAGTAGGAACGTTTGAGCTATTGGTTTTCTAAATGACATTTTATTTTTTTGTTTTGTGATTTACAATGCCCATACTTTTAACTTTTCGCATTAGGAAAGTTTGAGCGATTGGCTTTGACCTGAGCTCAAGAGGTTACATCCCCGCAGCAAGTTTACATCTTAACAAGCAACAACAAGATGCGCGGCCGCCATTATTTAATGTTAAAAAAAAGACAAGTAGGAAGTAGTGCTTGTGAGAGCACAGCGCTCTAAAAAAAACAAGCGATGCGCGCTCTGTGCTGGGCTGGCATGTGCAGCTGACCTCTCGGAACCAAGGCCCGGAGTCAAAGCTTCAGGTAAAAGGCGAGACCAGCGGCTGGACTATCTGTCTCAGTGTAACATTGAAAGGGGATATGATGCTGGAGTCAGCCTCTGAGGGAACATCCGATCACCAGGAAGCTTGGGTGAAAGTAAGATGGCGTCGCGCACACTCACTGCAGCTTGGCTCCTCAGTACTAGCTGCAGCGGCGAGCAGGGTTGTTCCGAATGGCGGAGGTGTAAGATGTCTTTCGGGACTTCAGCGTCACTCAGTCTCTGGAGGTGTCATTACTGAAACACGCGCCTCTTATGAAGCCTATGAAATGGAGAGAAGCGTTTAACGTGCGTGACGTTTGGCTGAGCGCTGTTTCCTAGTATAAATACTCTGTGTCCGAAGTTTTACAGTATGCTTTTGTTTTATTAAATGTTACACTCTGCAGACTGCTAACGGCCCAATAACATTGCCCACTGCAATGGGAAAAAAAAGACAAGTAGGAAGTAGTGCTTATAAGGTCCCAAAGGCAAGACATATTGGCTATGCCAATGCTAGTTTTGTTTGCAGTGGAGTGATCCTATTTTTATAGTGCTATTGCCATTTGTATAGCTTTGCGGTGCTGGAGAACCAGAAAATGAGCAATAGATTACAAGGGAAAGGAGGTGGAAAAGAAAACAAGCACATGAAAAGAAGAAAAAGATGCGAGCACAGTGTGAGGGCTGAGTGCCACTCAAGCATTGTTACTTCGACTCCACAGCAATAAAACACAGCTTTGTTATTTCCGCGCTGTTTTACTCGCAAACTAGCGGCGGCGCGGCCCTTTCCGTGTCTCCTAGTGCTGTATGCACATCTAATGCATGCACAATTGTCCCGTCGATCTAAGTAGGAATTTACTTTCTACAAAGGTGTTCTATTAATGCACGGATGAAAATCAGTCCTGTATGATAGTTAGGCACCCAGAGGAGACTGCAGACGCTGTGGCATTACACAGCATTTGGAGCGGGACGCAGAATATGACTTGTTTCACCGGTGATCTTTGGAAGTGCGTCGTGCACGTGCTTTGTGCACTTCCTTAGTTTAACGCGCGCAGACCGGGATGAATCAAGTTAAAACATCACTGTGAACGGCGGAGATCAAGGCGGTACCAAAACACTGGCAGCATGGCATTGTGGTCCAGTGAGCAGATGCCGTTGTCACTTAGAAGCATGCTACATAAAGGCCACACCTTGGACCAGGTCTTTTCCTCTTCCTCCATAGAGGTGACTGCACTTCTACCGGTGCTTTGGACCGATCATTACCTGGTGCAGTTTTATATACCGGCCAATGAGAGACTCCGGAGCAATGCCTCTAGGCAGTTTGGTGCTGAGACAAGGGCGCTACACCAGGTGACCCCTGAATTGTTATCTAAGGCACTACTTGACCATCCGTGTCCATTGACAGGAGATCTGGACAGCGACTTGGAATCCTTGCAGGATTGGTTTGAGGAGAGGCTAAATGATCTGGCCCCGGTAAGACCTTCTCGGCCATTATCTAAACGGGTCTCTGCCCCGTGGTTCACCGGGGCGCTGCACGCTTCTCGCAGGCAGTGCAAGGTGGCTGAAAGGACCTGGCGAGCCCAGTATAATTCAGAAGCCAAGCTCGAATACAGGAATATGGTCAAAACTTACCATCGAGCGATTTTGGTCGAGAAGAAAAGCTATTTTGCCAGGAGGATCGAGGATGCTTCGAACTCCGGCAAGGAGATCTTCTCGATCGTTAGGGAATACATCACCCCGCGGTCGAATGGGACTCAGTCCGCTCCTAGTCGGAAGTGGGCGGCGGATCTGGCTGGCTTCTTTACCACAAAGATCAAGACGATACAGGAGTCATTTCCATCGCGGCCGGAGGCTGCTCTGTCTGGCCCTGATGCTGGCTCTGTCCCATCGATTTTCGCAGGACCTATTCTTTCTGATTTCCCGCCTTTATCTATGGCCTCCTCCTTGGCTCTGCTCGCCAATCTTAAATCTGGGTCACCGCTTGATCCATGCCCGGCCAAATTTTTGGCGAGGATGGCGGAGGTAGTCAACCCGTTGGTTAACCCTCTCCTGAATCGCTCCCTTAGCCTAGGTGAGGTTCCTGTGGCGTGGAAGCGGGCTATGGTCATTCCTTTGATTAAAAAGCCCGGTCTGGCTCCTGAGGTCTTGGCCAATTATAGGCCGATTTCTCTTCTTCCGGCCTTAGCCAAGACCCTGGAGAAGCATGTTCACAGCGTGCTTTCCAATTTTCTGGAAACCAATGACCTGCTTCACCCTACTCAGTCGGGCTTTCGCCCTAATCTGAGTACGGAGACGGCGCTGTTGGAGGTCTCTGAGGCCATCAAGGAGATGCTAGATCTGGGTGGTAGAGCGATGTTGATCATGCTCGATCTGTCGGCGGCCTTCGACACCGTCCCCCATGGGGGTCTCCTCTTAAGACTTCATGAGATCGGTCTGAGGGGGACGGTGTTGAGATGGTTTACATCTTTTCTAGCTGGTCGCCGACAGTCGGTCTGGGTTTCCTCGGCTTCCGCCGAGATGCCGCCATTGGGAGTCGGAGTCCCGCAGGGCTCGGTATTGAGCCCGACTCTGTTTAACATCTTCATGACCCCATTGGCGGCCCTGGCGGAGTCCTATGGAGCCCAGATCGTATCCTACGCGGATGACACCCAGCTGCTCTTCACCTGCCGGAAAGGGGAGGATTTTGACGGAGAGAGTATCTGTGAGTGCCTTGGGGCTGTTTTCAAATGGCTCCAACTAAACAGCCTCAAGTGCAACTCAGATAAATCGGAGGTACTCTTCTTCGGTTGCCAATCCGACCCGGACTGGCAGATGTGGTGGCCGACGGACATGTCTCCTCCGAGCCAGTCGTCGCAGGTAGCAAAGAATCTGGGGGTCAAAATTGACAACGGTCTGACCCTCAGATCTCAGATCCTCACTCTTACAGGCTCGTGTTTTGGACTTCTCCGCATGTTGCGGAAGTTCTTTCCGCTGCTCTCAGAAGATCACAGGAGGATTGCGGTGCAGGCCTTGATTGGTTCAAGATTGGACTATGCTAACATCTTATATCTTGGCCTGCCCGAATACCTCCTGCAGCGGATGCAGGTGGTCCAAAATGCGGCGGCTCGCGCCATTTTTGGCTTGCATAGGCGAGCGCATGCTTCTGGCCTGCTACAGGCACTCCATTGGCTGCCTATCCGACAGCGGATAGTTTTTAAAACTCTGACTCTTGCCCATAAGGCCTTTTACTCAACTGGGGCTAAATACCTGCAGAAGAGGCTCAAGCAATATTGCCCGTCGCGATCTTTGAGATCTGGATCACAGCTTCTTGCCGTTGTGCCCCGTGTGAGGAAGGCTCGACTGGGAGGTCGTTCCTTTATGCTTCGGGCTCCTCAGCTTTGGAACTCTCTGCCTTTTTTGTTACGAAGCAACTCTAATTTGCTATCTTTTAGAAAGGCCCTCAAAACCTGGCTGTTTGCCTCTTTGATTTTACAAAACAATTAAAATTCTTTTTGTGCTTCCCTCTTTATTCTTTATGTGTTATGTTTGCTTTTAGGATGTCAATAAAGCGCCGGGACACTCATTGAGTAGCCGTGCGCTATAAAAGTCACAAAATAACATAACATAACATAACATACATGTGTGTTTCTTGTGCAAACTCGTGCCCAGTGGCGGCGTCTGCCCGCTGTGCTTGAGGAGTGCTGCTCGGCTTGTGAGGCTGTGGGAGGGGGCCGCCAAAGCTACACCAAGCACATGAAAAGAAGAAAAAGATGCGAGCACAGTGTAAGGGCTGAGTGCCACTCAAGCATTGTTACTTCGACTCCACAGCAATAAAACACAGCTTTGTTATTTCCGCGCTGTTTTACTCGCAAACTAGCGGCGGCGCGGCCCTTTCCGTGTCTCCTAGCGCTGTATGCACATCTAATGCATGCACAATTGTCCAGTCGATCTAAGTAGGAATTTACTTTCTACAAAGGTGTTCTATTAATGCACGGATGAAAATCAGTCCTGTATGATAGTTAGGCACCCGGAGGAGACTGCAGACGCTGGGGCATTACACAGCATTTGGCAGAAGAAAGAAGGACGTGCAGGCAGAAGTGGAGGGGTGGACGAAGGAAGTTGGAAAGACGTGAGAAAGGAAAGAAGTGAAAAATTAGAGAAGTGCGCCAGGAACAAGGGAAAGAAAGGAGGAAGGAAATGGAAGATGTGTGGCGACTTCGGAAAAATGCGATGCCAGATAGGTAATTAGGTGAGAATATATGGAGACATGACGAGGAAATTAATGAAAGGCAATGGAGAAAGTGGAAGATGAATGATGAGGAAAACAATGATGCACAAGTACAGAACGAAGGCAGGAAGGGGGAAAAGGAGGGACAAAGTGGGAGCCGTGGAATGAAGAAGGGAAAACGTGGAATGCCAAGAGGATGAAGACACATATGTTTCCAATTAGACTGAAGTCGATGAAGGGGGAGACATTAGGAACAAGAGCGGCCGGGAAACTGAAAGTACGGCCGGCCACCGGCCGGCCATGAATAATTAGGGGAGGAGAAGCCGCACAGCACGCGCTGGGAGAAGCCCTTTGATGTGCTGTGCGGCCGCGATGCGCGCTCTGTGCTGGGGGAGGGCCATTAGCCTGTAAGAACTCGCGGCAAGATCAAAGGAAGGGTGGGAGGGACATTGGGGAACAGATGGCCATGAAAGTTTATGGGCCAAAAGCGCGTGCCTGTGGCCATGTGAACTTGAAGAAAACCGCACTAAAAAAGCGGTGGTTTCACAAGGATTTTGAGCACTTGAATTCTCGCCATTTCCCATTCCTTCGGAATGGAAAAGGCGAGACCTAAAAAGCTAGCAATTGTTCACGTAGACTAAACCTGTGGAATTTGCAGAATCATTCTCTTTGACTTTAAGTTGCTCATCGATAACCTTCCAGAACCAATTGTAAATGACAACACTCTGGATACTTCACAAAAGTCTTAACTTTTAATGCAGAAATAGATTGTTTTTGATGCTTGCTGGCTAAGTACAGTTTTACCACTTCAATGGACCACAGCTTCTTCCCTCTAGTCAGTTGAAGCATGCACTGCTAAAATCTCAGTGCTGCATTTTCTCAATGCATTTGGCGGAGGAAAGAACACATGGGTCAATTGAAACTACATTTTCAGCCTGATTCATGTAGCTAATAGCGCTCGCAAAAGGGCCAGATTCTGAGAATCTGGCCCTTTGCGAGTGCGATTTTTGCATTTGGTATTCACAATCCCAAATGCAAAAATCGCTATTTAAGAATTCGCATATTTGCGAGGAATGGCATTTAAGGAATCTCTAATAGAGATTCCTCAAATGCTATTCATGACACACAAAAAAATTGCGATTTTACACTTTTGGGCCGCTATTTACCGAGAGGTCAGACCTCTCGGTAAATAGCAAAAACTCAGAAAAATGCTTTTAAAAGCATTTTTCTAAGTTGCATGTTGCACACACACATGTCCTTTGGACATGTGTGTGCGCAACACCTGCTCAAATGTGCATTTTAGGGGTGCTACAGGGTGTCCTTTGGACACCCCTGGCACCCTTCAAATCGCTATCTGATTTGCGAGTAGCAAATTGCTACTCGCAAATGAGGGATACTCCCCATTCATTCCTATGGGCCTTTTGGCCCATAGGAATGAATGGGGAGTCATTCCTTTTTTTGCGAGTAGCAAATTGCTACTCGCAAATAGAGAACATGTAGGAATCGCTATTGATTTAGCAATTCCTACATGAATGCCGTTTTGCGTGTCCTCAATAGCGAGTCGCTATGATTCGCTATTAGGGCCACGCAAAACGGCCCGTACATGAATCAGGCTGTTTGGCATTAATAAATAGGTGCAAAACTTGTCTCATGGAAAGAATGCAGGAAGACCTTAAAGGCGATACAGTAACCCAAAGTAAAACAGATTACTTCACAAATTGTTGTGGTTTCGGCTTCGTAGTGCCAACTTCAGGAGGAGGCTATGCTTTTTAGAACAGTCAGGCTAAATGTGCACTGTGCAACATGTAATAACAAGATGCCAGTACATTCAGAATCCGTGTGCTTTACATAGGTGTAAAAAATGAATTCACAATTGTTAAGAGACACAGCACCAGCAGTAAATACCGTTACATCAATCACAGCAAATCATTGACCACTTCCCTGTGAGCTGCCCAGTAGACCAGATTTTGACATTACACACTTGAACAGAGAGGCGGTGATAATATATGTCGAGTTATGTACCCTGTTTCAAATACCTAAGTCCAAAACATTAATACTGCAAGATGCTTGCAGCCGAGGTCATTTTAAAAGATCCTTTATTCAGCCATTCTTTATAAGAAGAAACATCATAGACAGTAAACTCATTTCGCTCATGCGAGCGCCTAATCAGGGCTTCTGTAAAATATGAATGCTGCATAATAAATCACCCAGCATTACTTTCTTCAGGTAGAGCAATTGGATGTATTCTCTTAATTAAACATCTTCCATGTATTAAACTACTGTGCCCGGCAGTCACATATTTTGGACTTTTTGTTATTTGAAACAGGTTACATAACTGGACATGTTATCGTTGCCACTCTGTTCAAGTGTAGAAATAGAAAGATATATGAACATTTTACATCCTCAGGCTCCCCTGTTTTTTCGTGATGTAAAAAGCTGATACCAGTTCGATGGCAAGTATCCTAACCACTTCAGTTTATATTCTTTGTTAGATTTTTTTTTGCCATCCTCCGACATTGCAAGCTGATGAGGCAAAACCTTTATTAATGGAAGTATGTTGGACGAGGCGCTTAATTTAATATAAACCTAAAGGGTTAGTATGACAAAAATCACTGCTATAAGTATTTTAAAAAATCCTCCGTCCCCATTTCTGAAATGTCTCAGTTATCCAAAATCAGAGGCCAGTTCCGTTCCAAGTCTAAGCAACTCTGAATCGAATGCACTTTTCTCGCACTACTCCAAATATGGTGTATTTGTTCATGGATACGGAAGGAGATATTGGGGAGATGAGTGCAACATTCTGAAGCTATAATGGATTCCCCCAATCCCCTTTTTAGTCATGAAGAACAATCCAGGGCCATTCAGTTGAGTAGGAGCATTGTTTTGTGGGCATCCAGCAGATCCGTGATCAGGCCTAAAGAAATTACTGCGTCATTGGTTACTTCCAATACATGACCATTATGTTTATCTCTCTGATGACCATATATAGTTGAGAAAACAAAATGGAAAAGAATCTGTTTGTTTCAGAAAACCTCATTGTGCGTCCTACTGTTTGAGAGAGGATGTTCTGCAGAGTGTCTGATGGCAGGGACCACATAACCGGCTGGCTACCCAGTCTCTGGGTAGCCTGGGGAAGGCTTACTTGCTGCAGATGAATTGTGAATACTCTTTTCATTATTTCTGAAACAAGCTGCCAGTTGGATATGCATGTTGCTTCGTGTGGTCTCTAAAACTGTATCACTTTCATTTTGGCCATCAGTTACCCCAGTTACTTGTTTCTCAGTATTTGAAGGTAACATTGTAGGATGTAGCAAAACTATCTCATAGGCACTCAGTCTGGTGTGTTTGGTCAGGATGGCTCTGTTGGACCATAGAGCTCGAGGCAAGGCTTTGGGCTTCTACAGTTGGGATTCTGAGTAGATATTTGCTTTTTATTTGTAAGCTCGCTGTTATTTCTCTCAGCTTCCCCTATTGACTCTGAGCGATGAGCCCAATGTTTTTTTTTTTGTTTTGTAAATCTTATTAAACAGGTGCTCAGCAACGCAGAGATGATCATGCATTAGTACTGAACGACACAGAGTACAGGAGATCCCACCTCGACATTTGCGCTCAAGACTAGATATGCGGATATAAAACATCATCATTATGTTTGACATCAATAGCCCTACCTAGTGCAGCAAATCTCCCAGTTCCCCAGCCCACCCACACAATACTGGTAGCAAAAGGGCCCTTTAACATCCCCTGTACGCCACCCACTAACCCCAAACTTTTTTTTCCATATCCTTGGGCATCCCCAACTCTGGAATACCACTTTATCGGCTGCACAGCACCAGTCAAGATCCAACTTCCAATCCACCACCTGCAGGGGTCGTTCCGCCCCCATGCTATGCCAATATTCCTTGTCACAATCATCAGCCATGCCTTACGATATTTCAGCCATGTTTCTTCCCCGATCACACACAACATATGCCATGTAGCCTCCAGTGGGATCATCTGGCCTGCTACTTCTGACATAACGTGTGTTATCTCTCCCCAGTATTTCTGGATTGTTGGACAGGCCCACAGAATGTGGAAGAATGAGCCCACCTCCTCACACCCCTGGCTCATTGGTCGATGCCACAGTGGCCTAGTCAGTGTATGAGGACCCTAGAGGTGTAGGATCTGTGAAGAATACAGAGTTGTATTAGACGGAAACATGCCCTTATAGCTACCTCCATGGGACCCTGGAGTGTCTCGAGCTAATCATTGCCTTCCAGCATTCCCACATCTGCCTGTAATGTCTCTTGCAAGGCACACAGCGGGTCTGGTGTGTTATTCATAAATCATAATCTTTCGATATATTAAGGAGATGGCTTTGTCTGGCATTGGGTCCAGCAAAAGCCTGTCTTATTGGGGGTGTGTATTGTGGCAGTTGTTTACCTTCAAGGATGCAAGCCCGCAGCGCATGCCCGAATTATGAATAACTGAACTTTTTGGATGCGGACATCTTGATATTCCGCTTGTAAGTCATCAAAGGAGATTATGGCATGGCACCTCAACAAATCCCCAAGGTTGTCTATCCCAAGTAGGCTCTATTTACTGAATCCCTTTAGATTCCCCACCTTCCTTAGATCACTATGCCATAGTGGAGTCCAACCCTTCACCTTGTTTCCCCATCTGAGGAATTTTGTGGCCTCTCGTCAGACACGAACGACTGTGTGGTGACAACTGTTCTAACTGTTAGCTGTATAACACCGCTGGAAATCCCCGCTGTCTTATCGTGTGACGATCCACCCTATAGGCTGGTTTCTCCTGTCCTGTAAACACCCAATCATTAATTGTAACCAGTTGGGTAGCACAGTAGTATTTTCTAATATCTGAGTTCGCCATGCCCCCATCGAATACTACTCCCTATAATTTATGAAGGGGTATCCTGGAGCTACTGCCATCCCTTAAAAGCTTTTGTAGTTCCCTATCAACTTTATAGTATTTTGTAGGAAGTGTTCTGTAGAATGTATAATAGACGTGGCAATGTCATCATTTTGAGCAGGACAGCCCTTCCCATTCGGGACACCGGCAGCCGTCTCCAGTGTGTTGCGTCCTTTTGCAATCTGTCCAACTGCGGAAGTAGATTATCTGCCATGAACTGATTACTGTTACTGCATATTAATACGCCAAGGTATTTGACAATTATCTTTTACTAAGAGGGATCTTCTGCTGGCCGGTAGGGATGGGACGGGCCGCAACAGTAGGAATAGGAGGGATTTGTCCCATTTGATTGGATACCCAGAAAAGCTGCCAAACAGTTGGCATATGTGGAGCAACCTGCTGACAGTAAAGCGGGGGTGCGTGGCGTATAGTAATATATCGTCGTGCATATAAGGAGATTTTCTCCTCCCAACCACCCTCTACCATTATGCCTGCCACCAATGGGCCGTGCCGGACCCAGACGGCTAAGGCTACAGGATCAACGCAAAAAGCATAGGGTATAGTCGGCATCCCTGTCTCATGCCCTTGTGTAGGGCAAAATGATGAGACACAGTCCCATTGACTCATGCTCCGCCAGAGGGATGGTATACAGGCATCTTATCCAGGCACAGAACCGTGGCCCAAATCCGAACCTTTCTAATACTAAGAACAGGTAATGCCATTCAATACTGTCAAACCGCTCCCATGCGTCCAATGACAACAGTCCGTCTTCCTCTTTCCGCTTGTCAGCAGTTATATGCAGAACTCCACACCGGTGCCTCAAATTAAATCTGGTACTTCAATGGGGCATAAAACTTGACTGATCGGGGTGTACTATAGAGGTTATCCCGCCACAAAACTTTGTCGCAATTGCCTTTGCCAGCAACTTAGCTTCCATATTTAATACCAAGATTGGCTGGTATGAGTAGCAGTTCAGCGAGGAAGGGGGGTGGCGGGGGGCAGCTTGCCTTTATTAGGAACGACCACTATTGTGGCCAGCCGCTGGTCCTCTGGAAGTCTGCCAACTGTCTTTGCCTCCTGAAACATGCTGAGCATAGGCTATGCCAATGGAGCAGCCACACTCTTATACATGTCGGCCGGCAGGCCGTTAAGTTTGGTGGCCTAGCTAGATTGCAAGTCTTGGGTGGCCACCTCTTGAGGAAATTGCCACCCTTCTCCGCCTAAACCGGAGAGCCCGTTATCGCCTCACACCAAAGGGGAGCCAGCAGAGCCCATGCGCTCACCCCCTCCTTCAACGCCGCATCATCGCTGCTGGGAGGTATTTCTTCAACTGTTAAGTCCTTCTCCAGGTCATTACGCACATTAACCGACAGTTCAGTGTGGCAGATGTCTGTCAGGAGTTCGGTACAGTAATTTCCAGTCCTAAATGGGTCGAAGTGGACAATGCTTCATAGTGGTCAGTGAATGCGGCTGCAATCTCACCTGTTTTATGAACCGTTCCCTGGGGCGTACAAATCTCCAGGTTCCAGCTCCTTTCCCTGTACCGTTTCGCCAACCAGGCTATCATTTCATTAGCCTTGTTACCCACATATTAGAGTTAGTTGTCTTGACCTCACTCTTGTCTGAGCCTGAGCCCTGTCCCCCGTCATGTCTAATTTCTTGTTGCTTGAACCAGATTTGATGGCCAACTAGTGGGCCAGGGATACTGCCACCCAGTACCATTGCTTCGAGCCTACGATCTCTTTTTCCAGGGCCTCAAATTTTAATGTTTGTTCCTTCCTTCTCCCCCTGCCAGGGCTTGGGCATACCACTTTATCACTGTTTTATAGGCCTCCCATATAGTACATGCGGAATTCACCATCCCCACATTATCTTGGTAGTATTTTTCCATATGCTCCCTTATCTTATCCTTACATCTTTTTATCCTGAAAGAGCCAACAGTCCAATCTAGGCAGTAATGTATTGTCTCTGCCGTGCCACTGAAGCAGCGCCTCCACAGGTGAGTGATCTGAAATACCATGTGCCTTGTTTACTGCATTCCAGAAGAAACCCACACTAGTGGTGTGTGTCAGGAGATGCTCTAGACGGGAGTACCCCCATGAAATGCAGAGTAAAAGGTAAATTGCTTTACACTGGGATTATGTTTGCGCCATATTTCTTCCAGTCCCATCCTGTCTACGAAGACTCGTAATGGCTTTGTACCTGTTCTCCTTTCTGATCTCGATACTCTACTCTATCCCATCCCCGGTACATGATGGCATTCATGTACCCCCCCACCACACCCTCCAGTAGCAGAATGCCCAATGGCATCCCCAGTAATAATGTACTCAGCACAGGTAAGGTGACGTTATGGAGTTTTGGTGGTTTATATCCTGAACAGACATTGAGGAGCATGCCATCCCACACACCGATCAGTGTGACGAATGGAAGGGAAGATTTGACTAGTATCCCCACCTCTCTGGAGTCTGATGTGAATCCTGCATGTGTGAGCATTGTCCATATCTGGCCAGGGCTTTATAATGGCCTTTAAAATGTGTCTCCTGTAACAGCACTATATCTGGGGCATGTCCATTCCTGTGTAGCTATCTATGGCTGCTGAATATAACAAAATAATATGTAAAACAATCAATGCAATATGAGAATTGAAACAATATCCTCGGTTGTCTAACTCCCTCTTCCCTAATACCCTGCTCTGTGGGCTCAAATCTCCCACCCGCCCCAACTTGCAGAGTGCCTGTCACCCCAGAAACAACATACCCATCAGTAGTGTGGGTCAGCACCGTTGAGTAGTTCCCTCCAATATACCTGCTTCAAATCCCCCTATTCAATCGGCTATTTATATATTCCGCTCATTATCTATTGAAATCCCTGGTCAGTTTCCCACCCCCACACACAAAGGTCAATTTATAAAGGATATGTGCAGACGCCTCACATATCGTAGGTATGTACACAGCAGCTCGACCCCAGTCCACAGTGTAGCGAGCATTATATAGTTGAGGGCAGCCATGTCATTCTCCTCCAACAGCCCAGTCGCTGTTCTGTGGGTCCTTATCCTCAGTCATGACCCCTTGCAGCCAGTCTCTTGGCCTCCCCGGCCGCCTGTCTCGTGGAGGTGATCGTCCATTTAACTCTAGCCATTCCCAGGTTTCTTCTGGTGTGTGAAAGTTCCACAATCTCCTCTCGTACACTATACAGAGCTTTGCCGGATATAACATCATGAATTTTACTGTATTACTGCGCAGTTCACGCTTTACGGCCTCAAAGTTCCAACTTTGGCGCTGCAGCCGCACCATGCAGTCCCGGAAGAACCGCACTACAGCATTTTCATAGTGGAGGTCTTTATGCGAATGGGCAGCCTGTAATATACCGTCTGTCCCGATAAGTCAAGATCCTGGCCATCATTGTACGCGGTGGTGCACCTGGTCTGGGTTTTGGAATAGGTGCCCTGTGTGCACGTTTTACTGTTAAAAAAGCTCGAATGGCATTTGAGGCACAGTTCTTTAAGCATTCGGTCCTCCAGGAACAGGTCAACACTTGTTTCCTCCACTCCTTCAGGAACATCCACCACCCTGATGTTGTTCCTTCAAGAGCGCCAGTCCTGGTCCCCCAGTCTCAATGCCATGTCTGCTTGTTGCTTCGTGAGGAGTTGCACTTGTTCTTGCAGTCGCTTCGGCTTATAGTGTAACTGGTTGATATTAGTTTCAGCTGCAGAGAACTTATTGGAAATTTTATGGAAATCTGCTCTCAATAAGTTCACATCTATAGTGACTGCATCGATCTTTGGTTCAGTAGCCCCTTTCTGATGAGTTATAGTCACCATGATGTCGCTTAGCGTTGGTTCTGCTGCCTCAGTCTGTTCAGGCTGTTGACTTTGTACATCCGTCCCTATCTTTGGCACAGCATATTTACCCATTGTATTAGTTTGAGCGGGATCCAGACCCTTTGGCTTAATCATGAGCCCTGCAATCCAGCGTCAGTTTGGGTAGGCTGCAGCCGATCGCAGCAGGTGTCCAGTCCCGTCCCCTGCTCAGCTCCGGTCCCCCTTCGTCAGTGCCTCTGGTAGTCGGGGAAACCTCCTCTTATGCCTCCAACTCCGGATAGCTACATAGACATATATCTTGGATTGCAGCGATGTCAGGATATCATTTCACTAGTGCCACCCAGAGCACAGAGCATAGGAGGTCCCCAAGCAGGCACCCCTGCAAGACCCCAGTCCACGGCCTCCTCCCCCGCCTCACAGGTTTCACTCCGCAATTAGGCCAAGAGTACTTGGGGTGGGGTTCAGTATGGTGTGAAACACGATATCCCAGTTCTCTGGCTTGAGTCAGTCTTTATCTCAATGGCAGGCCCCTCGTAGCTCCGCATAACGAGTCACTGCTTAACAATTGACAAGCTGTAAACACTGCACAGCTCTTTTAGTCACCACTCCGTGGTTCGCGGGTCCGGCCCGCTGGTCCATCGTGTTTATCCTTTGGCCTGATGTGCCTTCTCCCTCAGCTCTCGCCATGGGCCAGGCAGTCCTTGCGGTATCACCACCCGCAACCGATCCACTCCTGAGGCTGCACTCTATGCGGCCATGCACTCTCTGCCTCTCTGCAGGCTGCGGCTCTGCCCTCCACGGCCCCCTCACCCCAGCCCACACACCAGCCAGGGTTCACAATGCGGGACCCAGCCCACACACCAGCCAGCTCTCTGAGAGGTAGAGTCCCGCCTCTAGCCGATTTAAGAAGTAGCACATTTGGTTTCTGAATGAAATTAATATGGAGGTGGGCAAAAGAACCTCAAGGAGGAGAGTGGCCAGTGGGGTTGGTCCTAATCCTTTTCCTGATATATATATATAACCTTTTGGTCTTAATCCTTTTCCAGATGGCTCAGGAGTGGCAATAGTACTGGGCAGTAGAAGAAAAGAAGGCACAGAAGAGTGAGATTTTGTGGCATCGATCAACCCAGCCCCTATTTACATGTGCAGCTCCATGATATGATATAACCGTGCAAAATTGGGGTGTAGACATTTTGGTGTGAGCACACCCTGAGCTACCTTGCCATACTCCCTCAGGGTCTCTGTACAACTCAGTTTTGTCCAGTTCGGTATCCTGCTTTCAGAGGCTTTCTTCTATAATCGAAAAATACTGTGTGGAGGGCAAGAGAAACAAATCGGTCTATGCACCATATATAGCAGCATCACTGATTTGAACCTAGGCAGAGTTCATAGCCGCAGAATCTGCGAAATAATGGCAACAAGTTGAGCAACCCGGGCAGATCTCACATTAGGCAAGAGGCATCTTTCTACAATTTGATATACAGTAGCCTGTCCTGCAACCAGTTCGCCTATGTATGGGTTAGAGTAGAGTGCTAATCACTGAAAAAGAAAAAACACTTCAACCCCCCCATTAGGGATAGCAAGCGCTATATAATTGCAAGCCTTTTTCCCTCTTTTATCCCTCCACTATCCTTTTCAATCCAAGTAACTGACTTACATATCCACCACTCAAATGAATTTCATATTTTCACTATGCTAATTCACCACTAATCCTTCATGGGTTCCGGAGTAGCGTGCTACTCGCCAAAAATTGCTTTGACGCCTCATCAGGGGTAGTGAAGGCTATATAAATGCAATTATAATTGCAATACAATTTCTTAGGCATGAACTGTCCACAAAATATAATCATTCACAATTTGGCATGGATGCATCTGTACACAATTGCAGGGCTTTTTTACATGCTTGATTACCATGAGACAGTCATGAAGTTCTGCATTAGAGATGCTGGGTTTAGGGTGCATCATTGCACGAAGATGACGTTGGAGAAAGAGCGCCTTTTATTTGTACAAAAGTATGTTCAGCTTCTCTAGGCCGGTGCAAATGATTTAGTGTCCTATAAAACATAATTCTGGAAGGGATTTGCTATAGTGTTGTACCAGAGGATCCATTGTTTATAGTACCGAGTCATACCCAAGAAAGTCCATCACTGGACAGGGCACCTTACAGATGTCTTTTTTGAGTATAGGTGGTGCTTTCCGGCAGAGATCTTATGACCAATATAACTCACCCAGGGAAGGCAAAACTGCAGTTTCTCCTTTGACTTCTTATGCCCCTTCTTAGCCAGTTATATGAAGTTGGCTTTGGAGTTATCTAGGGTAACAGAAGCAAACAACAGATCATCAATATATCGTACTAAAATACATCCCCTGGCAAAGACCAAAGTGTCCAAACCTTTTTGTAAAGCTTGGGAAAAGTTCGGATGAGGCTTTGTAAAACCTTGGGGTATCCCCTGCCTCACAAGTTGTGATCTGTCGAATAAGAGCTTGAAGAGGAATGGACTCTTTGTGTGGTTGGTTACGGAAAACAAGGCGAAACAAACATTTGCCACTGTAAACCATTATGGTTTGGTGGGGTTACAGGAAAGGATGGTGGCGGAGTTAGGGACCACAAGGAAACTAAGGATAGCCACGCTGTTAATGACACATACATCCTGCCCAAATCTGGGACACATTGCTCTTTCACAACTTCTTTATAGTAAGAATGGATGTAGTACATCTGCTAATAATCTGCAATAAAACACCTTGTTTAATCAAGTCCACAATGGTTGAATCCCTGCCATTCCTTTTGGCTTGAGGATACTGTAGGATACATTGTAGATGCTTTATTAGGTTGCTCTTGATTTTTACTGGGTTTGTGGCGAAGCCAGGTCCCATATTAGTGGCTTCTGTGGACCATAATGTGGAGGCTACTTGAGAAAGCAATTCAGCTAGCGGGTTAGAACTATGTGTGCTATTGGTACCAGGCTGTGAATCATAAAGGGGAGTGATCCTATTGAATTAATAAGGGGCGGAATCAATCAAACTATTCCTATACACAGAAGTCCCCTTACACCATAGATTCATCATTAATTTCCTATGGCTGCATGCTTATTTCGCGCCTACCAATATCAACATATATTGGAAGTCTTATTTCACTCGTCATTCATATATATCCTCTCACTTTTATACCACAGAAGGTAACATAACATAGAAATGCCCACATTCAAGAGGCATTAGATGCTTACCTTAAATGAAACTGTACACTCAACACAAAATTACTTTTCTTTGTGAATTTCTCCATCCATAACAGACTGACAATTACTGAATATCTCTCAAACACATCTCTCAAACAATCTGATGGTAAGTCCCTTTATTTTGCTTAGATTTTACTTCTGCTTTTAGTCCAGTCTGTTTTAATCGGACAAAAGATTGGCAACTACATTCATCGAAGAATCCTTTGCCTCTTTCAAGGCCCCATCATTCCAGTTATCCTCTTTGGCCAACCCAACTTTACCAACTTATCATTTGCTTCACTTAGTACTGCCAGCGCAATAATTGATTGACACCAGCCTAGTTTGAGCTGTACACTTAGGACACACTTTACAATTCTTCATAGAAGAACTTAGGGTCTCTGATGTTGGGGAACTGTTTTTTAGTGTTCATTAATTAGAGGGGGTCTAGGGTACCTGGATGGTGAGTCTACCCCCTGAGGCATGGTTGTTCCTTAATGGAAGGAGGGTGGGTTGGGGGCCTCTGCCCTTTAACTTAAACCCAGTGTCTGGTTAATTTATCTGTGCTCCTCTGTAAACTGTCTTGGGTAACAGTGGTGGCTGCATTCTCAGTTATCTCTACACCCATCTGGGACTGAATGCGCTCTAGGCCTATCCCACTACAAAGTAGTCTTCGTCCCATCTGGCTATTTGCATGTTTCCGTCTGACACTCGGTCACCTTTTGTGTTACCTTGTGCTCCATCCACCAGCACTCCCACGGGTGCTTCCTCCTATTGATCTTTGACAGGAGCAATGACATTGACATTTGTAGTAGATATGACATTTGTAGTAGATATTGGTGTTTCCTTGTTTGATAAAAAAACAAAGACCATGATTAAGCAGTGTTTCCTCCTCTCCCCCCGACCTCCCCTCACTTCCAATCTAGCCAGTCACATCCCATGTTGGTATTTCTCTCAAACAGGAGCTATCTGACAGTCCAGAGGTCATGAAATTGAGCCCCTAAAGTTTCTAATTTCCTCATCAAGCACTCTGGTGAAGGAGTGTATCGGTACAAGACTGATCCCCCGGTATTCCACCTGTGCCTGCCAAATCTTGGTGGTTTTCCAAGGGCATTCTGGGACTGTATATAGTGATTTTTCAATTACCATGATGTGATCCAGGACCATTTTGCATTCTTCTGACAGAGGGGAGTGGTTGGGGGCAGGAGGGGCACCACCATTAATCCCAGTCAGAGTAGTGTAATTTTTTATTTTATCCCAGTCAAAGTCCTCACTTATATGTAGAAGAACGAGCTTAGGATCAAATGGTATTCTCCACCCAGTACAGAACCCAAACAAACTGCGACTCCCTTTTAGAATGGGTCCAGTTTGCTACAATCTTGCACCTAATGTAAGAGGTCTCCTTCTCCGTCCCAGCACCCGAGGTAAGAGGGCGAGACGATCACGCCCATTCTCCACACTCTTGCGTCTTGTGAGCTGTACTCGTTATAGATATTTTGGTTGGATAAGTCGTAATCTTGCAGCTATGGCAGAGTTTGAGGGGATGCTCCATCATCGGCCCCTTTCTCACACTCTTCGAAAAATGTACTCTCCCACTTGCTATGGCAAGTGAAGTTTTATCAGGGTGAGCTTTTTTAGGGCCTACTGGCCTAACAAGAGAACTCCAGTTGGGAAATAATAGGTGTTCTGTTCATTAAGAAAGTGAATGAGCAATAAAGACACCTTTAAATCTTGTTTATCTTGTCACATTTGCTGTTCATTCAAAGAGAGTGGTCAAATGTGAGCTTATGTCTTATAAATTGCTGCTTATTTTTATCAGGAACATTGGTGTTTCCTTTTCTTTCTTGGACTGCAAAGTTAGAGGATTTTGTAGAGTGAGCACAGTGCTGGCCACACAATATTTAAATCGCTTGTAAATGATCTGTATAGATATTTAAAAATATATTTCAGTAATTGGAAAAACACTTTGTTCCAAGTCTGAAATGAGGGAAACCAAGATTTTAATATGATCACACCAAATTAGAATATTTTACCTCGTGTGCAAATGATAAATATTTGCCCAAATGTCCACATATTATCATTTGTACTTTATGTAGTTTTATCAGTAAAACTGCATGTCAGTGAGAAAGTTTGTGGCCATTTGAATTAAAAATTGTCTGCATGTAAATGACCGTGTGCTATCACATCATGCTTTAGTAATATATTTATTAAAAGTGAGTGTGTTTCTATATGAACTGAGAAACATTTCTACCCCCGCCCTGAGGACAATGCTATAAGTGAACTAAGACAAGTTAGGGGTCATGTGTATCCCTACATGTTTATTATACATGGAGCAAAAGTTTAATCTATTAAATCAAACAAAATGAAAGAGTTTTCTTTTATACAGCAGACATGCTGTACTCCCATATTTGAAGATCTTATGTCATAACAAAGGAAAAATTGGACCCTAACATAAAATGTTTGCCTAGAATTACACCATTTGAGAAGAGTTAAGGGTTAAGCGCATTACAGTTAGGTGGACTAGAACATTCAAGTCACTAGACCTGCAAGTCTGTCGACAATGTTCTGGCATTTGTTTTTAGGCCTGCCTCGTCTGTGAGATCGCTCAGATCTGTCTCCCAAGCTGACTGGAGAACATGAAAGGAATCGGACAGATTGTCGATCAGGAATTTGTAAAATGTACTCACATGAATAGTTTGCCTTCAAGCAGGTTAAACTCTGGGAGGTCCTTCAGCCCTGAAATGTATGGAGTTAGTGCATGTTGGAGCTGAGAAATAGAATAAATTGTGGTGTAGGTTAAATTCGGCCTATAATATTTGGAAGGTTTTCAGTGCCATCCATTATATCACCCAGTGTTATGATCCCTATAAGATCCTCTTGCCGAAAATCCTCTAGAGCTGTCACCTGTCGCAGTGCTTCCCCCACCTTAGAGCATTGTTTGTTCTGCGAGTCTGCCAACCCACCCCATCTGTGTTAGTTTGGTTTTCCATAGTTTGATAACTAACTTACTTGTTGGTTGGAGTTCAAGCCTCTCTTAAACACCCTCCTCACCTGTATGCCAGGTCACCCTGGGTGTTGCTCCACCGTTCATTAATAATATATCATATATAGATCAGTTGACTGGGGGTGAGTGTTTGATTTGCTCAAACGCTCCGTCCATCATCCCCTTTTGTATCGCTTTGTTCGCCCTAAGTGTGGCAGGGTATGCTCAGACGTGAGTCCCTTGCTCACTTGGCCACTGGATTCAAGATAGCCTGGCTGATGAGGATTATGAATCTGAAACCGGTCCCAGGATGCTTGTTTCCGGTCCATGGAAGACATGGCTTGGCAGTTCGGGCTGGACTGTTCCCATGAGGCACAGGGTCAGACTGATTTGCATATAGCCATGTCTTAAATGGGGTGGCTGAGTGGGCTAAAGAATGGTGATGGATTTAACCCAGATCAGTTGACTGGGGGTGAGTGTTTCATTTGCTCAAACGCTCCGTCCATCTTCCCCTTTTGTATCGCTTTGTTCGCCCTAAGTGTGGCAGGGTATGCTCAGACGTGAGCCCCTTGCTCACTTGGCCACTGGATTCAAGATAGTCTGGCTGATGAGGATTATGAATTCGAAACCGGTCCCAGGATGCTTGTTTCCGGTCCATGGAAGACATGGCTTGGCAGTTCGGGCTGGACTGTTCCCATGAGGCACAGGGTCAGACTGATTTGCATATAGCCATGTCTGAAATAGGGTGGCTGAGTGGGCTAAAGAATGGTGATGGATTAAACCCAGATCAGTTGACTGGGGGTGAGTGTTTGATTTGCTCAAACGCTCCGTCCATCATCCCCTTTTGTATCGCTTTGTTCTGCGAGTCTGCCAACCCACCCCATCTGTGTTAGTTTGGTTTTCCATAGTTTGACAACTAACTTAGTTGCTGGTTGGAGTGTCGAGCCTCTCTTAAACACCCTCCTCCCCTGTATGCCAGGTCACCCTGGGTGTTGCTCCACCGTTCATTAATAATATATAGGTGCGAAGTCCTATACTTTTTCAACGTTGGCCGCTGCAATGCCTCCTAGTATGTGGACTTAAAGAATTTTGATAGGGCTATGCAGAGAAATCTCGATTCCACAGAATGTCTTGCTGAAGATCGAGGATATGGAATGTGCATGGTCCTGTGAAATCGGTGTCAGTTAGGAAGATTAAAACATCAACTGCATACAATGCCACTCTGTCGGACACTCCCTCACCCCATTCAAATCCACATATTTGTGTTCACTTAATCTAAGCCATACTACCAGTGGTTCCACAGTGATGGAGACAACAAACCTGACCCCCCCCCTCCCCCCGCCCTACTGTATTCGGAGATGGCCTCAGAACGGTCGCCCCCACCCGTACCACAGCAGTGAGATTTGTGTAAAGCAGTTTTATATAAGCAGTGCGTTAGTCACGAAGTGAAGGAGGGCGCAAACAGGTATATCCTATTTACAGAATCAAAGGCCTTTTCCATATACTAGGTGATTTTAATGTGTAGGCAGAGCTCCCTAATAATGCCAGGCTGCATTTTTTATCGGCATTAAACCTCTTAATAGGTTGCCGCCATTACACATCAAGATGTTCCCATGCTTGATGAGGGCTCTGATGTGTGCAGACCTAGTTCACCGAGTTTTGGATAATCGTTTCCTAGTTCAATTTAGGATTAAGGTGCAAAGGAGAAGCATGTCTGGAAGAGGGGTTAATAGTAGTCCCACATTTCTATATCCACGGGTGAAATATAAATATATATATATATTTTTATAGCCCATTTTATAGGGTTTTAATAAGCAAACCGATAACAACAGTTCATGATATAGGGACCATCACTGCTTGGCATATACCATGCATGATATGAGGAGAGGTCCGCTCTTACAATACTTTTGAATAGTAATACATCCAGAACAGTAATTCAACGAAGTAGCTCTCCATATCCCTTTCCCGCTTACTAACCCAGTAGGCCCAGCCATTTACCCCACAATTGTTTGTATTCGGCCGGACATCCCGTGTCACGTACACCGGCTGTTCATGTGTGGTGCACCAATCCAGTCCTGTGCGCCACTGGGAAATTGTAGGGTGGGTGGGGCTCTTCCATCTAGTCACTATGTCCCTTCTGGCCACCATGGTGGCCATACCCAGAAATGCTTTGTTGGCACTGGAGCCTCCTCTGCCTTCCAGCACCCTTAGGAGCAGGACTTGGTCGTGAGTGGAACCTCCCAACTCTGAGCCCCATTCATTTCACCAAGCACCTCCGCCCAGTATTTCGATATGAAAGTGCAGGACCAGGTCATGTGATAAAAGTCTCCGGGTACCTCTGCACATCGTGGGCAGCTCGCAGTTTGAACATACCCCGCTCGGTGTAACCTTGTTGTGGTGAGATATGTGCAGGGAAGGTAGTAGAGTTAGTTCAGACTCAGCCTGGCCGAGATGGTGATCACGTGGGGGGCAATCAGGGCATCCCGCCAATCCTCGTCCCCCGTAGGGCCCAATCATCGTTCCCATTGGGCTTGCAAACGATCTAATGTGGTGGGGGAGTTATTGACCACGGATTTGTAGATCTGGGAGACCCTGCCCCTCCCCAGCTCTTCCATAAGGAGCTTAGCCTCTAAAGGAACGAATTCAGGAAGAGTGGTACCCCTGGGATGCACATCATGATGGCATGCCGAATCTATTGGTATTTATAAAATTGCGAGATGTTGAGGGAGAACGTGATCTGCAGATCTTGAAAGGTACAGAGTTGACCTCCCTTCCAAACATCACCAATCTGAGTGATACCAATAAGGTCCCCTTTTGGAACCCCTCCAGCCTCTCCACGTCTCCTATCCATTTACCCCACCGCAAAGGTAGTGTGAGTTTGGTTTCCCATCGCCACGGGTTTACTGTAGCTCTGAGCGCCAAGCAGGGATGAACGCTCTAGCCCCAGCAGGGATAGTGTATGGGATTGGCGATCCATAAAGCATTGCTTAGATCTGTGAGAACCCCCAGAGTTTCCAATTCTAGTTGGTAGAACTAATCATTAATCGCCAAGAGGCGTGCATCCATGCAATACAGAAAGAGGTTGGTCATTCCCATCTCACCGTCTTACGGAGCTTTTTGGCAGTGGGTCAGTGCCAGTCGCGGTCTTGAGATTCCCCAGAGGAACAAGGTTGTCATTTTATCCAGGGCGTTAAAACATTGGCACGGGAGATGGAAAGGTGTATTCTGTAATACCTATAGGAATCCGGGGAGTATCTTCATCTTGTGTAAGGCCATTTTCCCCATCGGGTTCAAAGGGAGAGCCTGCCATTTCTGAAGGTAATCTTTGGTCTTATTTAGTAATGGGGCAAGGTGAGGGACCAGGTTAGCTCTGGGTGGATTGCCATCCAAATCCCCAGGTAGCGAAAGGTAAGGTGTCTGATTGGAATATTTGTTTGCCAGTCCAGCAATTCTCAGGAAACGTGTAACGGAACCAGTATTGATTTGGCCGGGTTGAGCCTCAGGCCTGATGCTTCCCCTAAGAGTTCTAGGATGCGCAGATAGCGGAGGCCCGTACGAACTAACTGGATATGCCATGAACAGCAGCATGTCATCCACTTATCAGGCGATATGTTCTTCATGGGATGAGTTCCAGCGCCATCCATGGTTTTGGGCATCGATCTAATTAGTCATGCTAGTGGTTCTATTGCTCATGCAAAAAGTAGGGGGGAGATGGGGCAGCCCTGCCTCGTTCTTCAGCAGATAGGGAATTCTTCTGAAAGAACCCCGTTGATCAGGACTGGGCCGATGGCTTGGAGTATAACACCTTTTCAAACTCTCTAAAGTACGGGCCAAAGCCTGCTCGGATCAACATGGCTTCGAAGTAGCGCCAGTCCACAGTGTCGTAGTCCTTCTCAAAGCCTATCAGTAATAGGGCTAGGTATGGTGGGAGGAGATGACGGTGGGCCAGGCCACGTGCAGGCGTCTTAGGCAATGCCTTGTACTATATTGTGGTACAAAAGGGGGTGGTGATGGACGTACTATGTTGTGGCATGAACCTGCACTGGTCAGGATGTATTAAGGTGACAAGTATGTTCTTGAGGCGGGCAGCGAGGATCGTGGCATACATTTTGACGTAGTTTGAGCAAGAAGTGGAGGGAGTCTGCGCTTTAGGGATGACCACAGTTGTAGCCATGCCAGTGTCTCGTGGAAAGCCTCCCCTCTTCACCGCCTCCTCATACAAAGTCTGAAGCTGTGGTGTCAGGATTTCCCTCATCGCCAAGTAGTACTCTGCTGGGTAGCCGTAAGGGCCTGGAGTCTACCCATAGCCAGCTCCAAAATTACTTGGCTTATCTCCTCCTGTGAGATGGGTTGGTCAAGCATCTAAATATCCGCCTCAAGCAGCCGCGGAAATGGAGCATCCTGCAAGAAGTTTGATTCGGAATCCAAGCCCGATATCAATGCTCTAGAGTAATGGCGTTTGTAGTAAAGAGCAAATGTCTGGGCTATCGCCTCAGATGCCTGTTGAGTGATACCCTCTGCATCCATGATTTTGGGAATTATCTGATTAGCCAAAGAGCGAGACGCCAGCCAGTAAAGGAGCTTACCATTTTTGTCCCCCCCCATCCGTAGACACTGGCTGTGGAGGACCTCCACATCTGGCCCATTCTAGGGAGATTTGAAGAGTTTCTTTGAGTATGAGTTGGAGCTGGCAGAATTTAATGTCTCCTGCTGCTGTGACCATGGCCTGTTCCAACCGGATTGCCTGGGCTTCCAGTTGGGAGAGGTGTTCTTCCCGTGCCTGGTGTATCCTTTAGATATAGCCCTTGGCAAAGCCTCTGATAGTGGCCTTACTGGCAGTCCATAGCATGCCTGGTGATTTGACCGTGCCCTTGTTACGTTGGAAGTATTCTCTAAGTTTGTGTTATATAGCATTTTTGCATTCTTTATGTTGTAGGAAACAGGCATTAAGTCGCCAGATAGGACGAAGAGCATCAGTAGGTCCCCCCAGGCCCATGAGTAAGGGTGAATGATCTATATTCCCCGGGCAAGTGTTTGGATGTTTGCTACAAGGCGACAGTCGGGGCGGGCATAAACAGGATACATGAGTGGGTGTGATGGGCCGCAGGCGTATGGGTGTACTGACTGCGGCGTGGATTCCACGTTCTCCAGACATCGCTTAGGCCAAGTTGGGAGGCCCAGTCCGTGAGTCTCTTGGCGCCGGAGCGTCGACGAGAGGAGGGGACGCCGGTAGCATCTCAGACCTGGTTCATGACTGCATTGAAGTCTCCTCCGAGCACTGTTAGTCCCTGGGGGAGAGACTACAGCAGAACTGCAAGCCCATGGAAGGAGGGCTTGAGGACTGCTGGGGGAATGTAGACAGTGAACAGGTTGAAGATTCGTGTGTCCCCACCACCACACACTTTTCTGGTGAGTGCCAGAAAACGTCCTAGGGGTTTGTGTTCTCCAGAGTAACTACGTATGGGAAGGAACGGCATATAAGGATTGCTACTCCTCCGGACCCCCATGTGAATCCAGCATGGAACACCCTGTCCAACCCTTGTCGGGGTAGGAATGGGCAGTGAAACCTAGGTTTCCTGCAGTATAAGGACGCTGGCGGCAAACCGGTGTGAAAACTTGAAGATCGCAGAGCGCTTCACCTTGTCCAGGAGTCCATTGACATTCCAGGAGCGGATACGCAGGGGTTCCAGGTCAAGGTGGGGTGTCTCTATCTTTAGTATTAAATCGATTTTATTGGCCAAGCACGAAGCAAGACAAAACAGAACACTGGCTCCTACAACCCAGCGGGCTGACTAACATTTGATCAGACCATGGCAACGAGACCAGGAATGAAAGCATACCGACTAAAAATTTAACACAGGCCGCGTGGTAAAGAAGGGAGAAGGGAATTGCTTCCCATCGAGTGGGTAGCCATATGGTCCAGTGTGCTGCCAGGCATGCGAGCAGTAGTAGCCGGCAGCGGGTGCTATCTTTAGAGGGACTGTGAATGCTGATCTGGGGCGCTCTCAGGCCTGTGCTTGTTAAGACCATGGCCGGAGAGTAATGGCTTATCTCTGGTCCAAGGTCAGTGTGCGGGTGGTGTAAAAATGTTGTGTGTCGTGAACAACAGGGAAAAATAAAACCAAAGCATGCAAGCAAATCCTCAAACTGTCCTTGCAACTATTCCCCCCTCCCCATACTTCTTCCCTTGAAGCATCTGTCTCCCTAACAGTAAGAACTAGAACAAGTTCAACCAGTGTGGTGTGAGGACAGAGTGGCGTACCCTTCCATATTATAGGATTCAGAAATGTTCAGGAGTCCGGAATTCGTTATGGCCAGCAAGGCTGATGTGAGGCTGCTAGCATTACCTTTGGGAGCATCAGTTCATAATGCTGGACTGCAAGAAAGATCTGTGTCTCCGGCTACTTCCATCAGTGGGGTTGGGGATCGACTCCGGGGTGTCTGTTCACCCAGCTTCAGTTCCTGCAAGAGATCTTGTGGCCTCTCCTTCACATGAGAGCCAGACGTACTTCTTGCAGTCTCTCTAGACGATGAAGATGTCCTCCTTTGTGCGTTGGGTCCCCGCCTGAACCGGGTGCGCCTCGGCTGCGGTTTTGCTGCCCTTCCTCACTTTGCCACAGGTTTCAAGCCAGCCTGGCTGATGAAGGGTGTTGCCCAGAAACCGGTCGCAGGATGCTTGTTTCCGGTTCAGGGAAGACCTGGTTTGGCAGTTCGGGCTGGACTGTTCCCATGAGGCACAGGGTCAAGACTGATTTGCATATAGCTGGGTCTGAACTGAGGTGGCAAAGTGAGTCAAAGCATGATGATGGATTCAACCCAGATCTGTGACTGGGGGTGAGTGTCTGAAAAGTTTCAGCGCTCTGTCTATTATCTCCCTTCCCTTTGCGGCACTAGGTTGCACCTGTGTGGGGGACGAGTAGACTGCTCCATATGGGTCTGGGAGGGAGGCAGTTTTGCAGCTTTGTCTTTGCCCATGTTTTGGCAACGTTTTTACCCTCTCAATTACCCTTGCGGGTCTGAGTCAGTCAAGGCCAGCATATGCCGGGGGTCTGGGGACACTTGGGGTTGCCTCTCACTTTACTCCTTCAGCCCTGCTTCAGGTGACCTTCAGGGCCTTCCTCCTGGGCCCAGGCCTTCAGAAAGTGGCACTTTGCATGGCGAGGGCAGAGTCTCATTCCTGGAGCCCCAAGACTGCCACACCACCCAAATCACTTTTTCTCCAACAGCCACTGCACCTCCCCAGCTTTTTTTCTTGGCTTGCGCACAAATGTGACCCTCTATGCTGTTTGAGAACGTTCCTCAAACAGCATAGGTAGATGATAATTTTATGGACATTTTAAGATCTTGGAACCGACTCATCGAGCATTCGAGTGAGCACTTACAATAAGAGCCCTCTTGAGTGGGCTACTTCTGCTCTAGACACTGTGCCCCGACTTCAGAGCCCCCAATTTGTCCATCTGCCCTTTGTTATACTGCTCCCTTGAGAGAAGCCAAAGGTGGCTAAAAAAGCTAGCCAGTTGTTCCCTGGAGGCCAAATCTGAGCTCAAGTTTGCTCTAAAATCTTATAAAAAGCTGGTACAATTGACCTAGGATTATTTATTTGCAGATAAGATTATGGGACCTTGCAACTCCTCCAAAGAGATTTATTTAGTTGTTTGTTCCCCGTCATGCATTGTTCAGACCTTTGAGCACACAAAGCAATTGTGGGATGTACTGTCCAACTTCTTTGAGGAGAAAATCTCCAAGATCTGAGAAAATATGGGATCTTTTCCTAATGCTCCTCGCTATGTGGTCTGGTTAATCCACTCTGATGTAGAGTCCTGTTTTTCCAACTTTGATCAGTTAACTTACCAAATGTTTATGAAATTGGTGAGTTCATCATCTCAATCACCTCTGCGTTACTCTGTGTGTTAGGTCTCCACTCACATACTGCACTGATAGACTCCTTCATTCAATAGGTATTCACACCCAGTCAACAGATCTGGGTTTAATCCTTCAGCGTTCTTTAGCCCACTCTGCCACCCTAGTTCAGACATGGCCATATGCAAATCAGTCTGACCCTGTGCCTCATGGGAACAGTCCAGCCGGAACTGCCAAGCCATGCCTTGCCTGGACCGGAAACAAGCTTCCGAGGACCGGTTTCTGGCATTTCAGCCGTCTTCAGCCTGGCTTGCTTGAATCCAGTGGCAAAGTGAGCAAGGGACTCACGTCTGAGCATACCATGCCAACTTATGGCGAACAAAGTGGTACAAAAGGGGGTGGTGATGGACGGAGCATCTGAAGCAATCAAACACTCATACCTAGTCAACAGAACGAGGCCATATGCAAATCAGTCTGACCCTGTGCCTCATGGGAACAGTCCAGCCCGAACTGCCAAGCCATGCCTTGCCTGGACCGGAAACAAGCTTCCGAGGACCAGTTTCTGGCATTTCAGCCATCTTCAGCCCGACTTGCTTGAATCCAGTGGCAAAGTGAGCAGGGGACTCACGTCTGAGCATACCCTGCCAACTTATGGCGAACAAAGTGGTACAAAAGGGGGTGGTGATGGACGGAGCACCCAGTCAACAGAACGAGTTCTGTTTACTGGGTGTAAGTGTTTGATTGGTTCAGATGCTCCGTCCATCACCACCCCCTTTTGTACCACTTTGTTCGCCATAAGTTGGCAGGGTATGCTCAGACGTGAGTCCCTTGCTCACTTTGCCACTGAATTCAAGCAAGCCGGGCTGAAGACGGCTGAAATGCAAGAAACCGGTCCTCGGAAGCTTGTTTCCAGTCCAGGCAAGGCATGGCTTGGCAGTTCGGGCTGGACTGTTCACATGAGGCACAGGGTCAGACTGATTTGCATATGGCCATGTCTGAACTAGGGTGGCAGAGTGGGCTAAAGAACGGTGATGGATTAAACCCAGATCTTTTGACTGGGTGTGAGTGTTTGATTGGTTCAGATGCTCCGTCCATCACCACCCCCTTATGTACTACCTTCTACAGAGGGGACATGGGAGACAAGTAATTTTTTTGCCATCAGGTCTGGCTAATCCTAATTCAGTGTTTGATTCATTAATAAACCAGGTTTCCATAACAAATAACATGTCCAGTCTAACTGAAAACACTGTCAGGTTAGTCTCTACCGCATGTTTTACCAGTGAGTTGGCATAAAAATGCCCTTGTGTTAAAAGACCACTGATTGAAGATGCAGAGAATGTAACCACTCCTACGTTAGTTGGAGTAGCATTTCCACCACATTCACAGGGGAATAGGCACTGGAACTGTTAATTGAGTAAAGGAGGACAACGCAATCTGATTCTACCTTTTAATAGCTGCTTCCTTGAATAACTCAATGGACTTACTTGAGGTTGGCTGAGCACAGTAACAATGAACATGTGATTTTCTCCTGGTGGGTGATGAAACGTGTGGAGGGAGCACCTTGCATTGTTAGTGGTGATGTCTATACTGAGGTATTCGCAGGAACGAAGGTATATTGTGTGTGATTGTTTCATAGAGAGTAAGACTCTGTATATTCAGGTTAGTCCATGTCCTGAGCGGTCTAGTCAAATGATGTCATGAATGGAGCGGTTGGGGATGGGGGGGTGAACTAGAGTGTCTAGGATAGGATTAGAGGATTCATTCAACCAGGTGTCAGTGAGCATGGGGATGTCTAGGTCCAAGTATACGGTCAGCTATGTCAGTTGAATGCTTCACAGCAGTTTAGCAACGCACATTTCAGGGTTGTTTTAGAGGTGGTCGAAGACATATGTGCGATGGTATCTTTTGTGAGGTTTGTTATGTTAATAAACCCAGTGCTACGGTAGGATGTTCTGATAGGGTGGGTGATAATAGTCTTGATTTGTGTAGCAGGAAGAGTGTGAACGGCAGGAGCAAGGTTGCAGGTATCAAGGAGGGAGAGTATGTTGTTGCTTGATACATGTCTGACTAGCCTATTGGCCTGGGAGAAGTGATTAATGATGGGTGTGGATCTCCAGAAAGGTCTGAGATCTATGTGTAAGCAGAGATCGGATCAGAGTGATAGTTGGGGATTAGGGAATTGTTAGTCTGGAGGTGAGTTAGGTGTGAGGACCACTTGAGCTCAAGGTTGGAGGTGATACAAACTGGTTTGAGAATGTCAGCTCAATTGCAGCTCAGAATTTCAAGAGGTTTTTGGGAGGTTCTTAGTAGGGGAAGGCAATGGAGTGTAGAGGAATAGCAGAGCAGTTGGGGGAGCTGGCATTAGTGAGGATCATTGTCTGAGGCTTGGTAGTGGGTGGTTGGGGGGTGGGGGATGAGTTGGTCCTGCTGATGGGGGTGTGGGAGCAGGGGACTCCAAAAGGATGGAAGGTGGTGCTGTTGGATTGGTGTATAAGTGGGGGAGTTTGGTTATCTTTTATTATCCTGGAAACTACTGAACAAATTTACACCAATTCGCAATAGACCAGGAGCTACCTTTCTGCCAAATTTGGTGTAATTTCATTCAGTGGTTCCGGCTATAGTCATGTCTAAAATTTATTTAGGAAATTACATGGGGAAAACTCATTTTTATCAGCCCCCGCTTGACGAATCACCCCAAAACTTTCAACACAGCAGCTGAACAGACTGTCATACAAATTTCTAGAATTTGTGAAGATTAGTCAAACTGCGCCAAAGTTATTGACAACACAAAGAATGCTTTTCCTATGGAAACTAGTTCATATATATATATATATATCTCCATCCATCCATCATGACACTGACAAGACCTAACCCCATTTAGAGGCCTCTACCCCTCTAGGGGAGCCGGGATAACGAGGATTATCCTGAGGGAACTCCATTGCAAGAAATAATTGCAGTAAGTCCTTCCATTTTTTTCCCATGCAAAAATCAAGGCAGATTGGCAAAGCTCTCTCACAGCTGTCTGAAACTAACCGCTGTTGCGTGGGTCCTGAAAGCTATCAACGGCTTCCCCAAAGGCTTTTACAACTCCCCAGACTGATACCCCCCTACATGACCCTTTTGCTCTTCTCAGAAGAGGGGTAGCTTCTAATCAGCTGATGGTGAATTGGCAGCAAAGGAGGCTATCTTGCATCTATCCCATGGGTTTTGTTATCAGCGTTTTCCTGTGGAGAAAAAAGACAAAGGTCTCTGCCTAGTAATAAACCACAGAGAATTCAAAAGGTTGCCTAGTATATCACTCCTTCAATATAGAGGGGAGTCCACTCTTCAGGGATATTTTGTGTTTGGGAGATTGCTTTGTATGTTTAGACCTCAAGGACACATATTTGTTGGTCCCGATATTCAAGCCCCATCGCAGATTTCTGCAATTTAGTTCATTTGGAGAAGTTTCAGGTGTTTGAGTTCAAAACTCTTCCTTTTGTAAAATCCCGGCTCTGATTAATAAAATATAACATTTTACATTGCGTATACTACGACAGGGCCTGACTACATAAAATGGGTAGGGCAGAAAATCTGGTGTGTCTCCGATACCAAACGGAAAGGGCAGTACACACACTATGGGAGTGTTCAAGGATACAGGAATACTGGAGAGATATACTAAGTGAACTTGAGAAAATAATAAGATACTATACAGCCTGATCCTAAATATATACTCCTGGGTGTGCCAACTAAGGTAGACCTCCCCAGGGCCAACCGATTTTTGCCAACCTGTGCCTGATAGTAGCCAAGACAGATATAGCGAGGAAGTGGTGGCTGTCAGATACACCAACTGTTAAGGAATTAATAAAAGCCATGGACCTCTACATGGTAGCAGAAAAGTCACATATAAGGTGCAAGGGTGCCAGAGGAAGTTTTGTAAGATATTGACCCCATTGTTGGAATACTATGATAAAGAACTGGAAGAAGACATACCTGAACCATGGCATATGTGCTATGGTCTGGGACCCGGGGCAAAGGTGGGATTCGGGAACAGTTTTGGGTGTCATGAAGTATGCCAAGGCTGTGCAAATGAGGGTAAATATTGTCAAATCTGCTCTACTGGCCGATCATTCTAACATTGTTTTTGTAACACCAGATGTAAACAACGATGTGCTTGCTGTGTCATGTATTCCCAGACAATTAACCCCTTCCACGCTCATGACGAGCTGGGCTCGTCATGAAGTAGCCTGCTGCTACACTGATGACGAGCCCAGCTCGTCATGTTGTGTGGGATTGACGATTTCTCAGCACAGCAGGGGAATATGCTGAGCATCCATGGGGTTAATAAAGGTAAATAAAAAAACCTCTTCCCTTTGGTATTTTGTCAGCAGAATGATCTCTTATGACGGACCTGAAACCGGTTAGGGGATCACTCTGGATGCAAGCCATTTGCCTTACAGTATACCTAAATGATATCCTTATCATGTATGAGCCCCAGGAGAGCTTGGAACCAGCCATGCCGAACTTCTGAAGACGAACAACGCTACAACAGTATCACAAGGAATCCTGATCCAAAACGACAGTGGACCACTCGTTGTGATTCAAGAACAGGAGAAAACAAGACCATAGATAAGGGACAACAGGAACCACAGCTCACTAAGGATTATGTCTGGGTGATCAAAGAACCAAAGACCTATATGATCAACAGAAAAAATTAACGTACCAACAGTGGAAACTCCTGCAATACAACATTCCAAAAAAGAACCTCAGTGCCCTGAAGAAACTCCTTGGTAAGGAGTGAAACGCGTTGGCTGAACTCGTGATATTTCGTATTGATAATATGTATTTTAATGGATAAAAATAAATAAAGGACATTTTCATACTTATTATACTTTGGACTTCTATTTTTGGTGCGCCCCCAACAACGTAAAAAACTATTTGATTGATCTGGAGAACACAGCGACGCCAAACAGCAGCTGGTGTCGGGGTTTGGCAGCACAGAAAAAAAGATACTTGGAAAAACTGACTTTTTTGGAACTGGAGTTTAGGTGCGGCGATCTTAGGTCCGCTGCTGTTCTTTCATAAACATGTATGAGCCCCAGGAGAGTCTGACCTAGCAACTGAAGAAGGGAGTCTGTCTCTTGGACGGTCTGCCATTTTCAACAGGCAGAAATCCACATTGATCCCACTTTAGGCGGTAAAATTCCTAGGGCTGGTCATAGACCAGGTCAGGGCCACTTTAAGCCTCTTTTCCTAGAAGATTGCCAGAATACTCCAGGAGGGCTCTGTCCAGACCCAGAATGTCACTAAAACAGTTCTTGAGAATAGCTGGCCTCTTCTCATCCTTGATACAGGTAATTTTCCCGGTCCCTCTCCACTAACGAGCCCTCCAGAGACTAAAAGCTTCACGCTTTGGATGAGGCCTCACTTATTGTGAATCAGTACTTTTTTCTGAAGTGGCCAAGGATGAGATCAGTTAGTGGTTGGCACATATGGAAGTGTGGATTGAGAGGGCCTGTTTGAGATCTGACCTGGCACTGGTTCTAGTCAGATGTCAGCAGAACAGGCTAGGGGTGCAAGATGTGGAAAATGATCTACAGAAGTGGGATGGTGAGAACAGGAATGCAAGTTACACATCAACTGCACGAACCTCATGAGTGGGTCCTTTGCAATCAAATGGACTGAAGAGAGAGTACTATGTTTTGTATTACATAAGATAGACAGCATCTCCTCTGTGCCAAACATGAACCATCTGGGTGGAACGTAGGCTTCTTCTGACCAGTAGCCGAAGTCTTCTGGCACTTCTGCCTATAGAATCAGGTGTCAGTGAACATGAAGTATCTTCCCTTAAAGAAGAATATTGTGGTGGGCTGGAGCTTAAAATATCTACAGAATACAAGCGTGTGGAAACTGGATCCTTAAGTATTCCATGCCCTGTATCTGACATGAGGGCCTTTTTTGTCTGATCTGTTCACATCACAGCCAGATCAGCAAATCAACAATTACTTCAGCTGGAGACTAGATCCGCATGCAGCGGCGACCAACACCTTTCTTCAGAACTGTAGCTAGGAAAACGGTTATGTGTTCCCACCATTTGCCATGATCAGAATAACTTTATCTTAGGTAAGTAGATATAAGGCCGATGCTGTGATTGTCGCTTCTATTTGAAGGTCTCAAGTTTGGTATCCAGTTTTACAGAATGCATGCAAACAGCATTTGTGAATGCCTGAGTTTACATTTGTTGGTACATTACAGCCGAGAATTGACTGTCCCAATGCTAATTTAATAGGCTTCCTCCCTCCATCACACCTTTATGAAGCTGTAGTAATGTGTATGAAGTAAATGCATGGCACTTGATTTAGGTTTTTCCCCCCCTCATTTAAGACTGTGTTAAAACGGTTTAAAGCCAAGAATGACTGTGTTAGGACAGTCCGAACATTGTCATAAACTGTAACGTATCCTTTAATTTAAGACCATCATGTCTACTCTGATTTAAGCCTGGGATAAAAGATAATAAAAACAGAAATATTAACTTGTGTTTTTTTTTTTGTTCTGTACTGACCTAAAGTTTACAGTGTGTCACTCCTGCTTCCACCTAGTATTAAAAATGTTTTTCTCAAAGTTGTGCTTTGATGCCACTGTAAAAGATGCCTGGTGAAGTTGAAAAGGCACAGATCCAGAATGGCGAAACACCTCTGCCCTGTTTAATCTCTAAACCAGTGTGGCAAAATATTAGGGGAATGTATGGATAAGTGGAGAGCTGTATTCTATTTTAAGGAGAAAATATTCTAGTTGAAATAATCCTTTCTACTGGTATCGCCTAATTGGATTGTTTACCAAAGAGCAGGGCAGTAGAGGTTCATGAGAAATGTACCCAGTGGAAGCGAAGCAGAGAATTTTGAGTGGAGCACAAAGGTAATTGGGTCTGCGATTCCAGACACTCCTGGAATTCCCAGAAACAGACCAGGCAGTAACTTTCCTATGGTGATATGGGCCCACCCAGCAGGTAGGAAGTTCAGCAGGACATCTTGGGAATGGGTTCTTGCATTGGTGAGGACCCCAGTTGAGAATCCTAATAATACAGTTTCAGACCGGGAGATCAGTATGATCAGTATGATCTTGGTGGAAGCAGGGGCAGACTAGCAAACAGCAGTGTTCACGGCGCTTGACTAACCAAAACTTCAGCAGAAACCAAAGAAAGTTATGTAAGTACAGGTAGGAAGAAAGATGTATGTCCAAGAGAAGAATTTCCAACCTGGAAATGAAGAGGGCTCTGTAGGCACCAATGAACATGTTCTTCTCAGGAAGGAATGGGAACTGAAGCGGTTAAACACTGTCACATAATATTCAAACTGATGGAACTGAAGAGTGAATTGTTGTCCATTGGAACTCTACGGCAGACGTTTGTTCTCACAGTGTGGTCTGCAAGCAGCTATCCTCTTTCACTGTTGTGTTTCACCTCGACACTGCCCCAAACCCCAGTTCAAAAACAGAGTACCCCAGCTTTGGGCTCCAGATTGTGTTCACACGCTGATGTACCTACAGTGAGAGTGGGAGCTGGTGTTTGCCTTATTACTTACTGTGCATTCCTGCAATTGTGATTTGTGAACTCTGTGTGGCTTCACTTCTATCTCTGTCTCTCCCTCCCCCTATTTTTATGTCTCTCCGCAGCCAGCATCTTGAGCATGCAGGCAGCAGGGAATGACCCCATCACGGACACTTCACTGCACCTCTCATGCTTCTGTGAGGTCCTGGAAATGATCCTGCGTAAAGGCCTGATACGTGAGTATGTGATTCTTCTGGAGATTGATGGGTTGGGGGAGAAAAATGCCCCTTTCAGGTATCTGAATGAAGTGTTGGCGTCTGTTTATCTTTGAGTTGTCTGCAGTCATTTGTTGGGATTGTGAAGGGCATACTGTGCTGTGCATTTTGAGTACATCTACTGGAGACTAGAGTGGCATGCGGGGTGCCCTTTATCATAGCGTTTTGCAGAGGGTTTCTGGGGAGAGCAGACTGCCATTCTCATAGTTTCGCAAGGAAACACCTGGTGAGGTGAGAGGGGAGTGAATGCTGCCCTTCCTCAGTGTTCTATTCTGGAATCGGCACAGTGTTTCAGGGGTAGAATTTTGTAAAACACTTATTGTTTAAGGGACTGGATGCTTCAGAAAAATACTTGTCTGATAAAAATAAATTGACTTGTCCCTTTTGGTGCTACTCAGTGAGTTGACAAATTATGGTCTCATTCCTATTATATCAAAGCTCTGATAATAGCTTCCCTGATTTTTGGGGCTCACATTATATCAGGAGTTAGATTATAGCAAGGCTCTGATTTGATCACATTTCTATAACTCTACCTACAGTGGCCTTAAAGTAAGGAGGGAAATGGGAATTCCAGGTTTGGAATGCCATAAGACTCTTTGCAAACCCACAAAATAACATGTACAAGGGTATTCACTGACCTCTCTCCAGTCGTTTTTGACCTGGGAAAGGTTGGAAATGTACTCCTAACAAAGGCATGAGCAAAACAAATCCCAGGGTGGGCAAAATAATGGGGTTAGAGAAAGTGAATATGCACTACTCAGCTGATTTTTGCATGAGTGTATATTGCATGTATATTTGCACATAAGAAAATTGAAGTAACAAACGTTTGCTAGGAAACTATTTTAAGAACTACTTCTGTAAACTCATGCGAATTCCTGAAAGTTGGAAATTTACACCAGTGTAAGGACATACACCTGCTGATTCACTTTTTGTGACTTGCTTTAAGAAGCTGGTCCCTATTTTATTTTTATGTTGCTCATGTAGATTTTACACTACTTATTCATTATTATGTCTTTTTTTAATATACTGGCATGCACGAAGCACATTTTACTAAACGATGCTCCAGGTAAATTATATTTAAAATTGCTCAATAGTTTTACAAAACATTTCTGCTATTCATTGTTGATTTTTCATTTTGAAATTAAACAATCACATCTTGCTTTCACATTTATACATGTATATGCATATAATGAGAGCATTCTGGAACAATTGAAAATAACCTCAAATTGTTAAATTTTACAAACTTCTATGTGAAGTTGTTCAAATCGCATAGGCGAGACCTGTTGCCTTTGCCAGTGCTTGTTAGATAAGTTGATTACATCTTGTGGCTAGATATTTTGGGAAGAGATATATTGAGGTTCATTTTAGGGTATTTACAGGGTTGGGCCAACATGAAAAACTAACCTATGAAGTGATTTTATCAGAAAGAGGCTGCTTTATATCCGTGGTATCCTATGAATTTTCAATAAATAGCACCATCTGGTACGTTATGGAATCCTATTTCATCTATTGGAGATGGAAAATGCATGGTTAAAGTGTTGCAATGGGCTAAGCATAGCGGAAACCTGTGGTGGTAGTGCACCCAAATAATCAAAGGAAGTTTGGATTCTAGTTAGATTATATCCAGGGGTTCTATATTAACAAATAATTCAAATTGTCATTACCTGTGCCAAAAGATCAGTTTATACCACCAAGCCCTCTCGAAATATTGTATTGCAATTTTTATTATGGGCAGAATATTCTTATAAATGATTGCACCTTATGTCCAATCCAATCCAAAAGTTCTTTATTTCGGCCCTTAAGACCATAAAAGATGCAATAAAACACATTTAAAATCACATGTTAACATACAATATAAAATCAATGCAAGGAAGCAGAAACTACTTGATTCAATATATGTGAGGTACCATTCACTGCAGTTCCTTTCATGGTTATGGATTACCCTTTCAATATTTTTTTCCTTTTCAGCCAAATAGCCATTAAATACTTGGATAGTGCAAAAACAATATAGTGCATGGTACTTGTCTTTAGAATTCTATACGATTGTAAACAGTTTCTGAAGCCTAGATTCCTGCACAAGGGTACTAGCCAGTACTTTCTTGGTCTACTATATGCAGGGCAAAAAAACAGCACATGTAGTTCGTCCTCCACATTCGTGCTGCACCCAGGACAGGTTTTATCGTCCGATGTAGACCATTTACTTGTGAAATCTTTGAGGGGCAGTGTACCAAACCTCCATTGGATAAAGTTTCCTTGCAGTAGTAGGAAAAATCATATCCATGAATTCTTCAAACTTAAAAGAACTTTTGTTAACCAGAAATTGTTCAGTGCGGGTGCCAATATTCGGGGCGCACAGGAGCGTAGTTAGACTTTTAGCCTTATAGATCTAAGTGAGCATTTTGCGGGGCACCCCAAGACAGCCTCTTTCGGGATCATCCCACAGATCAGCCATGCCTAATCGGGAAAATTCTCGTTTTACATAGGCCAGCCATGGGATTCTGTCGGAAAATTTATAGCTCAGGACGTGCCTCAGATCTTGCCTGTAGTGGGACAGTTCGGTAGTGGACCATAGCCTATGCCAGAACCTCAATGGCTTTAGGGCCAGCTCGTCCCCTATTGAAGGTAGCCCAAAATCTAATCTTAGCGGTAAAAGAGGCGTGCCTTGTGGTAGAGACAGCAACCGTCTAAGGAAGTTGGTCTCCACCTTGACAAGTTCTGTCCCCGCGTTATGACCCCACAGTTCACCACCATATGATGAGGCTGCTCTGGCTTGAATTTTGTACATCTCCAGGGCTGGACTAACTGGCTTGAAGGTTGAAGAATTCGAAACCTTCAAAATGGCCCCCACCATTTGCGCCAACTTTAGGCGAGATCTTGCTATCTGTGGACCCCAAGATAAGTTTTCATGTAAAGTTACCCCCAAGTACTGGAACGTTCTAACCCTTTCCAGCCTGTCAGACCCCAAGGTTGGATTTGGCCTAGTTGTTGCCGAGGGATTGAATACCATGAACTTGTTTTTTTCTGCGTTGATCTCAAGGCCATGAGCCCTGCAGAAATCCCCAAACCCATCCAGAATCCGTTGGATCCCCATCGGGGATTTGGAAAGCAGGAGAGTATCATCGGCAACCATAATTGCCGGAACCCTCCTGCCTGCCAACCTAGGGCCGTCGTTGTTGGTGACATTGTCAAGGTGTGATATTACGCCGTTGACGTAGAGGCAGAACAGGGTCTGTGATTGAAGATTGTATGTGATACAGTAGCTATAATTAACCTAATTGGATCGGGTAATTCATGCACAGCCACAATTCCATGAAATATTTGTTGGGAAGGTGTGCATCATGATGAAGGGGGAGCGGTCTAGGCCCTGGAATATTCATGACACCTGCTGGAGGCATGACAGAACGAATTAGGAACCAGGAGAATGGAGCAAGTAATAACCGAGGGGGGAGATTGGACAGCTTTGCCTACAGGATGCTTGTCCTTGATGACTGGGGGATTGTTATCCAGTGACTAATGGAACAGTGCTGAGTGATGTCGGAGGGCAGCGATGATCATGGTATGAATTCCAGCAAATGTGCAGGAGAGTAAAGCTAGAAATAGAGCCCACAAACACTTTACATTAGTGGAGCACATTTTGTAATTATGCTGGTTGATAACTCCCTAGCACAGATCAAGCAACACTACCAACATTCACCAGGCGTAATGGGGCCAGAGATACTTGGACAAAAGCTGATGGTGATGAGCGGGGGGAAATAGGTTCCGGAAATTATCATATAACTTGGCCAACAGCAAATCAGGGGAAAGCAGACAGCAAGGTCTAAAGGGAAATCAAACACTGACAACCCAAGGGGAGTGCATTCTATGACCCGGTGAAAATCTTGGTCCGTGTCCCCAATGAGGATTGTAGTTTGTGATCTCAGGTAAAATACCTTTATGAGTTCGCAGATGGTCCCAAAGGCAGTCCGGGTAGTTGTCCTGAGCAGCAGCCTGGGTTCCTGGTTTCTGAACAGGATAATAATAATCACTAGTGTATTGACACCAGTAAACACATGAGCAGCAGTGGCTGCGGAAAGTACAGGTAGCTTAAGCTACAAATGTTATTTGGGTACTTGAACCCCAGAAGATGTTAAGGTACTGTAGGACCTTAGCAGAAGTCAGGAAACTTTGAGGGGCAGGTGGTCAGAAAAGGTCCAAGTACTTTAGGCTCTAGCAAAGGCGAGGGTACTTTGGCAATCAGAGGAGCTCTGGGTACATGGAACCTCCGGAAATGTTGCAGTGCTTCAGGCCTCATCAAAAAAGTAGGGGAACTTGGCTCCTATAAAGGTTTGGGAACATGGATAATAATCACCAAATTATACATGACCAACGATGACTGGGGAAAATGCAGCCAGTATCTAGGAAATTCTTCAACTTAAAACCTGGAATTTGCCTGTGAAGACCAACGAAATGGCCCATATTTAAAACACGGCCAGCAAAGCCTTTTGGGAATGCAGATAACGAAGAAAAAATGAATCACACAATTGGGGACTCTTGGAGGTACAGCAGGGGCTCAGAACAACCATGCAAATGTCTCTTTGAAGACTAGAGGGAGAGAGCAGGATTTTGCCCAGTTGTGGCTTGTAAACATAACCCAACAAGGGTCATGGAATGTACCCCGTTTAAGGTGGAACAGTGTACCCCACAACCTGGTGTGTATAGACCATAGCTTGCAAAATCCAAAGAAAATGTGACATGCCCAATGATGGATGCATTCTCTCTCATGTTTTTATAGAGCCAGTTTTGGGGTTCAAGAAACGAGATTACTGGAGCTGTCTGGAGGAGTGCTCTCAACAGTATAACTGTTTCAGGTGAGTTGTTCTTCATAATGTCAGATGACTGAGTCAAGTGAGTCCCCCCCTCCACTTGGCAGGAGGTTTGGATTACGCTAGTTCTCTTCAGCAGGACAGCTGTTATGTGACTTCTGCGAAACAAGATGATTTAATCTGCACAATCCCCAGCAACTTGACTGTCAATTGAGTCCTCTTTCTCTGCAGGATATTTGGCCACTTGAGTCAATTTCCTCTTAGCTGGAGAATTGGACCAGTGGAGTCCTCCTGCTCCTCCGCTGGGTGGCTGAATCATACTATTCCTGAGGAATACTATTGTTTAAATCCTTATTGTCTACAGAAAGAGGACTGCTTGATACGGAACTGTGACGCTGGAGCGAAAGCCTCTGTGTTGTATATTGATCTTAGGCTTGCAGTGGGAAATAAGCTACCCGCCCAACCTATCCATTAATAAGGTTAAAGTAGAGAGAATGCTGTTTCCTGGGACCTCAATTTATACTAATCCTTATTTTCCTCAGCATAGAAGGCCCTCCGTGTGTAGTTTACGCCTGTAGAAAAAGTTACAGGGTCCACTGCAGCCAAAAGAAACACAGATGGTGGAGCATGGGCAAGCACATGGAGAATGTTGAATGTTCCCCGGTGGTTGGGGACCACCATTCTGAATTGTTTATGGTGTTAAAAGTAGAACCGGATTTAGAGAGCTGTCCTGTACCTTTTAAACGATAAGATATAGGCCCACTGAAGCCTAATAGATCGCAGTAACTTATCATTATGGACTGCTAATGGATTACATCCTCTTCCTGTGGATGGTACAAACATTGATACCTGGTCCTACTGATGAGTATCTGATATGCCTTTTGGTTCTGTGTTTGTAACTCTATGCTTCCTAATAAAGCCAGTCCAGTCCAAGGTGGAGCTGCGGCCAATGCTCTGGTGACCTTGAACAATGCTGGATGAAACGGCTAACTAATCTTCCTCTGCAGGATCTGGTGAGGGACAGTTAATATAGTGAGAAGCATAAGAGTTACAAGGCTGTCAGCCACCCAGAAGAGAGGATTTTCTTCATAGAACCACGTAGTGCATAATCCTTCATGAGAACCAACACCATGGTACAGGGCTGTCTACTTTCCCTCCTTTGCAAACATCTGTAATCACACTTCTATATTTCCTTATTTTGGAAGTGTGTAACATTGTGTTCAGTATTTCATATTTTTCTGTTTGGAAGTATTCATTAAATAACTATGCTGTTTATATTATTACTGACTTACTGTACTGCTTGTTCTGTGGAATAAGCCCAGGCCATCAGGAAAATCGACACTGAAGGAATTATGGAATTTTGCACGAAGCCACATCACAAGATGTAAAAGGTCATGAGCTCCATCATTTCTGAGACAGTTTGTGTTTCAAGTTCAGTGTCTTGTAATAGTCCTTCCAAAATATCATTGGCATAGGACACCTAACTCTCATACAATAAATAGAAATGATGTCGACAAACAACTGGCCTTTGGGTGGAGGTACAGAATATAGTCACAAATCTTCAACAGACAGGTGCACAGGCTGCTTTCCTAAGCTATAGGTAATGGGACAAAGACAGACCTGCTTTGGTGGCGGTTGGGCTGCAAGCACTTCTAACGAATAGTCCCAGTAGCACACACTTTCAGTTCCTAAAACCTTTCTCTGCAAACCAATTCCTGGACCTGTTTTTACTGTTTTTGGATACATTTTGAATTTCATCCCAAATCTGCCACTAGAATGTCTGCTGCCAACGCTTAGTGACTTGGATCCTTTGTGCTCTGCTGAGCTTGTGATTTGTAGTATTGTGACCTAGAACAACATATATATTTTTCTTCTACAGGTTGCCACAGCTGTCTGTTATGGTGGAGAAGACCAACTCCTGTGAGAAGTTGCTGAGTGCTCAGGGCAGGGGCCGGTATTTCCTACGTCTGTCACTAAATAAGAAATTCTTGGGTGCCACCCTCCGTCACCTGGTTAGCACCCCTAAACTTCAAGAGGTAGGCCTTAACAATCTTATAACTATATATCAGCTAGTGAAACAGCCAGTGGTTAATGTGCCAGCTGCAAAGGTGCGAGTAATCTGGAGTTCAAGAGATAAGTGCAGGGCATATTTGGCTTGCAACTGGTGTGGTTTAACTGACCTTTCAGAAGCACTATGGTCGCATACGACTGACTGACACAACATAGCTGTGGATATGTGGTCTACCAAACAAACTGATGACTGGTACTTTTAGAAATAGAAGAGCCATTTTTCAGCCCTTCACAGCCATGTCAGATCAGTACATTCAGCCTGCAATGCCAACCCTGCAGGCACAATGCCAAGTCTATTGGTGGAGGAGGTTTATATTGCTGCTACCTATAATTCACAGATTGTGTTTGAAAGCACTTCTCGTCTATGCTGTCTGTGCTTGAGGAAAGCCCTCTGCATCTGCTGTATGTGTATATTTAGTGTGTGGGATTAAACTGACATCTGGCTAGTCCAACTGCACCTAGGGTGGTACTGGGCAATCCCTGCCCCAAGTATTGCCTGTTCTCTCTGGACATGTGCTGCTCACTGAAAATCAGATTACCTCTTCTATTTGACTTTGACACTGGCTTAAGAGGATAGGTGAGCGGCAACTGGGGTTATTCAGGCAAGGTTTACTCCTGAAGTGTGATGCTGGTTTAGGAACGTAGACACAACTGTAAAATAACACACAAACTTGAATGTCACTGTTCATACTTTAATAAAAGAAATCCGATTTTTATTTTGACATGAGCCAAAAGATGTTTGGTCCGAGATTAGATTTCTTTTAGACCTTGGAGCTGTGTTGCTAGCCTGTCGTTCTGCAGAGCAGGGAAACCTAATAGGTTCTCCCCAACCCCCCCCCCCCCCCTCCCCTGGATGTTGTTCTCAAGGTTGAGCTAATTTGGAGACTATCTTAGATCTGCCAGTGAGGGTAATTTACAAATGCGGGATTCCCGCTGTGCAAAGTAATTGTAATAAACATATTAACACAAGCAAGTATTGGGAAAGGAAACAACAGATTCCCAACATTTTAGTAAGGGCCTACTAAGATCTGTATTTGAAATTCTGCTGATCTGCTAGCAATGTAGACCAACAAATCCACTTCCACCTCTCGTTAGGTCAGGAATGGTGGGCTTAACTTTAATAGAGTATGTATTCAGAGTTTGTGAGCGAGATGTGCAGCTGACCAACGTAGTGGAGTCAAATATTCTCTGCTGAGTGACTAAATCCGACGGTGTAATATAATTTACTGCTCTAGAAATGTCTTTGCCACCTCCCTCGCTGGAAGCTTGCATGAGGTAATGAGAGCAGCTGGATCATGGAGCGCACGTGACAAGGCAGAGTTGCTTTTAAGTAATATTGCTGAACAGAAGCTACAGCACATTTGAAAAAGATTAACTTTCCTCACAATTCAGCATGATGAACCAACAAAACTTCCAGATTATGAATTCGTTAGTACATAACCATTTCATGTCACCTCACTAGGGATCACAGGTCGTAGACTGGAAATGGTCACTGTTTGGGTCAACTTGAAAGTTTAGAATTAAAAATGCTGTTGGCCACGTAAAGTTTTAAAATCAAAGCATCTGAACCGGATTCTTTAGTAAGTAAGAACTCCGTCCTAAAAGCACAAGTACTATTAAACTGCAGGAAAACACTTGCACATTAGTAATTGCCATGTGGCTGAGGTATACATATCTGTTGGCACAGATGAAGTGTTTCTGGTCAGGTGTCCATACGCTGTAACACCAGCGGCAGTTACTGTGCGACCTTGGTCGATGCTTTCAGTTCAGGTGCCAGGCATTATAAACGTTGTTGTTTTATTGTTTGTTCTTCAATAACCTTGTTGAATCTTTAAGTATGAATTAGTTGTATAGATGAGCAGTCAGCACATTTTGCCCTCCTACGACTCATTGGGCTGGGGCTTACAGACCACAGTCGAACTAGTACAGACACTACATCTGGGACCTGTCCTGATAATACTCTGCTTATTCTAACACTGTTCCATCTACCAACAGCAGTTACGAAGCTTTTGGAAGAGAATTTTACTGACTTTACTGCAAAAGCTCCAGCGACAGAGCGAGACTAACAATTACTACATGCTCACTGGGACCACCTTCCCATGACCAATCTGTCTTGAAAAATCTCTACGGGGCGAAACACTTGTAGGCTGTTGTGGTTGGTTTCTGAAGGGAACTAAATCATGCCGGTAGATTCAACATACATATTTTGACAAACTAACAAAGCCACTATGATTAAAAACCGCTGAATGACAGGTTGTTTCTCTGGTTTTAATTGAACTCCGATGAAGTGATTATCAGTATTTGATATTGCAGTGTCTGTATTCTACGTTCAATAGCAGATCTATCTCTCGGGGACCTACCCATGGTCTTTGGAATGCATATAGACACTAACCATAAGTACTTCTCAACTTATCTGGCATTATAGTTGGGCTTTCAAGGTTTTGGGGCCTCGTAACCCTTACTCAGTATGCATTTTGTGTCTAGACTGGTTGGGTCAGCAAAGAGGAAAATCCACTCTCACAGGGGAGGAGTTGAGAAAGGGTTAGAGAAATAGTCTTTTTGTCGTTGCAGTATGTTTTGACTAGACATGGATGTCCAGGTGCATCAGCAGTCCTACCTTAGTAAGGGCTTCTCTCCCATGTATTTGGTCTTCTCAGCAGGACTGAAAGTGGCAAGGGTTTTGCAGTTATAATGTGTTTCTCTAGGTTTAAATCATTCCTGGCTGTCTACCAGCTCCTCTGGTTACAGCAGAAACATGCTGATTCCTAATTCCTGGCTGTTAAGAGGACAGCAACAAAGTCCTGAACCCAAGCCCTGTCTTTTTGTTTGTGGTGGGGCACAGAGCATCACTCAAATGAACAATTGATCTGATATTCTGATCTAAAAGTCCAGCTTCTTAACAAATATTACATTAGTTAGTGTTGGCCCTTTGAGCCACTCTGATCTTGTGCTATACTTGAACATTTAGCGGTAGCCAATCAAGTTATAGTTCATCCCTTTTTTGTGTAACCCAGTCCCATTGTGACGACCAAAGAGTCCCACAATATTTGCAGTGTCTCAGAAACTGTGGTGATTAGATACATTTAGTACCGTGTATATGTATGTATATGTATATATATATATAGAGAGAGAGAGAGGTGTATATGTATACAAAGGCGTTGGCCGAAACATGTCTGCATGCATTGTTAAGAATAAACAACGATTGAACTCACCCCATGAGTGCTTATTCCTTTGGAGGAGTAGGAGCTTTGAGAGATACATATCAAAATAATTATTCTGGGTGCTTCGCTTGTGTCTGGACAAAGCTAAACCTCTCTGAAGAGCTGTAATGATAGTGAAACATGTGTCAGGTGTCGCTTTTATTCATTCTATTTTTTTTTTTTTTAAGACCTTTATTTTCACTTCACAGCAATACAAGCATGGGCCTACAACCATCCCGGCCGGCCGCTAAGCAAGTCGCAAGGTAAGCAGAGCAGTGAAAAAGAAACAGCGGTCGATAAGCCGGGGCAGGTAAGTATCCAGGATATAACTCGTATTTAAGCGTACAGCGTAAAATACTGGACTTAAGAAGGTCAATTTTACAATGAAGAAAAATTAAACAGAAAAACATCAGAAGAAGTGCCAGTCAGTCACACACGATCCTACAATAGCAACATGAAACAGAACCCCGGAATGAGTGCGAACACAATTAAGGACACAGGGGCAAGGCATACAAGTCAGGATGAAAGTAAACAACACAGACACGGCATGGCGAATCAGCACCCCAACCCTTAAAGACAAAACAGATTGTAGGAAACATGAAGACGACGACACCCAGAAAAAGACGAAGCAAAGGGCCATAGAGACAAAGAAAGGACAAAGAAACAACCCGCTTCCCGCCACCCCTGCAGAAGGCTACGGGCTACCCCCCCCCCAGCAGCGTGCCTATCGCCCTAAAAAGAAACCCGAAATATAGAAGAAAGGGGAAGAAAAAGAAAGGAAAAAATACGGAGAAGGGCCATCGAGCAGACCACCCGCCCCCCCCCCCTCCCCTATTGCGCACAATATACAGCAGGAGCAAAGTCAGAAGAGCCACAGTAGCAAGAATCATATAGTCAATCGGTATCATCCCCGTGGAGTGTCCCTCCAAAACACAGTCAGCCGACAATGTGTTCCATCATATCCCAGACGATATCATCCCTGGCCTTCTCTATCAATAGTACCCACATATGGCCATTCATCAATCGGCATACAGTACAATGTGGCGGGTCCAGCCGAACCGGGCGGTCCGAGAGGCGCCAATACTCCATGGGACCGTAGCCCCCCACTCCCAGTCAAGGGCGCATGGCGGAACTCCGTGCGTGGCGGCACCGATGCCGGAAACATCCCCCAGGCAGAACACAGTCTCACTGGCCAGGAGGAGAAAGACACACAATCCAACAATTGTTGAAGCGCCACCGAGGCGACCCAAACCATGGATCGGTATTGTTTCCTCCGCCGCCGTATATATGCAGATCCCGACGAGTCACTCCCAAACACAACAGGGCAATCCAGAGCGATGCAACAGACCGGGTCCATCGGCGTCTCCACAAACACAGGCGCAGCTGAAACGTTCAACACAGACACAAAGGCGGGCACATCGGCGCTTCCTTGCGATTCATCCCCACCCACGTGGAGCTGCGGGACAACAATGGCGGCCATCCTCCGTCCCAGTTTCCGGGCGTCCCGGATCACGGTCTTATGCAGAGTTGTTAATGCAGCCAAAACATCTCTGAACGTGGGCTCTCTCTCGAGTCGCCAGACCCCAGGACTCTCTCGCAGAAAGGTTTCTCTGCCCGGGTGAGGTGTGCACACGAGGGCGCTCCCCGCCATCTCAGCTGCTCCGGCCTAGTCCCTCACCACCTCACCACGGGACCGGGTCTCACATCAGGGATGGACAGGATTCACAACGGGAATCTCACAGGCCAAGGCAGGTTTCTCAGCGGAATCTCACAGGCCAGGGCAGGTGTCTCAGCGGAGAGTCACCAAAAGGCTAAAAACTCCGCCGCACCCTGGGGGCAGCACGCCAACTCCTGGCAATGGCAGCGATGGGCCCGGGCACAACACCGGAATGGGGGGCCAATAATCATGTATCTGCCTCGACCCAGCGGCAGCACGCTCCCCACACGGTTCTCCGCCAGTCGGGCGGGGTCGGCACTGTCGCCATCGGCAATCAGGTCCACAGTTTCCTCCGGCCGGGTCCTCACCACCACCCGAGGCCGCTGTTGTTGCACTCTCGGCCGGCCACTCCCCGGCAACCCCCTGACAGGCATGGCAGTGGGAGTGGTGGTGGGCACTGTTCAGTGCGCATGACGGTTTAGCCGGCTGTCTTAGGCTGGCCAAGCCGTGGTTGGAGAAACGCCACAGATCCCCAGTTAATGTCTAAGCGGCATACCAGGTCGCTCAGACCAATCCCAGGGCTTCTCTCATGCTGGGAATTATATTCCCAGCATGAGAGAAGCCCTGGGATTGGCATTTGGGAGCCTGCACAGTGTGCAGCTGGAGTCAATGATGGTCCGGGAGGAGCGAGGCGGCGTCCGTCGGAGGGGCAGGTAAGTGGATTTTTTTAAAATTTTAATTATGTACCATTTTGTTTGTATTCCCACCCCCCACCTCACCACTAATGAATGCCAGAAGCCGCCACTGCATTTGAGGTGAGCAAATTTAGAGTGTCACTGGTGTTGTAGGGTGCCCTATATACAAACAGCTCTCCATCTAAACTTTGGAATTACCCTGAACACTCTGCTTCTTTTTTATTCCATCTTAAAATCCCATAGGGCATTGATGTCCATCTATTTTCTTGATGACAAACACCCTGTGAGAGCCTAGCAGAGCTCAGTTTACTTTTCTGGTAGAATACAATGACCCTGAATACCATTTTAAAACTTGCACTGCATCATTATTGCTCAAAAAGGGGGGATTGTATGAAGAAGGGAAAAAGAAACGCAGCCTGATAGGCCCACATTGTAAAGAGATGGAAAAAAGATACTGCCCATTTAAGAATCTACAAGGCTTCTCTACCCACAATGACGTTTGCCTCAAAGAGCCAGTTATTTTTTTCTTTTTACCAGCGAACTGCTGTTCTGCTGTTATACAGCTAGTTTTTGGTGGGACCGGAGGAGGATTAGATTTGAAAGCCAAAAAGGACTGGGGGTATACTCCAGATGTTCTTTTAAGGAGAAAATGCCCAGCTAGAGAATTCAGATCCATATTAGATCTCAGACACACAAACAAATGTATATAAAAAAAGCATTTGCAATGCAATAGATCTTGAATTTCAGCTATTGGCATTGTAAATGACAAAGCCTTTTATTTGTTTTAACTGCATGCGCGCCAACCAAAGCATAAATAAAAGGCATAGTCATTTACAATGCCAATAGCTCAAACACGCGTAAATGCAAGACCTATTGATTGCAAATCCTTGTTTAATAAAGCACCCCTCTGAGTAAGGAAAGCTTGGGACTTTTAAAAGGAAAAAAAAGCTCCTTCTGTCATAGTACTCCCCATAGTGTCTAGTGAATTGTTACAGGGTATGTTTCTAGTCACCACGTTTCAGCTGATTGAACTTCCACCGGGCATGACATACTCCGCCAGGTTGGTCGAGAATCTTCTGTCACCTGGAAACAGGAGGACCATCTAACCCAAACTCAGAATTACTCCTTCTGTGTTTTAGTATCACTATGCACAAAATGTATATTCCCTCCCATGCTTCAGGAGTTCCATGACATTTACTAAAGTACTTTCTTCATTCGCCTCTCCACACCATAAGTGGTACAAGAACCTTGTCCACTTTTCATCCCCCTTCTGTTGGTAAGCAGAGAGGGAGAGACAACAGACTGCATGGAAAACATTCATCAAAATGGCAGTGAAAGTGACATCACACATCCTTTGACCCATAAAGGCCTCACAGAGTTTACCCGTCTCGAACTTTGCCTCTTAATGGTCTTCTATTTGGTGCTGAGCAAGAAGGTGTAGACACTACATAAAGTAAACGGGACTGATAAAACCTTGTTTACTTGTCCATGGATAGTTGACTTGTTTACTGTCTTCTTAACCTTGAAATCCGGGGCATCAAAGGAAGTGGCAGAGTCACCAAAGGCAAAGTCTAAGACAGTAGCTGCTGCTCCAGCAAATGTCTAACTGACGTCCATCATAGTACATGACAAAGTCTCAGACTTTGTGAAGAAATGGACAGAAACAGGGGGAGCGGATATGAAACTGAATACAATAATAACTTTAACACATGGAGCGTACGCACCTCCCGCCTCTGCTCACAAACAGAAAATGAATAAAAACAAATACAATTTTTTGCCCTAGTTGGGAGAAAATGAAAACGGTGATGAGGGAAGCTTTAATTAACCGCTGTCGTTCATAATTACTATAATCTGCATTCCAGTGCATCATCTTTTTGGTCAATGTGCCATCATAAACCGGTAACAGCTCTACACAAATCGGTCTTGGTACCGCCCCAAAGGAAGCAATCCAGGCATGTGTATCGATTCCATCCGGTTGTCACTGAAAGGAATTCGACTAAAATACTTATTTTGCAATCTCCATTTTGTTTTCTCAAATATCAAAGGTTTCTTTAACGATAAATGCCCATATGCCTCTTTTTTGTTATCGATTGATTCAGCTCATTTACCACGTTGACTTAATCAGCCAAACTTACATTCCTTTCACATCACCAGGGAGTAAATACATTCACAGACAGCAAGCCTTTGAATGAGCACCCAGCCCCAAAGTGTGCATTTAAAGTAAATGTTTAAGGACAGGCTTCACAGAGAGTGCAGCCAGTTTGAAGTTATTAAAAAGAAACAAAAAATAACTTTCTATAAGCATCTTTTGTGGACGGGAACCACTGGCTCAAATCCTAATTGGATGAAAAGGACTAATTGACTCCATTCTGCTCTGAAGCATATAATGAAATGTAACAAACCACTGCCAAGGAAGGGTGGGTTGGAGGACAGGCCGTCTAGTCACAGGGCACATCGAGAGCCATAATTGATAATATATGGCGCCGCGCGCTCACGCAAGTAAATCGCCACACGTGCAAGCGTTGCCATTGAAGGCAATGGAACGCATTCATGTTATTGACTGAAAAACCAAAGCGACGGATAAAGATCTTTTTGCCTAGGCAGCGCATGCGCGCTGCGTAGGCGAGACCTAAAAAGGAAATGTTCCAGAAGTTAGGCCTTCAACTGTATCCACACCTAAGAGAAAAAGAATAGATGTGCACAATAGACTTACAAGAAGCATGCTTTTATATCACTACAGAAAGTTGCTGTGGTTCCTAGTAGGAAACCAGCACTATCAATACACAGTGCTTTTGTCTGTTCAGCCTGAAGTCTGCTCCACTCACATTCACAAATACTTGGCTGTCGTAATAGCCCACTTAAGAAGAAAAGGGATTTTCGTCTGCCCATACATGGATGGCTAGGGTCTAAAAGCTCACAGTCCAAGAAAGTAATAATGTATTACTCAATGACAGTGAGACTAATAAAAAGATTAGGTCTTCAGGTCAAAGAACAGTTCAAAAGCGGCCATTTCTAGGAGCAAAAGTGGACACCATAAAGGCAAGAGCATTTTTTTCAGCGGAAAAAGTTTCTACTATCCAGAGCAAATGCCACATCCTTAGACCAACACCTTACCCAACAATGAAAAGATTGCATTCCTTCCAGGATTAATGGCTACTTATTTAAATATTGTCCCCAGTGCAGGGTTACAGAGGTGACCACTCCAACAATACCTAAAGGACCAATAGTCTGAAAGAGAAAACAATTGATGAGACAAAGTATCATTGACCCTGTCAGCAAAGCCATCTCTAGCATGGTGGTACCGGAGACACAATCTGCTAATGGGAACTACTTTTCGAAAACAACTTCCATCTCAAATAATAGCAGATGCCTCCCTAACACATTGGGGAGTGCATCTTCAACACTTGGACTTAACAATTTAGGGTTCGTGGCCGAATAAAGAAAGATCTTACCACATACATTATCTGAAACTTAGAGCTGTTAATCGAGCTCTCAAAACTTTTCTTCAGTCTCTAACAGAATTGTCTATCATTCAGACAGACAATACCACAATCATGCATTATATTAATCGACAAGGAGACACCAGAGAGAGACCTCTGTCATTTTAAGATCAGTTGAATTGGAATTAGGCCCATCCAACAATCTAAATTTATCAGCAATTCACATTCTTGAAAAAATGAATAAATGAAATGAGATTTGTATGACACATGGCTAGTCCAACAAGTGTCCCATTGCTCTGGGGGGCGCGGCCATTTGTTAAAGATGGCGGACGCCTGAATAGGGAGCTCCCGGTTTGGGGCTGTTAAACCCCTCCAATTCCCAAAAATCCGAGCATCCGTGCCAAACACTAACCGCTGTAACGCTGAGAAGCCCGGCGTGCAGAGGCCCCTCACGGGCTAAATAGGGGAGCTACTGTGCCGATAATCAGAGGCCCGACTCGTAGCCGGGTCTCAAACTACGCGGGGCCCAGGCTGCGGCCAAGAAACACTGGAAGAGATACAACGCCACATATAAGGGCACGACCACAGGCACCAGGGAATGGTGAATAAACGCCATCGGAGCGGCACCTCGCAATCATCCAGGTGGCAGGGCGGTGGAGGACCCAGGCGATGGGCATCAACCCCCCCCCCCCCCCTCACAGGCCTGAAGTGCATGGCTGCGACAAAGACTAGCAGAAGGCCCGTCAGGTGGCTGGGCCATGGATCACGCGGCACAGCTGGTGGTGGCCTGGGGCCCCTGAAGGCGTCCGAACAACACTAGGCCCCAGAAGCAAGAGCAACAGTAGCAGGAGCGGCCACACGGAGGACCCCACTGAAGTGCAGAGGCCCTTCACGGGCTGAATTACGGAGCCGACGCACCAGTGGTCAGGGGCCGGCCCGCGGCCGGGTCTTGAAAAACGCGGGGCCACAGACTGCAGCCTAAGAAGGCCAGATGAGGTACAGGGCCGCATGTGGGAGCGCCATCAGGGAGCGGCGAGAACGCGGCCAGGACCGCCCAATCGGCGGGCCGGGGCCCGTTCTGCAGCTGGGCCTTAGGCCACGTGGCGCTGCTGGCTGCGACCTGGGGTGGCTGGAGGTGCATGAAATGCCTGCTTCAGAACAGGAAGAACGGGGGCCGTAGACAAAACAGGCGGCCACATAGTGCGGTGTAGACAGATGTGCAGCGGACCCTTCTCTTGCTGAACGGGCCGTGAAATTGCAGCGCCGGCAGGGGGAAGCCTGGCTTGCGCCTGGGCCTGAAGATACGTGAGGCCGCCGGCTGTGGCCTGGCACCTGCAACGGAGTAATATTGGGAGGGAGGGGTGAGGGGGGGTGAGCAGACACCAGACAAATTGAAAGTGTGCAAAAGGCCGCTTTTATTGAAACAGGTGCATATTTACAACAATACCAACCTGGCAACCGCCTCACAAAACTAGTCCTCACTAAATAAGATGTTACCTTACAACCCCAAACGTCAGGCCCGCCCCAAACACGTCACAAACCCCGCCCCCACCCAGCACAACATAATTACAATTCAAACAATACCAAAACCTGATAATCATTTAAATATCATCCCAACCCACGGCAAAACATCACATTGCAAAACTTACCCACCAACAACTTACATTACCCAAAACCTTGTAACCACCCCACGAAACAACTATTTAAACTTTTCCAGCCATAGCCCAACTTTAGCAAAAACCCAACAAGCTTCATGTCCCTGCTGACCAAGAACGCCCAATTTCCGCCACCCAGAAAAGAGGGGGAAGGAATTACCCTCCTCTCTTTCTGCCCCCCAAAACCGACCAACCAAGGAACCAGAACCTCAACCCAAGAAATGTTGAATCTTCAAACACCTGGAGAGCACCTCTCGCAATTCCAAGAGATATAAATCCATCCCTATACGAGATAAGTGAACACCATCGCCGCGAAAGAATTCCACATTGTCATAACGGATGTCCTTATGGGACACCCGCCCAAAACCCAGATCTCTACAAAAACGGGAAACCTCCAGATTCAACTTCCTTCGCGCCTTATCAACCGCCCTAGGCTTGATCGCACCCCTCCTGGTTCTTCTAGGGACCAATTCTGTCCATAAAACATGGCAACCCGCCCATTGTTGACGAATAAGAGAAAGATCCTTCTTCATCGCTCTCAATAAAACCACCCCTTTCACCCCACAAAGGTCATTCTCCCCAAGGTGTAAGAGCAGCACGTCAGGACAAATACCTCCCACCAACCAAGAATTCAATGCCGGGATAAGCTCCCTCCATATCATACCTCCCTTCCCCTTCCATACAACATGAAAAAGACGAGAATTAAAACCAAGTGTGGAACCAAAATAGCTTCTTATAGCTTGATCTTCCGCGCGCCTAATGAAGGAATGTCCCACTATCCAGATCGTCATGACAGTCGAACGGGGGCCGGCCACTGAACCTGAAAAAGAAAAGCAGCATCAAACTCAAGAAAAACTATCATCCGCAGGCGCCATAACAGGATCAGCACGCACATAGCGCCTAAAACAGTTGGAGGACCAACGCCCCAAAGACATAATGTCTTGCTGCGACCAACCCCTGTTATGAGCTTCTGTAGCTGCCCCAATCCTAAAAGAATGCGTACCATACTGTGTCTCATCCAAGCCCAGGAAGCGCAGCGCTTTACGCAAAACCATGCGCAGTTGGTACTCCGTCACCCTGGAACCATCCACATGTCGAAAAACAGGGCCCTCAAAGGCGGCCCCCGAACAGTCCCGCAAACGCCTGGCCCACCTCAAAGGACACGTCTCAGGAGGGGAAGAAGCTTCCAGCCAGATGCCCCTCCCTTTGCTGTGTTGATCAGTTTTTGCCCGAGCCAACCAAACGTGCAACCCCGCTTCCAAAAATCGAACATTCTCCCACCCCACCCCAAGAGTAACTTTCGACCCCAGTAACTCAGAAACTCTGAAAGCACCAAAAAACATCCAAACCATAAGAGTAGAAAACAGACAAACCTCAAACCCATTCAAACAAACCGAGGGCAAAACCTGCAAAACTCGGGCTAACGTCTGCCAAGACAAAGGTCGGCGAACCATATGTTCCCTACCCCTCTCCCTAGACCAACCTTCCAGCATGCGCTTACCCACCTCCCCTGCCGAAGGAGAATAGCCCCACAGCAATTTGCCCATGAACGCAATACCAGCCAATTTTTCAGCAATCGTCACACGTGTCAGCCCCCTGTCTATCAAGTGAAGAATGAACTGTACCACATCTTCAGATCGTCTCCAGCCCGGAGCGCGCCAGCCGGCCCCAGATTCTAAAAACTCCTTCCAGGCCAATTCATACGCTGTCCTAGTGGAAACTGCAAGCGAACCTACCACCAGCTGCAAAACCCTGTCTCGCCTACAGTCCACAGATGTTCCGGCATGCGGGTCGGCGTCCTGTCCGCCTCCGAGGCTAGCCCATGGAATCTCTCCCACTGTGAACGAGACAAAGCATCCGCAATGTCATTGTCCACCCCAGGAATGTGTAAGGCCTTAAAACTGATGTCATACGTCAAGCACCCCAACACAAAGACTCGCAAGAGCTTCAAGATGTGAGCATCCCTGGCCGACTGCCGATTGATAATGTCCACTACAGCCTTATTATCAATTCGAAACAGCACTTTTTTGTGAGAAAGCTCCTGACCCCACAAAGTCAACGCCACCACCACAGGGAAAAGCTCCAGGAAGGCAATACTCCTGCCTCCGTTCATCCACGCAGCAGGCCACTGTTCAGCACACCATCTGCCCTGCCAGTAAAGACCGAAACCATCACTGCCTGCAGCATCTGAAAAAATTTGGACGTCCCAAATCCAATTCTCTTCTCTGTACAGAGGAATGCCATTGAAAGAGTGCAGAAAGGCTACCCACATCCGCAGATCCTCCCTAACACCTGCTGACAAGCGAACGTGATGGTGAGGTAAAAACTGACCAGACAGAGCTCTACCCAAACGCCTGCAAAAAGTTCTACCTGCCCTGACCACCCTACAATCAAAGTTAAGATGGCCCAGCAGCACCTGAACTTCCTTCACTGTCACCTTTGCCTTGTTCAACATAACATGTAAGAGGTCCAACATTTTTTCTTTTTTATCCACTGGTAAACGTGCCTCCATAACATTAGAATCAATCTCGATTCCCAAAAAAGACATGGTCGCGCAGGGGCCCATTGTCTTTTCCGGTGCCAACGGCACACCTAAAAATTCCATCAGAGTTTGGAATGTTCGCAAAGCATTCTGGCATGCTGAGGAATTAGGAGCACCTACAAAAAAGAAATCATCCAGGTAGTGAGTCACAAGCTGATGTCCTGACGTGTCGGTGAAAAACCATTGGAGAAATGTGCTAAAGGTCTCAAATAACGCACAGGATATGGAACAACCCATTGGTAGAGCCTTATCCACATACCACTTCCCCTGAAATTGAGTCCCCAAAAGATCCCAATCCCCAGGATGTACAGGCAATAAACGGAATGCCGATTTGATGTCACATTTTGCCATTGCCGCACCAGTGCCGGCAGATACAACCAGGGCCATGGCCACATCCACTGAAGAATAAGACACTGAAGCAGCCTCACCATCAATGAAATCGTTAACTGATGAGCCCTCCGGCCATGACAAATGTTGAATCAAACGAAATTGCCCAGGCTCTTTCTTAGGCACCACACCAATTGGGGAGACAATAAGATTTTCCAAGGGCCAATCATCAAAAGGACCCGCCATCCTTCCCTCCCGCACTTCCTTATCCAATTTGTCTTGCACCACCTCTGGATGTTCATTGGCCGACAATAGATTCTTTGACCACCGCCGCAACCGCAGCCCTGTGTAACCCAAACGAAAACCTTCCTGAAAACCATCCAACAATAACTTAGCAGCCTCGACATTCCCGTAGCCCCTCAGAGCCACAGCCAAGTGAAAAGGATTAACTGGCGTATGAGGCTTTGGGCCCAGTTCCAGAAGTGTTCTTCCCCCCCCTGTAAGGTTGAGGCTGCTGTGCAGGAGCAGGGGCATTGGCTGTCTGTTGTGACCACTGTCTACCCCCTGTAACCCGAGGCCCCCAACACTTGGACAGTGGGTGCGGTTTACCACATTGGGAGCATTCGTGACGAAATTTGCAATACTCTCTTGGGCAATATCCTCTGTTAAAATCCCAACATGTCCCATTGGCAGATTGGACTGACGCAGCTGCACCCACCCCTCCCCGAGTGGGCCTACCCTGAAAGGGCCGTGAAGGTAATGGATACCCACTAGCTGTGAAAATCGTCTTACCACCCGCCGAGGCTCCCATAGTGTGTTGCCACAAGTCATTATCCAACTCCCCCCATTTCGCTTCAGGATCCCAAGCCATCCGAGCCCGGAATTCCTCATCATACTGTGACCAGGCATAACCACTGCCAGTAATCTGCGCTTTCCTGATCACATCCATATACTTAAAAAGTGCCACACAGCGCTCAGGGAATTTCTCACAATACACACTAGCGTATATAAGAAAGGCCGCTGTCCAGTTTTCTATGGTTAAAGGAACCTTTGGGCGCTTGGCCAACTCATACTCTTCCTCCTTAGACCCCTCCTTAGACCTAACCTCCCTATGTAAAAGCTTCAATAATTCAACGTACTCCCCTTTCCAAATCCTTTCCTTAGTAGACAGCATTAAATGAGCGCCCAAAGGTTTTGTGACGCCCATGTAAGGCAATTTCTTTATTTTAAGCTCCTTGCTGTGTGGGGGGTCCTTACCTACCTCCATGGGCTCCGTAACAGTCCCGGAATCCACCTTAGAACCCACGCCCCCGTCACTCGTACCCACTCCTTGATCCTTAACATAACGACCCTTGTGGAGCTTAAGATCCACACCCTCAGAAGGAGGATCCCCCCCCGTTCCAACAGAAACCATCAATGGCTTGTCCCGCGGCCCAGCAAGCTCACCTGGATTCAATAAAGGCAGTTGGGCCGGCCTCTCTCTCCATGTCATCTGTTCAGCATCAACGCCTGACCGAGGAACCCTCACCACGGGGCCGCTCTCTCGAGCTGGTCTGGAAACTGTAGCTCTCGGACGCACCACCACCGGTGCCTGTAAAACATCATCAGAAGCGTGAAAAAGCCCCCCCCTTGCACCCTTAGCAGGTATCTCGCCCTCCTCAGGGCTCTCCTCATCATAATCTAAAACCAAAGATTCCTCCAACCCCGGAGGGGCCAACTCCTTTGACGGACTTCTGAAACCAACCCGGGCCTTACCAGCCCGTACTGACATTTGAGGCGGGGGAGCCGACTGGACCCGTCTGTACTCCCCCAAACGTTGACCAGATTTGTGCAACTGAACCAACGATGAATCCCTTTGCTGATGAAAAGAAACATGTGGGGCCAGCGAGGACGCACCGGTCCTGCTTCTGCCAACCCCGCCGATATCCAAAGAACCTGACAATGGGGCCAGCGAGGACGCGCCGGGTCCGCTTCTGCCGACCCCGCCGATACCTGTAGAAAGAGAAGTTGGGGCCAGCGAGGACGCGCCTGACCTGCTTCTGCCGACCGCGCCGAGATCCTGAAAGGAAGACGTTGGGGCCAACGAGGTCGCGCCTGACCTGCTTACGTTGACCGCGCCGGGGTCCCTCGCCGGTACGGGGTATGCCGCGCCAGGCTCCACCCTCCCTTCTCCTCGGTGTAACTGGGCCGCACTCCACCCTACCAAGTCTGCCTCTCCACGACGCTCCCTGACCTGCAAAGAAAAAGGCTGAACTGATGTGCCGGGACCCCTACTACCAGAACGGCCAAATTGATCAACACCACTAGCCATACAAAAACTAGAATCCTTAAACTGCACTGGACCAGCCTTCAGAGAAGCAGACCCCGTAGATTGAACCGTCAACCCCCCCCGAGGAGGGGAAGGCTCCACGTCCTCACCACCACTACTCCAGTTCAACAACTCCTGAACCTTTTGAGACGCAGGTCCCGATGCCAGTCCACCCTGCCCTTTCTGCTGGATATCAGAGCGGGGCTGCTCCCTCATCCCCAGCGATCTGCCCCCAACAGGCAAACCTGGAAAACTCAAAGTGCCCCCAAAACCACTCAGCATATCAGTCCCTTGGATGGGTGTAGCCCTGCCCGCATCACGGACACCTTCTGCCCATGAGGGAAAAACATCCAAACCCTCCCAGGATCTAGCACCCACCTGCCTATCGCCACTCTCCTGCAAAGGTAAATTAACAGAACCACCCATAGAAGGCTCAATGAACCCCCCACCTGACCCAGAAACGTCCTGCGGAGCACACAACAAAACACGATCAGCCCCCTGCCCCAGGAAACCTGCCCCCGCCCTCTTCTCAACCTGCGCCCACTCCCCCTCCCCCACAGAACCACTGAGCACCGACAATACCTCCCCCCGGGTTGAGACAGGGGGGGAAAACAACAGGGGGCTATAAGGCACAAAAGCAGGCCCATACATCATTTGCCCAGACTGCACTGCACCACATGCAACATCATCAGCAGGTACAAAACCCCCACCAGCACGGGCCGGCGTCGAAAAACGTGCACCGCCATACCCTTCACTCCCAACTTGAAGTGCCACCTGTCCAGCAGACTTACAAGCCCCGAAGTCCATTACCTCAATAAACGGGCCATCCAGCCTAGAAGCCGGCAACACAACTTCACTGTCAGCGCGAGGCGCGAAAACGTCAACGTGCGCATGCGCACCAACCGCCAGCCCGACACTCAACTGCTCTGTGTCAGGAAACACGGAGGCAGAAGCCGAGCGCTTCCTGCCTCCGCGCTTACCGGCCCGCTTGCCTCTGGCAGCGGGGACCGAAAGCGAACGCACTGGCAGCCCCACAGACACCAGGGGAGCCGGCACCACACCCTCCCCCAATCCTGCCTCGCGCGGCGCATCAGTTTCCCCCCCCGCATGCGTCACGGTACCAGGGGCCGCTCTTCTAGAGCGCGGGCGGCCCCTCTCACTTACCCCCTCCCGGCGGGATTTCTTCGGCGACGCGCAAGCCGCGACCGCCGCCGCCACACGCGCCGAGGCCTGCCGCCGAGGACGCGCCGCTCCAGGCACGTCACCTAGCACAAGGTCCAGGCGTCCAGCCTCACTAAGAAGGCGGATCGCCTCAAGAACACGGTAATCCTCGCCAGACATGACAAGGAAACACAAAATTCAAATATCTCAAATTTCAAAATTTCAATATAACTAATGAGCTCCCGGCCACCAGGTCATTCAACCTAAAATGGTGGCCGGGAGGAGGGGCCAGAGGGGTGTATAGCTGGGCTCCCCCAGTAGGAACCGAGGGAGCCCAAAACCAGCCCAAAACCAGCCCAAGGCCGGTGCCCTGATGCAACCCCCCCCACTAGCCCCTCCCAATCAGCCCGGGGGTGGGGACCTCCCTGCGGTCGGCTGCCCCCCCCCCAAGCCCCCCTTGCCGTTGTGGGCGTGACTACGGGAGCCCGTGGATGAAGATCCAGCATTGGACAGCACCCAGAGAAACTGCAGGTACTGATTGCCCTGTGTGAGCAACTCGCCAGTGGGAATCGTGGGGGCGCACTGGAGGCAGGGGCCGCACCCGACCAAGAAAAGGGAAGTGAGGCCAGAACAAGTGTAGCTACCAGGGATGTAGGACTGGGTCCAAGCGCAGCTTCTCCCCACCTCTCCCCCTAAAAAAACCCGACAAACTGGAGGGACACTATCCGGTCCAGATAAAGGTCCATGCAAACAGAGCGCAAAGAGAAGGTCCAGGTAATAGGTGAGGACCTGGGGTGAAGGCGGTTGACGGCAGGAGTATGCCACGGCTCCACTGGCCCGAGGGCACTGACGTGGAAGGCTTGGAGGCTACCTACCGGAATAAATACGCAACCTGCCTGGGCTGTACAGAAACAGGAACAGCAGCACATAGGGGTAGCGATTACAGGGCGCAGAAGGCCCCCTGCATGATCAAAGCACAGATATTCCAAGCTGCCAGTTTGCGGACCGAGTGGAGCCAGAATGGGAAGGCCAAAAGGGAAACAAGTGGAGCAGGGCCCGCCTGGAGAAGCTAGCTCCAACCTATCAAGAGACTCTCCACTTATGCAAGAGGAATACCAGATACTCGGACACAAGCAGAGCAACCCCCAAATAAGCTGGATATTTTTCTCAAATACGTGAATCCAGGTCAGTGCTGGAACAGCAACTGGGCACACTCACCACAGACGTGAGCTTACTCCGGGTGGACCACAAAAAGCTAGCTGAGAGAGTCCAGACACACTCAACAGCCCTGTCCGACATTACACCATGGCGAAAGGCGCAAACTGAAACGGTCTCACAGATACAGCGACAGGTAAAAGAGCTCCAAGACAAGGTGGATGACGCGAAAGGAAGGACACGCAGGAGTAATATTCGCATAGTAGGGTCTCTCCTCTATGAAAACTCAAAGATCTCATTATTCCTGGACAGCACCTACAGCAGTTCAACCTACGCTATGCATTAATATTCCCAGCCAAGCTCAAGGTCATGCATGATAATGCCAGCCATTTTTTTTAGGCTGTTGAGACAGCATGGCTATGGGTAGAAGTTAACTTCCCGAACCTGGTAATACTGGACGAGCACAGACAGCCCCGGAAATTAAGCCAGGGTCATAACGGAACAGTGCAACAGGCTACTGAGAGACAGAGGATAAGGGACGAGAGAGCACCCACCCTTGAACAGAAGATAGAAAGCAGGTGGGCAACATTGCAAACACCGGCGGCATTAAGAACGACATGAGAAACTTGCAGACCTGAATCGTCCTCGGACAGAATGCCAGCGACAGACTCCGAGAGTAGCCAACCGCTATTCCCTTCTTTGACACCACAAACAGCCCAGGACCTGGTGGAATAATTTGTATTTTTTTTATTAAAGATTTATTGATTACTTTCAAGACAAAGCATACAGTCAAGAATGCAAAACTGTACATGACGAATCGAGCACATGCGACCCATAAACTATCCGCCCCTCCCCAACCCCCTTCCAGGCAATTGATATACATTATCGCTACTCTTCCGTGATACAATAATACATTTTTGCGCGTTATACAAATAACCAGTAAGAACAATCCCTTCGGCACCTGCCAGATGGCCAGGAAATCAGTTGAGGTAACAGTACAAATCCTTCATATTCCGGGATGTCGCATTTCATTCAGAAAACTCCAGCACATAAAACAGCACATTTAGAATATGTCAAGGTGAGACATCAGATAGGATGTGACAGGGGCCCAAAAGTCCTTAGGGCAGGAGGACTCCGGAAACTCCTCCTCATACACCTGCAATTGATCTCTACAATAAACCAAATCACGAAGCCACTGCTTTATAGTAGGGGCGGACCTCGATCCCCATCATTGCGCCACCGCCCTCTTTGCAAACAGGGTGGAGATCGCAACAATACGTCTGCTAGCTGGTTTCAGGCATTTAACATAACCAAGGAGGCACAGTTCAGGCGTACAACCTACCGGTTCCAACACCACTTCTGTCAGAATGCGAGCCACTTCAGTCCAAAAGGCAAACACGCGACCGCACAGCCACGCAACGTGATAAAAATCTGCATTTGCAGTGCCACACCACTCACAGTTCGCAGTCTCTCTCAGGCCATATTTATATAACTTCAGAGGAGAGTAGAATACCTGATGTAGGTATTTAAAATGAAATGAATAATTCTAAGGTTGCAATTGGCTGTGAGACGACCCGTGAGCTGACAGCATGTTTCCGCAGGGAGGAGTTGTAAAGTTTAGTTATAAGCCCCTTGCCACTCTCCCCTGTTAATACGGCCTGCAGTGCACAAAGTGCCATGTGCTTCGCAGTGAACTCAGGATACGCATCACGGATAGCCTGACAGACCCTGACATACGTGAAGTTAAACATAAAGCTACGGTCTACCCCATTCTGAGCCTCACGCAAAGTTTTAAAGCGACCCTCCCTATCTAGATCACCCACCCTGACGATGCCCGCCGTCGCAAGCTCCCTCAGGGCAGAGGACTCCCGTGCCGCAGACACCTCCGGATGAGACGCTAGGGGTAGTAGTGGAGCATATAGATAAGAATGCTGCACTCTGGAAGCCAGTGCCCGCCAGGCCCATGACGTGCACAACGGAGGATTTATTTCAGTCCGGGGCCCACACGATTCTCCAGAGAGAACCATTGCTTGCAACGGGACAGGGAGAACAGCATCCATTTCCATAGCCACGTGAGGTTGGAAGCGTTGCGGGAAGTGTCAGTAATGGGCGAAGTGTGCCTGTGTACACAGATAATAGAGGCAAAGATCCGGAGCCTCCAAACCCCCCCAATCAAAGGACTGCACTAATAAATCCCATCTACATCTGGGTTGTTCCTCTCCCCCCCCCTTCAAACGAAGGTCAACAGCGCCAATTTCAGTGTGCGGAACAGCGCTATATTCAGTTTTATGGGTATGTTGGTGAAGAAGTATAGCATCTTGGGCAAGAAGACCATTTTTACAACGGCTATCCTATCAACCAACGATAGAGAGAGATGCGACAATCTTTCGGCCTGCTCAGTAATGCGCATAATGGATCGCCCATAATTCTCCGTTATCACCACCGCGGGGGTCCCGGTGTATCCACACCCCCAGGTATTTCACGGCAGCGGAGGTCCAGGACAGTGGGAAGTCAAGTTCTATTTCTTTTGTATGCGCAGTCGGTGGAAAGACCACTGATTTGGACCAATTAATACCGAATCCCAAAAATCTTTCAAATTGAACAAATTCCCTGAGTAACGGTGACTGGGATACAGAGGGCTCTCGGGCATAGAGTATCATGTCGTCTGCATATAGGGAGACTATCAAGGAACACTGTCGAAAACTTAATGCAGCAGCCGAATGCTTCTGACGTAGTTTACATGCCAGAGGCTCTAGTGCTAGGAAGAAGAGCATGGGTGACAGGGGGCAGCCCTGTCTCGTGCCCCTCTCTATAGGAAATAATGACGACACCCTGCCATTGACTCACTCGGGCAACCGGCCCACTGTAGAGGACGTTAAGCCACTTCACAAAGAAAGGGGGAAACCCCATCCTGTTCAGGACCATGAACATGTAGGACCAGTGTACAGAGTCGAAGGCTTTTGCTGCATCAAGCAGCACAGAAACAGCCTGAAAATCTGGTTCTAAATAGTGCAGTGTGGAAAACATCGTACGCAGATTATGACATTTGGAGCGTTCCGTGACGAAGCCGGACTGATCTGGCAGCACTAATAGGTGTATCAAAGGCTGTAGCCTGGTGGCTTTCATTTTCGCCAATATCTTTGTGTCAATGTTAATGATTGAGAGAGGTCGGTACGATCCACACTTATTGGGGGGTTGTCTGGCTTTAGCAAGGTGACTGGAAGGGTCTTCCGGAGAGAGGGCGGCAAAATCCCATTGTCATAGGCCTCTGCGTAGACTTCTAATAACCTTGGAGCTAGGGTTGCTGCATACACTTTATAAAATTCGCTCTGTAAACCATCCGGCCCGGCGGACTTACAGGTTGGCAGGGCCATAATGGCTTCCCTCACATCCTCCTCATCAAAGGGCTGCACCAAATATTCACAATGTGTGTTGGACAGCCATCCAAAAGCTACATCATCAAGATAATCATGCGTCTCCTCAGTGGAAGGGGATTCCCTAGCTGCATATAGATCTTTATAAAACTTCAGCGTTACGTCACAGAGTTCCTCCGTTGAATGACGAGGCTCATCTGTGTCGTCAATGAGCTCAGTGATAGGTTCCTGGCATTGGAGCTCGGCGAGTTTCTGGGCAAGAGAGCGACTAGGCCATCCACCCTCCTCATAATACCTAGCTATTCTGCGCCGTGAGCAGTGCCGTAACTCCTGGTCCACAGTTTCATTATGCTCTGTGACCAGCTCCCTTATTTTTGCTAGCTTGTTGGTAGAGGGATCAGCGTCAAAAGCGCGCTCCAGGTTTAATATGTCGGCCGCCAGTTTCCGCATCCTACGTCAGATATCCCTCCAGACTCCAGACTGCACCCTGATCCAGGCTCCTCGGATGGTGACCTTAAAGGCCTCCCAGAGGACACTCTCACTCCACAGTGCCTTCATTTTCTACGAAATAGTTCCTGATTGCCTCTGCTATGGACTGCCTAAATACTGGATCTTTAAGCTCCGAGGGTTGGAGCCTCCATGCAAAGGGTGGCGCCTGATATTCCGGTAGTCGTAGGAGTACAGGCGAGTGGTCTGATAAGGAGCGGGCCTCGTGCAAAACTTTCGTTATCCAGGTACAGACTGCCTTCGAGGCCAACCAAAAATCAATGCGGGACTAAGAACCGTGCACCGACGAAGCGAACGTGCTCTCGCCGGCAGCAGGATGGCGCAAGCGCCACACATCATGCACGTGGCCAGCGTCTATGAGCCCCCACAACATATCCGCCGTCATTTTGGACCGGGCCTCACTGACTCCATGCCTGTCCTTAGTCACATCTAAACATAAATTGAAATCCCCATACCAAATAATTTCAGCAGGGGGAAATGATGATATCCTGCGACCCACATCAGAGAAGAACAAGGGGTCATCGATATTAGGCCCATAAATATTTACCATCAACAGACTCTCACCTCCCAGCCTGCCATGCACAATCACAAGCTGGCCGCCATCATCCACTTCCGTTCTAATCTCCGTAAAGGGGACCCCCTTTTTCACTAAGGTCAACACCCCCCTAGCATATGAGGAGTAGGAGGAAGACGCTCTCATACTTGCCCATCACGCACCTATGTTTTTTGCCGAAGCAGTGGTCAAGTGAGTTTCCTGAAGTAAGGCAACATGCACTCCCATGCGATCCAAACTTGCGAACATCAGCCTGATTTTTCTTGGCGTGTTAAGGCCACGTATATTCCATGTGAGGAACTTAATACTGCTACTCATTACAGGGTTGCAATAAATATAGACACTTGATAAATGGCCGCAAACAGATCAACAACGAGCAGTGGCTAATGTTATATACATTTCTTCCATCCCCACCCCAAACACCCCCAACCACCACCCACTTCAGCACCCCAGCCATGCCAAAGCCATCCCAACACCCATCCCAACCACCCCCCCCTTCAATAGTCAACCAAACTCTGGGTACACCCATATGTGGGGGCACAGATGCTCAAACCTCCCACAGAGTAGGAGTTTACCAAGCAAGCAATGTCAGAACAACGCATCCCATATCCAACAACCCATGTCACTGGGAAAAAAAAGGCTTGCTGTAAAGTAAGAGAGACCACTAGTGCTAATTATGGCTATGGTAATGTATACTAGTACATAAAAGAAGAGTGGTACTCCGTGCAGTAATTAATATCGTTGACCATGAGGAAAAAGGCATCTGAGGCAACTGACAACCAGTTAACGAGGCCATAAAACCAGTCCATCATCAACAGTTCTACTACATTTTCGCCACCTGCAGTGAAATGCACTATAAGCTTAAACATTAAATGAGTATGAAACAATGAGACCATACAGAAATCACATCATGAGCAAGGGACTATGATAAGAAATCCAGAAACATCCTCAATAATAATGCTGATTACGAAGTGCCCCTCTACTCCTCCTCTTCAGGCGCCGACGTAAAGTCCCGTTTCTTGCCTTTCCGTTTTTTAGCATGCTCCATTGCGGCCTTCGGTAAAGAGAAAATCTTGTTGTCCTCCGATGGGCACGCTCCACAATGAACATGCTGGACAAATATTCAGTACCGAAGATGTATGTGATTAGGTGTTCTATGTAGGTCTCCATCTTCCCCACATTTGTCGATTCCGGCAGCCCGGTGATACGTATATTATTGTGCTGGGACCGCGCTTCTAAGTCCTTGTTATTTGCCTGGATGACTGAGAGGACTTTTTCCATATTCAAGGTTTTGTCTGAGACTGTGGACAGGCCATCCTCCGCTGCAGAGACCCTCTGTTCCACCTCCCCCATGCGAGCGCTTTGTTTCTCAAGTTGAGAGGACATGTGGTCAAGCCGATGGTTCACCGTGGCCATTGCACCTTCGATAGATTGCAGAGTGCGTTGCATGGCGACCAATGTGGATTCTAACGTGGGAGGCCCGTCCATTTGTGTGTCTCCCTCCGAGTCAGAAGCAGCTTTCTGCGGAATCTTGGGGGCCCGTCGCGACTCGAAGGTGAGACGCGACTGGTTCTTGTCCGTCCTCCCCATTATTATGTTCGATGTCCTAGTACCAAATATATGAGTCGGTGTGAGGTGGATACAGGCAACTATTGAGCACCACAGAGGTCAGCGTTCCCACAACAGGGCATGGTTACTCCTGGGCAGCTCCCCCCAAGGCCTCAGAAGATTCACCAGAGTCCCATTCAGCACCTAAAGGTGTCCCGCCAGTGAAGTTCCCTGTCACAAAGATGCACTTCGGGCCAATCTAGTAGGTAGACCACTCAGGCCGCAGGGCAGCACACACGTGCAGTTTTGGAAAGCTCGGAGTATCTCAGAAACAGAAGCAGGGGAGCTCCTCGCTGCTCAAGCCTGTCTCAATGTCTAATACGCCAGGGACTGGAGGCCTATATTGAATAAGCTGATTCAGTGCTCATGCAGAGTAAGAGGATTAATAAGGGCACAGAGAGCAAAGGACCTGTTACTTTTAGTATTCCGTATGTCCTGCTGTGTCTATACAAACCGCTGCAGTTGCGATCTCGCCTAATGGTCGGCCGTGCCACTGTGCAAGGTTTCTGCAAGGCCTCAGTGAAGTAAGGAGCAGCAGGCGCATCGATGTCCCCCGCCGTCCTCAGCTGTGATCTGTGCAGGCGCAACCCCGGCCCACAAGGGTAAATAGAGCTGCTGCCAGTTACTGCACGCAGTGTGGCAAACCGTTTTGCGCTCTCCCAGATGTAGGCCTCAGAGTGTCACCGCCGCAGCAGGCCCCAGCAGGTTCCTCTCTCTGAGTCCCACAGCCGCGCCAGAAGCAGGTTCGCGTTGGCCGCAGTTCACGCTACGCGGCCCCACCTACCAAAGGTATAGTACTACTTTACAGCGCTCCCAATATTCATCCTTATGAAGCTGTTTCGAGTACTGGACTACCAGCTGACAGAGTTAATATGGGGCGTAGGTAGGCCCAGAGTAAACCTCAAGAAGCTACAACTCCCGACAACAGCTGGAGAAATAGGAGCCCGAGATTTTAAGGCCTATTGTATGGCGAGTCAGTTGCAATAGCTCTCATATTGACTAGCTGGCCTCAACTTGCAGGAAATTGCCTACATGCCCAGAATGCTAGCGCAGGGAAAGTTGCATGCAATACTACATGGTACACACCCAATTGACAGTGTTGCGTCACCACTACTGAAAGTAGCCATACGGTATTGGAAACATGCGTTAAAATGTACAAGGCCACGTTTGTCGTATGCGCCAAATACCCCGCTTTTGGGACTACCCATAACAACGGGCACACTCACGCGGCGTCAACTGGCTGGGCGGGGCGATTGAGGGATAACCCCAGTGGGGGCTCTGTTCAATGAGGGAACCCTGCTGACACATGTAGACTTTGCATATGCCCATGGTGGGAAGCAACCTTTACAACTCTGTCATTACACCGCAATACCTTTACAACGCAGTTGTTACAATGATGGCGTTGTTAGTACGCGATTCATTTACATCGCAAGTCTTTACAACAAATTCCACTAGGGGGCGCTGAGGTATTGGAAATGAATTCCAACACCTTCCCTACTGTTGCGCAAACTGGAGTAGGAATAGTAAATAATACTATTCCTTAGTCCAGCGTGCCCCCTAGTGGAAGTCGTTGTAAAGACTTGCGACGTAAATGAGTCGCTTGCTAACAACGCGGTCGTTGTAATGTCAGCATTGTAATAGCACGCAATGTAATGCATCACGTAGTAAAGTGCTATATTCGCCCATGGTCTACCGGATACCCTCTTTCTGCTACATGCCAGGGTGGCACATTACGTTAAACAGGTGTGGGCCCCAGACGGACAGGAACCGTCAACAAATGAGCTAGTACATGTGCTACACCTTATGGATAATGGTAGACATCTGACAAAATAGCTATACGCAGGTATTAGAGAGACACAGTCCTCCCCGCTAGGGGCTCTGCAAGCCAAATGAGATGCAGGCAGAGGAGAGGAACTAACAGACAGGGAGTGGGCTTCACTTCTAGCTTACCCAAAGGCAGTCCCCTGCAATGCATGCTTCAAATTTATGATTGCACAGAGGGCATATTTAACACCCCGCAGGCTCCACAAGATGTTCTCTACAGCTGCGTTAAAGTGCCTGTGATGTATAGAGACAGATGCAGGGTTCGTTCATATGCTATGGGCCTGTCCAGCGCTAACAGACTACTGGGCACAGATAGGCCAAATGCTGGCAGAAGTCGTAGGTGGACAGTCATGGAACAAAGCAAAAAGCTGCATACTCTGGCTATAGCCACACCCAAAGGGATACAAGGTTCAGGCGCACTATCCGGATTTAGTGTTAATACTAGCTAAAAGACACATCACGAAGAGGTGGAAAGCAACTAGGCTGCCAAAAATAGAGGCATGGAAAGAGGAGGTAGAGAAGTGGAACCTAGCTGAATACGCAAAGAGGAGCAACAAGGGCAGTGAAAAATTCCCATAGCAATGGCCTGGGGTATGCTGCGGTAGGCCTTCAAATTATGGGATGGGACCGCATAATTGGCAGCTGACCCTGCAAATGACACACCATAGACAACGGCGCAGGCCACCTATGCTACTAACACATCACAGCACAGCTAGTGCACTGTTCAGACGCCACAGACATTAGATGCACACACAACATGTACAAGGCAACCTAGGAACTAGACACTGAAAATAGAACTGTGTTGTTTGTTAATGTTTCCTGTTAAAAATGCAATAGATGCTTACTCTACAATCCAGAATAGATACCAGTTATGATGCCCAGTTAGTTAACTGCGGGGTGGGCGGGGGGACCCAGAGTTGTTCGATTGGGCCAGAATGATATATGAATCTCCTGTTGAAATTCGCATATACAATTAATAAATTGCGTGTGAAGATGTAACACGGATAGGACATGTTACGTAAATGTATATACCGGAGCCAGGAGATGGCAACAGTGTAGCAATATGATCACTGTATTTAGGTTTCTCCTACGCAGCGTGCATAAGCTGCATAGGAAGGGACCTCTTGTAATTGACTCGCTTTTTTGGCCAAAAACGTGCACGCGTTGCATTGCTTTCAATGGCAACGTATGCACGTTTGGCGATCCCTTTGTGGGAGCGAGCTTGACACCATATGTTTGTAATTACCTTACAAACACATGGTGCGACCTGGCTCGCTCCCACAAGAGAAACGCTCTGCGAGTCTCCCTCAGTTTAACTTTGAAACTGAGCGCGGCGCCGCTTCATGGACACCGCACTTGGTTTATTTATATATTTCTTAACTTTAGCACTGAGGGCAGCGCCCGCATCAAGGACACCGCACTCAGTGTTGAAGTTAAGAAATATATAAACAAACCGAGAGTGGTGTCCGTGAAGCGGCGCCACGCTCATTTTCAAACTTAAGCATTTGCAATGCAATCGGAACAATTACATTAGAAATACTGGTTTCCAATCAAGGGCTGCGTCGTCTACGTGCCATCAATCGGAACAATTACATTAGAAATACTGGTTTCCAATCAAGGGCTGCGTCGTCTACGTGCCATCCGTAGGTTCCTGTACGGAACGAGACTCTGTCACTTTCTCGTCCAATGGTAGAACTCTCCTGTTCCCAAGCCTCCACTCATCTGTGTGCATGGTATTGCTACCGCCATGTTAGTGCAGGCTCGAGCTTTTTGGGTGATGTGGGGGTCGTTCGCAATACCACTCCATAGGTAGGGCAGGCGGAGCTGACTGAACGCGGCGACTCCCGTCCAAAGCTCAGAGCCGAATGCTGTCTGCTGTTCACCATGAGCCGCCCCTCCCCGGCCGGGGTAGGCCTGGACTCGGGGAAGGCGGGTGGCAGCGGAAAGCAAAGCGGGGCAGCCGCTTGCTGGCTGCGGCGGTGGCCGGAGCGGCCCCCTCTATAGCAGGGATTTTGCCCTCCACGGTCCAGGGCGCCTCAGCCACCACTGCTGGTTGCTTCTCGGTTGGGCCCGCCGCTCTGCCTGCTCAGGCCGCTGAGCTGACGGCCCTCTTTGAGTGCCCGTGTGCTTTTATTATGTGATGCCGCCTATCCTGCAATGTCAGGCTGGACACTTGGTGTGCAATCAGTGTTGCCAGAAGCTGAGCTGCTGTTCCCAACTGCAGAGGTCCGCTCACCCCCAGCATTCGTAACCTGGCCATGGAGAGAGTAGCCTCTACTCTTCCCTTTCCCTGCAAGGTGAGTTTCTGGAGGTGGCGGACGGGATGCTATTGGACAAGGTGGCTAATTGGAATAGTTTGGATCAGCATTTAAACCGTAGGCCGTTAATTTGCTATCTTAATTCTCATGAGGAGACTGAATTTCTCACTTTTTCAGAAACTATATATGTACTAGCAGCCCGTCCCGACCTTGTCCGGGTATGAAATAGAATGTGTGTAATGTGTGTATTTGGCAAGGGCAATTTATTTTAAAACCTTGCGGTAGACAACATTTTTTGTTTCATTAGAATAGGGACGGAGAAGGCCCAGCTGCAGCCCTTGTTGATGTTAGCAGGCGCGTGTAATTGGTGTAGTGATCCGCCGCCTGAGCCCGGCTACAGCCCTGGTTGATGTTAGCAGTCGCGTGTAATGTCATTGAATGAGAGAGTTATCAGCCGCGGGTAAATCCGTTTAATGAGAGAGTTGAGTGACAGCGAGTAGGAGAGGCTGCAGTAATTGTCCCCGCAGACACGCTCATTTGCGTGTTCCCCCGCTTGAGGCCCAGATGCAGGCCTGTTTGATGTTAGCAGGCGCGTGTTCCCCCGCTTGAGGCCCAGCTGCTGCCCTGGTCGTGTAATTAGTGTACTAATCCGCAGCCTGAGCACGGCTAGAGCCCTGGTTGATGGTAGCAGGCGCCTGTAATTTCGTTGAATGAGAGAGTTCAGTAACGTTACTTACCAGGCCTCCAGGTGAATGCGTTTGTAACGCCCCCAGCACACGGCCACAGCAGACGATCTTCTGATTAATGTACGACCCACATGGCATGAAGGGCGGAACGTAGCACACGCCCCCAGCGTTTCTCACGCCCCCAGCGTGCCCCTTGATGCGGCGCAATGGTGTTCACATGGCATAAAGGCCGGACACACGCCCCCAGTGTTTCTCACGCCCCCAGTATGCCCCTTGATGCTGCGCAGCAACGTAATTGGCGCTTGTATGTACGACTCACATGGCATGAAGGGCGGACACACGCCCCCAGCGTTTGTCACGCCCCAGCACACGCCCACAGCCCACGATGTGATGGCTGTACCACACGCCCCCATCGTTAGTCACCCCCCCCAGCCCACGCCTACAACGCAGACACGCCAACAAGGGACTACTTTGCTGGCACGGTTCTTTTACCTTTTAAATGTATAGAGGAGTCGGCCTAACGGCTAAGGCGCTCGACCTCGGACCTGGGGATCTGGGTTCGAGTCTTGGTAACGACGCCAAACTTCCTGTGATTCTGGGCAAATCACTTAATCTCCCTGTGCCTAACAAAAATGAATGTGTGTCCTCATGTAACGTAACTGGTGCTATGTAAAGCGCTCTGATACCTGATTCAGTTCGGGTCAAGTTCGCGCTATATAAAACTCTGCAAAAAAAATATGGTGACCGTCTGCATAGCCTATGTCCTTCTGCTGCAACTACCCTTTCCAACGCTGTATTGGGTGTTGTGATTGGTGCTCTGGTTACTGAGATTACCCGCCTCAAAGGTTTGGGCTCTCTCTTTATAATATTACTAGCAGCCCGCCCCAGCGTTGCCTGGGGCAGAAAGGGGCTGGGGGCAGTACACCCGCTCCCGCCCCGACCCCCTCCCGCACCGACTCCCTCCCGCCCCGACTCACTCCCGCCCCCCTCCCGCCCCGACTCACTCCCGTCCCCTCCCGCCCCGACTCACTCGCGCTCCGACATTTTCATTTACTGCTGCCTCCTTCTTGCCTCCCCCTGCATCACACAGTCTCACTTTCCCTTTCCTTACCTGTGCCGCCGCTCCTCACTGCACACCCGCTCGTCACTGCACCGCCCTCCTCCTTCGTCGTCATCACACACGTCGCGTCGCGGCCAGCGCTAGGTCCCGGCCGGCGCTACTTTCAGGGGACTACTTTGTTTACAAACTTAATTTTTGTAATTTACTTTTTTTTTAATTTATATAGCCTATGTCCATCTACACACCCTGACATTTTCATAGATGTATCGGGTGTGTAGATTGGCGCTGTGGTTCCCGAGTTTACCTGGCCAAAAGGTGCAAGTTCTCTCTTTATAATAGTAGTATAGATATTAGTATGGATATGAAATTGTCTGAACAGAAATATTGCACGCTTATTGGGCTTTCCTGAATGATTGGCAAAAAAGAACGGACCTAGTTACTTATGGACATGTTAGCACTGTTGGAATTTAATGAAGAATCTACGGCCCACTCCACCCAGTTCTTCAAAGAATCCTCCAAGAACATTAATATGGTGAAACGCTACATTGGGACTCAAGTACTGATAATACATGAGACCTGATGTTTGCCCACACAAACTGCACCGAAGCTATGGAAGGAACGGTATATGCATAGCAAGGTATCCGTGTATATTGTCTATGGTAATAAGTGTCCTGACACCGTCATCCACGAACAGCTCAGTTATAAGTCTCGTTCTAAAGTCGGGTTTGTCGGGGCTAAACAGGTGCAGCTCTATTTGGATAGCAACTTGTGATAGGAGTCGTGTTGAATTTTCTAGATACGCCCCTGACACTGGTGCGTACAAAATGATAGAACGCGGAACTGTTGCCAGAACGGAATTAATAAAAGTTGAAGAAAAGTTTTTACAACACAAAAGGTTTACGCTTTTATCTGCTGTTGGGTATTTATTGTATAAAAGCTGATACATGACAATAATGCGAAAGATAAGTAAAACTATAACATTATTAAGGTAGACTCCCCTTGATTCACTGTTAGGCCATTCTCAATATAGTCGTTCAGCTTTTATAGTTAAACTTTGTAAGCTTTTTAATGCTAATGAAAGTTTGACAAAGTAACTACCCGATTGCCTAATATTAGTGGTAGTCCTGCTAGTGGTGTGGCTCACTGGTTAGAGGCGGCAGACCCGGGAGCAGAAGTCGGCCTGGGACCAGGGTTCAATTCCCGACGCGGCAGGGTCGTGGACCAGGGTCAGCGGACTCGACAATTCTCGCCTCGGTGCCCACTCTAACCTGGGGTCCCACTCGGCAACTCTGGGCATTAGCTTGCCTAATCTCCACAACAGCCCCACCAACGCCGGGGATGCCTGGCTCCACCTTGGGGATTCCCAGTAGGGACCATCCCACAGGGAAAGCCAGGACGGGTTCCCCAGCGGTATACAGCGCCGGGACGCCCCTTTGCTGGGGCAGCTGTGCGCTTTACAAGTATACAACATTTAACATTTAACATTTTAACGAGGTAAGATGGTTAATCTGAAGTATAGCGAGGAATAAAAACAACCCCTCTTTAGGCCGTTCGACATAAGCATCATAGGGGAAGCGTCTTGATGGACGATTTAATTTTCTAACAGGTTAAATAAGTATAGTTGCCATGGCATATTAGATGCATGCTTTGTGAATTCCTATGGTCCTATTATGTAATTGAACTTAATATTGTTTTGTGGTTAACTGTGTGTTGTGTGGGTAGCAAAGGCACGTTTATGATCGTGTAGAGCTTCAACCTCCCAATGATGGGCCAGCTTGAAATTTTAGATAGTACGAAATCTACTCCGAGTGCTGTGCATGGAAATGTGTTGGGTGATGCTTTGATGCTTGTTAGTACCAGATTTGTTCTGTTCCCGTACTTTGTCTGTGGCCTAGGTGTGAATTTGAAATTAAAAGGAGTGAGGTATGACATTTTAAATTCTAGGTTATTAATGGGTAGAAAGTGACTGCAGTGTGGCCTTTGTACTAGATCTTTGTTATCATAAGTGTATGACAGATACTGCCCACCCTTTCATAGCAAGCCTGTAACTACAGTTACACCTTGTAGGATAAAATTGTACGCATAGCCAGTCATGTATGTGAAAATATGCTAGCATGTGGTTATTTTGTATCATGCCCGTTGCACCACATTCAACATGTGGCATAATAGTGTTGAGAGGTGAACGGCCCAACCTTTATGACTCAGGCTTGCATTAACTGTAGTCTATAGTTAGTTGCTTCGCCGTGGACTCACACCTATGGAATGCTCAGTATCGTTTTCCGTGGACTCATGAGGAGCATTTGTCATGGCACTTGCTCTGTTGAGTCCTCCCAGAATTGGCAAAGAGCAGTTCATAGATGTAGATTCTGTACATCCTTCCATCCAGCCATAGTTTGTGTTCCTGGGAGCTAGTCCAGCATTTTCAATACAACCCATCTACAACCAGCCTGGTATTGGATTTGAAAAGTAAACATAGGAGCAACTCAAAGAATTATCACAACATGCACAAATTGGACAGTGAGCGCTTTCCAGGAGCTATTTTTAAACCGCATTATCGATAAAAAAGCATAGTATTTGGGGACGTGTTGCTGCATTGTTAAACATCATATTAGAAATGTTTGTGTACTAGTACAGGCTCTTGGGGCTCGCTCGACCCAGGGTCGTAAGTCAGGCCTCTGCTGGGGACTTAATTTAAGCCTGGGTCTACTGATGCGCACATTGGCAGAGCATTAGAAAACTTTTTATCAATCATAGAGGTGTGATTCTTAACTAAAGTAAAGTCAGAGGATGCTTGCACCAGTATGAGACAGTTCCACTTCAACAACAGCAGTGTAAATCAGGTACGAGTCTCAGCATCGACCCAACATCCTGTGATTCTGGGCAAATCACTCAATCTCTCCTGTGTCTACCAAAAATGAATGTGTCCTTGGATAATGTAACTGGTTCTCATATAAAGCACTCCAATACGTTTAGGTTGAGCTTGCGCTGCAAAAAGGGGCCAAGAACAGAGCCGTCCTCCAAAAGTACGTGGAGAGGTATTGAGGGGGTGTTGTCTACTTCCATTAAAGAAGCTGAGTGTTTTCACCACGGCCCCAGAGACAGATTAAGTGAATCATTAAAAGTGAGGTAACGTGAGTCAGAAGACTTTAAAAAAGAAACGAACTTAGTATCTGAAGTTAATAATAATATTAGTAGTGTCTGAAGTGATCGGCCCTGTCTCATGACTGTCACTCTTCTCAAGGCGCAGTCCTTATTTTGCCAATAGGTCTCGCCTTTGCGACCTCATAAGTATTTAGTTTTGCAGAACACTTATCCTTGGTGCAACAACATCAACTGTTGCATGGCTAAACACTTATAAGGTCCTAAAGGTGAGACCTATTAGCTATGCCAATGCTTGGTTTTTTTTTTGTTACATTTTTATTGGCATTTGTAGTTTACAGTATGAAAGTGCATTTGGATACAGCATGTCGAGTTCTATTTCTCACATATATACCATATTACTTTGCCGTCCGTACAGTAATTAGACAAATAAATTGCCATGAATAAGGTCTTAAGATGTATAATTTCTATATAGAACTGGGGTACAGAACTGAGGATGCGTTCATGGAGTTCTGGGTGCGGGTGTCAGATTGGGGAGTAGGGTAATATGCGCCTTGTTTGACGATATTCCTAAGTGTTACTGGGGATGAGGGGGGAGCTGTGATCGGTCTTGCTCCGGGTTCTGGCTGTCGAGTAGGGCCTGTTGTGTGGTATTAGTATCAATTATATTAGGTGTGTGTTGCGGAGGGAGATTTACTACACGTGTTTGTGCCTGCACTTGTGATTGGGGGTCCCTTGGGGCAGGTGGGTCACCGACTCGGTCGGCGTGGGGTATTGATTGTTTGAAATGATTCAAGATTAGAGCCCATTCCATAGATATAGGGTGTTTGCGCATTCCTTTCACTTCTTCCTCTCTTAGTGCTTCTTCCTCTGCGGTTGCCCAATTGTGTACCGCCCCCTTCCATGCATTCGATCGGAGGACCTGTGTGGGACAGCCAATGCATGGCTATATTCCTATTAGCTAGTGAAATGGCTTGTGAGGTAAATTTGAGGGCCACTTTGTGTTGTTTATTCTTCCGAAAGACACCTAATGTCAGACCTCCCAGGTGTTTAGCTGTGGGAGCCCGGTGAGATCCTTAAGTGATTTATGAATGTGCTGCCAATAAGGTTGTAATATGTAGGGCAGCTCCGGAACATATGATTGAAATCCGCTGCTTGTGAGTTGCACCTGTGACATAGAAACTGGGTGTCGACATAAAATTGTTGGAGGTGTGCTGGTGTCAGATAAGCCCTATGGAGGATGTAGTATTGTATATTTTTGAATCTCGCATTTCGAGACACCTTCTTGGGGTGTCCAAGGGATCTCTCCCATTCTTTCTCATGTAGTGGCCGCCCTAGTTCGTCTTTCCATTTGGTCCGTAGGGTCTCTAGGGGTCTGTTCATGAGTTCACTGATGGCTTTATATAGCCATGTGGTCAAGTGTCGTCCTACTCCCATGTACAAGATTGTGTGTATGACCGGATGTGTGGCCGGTTCCCCTGTTGAGAGGTCATGGTGCGGGCGGTAATTTTCAAAGAGTTGGCAGTGGAGTAGAAACTGTCCAGGGGGGGAGCTTATAGTCGTCTATAAGTTGTTGGAATGGTCTCAGTTGTCCGTCTTCGAATAGCGATTCCATTTCGGTGATGCCGCATTCTGTCCATGCATGAAGCGTGTTAGATGTGTAATATCTGTCTCGTTTGGGCCAGCCAACCAGCGGAAACAGTGGAGAGTATGCGGGCCTCCCTGATGATATACGGTGTATCCTTTGCATGCATTTGCGTGCTACTGCTACTTGTAGGGGGTGTGCAAGTCTGTGTTTGGTGCCTGGTAGTAGGAAACAACGGAGTTCAGGGATGGGCACTGGACCAGTCGTGGTGAATGTTTCCCCTATGTACCTGCCTGCCGTCCAGTGGGAGAGCCATTGTAGTTGCGCTGCTAGGAAATCGGATTCGAAGGATGGGGCACCTAAACCGCCTTGTGTGGTGGGTAATTGCAGCTTCGTTAGTGCTATCCTATGTCTGTGTGTCCCCCATATCAGTGAGCTGAGGAGTGAGTCCAAGTCCCGGAAGAATGTTCTGGGCGGAATGATTGGTAGATTTGTGAAGTAATATAGTAACCGTGGGACTATTGTCATTTTGGCGAGAGCTACGTGGCCGATCGGGACTAGTGGGAGATTCTTCCAGAAACCAACCGATGACCTGATGCTGGCCAATGCCCTGCAGAGATTGCCTTCATATATGTCGGCAGGGGTGTGGTAGAGACGGATCCCGAGGTATCGAGGGGCTTCTGCGCTCCAGGCTATGCTCTGGTTGCCCAGCCTGATATCCTGGGGAGGGAGATTCGGATGTAGCGGGTACACTGTGGATTTATCCCAGTTTACTCGTAGCCCGGAGACTTCCGCGAACTCTGTCAGTGTTGCCCAGATTGGTGTGAGGTCCTTGGTAACGTCTCTAATATATATTAAAAGATCATCGGCATACATGGAAACACTGTGCACGGTATCTGCTATGGGGATGCCCCAATGTTCTCCCTCTTGTCTCAACCGTATGCCCAGCGGTTCTACAGCAAGAGCGAAGAGTAGAGGCGAGAGTGGGCAGCCCTGCCTCGTGCCTTTTTGCACCGCGAATTCCGACGAAATGTAGCGTCGTATCCGAACACGCGAGGTTAGCTTGGTGTATAAGAGTTGGGTATACGCCAAGAGGGTAGGGCCAAGTCCTATACGTTGCAGGACCGAGAAGAGATACTGCCATGTGAGGGTGTCAAAGGCCATCTCGAGGTCCAGGATTAGGCAGGCCACCCAGGGATTTGTGTCACCTACTTGATCTTGGACATGGAATAGTTGGCGTATGTTCTGAGATGTGTTCCTACCCGGGACGAAACCACATTGGTCAGGGAGGATTAGGGGCGTATGATTTGTACATATCTATCCGCTAATATCTTCCCCAGAATCTTACAGTCGGTAGATAGGACCATGATGGAACTCTAAGAGGCCAATAGTTGTGGGTCGCGGTGACGTTTCAGGAAGGTCACGATAATGGATTCCTGGAGAGATCTTGGTAGCGCCCCTTTTTCCAATGCGGTGGTGAACATTGCCACCAAACGGGGGACTAGTAAGGGTGAGAAGGTCGTGTAGTATTCCAAGGGGAGCCCGTCTAGCCCTAGTGCTTTGTTGCGGGCTAAGGCATGGGTGGCCTGAGTGATATCCGCGGATTGTATCGCCGCATCAAACGTTGAGCTATTCGCCTTTGTAATCTTGGGGATCGAGAAATTGGTCTATTGTGCCCTGCGCGGTTGGGGTTGTGTGACAGTAGACTTCCGAGTAGTACTGATGGAATGCTGAGAGGATCTTATCTTGGGACCATATTAGATTGCTGTGGGGATCTAACACTTCTGTAATGGGCTTTACATCTGTGTCTAGTTTGGTTAGCCATGCCAATAAGGTGCCTGATTTATCCCGTTCCTTATGCATCCGGGTTGCATATGTCCTAAAGTTGTATTGACTCAGGTCAACGCATTTGGCTAGATATTCTGTCTTGGCCCTGGCTATCTGCGCCGTCGCTTCTTCCAATAGGTCGTCCCGCTTAGTGGCGATAGCTAGTTGCTTTTCGGCTTCGAGTCTGTGGGTGGTGCCTTCTCCATGGTAAACAACCGTTACAACGCAACTTTTACAACGGACTACTTTTACAATGCAACTTTTACAACGCAGGATCCATTACAACGAAGTACCATTACAACGCATTTTTTTACATCGCAGATACCTTTACAACGCATGCAATTACAACGTAAGTATTGGTAAGTATATAATTATAGTAACAATTTTATAGGTTTGGGTTTTTGGGTAAAGGGGTATTTTTAGGGTTCAGGGCTAGGTTTGGGTTTTTGGGTAAAGGGGTATTTTTAGGGTTCAGGGCTAGGTTTGGGTTTTTGGGTAAAGGGGTATTTTTAGGGTTCAGGGCTAGGTTTGGGTTTTTGGGTAAAGGGGTATTTTTAGGGTTCAGGGCTAGGTTTGGGTTTTTGGGTAAAGGGGTATTTTTAGGGTTCAGGGCTAGGTTTGGGTTTTTGGGTAAAATGGTATTTTTAGGGTTCAGGGCTAGGTTTGGGTTTTTGAGTAAAGGGGTATTTTTAGGGTTCAGGGCTAGGTTTCGGTTTTTGGGTAAAGGGGTATTTTTAGGGTTCAGGGCTAGGTTTGGGTTTTTGGGTAAAGGGGTATTTTTAGGGTTCAGGGCTAGGTTTGGGTTTAAAAAAAAAAAAAATTCAAATTAAATTATATTAAATTTAATAACTTACATTTTTAAAAATATTATATACTTACCAATACTTACGTTGTAATGGTATGCGTTGTAAAGGTATTTGCGTTGTAAAAAATGCGTTGTAATGGTAGTTCGTTGTAATGAATCCTGCGTTGTAAAAATTGCGTTGTAGAGGTATACGTGCTAAAAGTATGCGTGGTAACGTCATACATCCCTTCTCCATGAATCAGTGAGCGCCCAGTGTGCGACCCAGGCCTTGAATCGTTCGGTCTGCTTATGGGCGGCAGAGTGTATGGGAGGGGGTGAGAGCAGTCCAAAGTGAAGTCTAGAGAGCAATTGAAGTCACCCCCTAGAATCCACGGGATGGAGGCAAATTGGGCTAGCACCTCAGTGAGGCGATCCCAGAACTTGTCCTGATCTACGTTTGGGACGTATATACTACCTAATAGCACCGAGTGCCCATCTAGGAGTCCCTCTAGTAGGGCATATCTACCCTCTTTATCCACCACCCGTCTGATCTCCTGAAAGGGGGTCCCAGGTCGAACCCATATTAATGCCTCACGGGCATAGGCAGAATATGATGTAGCGCATATGGTTCCTCGCCATTTAGTCTGTAGCTTGCTTATCTCAGTACTGGTGAGGAGTATCTCCTGTAAAAACACAATTCGGGCGTTTTGGTTAGGAGTATTCGTCAGAACATTTGCTCAGTGTATGGAGGACCTGGGCGTTAAGCATTAGGATGCCGATGTCCGCATACTGTGTCGTGATAGCCATAAGGTAATGTCAGTGCTTGCTAGAATGGGTTGTAACAACCGGAGCATGGTGACCAATGGGTTACCTATTGTGTGAGGACTACATATGATGCCCCCTGTCTCCCAAGTGCGTGTTTCATGCACCCTGTTATGTGAAGTTCCATGAGGGGGTGGGGTGTGTCTGAACAGGGCAAAAAACTGTGAAGCTGGGTTCGGGAAACATTCCCTATGCTAAGGAACCATCGCTGTCCACGATACGTCCAAACTCACTCTCTCAAAGAGGGAGAGTACAACAATACATGGTGGGGGTGGCGGTACTTGCTTGCGAGGCGTTCCATCGATCGGGCCTTGGTAGGATCATTGAGCGTCGTCTGGAGCGTGCTGGATCAAGACTAAGTCATGTGTGCTCAATGAGTGAGTTCAAGCTGCAGAAGTTGTGTAGGATTGTGGGTGGGGCCATCTCAGGCTGGGAGGGAGTTCAATTGTCCATCCAACATAGCGTCGGCTGTCTGGGGGATGAACAGGGCGGGTGTACTTGAGTCTGTTCCAGAGAGCGTTCCGTCGCTGTCGTCCTCCCCTTCTGATGAGAAGATATGTGGGGCCCGGTCTATGTCCTCCGTATGGGGGAAGCCTGCTGGTAAATCACTGCCTGTAAGACCTCACGTCTCTCCTTCCTAATTTGTTCCAGGTTCGGGGAGTCTTGGGTGCCAGTCCAGAGCTTTCCCTTCGTCTCCTCACGTTGTTGCTTCGAGTTGCGTCTCCTAGCACATGACAATTTGAATGTCGGGCTTCGCATGGATTCAGATTTGGATTGTTGCTTGCAGTGGTGGTCCACCCATTCATGTGCCTCCTCAGCGTTCGTGAAAAAGGTAGCGGAGCCATTATAGAGGATTTTAAGGTGGGCAGGGAACAGAAGGGAGTATTGTATACTGTTCGCGCGCAGTCATCGTTTTGTTTCCAGAAACGATGACCTTTTGTTGTTGCACCGCTCGTGCATAGTCCGGGAATATCATTATCTGTTTGTTTTCTACATGCAGAGGACCTGTTTGTCTGGCTGCGCGGAGTACTGCGCCCCGGTCTCGAAAGTGTAGGAATTTCACCAGCATCGGTCTAGGGGGGGGGCTCCAGGCGGGGGTTTGTGAGCCGGAACTCGGAGGGCGCGCTCAATACTACGCTGTCCAAAGCCACAGTTCCCTTTTCCTGGAAGCAAGTCTAAATGCCCCTTGTAAAAATAAAAAATAATACACTCTGCTGACCCCAGATAACAGTTTAATTACATGCCAATATCTAAAGTGCTGGAAAAGTTTGTAAATCAGCGGCTGTCCAAGTGTCTGGAAGACAATAACCTGCTTCATCCCAGGCAGTTCAGACCCAATTTTAGTACAGAGACAGGGTTAAAGGAGGTAACTGAATACATCAGAGGCATCCTGGATGCTGGTCGGAAGGCAATGCAGATTGTTAGATCTGTCAGCGGCCTTTGCCAACTTTCTGTAGGGCTGAGGACAAGAGGTATGGGCCCCTCCTTTTTTTCAAAATCCCGGGAGCTGACATCAAGGGGGCACCGATGGCCAGTGGGTTGATGGCAGTTCAGGCCGAACTGTTCCCATGAGGCACAGGGTCAAGACTGATTTGCATATAGCTGTGTCTGAACTGGAGTGGCGAAGTGAGCTAAAGAATGATGGATTCAACCCAGATCTGTGACTGGGGGTGAGTGTCTGAAAAGCTTCAGCTCTCCATCCATCATCTCCTTGTGTTTGCTTTGTTCGCCCCAAGTTGGCAGGGCATGCCAAGATGTGGGTCCCTTGCTCACTTTGCCACTGGATTCAAGCTAGCCTGGCTGACGAGGGCTGTTAGCCCAAAATCGGTCCCAGGATGCTTGTTTACGGTCCAGGGAAGACCTGGGTTGGCAGTTCGGGCTGGACTGTTCCCATGAAGCACAGGGTCAAGACTGATTTGCATATAGCTGTGTCTGAACTGGGGTGGCGAAGTGAGCTAAAGAATGATGATAGATTCAACCCAGATCTGTTACTGGGGGTGAGTGTCTGAAAAGTTTCTGTGCTCCGTCATCATCTCCTTATGTTTGCTTTGACACACCTTCAGCACGTCACTGCGGCATCCCTAGTTATTTGCATCTGGCCTCGTGGACAGCTAAAGCGCACACAGCCAAAAAAGGCACCTCTAGCTGTCCCCCAGTGTGGGGAAAATAACAAACTTCCCAGGAAAAAGGTTTTTAGTTGCACTCAACCACCCTCGGCTATGTTAAAACACAGCCCTCAAGGTGTGCAAATAGTGTGAGTGCAAACAATTTCAACACAGATAATTAAAATTAGATTCGCAATCCTGTGCAAAATATGTATGTACAAGCAGATTTTCTCAGCAGGCCCTTCGTTGAGTCTCACACGTGGGTAATACAAAACAAAGTCTTATTGAATATTTCCCAAGAATGGGAAATTACTTATGTGGATGTCTTCCCTACAAGAGAAAATAAAAAAAATACTTAGATTTCGCATCTAGGCTCTCAGAATAGGGATCCGTATAGAATGCTCCTTTGATCGAATGGTCAGAGCTATTATTCTACGCCTTTCAAGGGATCGCATTAATACCAAAGGTGATTCTCAAACTTTGAAGATTCACATTGAAGATGATTCTAATAGCTCCAGATTGGCCAAGACATTAGTGGTACCCTCACCTGTTACGAATGTCTATACAACCCACAAGAGATTGTCACACAGACCAGACCTATTGGTGAGACTAGAGGGTTGAATTGGGCACCCAAACCTTTCATCATTGAATTTGTTTACATGACTCCAGTGATCAGGCACTATGGCCATCTGAATCCAACAACAGCTTGTATGGAATTCTTAAAAACAGCTAAGCGTCTGTTGAAAAGAGCATGCTATTAAGTGGAAGAGGTTCTGTGTTTGGTGTCCACAGAAATATATAGTCTGATCACATGTCAAGATGTGATACTTTCAATTTATTATTTTTAGCTCAATCTAAGTTGCAATTTTTGTCAGTCAACGTACATCTGGACGCCACTCCAGCATACAGAAATCTCCAGCCATAGTACCTCCTTTACAGTGATATCAGTTGTCAAAGGCTTTTTTTACTTAGGACTGCAAAAAGTGTATCCTCTGGTTCGACAACCCTCTCCACTTTGTGAATTAGATACAGTATTCTCCAAAAAGTATGGGTTCACATTTTAAACCTCTACATACATTTTCATTACTGCATTTATCGTGGAACATAGTTATTTCTTCTGCTAGGATAGCAAGTGAATTGCAAGCACTTTTGGTATTCGAACCATACACTATTTTCCACACTAACAGAATAGTGATGAGAAATTACCAATCGTTTCTCCATAAAGTGGTTTCCAATTTTCATATCAAACTCTTACTCTCCCTACATTTTCCCCAATCTTTCAACACCTGCAGAAAGGGCACCACACTTTTTAGATGTTAGAAAGGTTTTACGATTCTACCAGGATAAAACAAAAGATTTGAGTAATATCTCAACTCTTTAATAATTATGGTCCAATAATACAAGCACTTTTAAATCAACTATAGCTAGATGGATAACGTCTTGAATCATACTGTTATCAATTAACAAACTAACCATTAGCGGACAAACCTAGAGCACACTTACCCAGAGGAAAAGCAGCTACTACAGTGTGGCTCATAAATGTACCTATAGCTGACCTATGTAAAACAGATACTTGGAAGTCCCATCGCACACTCACTAAAAATTGTTTAGATTCTGATGCGCAGGCTGATGCGAAGTTGGGCCAAGAAACATTAGGAAATCTTTTTAAATGGGGCATACTTTCCTGCCGCCCAACAGCTGCAATAGAGGCTTGGATAAGCTGGCTATTCTTTTCAGTGTTTGACTATCAATGAAGATTCTATGATGCAGAAGAAAAAGTTACATACTAGTAGTCCTGCCTCTGCATCGTAGGAATTTCACTGATGTGTTAAACAATCCACCTGCCTCCCCAGCTTTTATTGTCGGGCCTTGGAAAGTGAATCTTAACCTATATCAGGGTGCACTGTGTGTAGACAAGCCTCATGGATTTGGAAAGGGGCAGTACTGTTTCTCATCTCTTTACGATATAGGTCCATCAGGCTGCATTCCTCTTTCCCTGCAGAACATTTCACTGTCTTGAGCCATAAAGCTGCATAGTAGATTTTAAATTGGTATTCAGTCATAGTTTTTTCCTAGAAACAGATTTTGAGCCTTTAATAGGCAATCACAGGGTGTTTTTCCCCTAAAGACATCAGATGGACATCAACTGAATGAATTTTATGATGGCTTGTGTTCAAGCCTCTGAAGAGAAGCATATGGCGCTTCGAAACGCGTCAGGCAATTCCATTACGGAGCAGCTCCTACAAGCAGATCCTCATGCCTGCTTATCATAAACAAAGCTGCTGATCGAGTGCTACTCACCAGGTGGACAACCTTTTGGAGCGGAAAAAAAAAATATATATATATATATCTCATGACGTGCTTAGTGGGTCACGCAGACAACGCAGAATTATCTAGAGTGTGGCTTCAGTGAAGATTCCTACGATGCAGAACAGGACTGCAAGTAAGTAACCTTTCCTTGTCCAGCATTGGATCTTTCATATATTCCCATGCTTGAAATATTTGCGTTGTCAGACTGGGAACCCCCAATAAAAATGTTAATACAGCAATGTGAGTCTTACACTCAATAACACAGAGATTTCATGGATTATCTGCAACGTATCAACATCATTATAAATGTTCCAAACTACAGCCAATCTAAGACCAGCACTTCCAGCTCATTCCTTGTCAGAAGCTTCCAACTGCCAGATTTTCGACTGCATGTTATAGTGAAAAATGCAGTGGAGAAGCTCTGTCCAGAACATTTTAATCATTTTTTCATAAGAGTCTATTATCAACCTTGCTAAACTTGTTCAGACGCAATCTCTATTCAGGATATGGAAGGAATGTGGAAAAACTATGGATGATCCAAATTCAAAATGCCTGTATTGCCTTCATCCCAGCTGTAACTGAAAAAAATGTGACATCTGTAATACTTTTTTCTGCAAAACTTTTAAAAGATGGAGAAGGAAGGTTATCCTTAGCCATTTTGGAAGAAAAAGTAGAAAAACTCCTTTTGATGTCAAGTTCTTTCTACGTTGGCTCCTACTGGAAACTTTCAAGAAGCAGTTAAGTCTGTCACCTATAAAGAAATCTTCATTGTCAACGACCGAAAAAGTAGTTGATGGAGTAACCTGCAACATCTATATTAGCCACATTGACGTACGCATTGTTGACCAAGATACTGAAGACCTCTCAAAAAGATTTGTAGTTGATAGGAGTTAAACTGATGAACAGTAGACATAAATGTCGACCAGAAAGATTTCAGTCACTGACACTAGAAATGCAAAATGTTCCACCGTTGACTAAGACAGTGGCGTCGTTAACATGACCACTGCCTTCTACACAGTCAGCGAGAGCAAGTTTTAATGAACCTCAGTTATTAGGGCTTATAGCTAACATGCTGCTAGCACTTCCTGGCACATTATAATATCCATTGCCTACAATATCACACTTGCAGACTATGATAGTGTTGCAGGTTCCATTGCTTACTTAAACAAAGTTATTACAAGATGCTGTGGCTACAACTTTTCTTCAAGAGCTGATCCCCGGACACAGATGATGGAAAGAGAGCGCATCTCTGTCTGGTAAGAGCAGGTGGATATAATCTTGCCCTTTTTTTTGTCTAAAGAGACGAAAACAGGCGTAAGACCTATTAACCCAAGTGAGACTGGGTAAAGTATGCAACCAAAAAATGTCTCAACTGGAAATCATTAAAACAGGACAGTAACAAAACAGTGATACAAATCACAACGGGGGTGGGGAACAAAAGGAAGGGAGACCACAACAATGAAATTGGATTGAAAAAAGGTTATTATTTTAAGTAGTTATAGCAGCACTACAGTACAATTAAATATACAATGACCATAATACACAAAGTGAGCCCTGGACGTGCTTAGTGATAGTGATCGGCGCAGTGACACAAGAGTGATGAGAACAGCGTGAACGGCGATAAGGGTAAGAGGAATGTGGTCAAAATTTACTAAAAGATATATACAATGTTGATGTTTTAAGATTCAGACTAAATAAATTGACCACACCAGCACCCAAGTTCTATGCTGGGTAGTCCAATTTATTCGTTGTGGTCTCCCTTCCTTTTGTTCCCCACCCCGTTGTGATTTATATCACTGTTTTTTTAATGTCCTCTTTTTGTCTCAACATTGCTTCTTGCAGAACACAGGTTGGGTATGCTTGATTATGCTTAGATAGATGACAGTAAACGCACAGCTTTCTGTGAGAGGTTCTAGGATTAGTTGTTCCAAACTATACACAAAACAACTTGAGCTACACTGGTGTGTAGGGAAAGAGGGGAGTGAAATGAGCAGTACATGAACCTGCAAAGCATTGTGGCAAACAGTGGCCAGCAAGGTCTATAATTGTCTTCTCTGTTAAGCCATCAATGATGGCACCACATGCCCTTTTGTACTCACAGCAGACTTACCCTTTATCCCCAGTCTGGTCAAGTGAGGAATCCCAGTCTTGATGAGTCTCAAAGATTTCACCAGTAGGACTATTTCAGCTGAAATGTCTTGACGTGGATACTGGAAAAGGGTAATTTTATTTGTTATTGTGAAGATAATAATAGAACTTTATAACGCTGATGTCCCTGTGCCAATAGTTGCAGATATGCAACTATATTGAAGTGCAATGACTCTGTAAGGTAAATTCTGACACAAACACTTCTTAATACACCCCCTGAAAACTCTGTATTTCTTTATTTCTTTCTCTCTCACTCATTCCATTCATAGCAAAATACCAAAGGTGTCCAGAACCTTCAACAACATGCAGATATAAGAAAAATGAATAATCGTAATATTACAAAATACGACACACACCCATATTATATATGCAATATTTCATGAAAAGAAGGTTAGCGTCACTAAACTAATCTGTGCTTTTAGCATTTAAAAGGGCTAAGAAACACAGCCTGTTTCTCACAGATCTTGATGTTCTGCCCCTCACCTTGTTGTCTGCATTAAACCAATGATTGTCTTTGCATACGTGTTCTGGTCAACAGTATTTTCTTTGTCATTTGGACCTAGTGTGCTGTTCACATTATTACCATATCCCTTGGACATCTGGCCCTAATTAAGATTGCTTCAAATATCTGTATCTACTCGTCAGTCTTTAAGGAATTTCCCAGTATTTTTGTTTAGCATTTTACAATACTCCCAGAGTATTTTTCCAATCAGAATTTCACAGACTCACCATTGCAGTCCCTTCCTAAACACCCTGTTGCATAATTCAACCATACTGTTGTTCTTCAGAGCACTCCCCTGTAGGCACATGTCATATACTCCCAGAATTCCCAGGAAGTCAATTTTCTTTAAATAAAATCATATGTCATTCTATACAGTACAAATGAAATGGAAAACAAATGTCATTCTATAATAGTAATTCCCACGGAAGCTCCACCAGCAAAGATAGTTCATCCAAAAACTTACCTGCTTGGCATTGACTTGATTTATGAATTTCACCTTCAGCCAGTGCCATCCTGCCACAATGATCATACTTCTGACTTTCGTCTAATCTATAATATGACATTAGAAGCAGGTGATCTTTGCAAATGGAGTGGCATATTACCTGTCCCAAATTCATGTAGACCATCCTGACTCCTTCTAGGAGGTTTATTTCTTTCCCTGTAAGAATTCGGCAAAATGCAGTCATAGTGCATTCGAAAGCCTAATTTTCACATATATGTGCTTTAAAGGCCATAGGCTCTGACATGACACTCTATAAAAAGATCAGTCATTTTAATGGTGTTAAGCCAATGAAACCTGATGCTTCCCAGGAGTTAGCCCCATTTATTTAAAGAAATGTGCAGAGGATACAATGTCAGTGATTACCTCTACTCTGTTTAAGCCAGCGTTTTCTCATGGGTGCTCCCCATATGTCATGATTGTCCCCTTAGGCCAAGAATTGAACTCAATAAGCCAGATCTAGAATTTTGCCCTTGATGCCATCCGTATACCAAGAGCGACCCATTTGTGCTAAATTACCTCTAGTATTGTTGAAATGTGCCTTTTAATGAGCACGCCGGTGCAGGGGTCCATAGACCAACAAAATAGAGATTGGCACTGAAGCTTGAATTCAAGTGACAAGTTTATTAATCACTCATGAGTGGGACTACGTCCACACAGCACTCTCAAGTTCTGCCTGAGGTAGTAAATTGAAGTCACAGAACGCAGGTCTTATATGCAGCTCTTGCTGCACTGGCAAGCATGTGGTTACAAATAGAAGGTACATGCCTACACAGGAATAGTTACCGACAAACATGGGCAGATGGGACATCACTTAGTTAGCAAAGTGGGAGGGGGAGCAGGAGTGCTTATGGCAGCACTAAGAGATTGACAGTTGAGTCTGAGACCAGGTGTTCTAGCAGCTACAAACGCTTTAGCACGCTTATTGTTTTTAGCTGAGTCAGAGGGTCAACTAAAATAGACAGCAGAGGTTGGGAGAATTATAAAGCCAACAAAATGGATGCCACAACCAAGATGATTTCAGCTTATGCTAACAGAAATTATTCCAGATTTCCACAGTATGATGGGTCACTATTGTGTTGTGGTTGCCTGCCCTATCCCCCTAATATGCCATGCTGAACTTCCGAATGCCAAAAAGTACCTACAGTATGCCAACACCTGCATTTTACACAGGTGTCCCATATGCCTAGAATTTTCTCCAATGTCCCAGCAGCAGCATTTTGCCATGGGTGCCCCTTATGCCAATAATAACTTGCAGTGTGCCTGCATTATGCACGGATACCCTGTATGCCAAGAAGTACCTCCAGTATGCCAACATTTTACCTTGGTTGGCTCCATGAGCCAAGAATAACTTCCAGGATGCCATGGTGAGTGGCAGAATCCCAAGCGTAACACAAACACACATTTGTTTCTCATTCTCTCTCACTTAGTCACTCAATGGCATTTATTCTCAGTCATATAGTTATTCACTCATTCTCAATCACATACAGTTATGTCACTCACTCTCTGTTATTTCCACACAATCCCCAGGTCACTAATTCATTCAAACACAGAGATACACTCTTACAGACCCACACCCACCTGCTGGAGAGTGCTTTCATAGACCCTCAGAGCACAAGCATAGCTCCTTCCCACCTTGGGCACTTATGCAAGAAACTGAAAGCTCAAGCCTGCAGAATGCATACACCAACTTGACGTACCACCTAGGTTCAAGCTTTCAGCAGCATGCTTTGCCTCTTACTTTTTTTACCCCACCATCTCCCAACTCCCATCCAGGGTTGAGCGAGTTCAGTCAGATTCCTGACACCACACAACCCTGTGACGAGGTCTCCTGAGAAAGACATTGTAATGATCTGCCAGAAATTCTGAAATCCGGGTCAGGCAGGGTCTCGCTAGTTTAGTAGTTTAGTGCACCAGGATAGTGGGACTCTATTACTGCGGCTGTTCTTGCTGTGTCTGTATCTGCTGTATTTTGTACTTTTGTGTAGTAAGAAAGACGCTCTCAACACCTGCCTCGAAGCCAGCTCCAGCCGCAGTAAAGAACTCTTCTGCATCGTCAAGGAGTTCTCCAACCCCACAGCTACAGAGAAAACCACCCGGTTCCAGATCTCTGCAACTCCCTCGCAGAGTTTTTTCACAACAAATTTACGACTGTCCACGAACACTTCAACCGCCCCTAGACAGCATCAACACCCTCCCCACCAACAAAGACCACAGCAACTATCACTACATGGGACACTCGCAGAACACAGACCACCACCATCATCATGAGCTCCATACACTCGGGAGCACCCAGAGACCCCTGTCCCCACCATTTGTTCTACAAAGGAATACGCTCCAGCAGCCAGGAGCTCCCCACCATCCTCGACACCTCCAACGCCTCAGCATACTTCCCAGCAGCCGGGAAGCACGCAGAGGTCAAACCCCTCCAGATAAAAGACTCTGCAGACCCTGAAAACCTCAAGAACTAGTGATCAAAGTCCTGGAAAAAGCATTAAACATCCATCGTAACAACCATCTGGAAACCAACAAACTCCTGGAACCCTCTCATTCATGATTCTGTGCTAACCACAGCACGGACACAGCCAGCCCTCATAGCAAACACTGTTTACATAAGAGGCTTCATGGACAAGGGGGAGACCACTTCCCTTATTCTCCTCAATGTCTCCGCAGCATTCGACACCGTATCTCACTACACCCTCCTACACATCTCCCGCCATACTCTTTGGCACCCAAGGACATCATTTGTGGCGTCCCTCAAGGATCATCCCTAAGCCCAATTCTCTTCAACACCTATATGGCCCCGCTAGACGCCCTGGTCAGATCTCACAACATGAACATCATATCCTACGCGGATGACACTCAACTCATCCTGTCCCTCTCCTCAGACCCCTCCAGCTCCAAAGCTAACTTCCACAGTTGGATGCAGAGCTAGTGCCTCAAGCTTAACACTGACAAAACCGAGGTACTCTTCTTCGGAGGCACCACCTCCCCCTAGAATGACACCTGGTGAGCAGCTGAACCTCACCCCCAACCCACACAACACGCTAAAAACCTAGGCGTCCTACTCAACAGCAAGCTCAGAATTAGATAACAGGCAAATGCTGTCTCTTCAGCATCCTCTGCATGTTGAAGAAAATGATCAAATGGCTCCCCACCGGCACTTGAAACACCATCACGCAAGCCCTCGTCACCAGCCACCTGGACTCCGCCAACACTCTATTGTGGGGATCACTACCCAAATGCTAAACAGACTTCAGACCATTCAGAATGCAGGAGTAAGGCTCGTCCTTGACATCACTAGGCAAACCGGCATAACACCCGACCTTAAAGCACTTAATTCAACAAACAATGCCAGTTCAAACTCCTCACTCACGTCTACAAAGCCCTCTACAGCACAGGCCCATCCTACCTCAATCACAGAGTAAACTTCCTCCAACCCACCAGACTACTACGCTCTGCGTCGCTCTAACTTGCCCAGACTATCCGCATCCGCGGTGCCTTCTCCCACTTGGCTGCTAAACACTGGAACTACCTCCACCTCCGAGCAGCCCCAACCCATCGGGAGTTCAGGAAGAAACTGATTACCTGGCTAATCAACAGACAGCCCAGAGCTGTGGCATTAACTTCTCCCTCCCCACCTGGCACCTTTCTTACTCTCCAGTGAAGGCTTGTACTTATAGCTATATTGTACCTGTTCTGTGAATAATAATTTAATATTGTATAGATATGCACTTTAGAGAAGCAATTATTTCATATAATTAATAAGAATCAATTTTTATAGAGTTTTTTTCACTCTATCTTTTTTGCAGTGGTACGACCCGCATGGCTCTGTTTTGGGCAATGAAGACCTCCGTGGTAAGTGACTTTTATTCAGTTCTAGGTGAAAATGTAGCTACTTGATTCCTTGTGTTAATGTCTCATTGTGGTAGAACTGTTTCCCGTTCGGAGCAACTCTCTTGACTGAAGTTGGCAAGCTTTGCTCATGGCGGTCATCGGTATGACCAGAAAGTTAGTTCTGCATTGTATGATCTTCAGTGATTGTCATAAACACCTGCTTGGACCCTGGAGCACTTATCATAGATTCATTTTCATTTAAAATTCACACAGGGTGTCTGTGTTTATCTGTTATGATAAGCCACACCAGGTGATCGCCTATCAGAGGCTCAATTTAATTTTCCTCAGAGACTATGAAGACTCCAACTGTTTCAAGCCTGCATTGCTGTATTTAAAGTGCAGGAAGGTGAAAATGTATGAAGAAAAGGAAAATAAAATGCAACATGATAGGCAGGCATGATAGGCAGGCAGGGGAGAGGGGTTGGCCTAACGGCTAAGGCGCTCGACCTCGGACCTGGGGATCTGGGTTCGAGTCTCGGTAACGACGCCAAAAAAAAACCTGTGATTCTGGGCAAATCACTTAATCTCCCCGTGCCTAAAAAATGAAAGTGTGTCCTCATGTAACGTAACTGGTGCTATGTAAAGCGCTCTGATAACTGATTCGATTCGGTTCTAGTTCGCGCTATATAAAACTCCCCCAAAAAAAAAAATAAGAAAAGTGTCCTGTCTCTTATAGTCCAGGAGGTTCCTCTACCCCTAGTGCACTCTAGTGGCAGTTTCTATAGAGAGAGAGACTTATTTTTACCAGCTCACATGAGCAGGTCCTACAGAGCACCTGAGAGGTTTCACAACTCTATTTCTGATTAAAACTTGAAACAAATATCTGAATTTTACAGCTTTACTCAATATTTATACCTTTTTTTTTTAACTCATTTCTGTTAAGTAAAACCCTTTTTTTGCTGATTCCTCAGAGAATGTATCCACGAAAACACCTTTTCTCTTTAAGAAGGGCCCGTCATGTAGGAGAAAAGGCTGTTTCTGACCCCCTACAAGGCCTCTATGATGTGTTTACCAAGCTCTCTCTTGGTGACGGACTGACATGTGTAAAAAAAATAAAAATTCCGAAAGGACCTTAAGGGGACCGAGAAGGAAACAAGTTGAGGGGCCTCATAATATGAGCGGGAAGAAGAAAAAGAGAAGGCTTAAGAGATCTTCTTGTGCCGCCTCTGAGAAGCCTCAGAGAAGCAACCTACTTCGCCAAAGAATCCAGCAAATGGTAATCTAGGGAAATTAGAATGTCTTTGGAACATCAATGACATCCCGCTCGTCCTTCTACCTCAACGGCAATGATGTCTACGCCGTCAGCTCCTACTTGTTCCTGTCACATGAGGGCTTAATGCTTAATGAAGGACTTCATGAACATAGTTCTTTATTGAAGAGTACACATCATTCAACATTCGAACATATTCAATTTGAAATATTTAATGGCGACATCTTCCTGCTCACGCATTGAACCTATTTGTAACTATTGTCCTTATCCCACTTTTGTATCCTACCTACCCTGACTATGAAGTGCTCTAATACCCACCTGGGTCATGTTTGCGCTATACAAAACTTTATAAATAAATACAATTTAAAAAAACATTCACCTCTCAACACCGATAACCTTGAGGCAGCATCCAAAACACTGTCCCTGTAGATGACTCCATGTGCGACGTTGAACCTGATCCTCGCTCAATGTCAATTAACTTGCCATTGAACAGAAGATCTCCTAGAAATCATGTGATGTCTCTGTCTCAATTAACTTCCAAGAGGTTACTTTTGACTTCAACTCCATCAAAATTAGTAGAGTTGATTTGTGCCCCATCACCGTCAGTTGTGTCTGTGGCATCATCATAATTGCCTCTACATTCTCTGCAGCTAATGCCACTAGAAACACTGGGTATAGCTACAGCTAGATTTTCCACTTCTTCAACTGCAAAGGAGACCGCTTATATAGGTCTCCGCCATCTAAATCGCTGGCACTTCTGCTCTTATTCGTCGCTATCAAAAAAACCAGAGATGGGTTATCTACCAAAACAACGGCAAGACTTCGAGATGCTATGGGACAAATCGATGGAGTTAGCAGCTACTGTATATTGCCATGGCATATCCATTGTTAAATCATAATAGCTCTGAATCCCAACTCTGATACCAGAGGCACAAACCCAAATGAACGAATCTTCTCTTTTCAGAGTCCTCTCTATTTGGTAAGCATACAGAGGAGGATTTACTGAAAATGAAAAATGCGTCAGAGACAGCAGTACAGGGCTAGAGATTGCGGATTTAACCTACCCAATGTTTAAACCCCTAGCTGGCCCTTTCATCAACAATGCTTTCAGTGATCGGAGGCACTCTTATCTGAGAAACTTCAAAACCAAAAAACAACCTAAAGGAAGCCTGCTTCCTCTAGAGGCAGACACTCCTCTGGCACATGACAGTGACTTGTCAACATCTTCCACCCTGGTTTCACTCTTCAGTGAGGGAGCGGTATCCTTACATCTGGACTTCAATTACATGAGACAAGTGGGTGCTAAATATTGTAGCTTGTGGATAATTTTTACATATCTGATAGAGACATCTAGCCTCAGATTCCTTTACTTTTGAATTCTCCCCAAGCGCCAGTCTGGATCCGGATTTTTTTTGCAATACCTCTGAATGCCGGGGTACGGCGTTGTACGGCTCCCGCGATGATGTCAACTCCAGTCACTACATCAGTGGAACCATATCAATCCCTTCCGTTGCACAGATGTCCGTTTCTTTTTTCCGCTCTGTAACGTGGATCCAGAGAAGCTGTTCCTCATGTTGTTTTTTCTTGACCTACTTCGACACCTGGTGTCAATGGAGCAGTGTGAGTTTTTCAAATGTTGACAGATTTCAAAACTTGTGGGTCTTGTAGCCGACATGTCGGTGACAGACCCACATACAGTTTGTATGTGGCATCTAGGTGAGGACCACGACGCCGAGGATGGTGCTTCCTGCCAGAAGCTAAAATCAAAGTTGTTGAAGGAGTGCCGTTTAACGTTGATGGCGGCTTGTGTATCGCGATCCTCAGAGGCTTCCCATCCTCTGTTTTTGCCGCCCCGGGAGGAACATTTGCGGGGTCGATCTAGGAGCTGAAGCCGGTTTGGGGGACTTTGTTCTTTCAGGGAAGTCGAAAGGTAAGGGGCTGTTGAAGTCACGGCATTCTCGGACTTCACCACGTGGAGACTCGGTCTCCCTTGGCTACTCTCGCTCGATGGTTGAGGAAGCCATATGTGACTCAGCACCGCGTCTCCCCATGTTTCCGGTAGCCAGTGCCTCGCTGGCTGAGATGAGGAAATATGATTCCTTTAACCTCATCTTTGGAACTCCATCTCCCTCTGGAGTGCTTTCAGCCCCAAGGAGGCGATAGGGACGCCGTCTGAATATTTGTCCACTGTGACGGTTGGGTCAACGGAGTTGATGGATCAGCTCGCATTCCTTCGGGATCGTTGCCTACAACGCCGGTCTTTGACAAACCGACTCCAACATTGACGGTGGTGGTGGGGGTCGAAGTCACCTCTCCTCCAGGTGACGTCATGAAGTCGCCGCTTCGGTGTCATATGGCGTCGGACACTGCAGGTTGCGGATCTGTGCAAACTGAGGGCATTGTACAATTTGTGGTCCCTTTCCAGGAAGAGGCTTTGGGAGGTCGGCCTGTATCGACTGGGGCTTGACTTTTACTGCCCATTTCTGGCACCAATGTGTTTCAGGTGGAGGAGAGCTGGTGAGGCTAGTGGGCTGGGTTCTTCGCCAGACTCTGGGCTGCTTTCTCTACATAGTCTTGCTACGGAGGCAAGTTCCTCCGGTGTAGACATCCTGAGGAAAGTGGCTGCAGTCTTAGACTTGTCACTGCCCATGGTGCAGAGGTCTACAGACCCTTTGTTTGAAATCCTTCGGCAGGGACTTACAGGAGGAGAGTCTGTTCTTCCGTATTGTGAGACCCTAGTTGACGTTTTATTAGGTGCTATGGCCAAGCCTGAGTGGACCGTGATGTTGCACGTAGACATTTTCCTGCACCTGGGACCCAGTTTGTTTGCATAGACACCCTTCCACCAGTTGCCTTGTGACTCAGGCTGCAGCGTCTTCACAGGATGTAGATTCTACTCCTAAGACTCTGTTGGGGAAGGATGCTAGGAATCGTGATGCTTGTAAGCATAGATTTGCTTCAGCCAGCTCAGTATTGAGAGCCACCAACACATCTTGTGTGATGGGGCGCTTTTTCTATGCCTTATGGGATTCTTTACAGAACATGTTCCCATCTCTTCTGGATAACCTCCGCGCTGAGGTAGGCAACTTGATTAGAGATGTCCAGCAGGCCGCTAGGCTTACCATAAGTTATGGCATGGACACAACTGATTCTGTGGGTCGGGCCATGGCATCTGCAGTGGCGCTAAGATGTCGGGCTTGGTTGGCATCTTTGGGTTTCTCAGAGGCTGTCCAGACGGCTTTGGCCGATATACCATTTGATGGTGCCTGTCTTTTTGGTGATTAGGCAGATGCGGCATTAAGATGCTTCCATAAAAGACTGAGAACTACAGAGTCGTAGTCCTACATTTTCTGTCTGTGTGCTTTGCTTATAACTAGGCTTAGGATATATGTCTTTGTTGGTCAAGAAATAGCCTTATTAGGACGTTGTATATGTCCAGTTTTTGGTTTCAGTATTACCACGTGTACTCCGGTGAGGATTAGTGGTTATAACCTCAGTACCATTTTGTTTTTTATTTCGCACTGAATTAAATGAGTTTGGAAGTACCCTTTGTTTCCTGGCCTCTGTGGGTGAGCCTTCAGCTCAAGCGGCTATTATTAAAAGAGGTGTCTTCCTGTATGGAAACAGATCTGTTACATGCTTCTTCGAAGCAGTTCAGTATGCAAGTTGCATGGCTTTCTCAGTGTTCTTTTATAGGCAAATGGTTATGCCAGTTGTAGTTGGGTGTATTGTGACTCTTCCTCCAGTATTGGAACTTTCATAGCTTCCCATAGCTTGTATCATTCCCTGTCATCGGAATGGGAGTCTTGGTAACCAAAATAACATAGCAGGAGGTACAAAAGAGAAAGAAGGCGGCTAGGCGTCATTCCCTTTTGTAGCATATCCACCTCGTTTTGTAAAAGAGACCAAAGTAAAGCAACAATCAATCAGATTAGCCTCACCCCATAGAACCCTCCTGAGGGAACCTCAGAGCCTCAGATTTTCTACCTCTCGTTGTGCTAAGGGAGTCTCCTTTGAGCTCTGCTCACTTCAACTCTAGTTGACTATTTTTTTCTTCAGAATTGTTTGATATTTCATCTTGGAATGTCTGACGAGGAGAAGAAAGCCCTTTTTAGGTCTTGTGCCTGCGATTGCAGGGCGAAGCCCTGCTGTCGCAAAGCGAGTATTGTAATCGTTTCAGCTTTCAAGGACTACCAAGAGGAGACAAGAGACTGGCACGCAGCCTTCCGGAATCGGATCAGGTTGCGCGCGTGAACACGCACTCCGATTCCGGCAGGCTATATATATATATATATATATATATATATATATATATATATATATATATATATATATATATATATATATATATATATATACACACACACACACCACCCCCCCCTCTCTTTTTTGTACAGGCTACGAAAATGCGGGGCTACTTCAGTAATATGATGAGGGACTATCGAGATAAACCACTAAACTAACTTGGGGACACGATCTGTAGCAGATGGTGAATTGTGAGACATGTCAATGAGCTTTGTCCAACCCACGGGTCTGGAGAGGGGCAAAACAGCTAATAATGGCGTAAAAATACAGGGGGAAACAGGCCCCTTTTGACTGATGGGCCGTTCATCGGTATCTCTTTTTCAGCTTCTCCTCCTTCCACATATTGCCACCCAGCATGACATCCTCTCTCCGCTGTCCCATGCAGTCCCAGCAGGCAATCCTCCGATTACAAAAGCTCTGAACAGTTACGCATAGGTTACATACTGTACATAACCGGGTGCTTCTGGTAAGACACTTTTATGGTTACGATGTTCCTCCTGGAGCCCCTGCGATTATTCGGTCTAGTCTTCTGATGGTACTAGCAATACGATTACTAGCAATCATTTATTTATACAGCTTCACTGCCAACTTTGCTTAGCATAAGCAACAGCTAACCATTCACAAACAATGTTTATATACCAATTGCAAATAAAAAAAAATAATTATTGCAAAGCATTGTCATTTACAATGCCAGTAACTCAAACTTTAATGCTGCAAGACCTATTGCATTGTAAATGCTTGTTAAGGCTTGTTCCACCTGTGGCAAGAAAAAGTTTTATGCGGAGGACAGGCATAAGGACTGCATATATGGCCTGTACCCTGACCACAAGGCAGCGGACTGCAAAATCTGCCGTACCGTCTCAACAAGGGCTCTCCGGGACCGTGAGGGTCGCCTCCTCACTTGGCTCCAAAAGTTGAAGTCGAGGAAGGAAACACCGTCAATTGACAGCGAGGATTCATCATCTGCCACTTCATCCAGAAGGTCAGTGAAGAGGGGTAGGGCTTCCCCTTCACCATCTACAGACCGTCACGCAAAGGCCTAGCAAATCTTCTCACCATGGTGCAAAGGAGAGGGAACGACTACCTTCAGCTACAGCAGTGGTGGAGTCTGCTAAAGCTTTAAAAAAATAAATATGCTGCCAAGGTTGTCAGAGCACGCTGCGCACTGTGCTGAAATAGTCCGTGTGGACTCTATATTAAATTATTCAACGTTCATCCGATGAACAATGTTTATACATAAATCAATCCAGTGATATTACACACAGTGATGAAATGCACTTATAGGAATTCTTTTATGTGTGTCTTCATGAAATAAACCAATTCAACTATCAGTAACCATATGTCTCTGGTTATGTAAAAAAAAAAATGTACATTCAAAAATGGTACATATAATATTGTAATGAACTGATTATACAATGTTCACGTGTTCACAAAACTTCACAAAGCATTTTGACGTGCCCGATGCATTTCGGGACCAAAATGTCCCTTCCTCAGGGGCAATCTGTGAAAGCAAATACAACATTTCACTGATAGCATATTTAATGATGGACATATACTAATTACATGGAAACTCTCATATCGCCATGTGCGGGTCAAAGCATGTGAAAGAATCAGTGAAAATAAAATGGTGTGAAAGGTCGTCAAGTGATTAACTCTTCAAGACAGGTGTTAAATGGTGGTGTTAATAAAGTGTAAATGTAGATCTTGTGAATTAAGTAGAAGAATAGACGCTACAAGAATGCTGAGCATGCACCTCGGCTAGTGAAGTCTATTTTGACTGAAAACAAATGAAACTGATAGAACCGCATGTCATCAATAGATTACCAACACATTTGTAAAAGTGCTAACCCCAAAAAAAGTGAAAACGATGTGATAAACCAATTGGAAGTGATAGGATTAGGCAAAGCATACCTGGCTGAATTCTGCTGATAGCCAGCTGCGACCAATGAAAACAACGAAAACGACAACAGAAAGGCTTAGTGTTAAAACACAAGCTATATGCGAAGCTGATAATGTAACCACCCAAACAAGTTGACAATGTGCCCTACCTGATGGAAAAATTCGGATAATGTACCGTTGGGCTAAACAGTCAGTGCCGCCTGGTTAACACCAGAAAGATCAGGGCCGATAAAACTGCAGAAACAAATCATAAATACAAACCTCAATACTCTAACACAAAAAATAAACTATACTGGCAAAATACTATGCAATGGTGCGCAAAGCAAATTTAAAAATTATCCATGACACTTACCGGCGCCTGAACGCCAAAAGATCTCCTCTGTGAGAAAATATACAGATTCAAAAAGCCATCTTCTCTAACATCTGAGAAGTCTGACAAAGATATCAAATCATCGACGACGACGCAGAAGACTCCGTCGATGAAGACTGCAAAGATACTGGTGAAAAAAGTTCCACAGTCGACGGGCTCGTCGACGGTACCTTCAAGTCTCCACGTTTCGACTTCAGTGTCGAAGGGCTCGTCGATGGCGATTACTGCAACGTTGATGAAGATGTCGACGAGAGTGTTGACGATGGTAGCGGGGAGGACTGTGTCTTTGACGAAGGCAACTACAACGATGACGACCACTACGACGGCAGAAGTGTCGACGGTCTCGTCGACGTCAGTGTTGATGATGCCCATCTCTTCCTCGACGATCCACCCGTCGTCAGTGGATCTCCCGTCGACGACCTCGGTTTCTCTTTCATCCACACTGCCGACTGTACCGTCGACGACATCTTCGTCGACGGAGAGAATTACCATTTCTTTGAGGAAAATAACGCTGGATATGACATCTCCAAGGAGGGTTGCCCCCTTGCCTCCAGCACTGTTGCTTGAAGAGGAAGAAGATTCTGAGGGAGATGAAAATGATTCTTTTGGCTATGCCAATAGCCCCTAACAGCTTCTGGTTAAACGCCAGGACACTGATTCTGAAGGTGAATACCTTCATGAGCACTCATACCAGCAGTCTTTTCATCGTCAGGAAGATGCGGGCCAAGAGATGATTTCTGTTACGTCTTCCTTCTTGGCAGATCTTCAGGGCATGTTGCTAGACTATAGGAAGAGATTCTCTCAACCTCCTGCTCCACCAGCTTCTTCGGTGGTTTTGCCAAAGCACCATCCCAGATGGTATCAGAGCCGCAGGTTTCCAGCCCGGTTATACCTCCAGTGGTTCTGGGGGTACAGGATGATTCGTCGGACGAGGATCACGACGATAGCAACAGGCCTGACCAGTGTGTGGAGTGGGATGACTACGTGAATCCGGACCCAGCTTCTCCTACTCTGGATACAGTTGATTCTCCCCCGGCGGACATTGGGGGGGTTTCACAAACTAATGGAAAGAGCCTCAAGTAGATTTAAACTTCCCATGCCTTCTGTTCAGATAGTGTTTTCTTTATGACTTTAAAGAACCCTATCGTAAATCGGTCCGTTCCATTCCTATTTTTAGCCATGTCTGGGACGAAATATTAAAGGCAATGAAGAACCCGGCTACTATCATTCCAGTCTTGCCACGCCTGGAGAAAAAACACAAGGCCCCTGATGATAGTCCAGCATCCTTAATAGGTCAGCCGGATTCAGTAATATCGCAGGCTCAAAGAAAATCACGCAACCCTTCTGCGCCCCTGACTACTCCTGATAAAGAAGTCCGACGCCTAGATAATGCGGTAAAAAGGTGTTCCTCAATGGCGAGCCTTTTGATTAGAGCGTCTAATGCTTTGGCAATTTTTGGCAGATACGATCGCCAGATGTGGTGCGACCTCTCACCATATTTGGACCAGCTGCCACAGGAGTCCAAGGTGGAAACGAAGAAGATTTTGCAGGAGGGAGAGGCTACATCATCGGAGGTGATCGACTGCGCAATGGATATTGTAACAACGTCTTTACGCTCGCTGGCAGGCGCAGCTGTTCTTCGTCGCCAAGGCTGGCTCAGGGCGACATGGTGCCGGCCGGAGGTCCAAAACAAAATCTTGGACCTTCTGTTTGATGGTGAGCCATTATTTGGCAAACATATTGATGATGTCCTCCAGGACATAAAAAAGGATACGGAGACAGCAAGATCCCTGGCAACTCTACAATATCGGAAGGTTCCTTTCCGTGGAGCCAGGGGAAAGAGTACCACATCCTACAGGGGTTCATACCAGCAGCAAAGGTATTCTTCTTATGGTTTGACGCCTCAGTCTTCTCGTCAGTCTTATCAAAGACAAGGCCAGACATCATCTTTCTCTAGGTCTAACTAGAGGAAAGCAGAATCCCCAGGGAAGGTAACACCACTAAACGACAATAGCGGCGTTCTGGCTCTGCCTGCTGTACCCCCCTCCCCGACAACATCTGTGGGAGGCAGGGTGTCTCAATACCTCCACAACTGGAAACGGATAATATCAGACCGTTGGGTACTCATTCATGGTGGCCATACGCTGGAGTTTGTTCATTTTTCACCTTCCAAGCCCCCTGCTGCCATGCCTTCGAAACATCTGCGTCTTCTCCTGCTCTAAGTTCATCAGATGCTCCTCAAGGGGTCTGTAAAGCCAGTCCCCTTTTCTCAGAAGGGAGAAGGTTTCTATTCCAGATTTTTTCTGGTCAAGAAGACGCTGGAGAAGTGGCGCCTCATTTTAGATCTCAGTGAGCTAAATACCTATCTCATAAGTCAATCCTTTCGGATGGTGTCTCTTCAGGATATTTTACGTCTCCTCAATCCGGGAGACTTCATGGCCACTCTCGATCTCGAAGATGCGTATTTTCACATACCCATCCATCCAGCTCACAGGAGGTTTCTATGGTTAACAGTAGCCACATCCAATTCAAAGTTCTACCTTTTGGATTTTGGTCTGCTCCGAGGATCTTTACCAAGGTGCTGACACCGGTGGCAGCTTTCCAAAGGAGGCAACATTTTCAAGTCTTCCCCTACCTGGATGATTGGTTGCTGAAGGCCCCAACCAGGCGTGCAGCGGAAGAAACAGTCGAGGCATGTACGATTCTGTTCAGCAATCTGGGCCTGACTCTCAACAAGTAGAAGTAATCTCTCTGCCCGGCCACAAAAGCACTATTCCTGGGAGCCATTCTGGACACATCTCTCAGCAAGGCTTCTCCATCCTTAGAAAGGCAAGAGAAACTGATGTCCATGGCTCATCTGTTACGAAAAAGAAAGTGTCTTTCAGTACGCAGTTACAAATCCCTACAAGGAGTGATTTCCTCGTGCGTTCCTCTGATACTCCACTGCAGGTTGCGGATGCCGTCACTTCAGGAGCAACTCGATATGCAATGGCAGCAAGTACACAGATCTTTCGACGACAAGGTAGTGATCACTGCAGCAATTAAAAAGGCAGCCTTGTGATGGACGAAGGAAGAAAATGTATCCCAAGGTCTATCCTTCGTAATCAATCCAGCCCCTCAAGTAGTGACTACAGATGCTTCGCTGGAAGGCTGGGGTGTGGTGCTTCAAGACTTGCATGTAAGCGGACATTGGTTGCCTTAGCACTGCCTACTTCATATCAATCTCGTATACTCAGGGCGATTCGTCTGACACTGCAAGCATTTCTTCCACGGTTGCAAGGTTCAGCGGTTCTCGTCCGCATGGACACTACCTCAGCCATGCACTACATAAACAAAGAAGGGGGTACCAGATCTCTTCCGTTGTCGCAGGAGGCCCAGAAGATTTGTGAGTGGGCGATCCTACACGGTATATCACTACAGGCAGTACACCTTCCAAGAGTGCTAAACGAAAAGGCAGACAGGCTCAGCAGGCTTTCGTCAGTCAGCCACGAATGAGAACTAAACCAGTCTGTCTTGGAGGAGATTTTTCACCAGTGGGGTAAACCCTCAATAGATCTCTTTGCCACCCTGGAGAACAAAAAATGCCAGTTTTACGCAAGCAAGCTACGCCATCACGGATTGCTAGGGAATGCGCTTTCGATAGCGTGGTCAGGCACATTTGTATACGCCTTTCCCCCATTCTGTTAATACAGAGAAAATTCAGGAAGATTAAAACTGAGCCGTGCAGGATGGTCCTAATAGCTCCAGCTTGGCCGAAGGCAGTTTTGGTTCACGGAGCTTCACCTACTCTCTCAGGACCCTCCACGGTCCCGGATCTTCTCACAATGTCCCAGGGCCAGGGTCTGGCATCCGAATCCTCGCTCCATACACCTGTCAGCATGGCTCCTGAGCAGCAAGAGTTTCTTGGTTTTTATCTTTCGGAAGAGATAAGGTAGGTTCTCTCTCAGGCTAGAGCTAGACATACTGTTTGAAATGGAAACGATTTTGTATCTGGTGTCAGCAGGAAGGTATTGACCCTTTTTCCTCTCAACCTCACCAGGTTCTTCCTTATTTCCTGTCTTTGGCTAAGGCGGGGCTGGCTCATTCATCCATAAAGGTTCATTTAGCGGCAGTTTCTCGCTATAGACTCACTGCATCTGGACCTTCCCTTTGGTCAGCCAGAATTATCAAACATTTCTCAAATGCCTATTTAGAGTCTTTTCTCCAGTGAAGCCTCTGCCTTCCACGTGGCATTTGAATTTGCTTCTCACCCAGCTGATGAAGCTTCCCTTTGAACTGATTCATCGAGCGGATATGAAATTCCTCTCGTGGAAGATGGCACTCCTTCTAGCTCTCACTTCGGCAAGAAGATTTGGTGATTTACAAGCTCTAACAATCCAGGAACCTTTCCTCCAATTCAAGAGAAATACAGTGATTCTAAGGACTAATCCAAAGTTCATACCGATGGTGCCTTCGGACTTTCATTTAAATGAGCCGGTGATTCTGAAGGATTTCTTTCCTCAGCCTTCTACGCCGGCGGAAAGGGCACTCCACTCGCTGGATGTGCAGAGATGCTTGAAGACCGTACTAAAGAATTTCGGAAATCTTCTCAGTTGTTCATTTCATTTAGTACTCTCTGCAAAGCCTTACCCCTGTCCAAGCAGGGTGTTGCTCGGTGGGTATCCAGTGTGACACAGTTCTGTCATTCATTCAGCAGAGTCAGAGCACACTCTACAAAGTCCATGGCTTAGTCTGCGGCTCTCTTTGCGGGAGTCCAGATTAAAGATATCTGCAGGGCTGCAACTTGGAGCAGCCCGCACACCTTCGCAAGACATTACTGCCTGGAGACCTCGGCACAAGAAGACACGGCTGTAGGCCAGGCAGTCCTGAGGAACCTCTTCCATTGAGTGGTGAGCTTTCCTTTCTTCCCTCCTTCCTTTCTATATTGTTGTTGGCACAATGAGGGAGCAAAATGTGTTTCTGACTGCTAGCTACTCTGATACAAGTTATGGGAATCTATGAAAGCTCCAATACTGGAGTAAGAAAACAAGTTACTTACCTGTAACTTTGGTTCTCCAGTATTGGTAACTTTCATAGATTCCCATGCGCCCACCTTCCTCCGATGGGAAAGCTCAGCCCTCAGCAGGTTTTGTTATACTGATACACAACGGCTGCGAAAATCTGAGGCTCTGAGGTTTTCTCTGGAGGATGCTATGGGGTGAGGCTAATCTCATTGGTTGTTGCTTTACTTTGGTCTCTTTAAAAAAAAAAAAAAGGTGGATATGCCACAAAAGGGAATGAGGCCTAGGCCGCCTTCTTTCTCTTTTGTACCTACTGCTATGTTATTTTGGTTACCGAGACTCCCATTCCGACAACGGGGAATGATAGAAGCTATTGGAATCTATGAAAGTTACCAATACTGGAGAACCAAAGTTACAGGTAAGTAACTTGTTTTCATTGATCTCTTGGAGTAATCGGGTGCTTCAGCAAGTTGAAGCATTGCTCTGACTCAGAGTATGTGTTTGCATTGTTTGAATGCTACTTTGCTTGCGAGTTCTTCCTTTAGGATAAATGAACATTGTCTAGTAAAGGCATAAATATTACCTCAACTGCAGGTAATTCTTATCCCTGCTCCATATTGTGATGCTGTAAATTGGCCGCCAAGTGTTGATAATGGCTTGTTGTCCTTGACTTCAGTCCTATGAGGTTGGGCCGTTTTTGGTCACCAACAAGGCAGCCAATGAATCTATACAAAATCTTGGGAGACATCTTTATAATAGGAGGGTTTTTGACTTTATCGTAATCTTTTCGTCTTCCTATGATATTCTTGATATGCATGGTTCAGTCTGATCAGCATTACCTGTCTTTTGGGGATGTACTTATTGTTTTCTGCATTCCTTAATTCATTTGGAATCATGACTACTATTTCTTGTGATGTCAGATTTTAATAACCAACAGCTTTTTCTTACGGCAAGTCACCTGCGGTGTTGTATTGATGGCGTACTACCCTTTACTCCAGTATTGGAACTTTTATAGATTCCCATAGCTTGTATCATTCCCCGTTGTCAGAATGGGAGCCTCGGTAAATAAAAAATACCATAGCAGTAGGTACAAAAGAGAAGAAAGGCCTAGGCCTCATCTCATTTTGTAGCATATCCACCTCTTTTTGCAAAAGAGACCAAAAACATGTAACAACCAATCAGATTAGCCTCACCCCTTAGAACCTTCCTGAGAGAGCCTCAGATTTTCTACCGCATGTTGTGCTAAGGGAGTCTCCACTGAGCTCTGCTCAGATTTCTCTACAACTTTGGATTTGTCATCTTTTACTCTTCAAGTATGTCGGACAAGGAAAAGAAAGCTTCATTTAAAGCTTGTGCTACTTGCTCTAAGAAAAGGCTTTACATTGAGGACAAGCATAAAGACTACATCTATTGTTTGTACCCTGATCATAAGGCCACTGAATGTAAAATCTGCAGGACCTTCTCTACCAAGACTCTGAGAGACAGGGAAGGAAGTCTGCTGACCTGGTTGCAGAAAATGAAGTCACGGAAAGAAGTTCTATCCAGTGACAGTGATGATTCCTCCTCAGCTACATCTTCAAGGAGGTCTAAAAAGAGGGGTAGGTCTTCCCCTTCAACTTCGTCTGAACCTCCTGCTAAGGCCTTACAAAAGACCTCTAATAGGAGTGACAGGCCCAGTCCCAAGAAATCTCACTGAGATGTAAAGGAGAGGAAGGAACTAGTTCCTGAGGTACTTCCAACTCAGAAGGTGGTCCACGGTCCTTCTGTTTCCTCTCCACCACCTGAAAAGGAGGGAAGATCTGAGAGAAAAAAACGTCCGTCGATGACGACCACATCGGGTACGTCGACAACGGCATCTAAAATTCACCTGGCGTCAATCCCAGCTCCGTCGACGGGCCCGTCGCAGAGAGCTTATCCGACGACGACTTCGTCGACGCTACAGGTACCTGTCACAATGTCGTTGACTATGTTGACAACCTCGACGTCGACGACAATGGTGTCGACGACGACGAAGTCAACGGCAACGATGTCGATGACAATGGGTACAATGGTACTGACGTTGAGCTCATCGACGGTACTTTCGACGATCAGCCCATCGTTGTCGACGATCCATTCTCCGACTGCGATTTCTTCGACGACGACCTAGTCGACGTCGTCGTCGATGATTCAAAAAGTTCCGATTTCTATAATAAGACACCAAATCACTCCAGAAATGACATCTCCTCGTAGAGTGACAACATTACCTCCGGCTTTGCTCTTGGAGGAAGAATATTCAGAGGAAGAGGAAGGTCCTTATGGGGTTGCTTACAGCCCGTCCCAACTTCAAGTAAAGTACCAGGACTCGGATTCTGAAGATTATTATATGTAACAACAACATTACGTTCCACGAGACAGACCCTTGGAGCAGTCACAGCAGGGTATGGTGGCCATGCCATCCTCACTCATTAGTGACTTACAAATTATGTTGCTAGATTACAAGAGAAGGTTTCCGTCTCAGACCTCTGAGCAATCAATTCAACCACCGCCTCCACCACCCCGACCTCTTCTTCAGCTACAGTGGCTCCTCAGTTACCTCAACCTCCGGAGCCGGAACCAATCGAAAGTCACCACAATATCGTGACTATGCATGATCTTTTTTTTAAACCGACTTTATTGGTTTTTCATATTTCGCTCAGATGCAGCATACATACAATCTTATAAAATACATTATACCTGCAAAACCCAAATGACAGTTGTGACCACATCCTATCATAGCCTCGCATCTCGTTATCTTGTCTAGACCGCCTTGCTCTTCGTCGCGAGGAGAGTGGTCCTTCCTAATGTTGGAGTCATATCCCATCCCTCATATGGCATAGCCCTGAGGGGCTGAATCGTGGTGCCCCTAAATTGTGCAAGCACTGTCAGCATCTATTCATCGGATCAGAAAGCAAAGAACGCAATCCCCCCCCCCTTAGCCCCACCTCCCTCCTCCCCTCAGACATGCCGCTTTCCCTAACAGCGCACTTGTTGCACATTATTTATTCTGCACACTCATTTAGATTCCCTATGGCAGTGATCCATGTCCCACCCTGGAGGATGCACCCACGTTTGTGATCTCCCCACCTACCCTCTCACCCTGCGACCTGCGGCTGTGTTCTTATGTAGCAAAGGGTGACACCCATAGCTGGAACGATCAGTCATCATCGTCAGTCGGATTTTTAAGCAGATCTACCATCGCCACCCAGGCTCTCGCCGTGTCCCACAGTTTGTCCTTGTCAGCTCTGAGCTAGTAGGAGCAGGAGGGTCCCCTCGCAGTCCTCCCACTTTATAAATTCCTGCAGCCAGCGCGCATCACTGGGGGCTATGACCGCCTTCCAATGACTAGTGATTTCACGTTTGGCTAGGACTAACCCCAGATCCAGGAACTTACTGGTGGTTTTGTTGCGGGCAGTGTGGGGGAACTAGTGTAACAGGCACACCCCTGGTGTATGCTGCAGTTCCCTTTCCGTCACCTCTGTCAATTTGGCCGGAACCTTTCCCTAATACCTCTGAAGCAATGGACAATCCCAGAACGTGTGCATAAACGATGCATTTTCCAGTCTGCATCGTGGGCAGGCAATGAGGGAGCCGAAAAATTAATTAATTTTGGAAGGAGTGAGGTACGCCCGATGAAACACATAGAATTGGATGAGTTGGAATCTCGCGTTTCGAGAGCATTTCCATGCTTGTTCTAGTAGTATCTCCCAGGGTTTTTACCTCTATAGGCGTTCCCAGATCAGCTTCCCGTTTAGTGCGCAATTCCTCTAGAGGAGCCCTTAAGCCCTGTGTCAGTCTCCAATACAAACATGTAACCGCCTTGATCTTACCCGCGGAGATGACCACATATTGGCAAGGGAGGAAGACCTGTGGTTCCTCCAACCCTGTTTTCCAGTGTTTGCGCACAGCCGCCGTCACTGCTGCGTGCAGAAGAAAGTCCTGAGCAGGCAGTTTGAGTCTTTCCATGAGATCTTGGAATGGTAAGAGTGTATCACCCTCGTATAGATCCCTAATGGAGGAGATCCCCAGCTCCTCCCATTCGTGTAGTCGCTGCCAATCCCCTCCGTGAGGCAGCTCCTCGCAGAACCACACCGGAATCTCGGGCGCATATGCCGGGCTCGCTTTATTGCGTCGTAGAGCCCTATACTAACATTGCCGCAATACCCAGAACTCTCTGGGCACCTCTCTTTCACGCACCGGAAGCTGTAGCAGAATCCGAATCAGGTGGCGAAGCCCCAGATCCCTGCCTCTCTGATCTACCTCGACTCCCAGTTTCCCTGCCATCCGTTGTGTGAGCTATTGGAACTGAGCCGCATGATAGTAAGCCTCGAAATCAGGTGCTGCGAAGCTCCCTTCTTGTCTTGGACGCATCATAGTAGGCAGCGCCACTCTTCGTCTACCCGATCCCTATAGGAAGCTCGAAACCGTTGAGTTGGGCGAAGCACTTCCCAGGTACCCAGAGCGGCAGTGTGACAAAATAATAAAGCAAACAGGGGAGGGTTATCATTTTTAGTAGTGCCACTTGTCCCGCAACCTACAAAGGTAGAGACCCCAAGTAGTCAAAGTTACTCTTGGTAGTTCGCAGGGCTCGCCCTATGTTACCCTCAAATAAATCAACAGCCTCATGATAAATTCTAACCCCCAAATAAGGTAAGCAATTGCCTTCCCATCTGACATCAATCCCCTCAGGAGGATCACCTTGCCCCCCACGCACCGGAAACAGACAGGTCTTGGCCCAGTTAACTTTGAGTCCTGCGACTCGCCCCAGCCTCTCCAGCAGTTCCCGGGCTCCCTGTAGCTCATCAGTAGTATTGACAAGGAACATCAACAAATCGTCAGCATATAAGGCAATGTAGTGCATCTGACCCATCCCCTCTAGGCCCCTGTAGGCCCACGTCGGAAGCAGCCAAAATCACCCCCCCCCGTCCGAACCCTGGCCATCGAGCGAGTGTAGAGAATCTTCGTCCGGGTCACAAACCCCTCACCTAAGCCAAAGGCCCTCAAAACCAGAAATCGATAAGGCCACTCTAGGCTATAGAAGGCCTTTTCAATGTCTATGGATAGTACACATTTTATTTATTTTTATTTTATTTATTTAAGCTTTTATCGCGCACAGCTACCCACAGTGGGTTTCCCGGCGCCAGGGATAGACTGTAGAAGAAAGGAAAGTGCAGCACCTGACTTGAAGCCACAACCAACTATTGGCTACGCTTAGTGAAAAGTAGAGTCTTCAGAGCCCTACGGAAGCGAAGTAGGTTGGTCTCTAACTTTAGTTCCAGTGGGAGGGAGTTCCAATATTTAGGGCCCAAAATAGAAAAGGAGCGGCCTCCCATTTTTGTCAGCTTCCATCTTGGCACTGTGAAATATCCAGTGTCCGATTACCTTAGTGAGCGTAAGGGTCTGTACGGTTTTACCAACCCTTGGATATAAGCTGGCGTGCTGCCCTGCTTGGCCTTGAACATGTAACAGAGTGCCTTGAATTTAACCCGTTCGGGGACGCTCAACCAATGAAGGTCCCGCAAGGCGGCAGCGGCTGAAATGCGTCTAGGGACGTTCTTTAGTAAACGCGCAGCCGCATTTTGTACAACCTGAAGCACATGTATGGTAGCTTTATCACATGCCTCATCGCCCCCTGCTGCCACCTCATGCATCAGTTGACATAACCTCCGAATATTCATGGCCGTGTTCCGGGTAGGAATGAACCCATACTGGTCCCTGTGCACCAGAGTTGTCATGTGCACCATCAGGCGACTGGCCAAGATACCGTTCTGGATCTTATAGTCAAATGTTTAACATCGCCAGGGGACGCAACGCTGTTCCATCCCACTCCGGTTTACCCGGTTTTAGGAGCGGTACGATCGTGACTATGCATGATGATGATGATTCATCAGGTGAAGATCGGAATGTGTATCAGGTCCCGGACCCAGATAGGGCGTGGGACGAATATGTCATTCCGGATCCTGCTTCACCATCACCAGATTCTATTGATTTTCCTCCATCAGACATCGGAGTCTTCCATAATCTTATGGAGAGGGCTTCCATGAGGTTTGGCCTTCCCATTCCAACTGTACAATCGGAATGCTTCCTTTATGATTTTAAGGAGCCTTACAGGAAATCCATCCGTTCTACCCCTATTGTGGAGCATGTATGGAGTGATGGAATAAAGGTGATGCAATCTCCAGTTACAGTCATCCCTGTTCTTCCGCGGCTGGAGAAAAAATATAAAGCTCCTGAGGATAGTCCTGCTTGCCTGGTTGGTCAACCAAAGCGGGACTGTTATCTCCCAGGCGGCTCAAAGAAAATCGAAGAATCCATCGGCGCCCCTTACCACACCACCGTATAAGGAGAGTAGGCGCCTAGACAATGTGGGAAAGAGGTTTTCCTCTATGTCCAGTCTTCTTGTTAGAGCGGCCAATGCACTTGCAATTTTGGGGCGATATGATCGCCAAATGTGGTGCGATTTATCTCCATTCATGGATCAACTGCCAGATGGTTCCAAAGCGGAGGCGAAGATGATCCTGGAGGAAGGAGAACGGTCTTCTTTAGAAATTATAGATTGTGCTATGGACATTGCCACCACTGCCTTTCGCGCTTTGGCAGGTTCAGCTGTTCTAAGACGGCAAGGCTGGTTTCGGGCTACCTGGTTTTGCCCTGAAGTTCCTAATAAGATCCTAGATTTACCATTTGATGGAGAAATGCTTTTTGGAAAGCATGTGGACGACGCTCTACAGGACATCAAAAAAGACACAGACACGGCAAGGTCCTTGGGGACATTGCAATACTGTAATGTTCCCTTCCGGGGTGCAAGAGGGAAAGGTTTCTTGACTTACAGGGGAGGATACCAACCGCCCTACTCCTCCTATTTGCAATCTTCACAGTCGTATAAACCTCAGTACTCACAGCGCCAAGGCCAATCGGCGTCTTTCTCTCGCCAGCCATCAAGAGGACGTCAGTGGAGAGATGCTTCTAAATGCCAATAGCGGCTTCCCGGCTCTGCCTACTGTTCCTTCACCCCCTGTAACATCAGTGGCTGGCAGGATATCACAATGCCTCCACAACTGGGAGATCATTTCATCAGATCGGTGGGTCCTCAATATCACCCGATTTGGCCACACATTAGAGTTTCAAAACCTTCAACCTTCCACCTTCTAGATCCCCTCGCGCCACTGAATCAAAACATCTGAATCTTCTACGTCTCGAAGCTCATCAGCTGCTCATCAAAGGAGCGATAGAGCCAGTACCTCATACCAACTAGGAAAAGGGTTCTATTCCAGGTTTTTCCTTGTTCGCAAGACGGAAGAAAAATGGCGCCCAATTTTAGACCTGAGGGAGCTCAACGCCTATCTCATAAAACTGTTGTTTCAGATGGTATCTCTTCAGGATATCTCGCGTCTCCTGAATCCTGGCGATTATATGGCAACTCTGGATCTCAAGGACGCATACTTCCATGTTCTCATTCACCCAGCACACAGGAGGTTTCTATGCTTCACAGTAGCCAAAAGCCACTTTCAGTTCAGGGTCCTACCTTTCGGACTCAGATCGGCACCACGGATATTCACAAAGGTATTGGCCCCAGTTGCAGCGTTTCTCAGAAAGCAGTCACTGCAGGTTTTTCCCTACCTGGACGATTGTTGGATAAAGGCTCCATCTTCTCAAGCAACTTGAAGGGCAGTCGAGAGTTGCATTCAGGTTTTCAATCATCTGGGCAGAAAAGACAAACTTGGTCTGTCCGCCAATACAAATGTCTCCTAGGATTGATTTCATCCTGCATTCCCTTAATTCCGCATTGCAGACTTCGTATGCGCTCTTTGCAAGAACAGCTGGACATGCAATGGCGCCAAGCAGAAGGATCATTCGACAACAGAATAATAGTTACTCCTCTTATGAAAAAGGCGGCCAACTGGTGTTCCATCAGGAACAATATCGCGAAAGGTCTCACTTTCAAAGTTGCTCCAGCTCCTTTGGTTCTGACCACGGACGTTTCTCTAGAGGGCTGGGGCGCGGTCTTGCAAGACCTTCAAGTGAGCGATCAACGCACTTTCCAAATCAATCTTCTGGAGCTCAAGGCCATTCGTTTACAAGCTTTCCTTCCGAGGATTCAGAACTCCACCGTCCTGGTCCATACAGACAACACGACGGCCATGCACTATGTGAACAAACCAGGTGGAACAAGATCTCGACTTCTTTCCAGGGAGGCCCAAGAGATCTGGGAATGGGCAATTCTTCAAAAAAAATCTCTCAGCAGAGCATCTTCCAGGGGCCCTCAACACGACAGCAGATGCATTAAGTTGCCTGAAGTCAGTCTGTCACCAATGAGAACTGGATCAAGACACTCTCAATGGAATTTTTAACTCGTTGGGGCACTCCATCCATAGACCTGTTCGCTACACCAGACAACAAGAAATGCTGGTTTTATGCAAGCAGGGATCACCATCGAGGATCGTTGGGGAATGCTCTTTCGATGGCCTGGTCAGGGGCATTTGTTTACGCCTTTCCACCAATTCCCCTGATTCCGAGATTACTCCAGAAACTCAAGACTGAACCCTGCACAATGATTCTAATAGCACCAGCGTGGCCCCGCCAGTTCTGGTTCACAGAGCTTCTCCTACTCTCTCAGGATCGGCCGGTTCACCTGCGTCCCATTCCTTCTCTATTGACGATGTCCCAGGGCCAAGTGGTGCATCCGGATCCGAGCTCACTTCAGTTGACAGTGTGGCTCCTGAGCACCGAGAGTTCCAGAGTTTAAATATCCCTCAAGACTGCAAGGAAATTTTAACGCAAGCCCGTGCACTGAGTACAAATAAGACCTATCGCGCAAAATGGAAACGTTTTTGTTTGTGGTGCCACCGAGAGAACCTTCTTCCGTTCTCTTCTGCTCCTCCTAAGATATTACCTTCCTTTCTGTCTCTGGCCAAATCGGGTCTTGCACATTCTTCCATCAAGGTACACCTGGCAGCTATCTCTAGGTTCAGACGGACAGCCTCCGGCCTATCCCTCTGGTCGGCAAGGATTGTCAAACAGTTCCTGAAAGGGCTCTTTAGAGTTTTCCCTCCGGTTAGTCCTCCGCCGCCAGTGTGGCTACTCAACTTGGTTCTTGCTCACCTCATTAGACCTCTGTTTGAGCCTATTCATAGAGCAGATCTTACATTTCTGTCATGGAATGTGGCTCTCCTTCTAGCCTTAACGTCAGCCAAAAGAGTTGGAGAACTTCAAGCTCTCACGATTAAGGAACCTTTTTTACAGTTCAAAAATGACACTTAGATTCTGAGAACATATCCGAAATTTATTCCAAAGGTCCCTTCGGATTTCCATTTGAATGAACCTGTTGTTTTAAAATCTTTTTTCCCTCGACCTACGACAGCAGAAAGGTCTCTTCATTCCTTGGATGTCCAAAGATATCTGAATTTTTACCTCCAACGCACAAAGGATTTCAGGAAGTCTACACAACTCTTTGTCGCTTTTAGTACTCCTCCGAAGGGTTTCTCCCTTTCAAAGCAAGGGATTTCATATTGGATTGCAAGCGCAATTCACTACTGTCACCAAGCGGTGGGTAAGCCGCTAGAAGGACGTGTCAGGGCTCACTCCACAAGATCAGATTCATCATCTACTGCTCTCTTCGCTGGAGTTCCTATCAAGGACATTTGTAGGACCGCTACATGGAGCAGTGCCCATACTTTCACAAAGCACTACTGTTTGAACTCTTCCACACGGAGTGAGGCGGCAGTGGGACAAGCAGTCCTGAGGAATCTCTTCCAATAAGTGGTGAGCTTTCCCTTCTATCCTCCTTCCTGTTATTGCACATTTTATATCTGATAATGTTTTCTGACTACTGTTTCAATGTCTGTTAACTTATTATGAAAGTATGGATACAGAGTTATTTCAGTATTTGTCACAAAATGTGTGTTATTGCTAACTGCTAGCTACTCTGATACAAGCTATGGGAATCTATGAAAGTTCCAATACTGGAGTAAGGAAATAAGTTACTTACCTGTAACTTTGGTTCTCCTGTATTGGTGACTTTCATAGATTTCCATGCGCCCACCCTCCTCCCCTGGAAGAGCTCAGCCTTCGGCAAACGTGGTCACTGTTACACAACGGTTGCGAAAATCTGAGGCTCTGAGGCTCTCTCAGGAAGGTTCTAAGGGGTGAGGGTAATCTGATTGGTTGTTAAATGTTTTTGGTCTCTTGCAAAAAGAGGTGGATATGCTACAAAATAAGATGAGGCCTAGGCCTTTCTTTCTCTTTTGTACCTACTGCTAGGTTATTTTTTATTTACAGAGGCTCCCATTCCGACACCGGGGAATGATACAAGCTATGGGAATCTATGAAAGTTACCAATACTGGATAACCAAAGTTACAGGTAAGTAACTTGTTTTCTTTTTGCATGATCTCTGGTTTGACTTGTTCTTTTTACAGGCACTATGTCTCTGTGTGGCACAGCTCTCGGTTTCATGACTCACAATTTTTTGACGCTTGAAATCTCATCCAACACTTTTTAAATGGAAATTCATCAAAAACGATGGACTTGGGAGGAGGAGCTTAGCGCGCACCCACGATGGTGTTGTGAGCTTAGGGCTCCCGGACCTTCGCCACCTCCACCGACTATCCTGAACTCTATCCTGACTTGGACGATGGGTTATTACTGGCACGGCCCTGCTGATCGTTTATCCGTTTTCGGACTTTGATTTGGACATCGGGAGCGGAAGATATGGCCTTTTGAACTTTCTCGGCCTGCTCCATGGTGCTGCCCCCGGGCTTGTCTCTCTGCCAGCCGGGCAGTAATTGAACAACAACGGATCACGCGAGCCTCCTTTGCCCGGCTTTCTCCTTTCAGTTTCGTTTCAGGCGCCTAGTCCTACTTGACTTTGTTACCATCGCCCTGGCCTGCTGCTTTTCACCTCACCGCTGTTCACCGACCTGGTGCCTCGGCCCACTGTCACTTATCACTTGGTGACTGGTTTGCCTCTTCATTTCTATATTGGTGCGGGCGTATCGATTTTAGTCATTTTTACGATGTCTAGGACTACCCTTCGGGGCGCAAGACCTAAGATGGCCGCCAAGCCTGAGGGAGAGAAACGCAAGACCAGACCGGCAACGAGAGGGGGCTCCGTGCAATCGAATGTCATGGACAGATACACCCTCGTCAAGGGCTCTCCGGGTGGACCAGCTAAATCCCCGGCCACGGTGGGGGAAGACTCCCCGCTGGATGAAGAGCTGTCGTTGAGGGACGTCATGGGCGCTATTGCCGGGATGAAGGCCACACTGGGTCAACAGTATGAGGCCCTGGCCAACAAGTTGGATACGGTTGCGGTCGATGTTACCTTGATCAGGGGCGACCTTGCGAAAACTAATGAGAAGGTCAAATCCCTCGATCTAAAGACATCAAGTCTTGTTACTGACGTCTCCGATTTACAGGCAGAGGTTGGTAACTTGCGAGCCGCCCGTGACTATCTCACTCGCCGCCTGGACGACTTTGAGGGCCGTGCACGACGAAACAACGTCCGTCTGGTTGGTGTCCCGGAAACTTCGGAGGCTTCCTCGGTGTACCTGCTGGTGGAGGATCTGGTCCTGAATCATCTTGCACCCAAGGGCCTCAGCAAGTTTTTTGCTGTTGAACGTGCCCACAGGATCCCGGGTGGTCCGCCTAAGCTGGGCGCCGCTCCGCGACCCATCATTGCTCGGATATTTAATTTTCGGGACAGGGACGCGATCCTGCAAGCGTCGCGCCTATCAGGTCCTACGGCTTATGAGAACACTGCAGTCAGCTTCTACCCGGACTTTACCCAGCAGGTTCAGAAACAGCGACTAGGATTCCAGGGGGTGAAAAAGAGACTGAGGACTAGAGACATGAAATACGCCATGCTTTTCCCGGCCCGGTTACGTGTGGTGTACAACGAGCAAACTTTTTTCTTTGATCATCCAGGGGCGGCAAGTGACTGGCTGGACTCATTGCCCCCTGGCCCGGAGCGTTCTGAACACTCTGGACACTCCGGTGGTGCGGAGGGAGGCCCGGTGGAGCAGGAATAAGGGGCTGAATCGGCTCCCGGTCCATCGTCTTGACTTTTGGCTGTGGTTTGGTGCAATGCCACTATTGCTTGCTACTTTGCTGTCTTTTTGGGGTGTGGGCGGGGGGATGGGCGAGTCTCCCTCCTCTGGGGTTCTTTTTGTAGACTAGTTGTATGTTAGGGCGACAGGCACACTGCAAGTTGGGGTGGCTTTTGAGTCTTACGCAGGGGTGCGGGGTGGGGGGTATGATGTATGGGGTTGCTTGGGGGGTTGTGGGGTTGCAGTTTTTGTTTCGTTCTTTTCTTCAAGGCATATTGTTGATGATCTCCTGTCGTATAGTGTCGTACACGGTGTGGGGTGGGGACGGGGTTGACCTTTGGGATGGGGGTTAGGGGACTTGAGGTACTGTGTTGGAACGTGAACGGGTTGGGAGATAGGATTAAACGGGGCGTGGTGTTGCAGCTCTTGAGACGGTTGTCCCCTGATGTGGTCCTGCTTCAGGAGACGCATTTGCTTGGCAATACGTGCCACGCAATGAATAGGTGTGGCTATCGTCTCGTTGCGCACTCGGGTTTCACTTCTGGCTCCAGGGGGGTGGGCATTCTGGTTCGGAACTCCCTCCCTCTTGCTGTTGATGACGTCATCCTTGATGACAGGGGACGCTACGCTGCCATTGTGGGGCGCTGGGAGGGACGGGTTGTCACTTTGCTCTCTGTCTACGTGCCCCCGGGTCTCCAGACTGCCACTTATGCTGATCTGGGACGAGTGATTTTGGGATTCCCTGTGGGTCTGCTTGTAGTGGGTGGGGATTTTAACTCTGTAGTGTCGGGTATGTGTGATCGCTACCCCCCCCCCCCGAGACATTGCGAAGTCAAACTCCTGGTTGGGGGATTTCCTGGAGGCTTTGGGGCTCACCGACTGCTGGTGCCTGCTTCATCCTGGGCAATTGCAGTATACCTTTCACTCTGGTGCCCATGGCAGTCTTTCGAGATTAGATTATGTACTTATGCCCTCCTCCCAGGCCTCCTCCATACGGGAGGTGAAACATCTTGCTAGGGGTATCTCGGATCATTCCCCGCTGTGGTTGGTCGTGGACGCTCATTTGGGGTCGGAGGGTAGGGTGGCCCCGATCCACTCCTGGTATCTCCGAGACCCCAAGGTTCGGGCGGAACTAATTAAAGCGATTGACCACTACTTTGCCGAAAATGTGGGTTCTGTGTCCTCCTCTGTCACGTTGTGGGAAGCGTACAAAACTGTTATTCGGGGCCAGGCTCTCTCCATGATTGGCAATGTCAAGAGAAGTAGGCGGGAGGAGGTTGTTCGTGTTGAAAATGACATCACCGTTCTCGAGTGGGAGTTGGAAACCGAGGTCACCCCGGAGAGGCTGCACCTTTTGGGACTGAAACAACTTGAGTATAGAGCGCTGGTGACTGAAGATGCAAGGGAGATGAGCAGGGAGCAACAGGGACGACTGTATGATGTGGAGGATAAGGCGGGGAAATTGCTTGCCTGGCTGGATAAGAGGGAACGCGCGAGTCTGGTTGTCCCTGTGATTGTTGATGTGAATGACGTGAGTATCACCGACCCTGCTGATATTGTTGCATGTTTCGCTGACCACTTTCGGGAAGTGTATTCCCCGTTTCTGATAGGCCGGAACAGGACTCCCACTTGCTCCTGCGGGATATTTCGCTGCCCCGTTTGTCTGACCCTGACAGGGACCTCCTAGAGGCTCCGCCTACAGTTGATGAGGTTGCTACGGCTATTCGCTCGGTTCGCTCAGGGAAGGCTTCGGGTCCTAATGGGCTCCCGGTGGAGCTCTACAAGCTCCGTCCGGATGTGATAGCACCATATTTGCGATCGATGTTCTTGGAATCATTGGAGGCAGGCTCCCTCCCTCCCGACCAAAGACTGGCTTCCATAGTGGTGATCCACAAGGACGGCAAGCCGCGTGACCGCTGCGCCTCCTTTAGGCCCATATCATTGATTAATGCCGAACTGAAGATTCTGGCCAAAGTACTTGCCACTCGCTTGGTCACGGTTATAGGCGATCTGGTTCATCCAGATCAGTCCGGATTCATACCCTATCGTAACACAGCACTTAATCTTCGGCGCCTGCATGGAGTCCTCGCGCGAGCGGCGACTCTGCGTGAACCTGCCATCTTGGCGTCATTGGACGCCACCATGGCGTTCGATACGTTGGAATGGCCTTATTTATGGGCGGTTCTCTCTAAATTTGGCTTCGGCCCCTCTTTTATTGCCTGGGTGCAATTGCTTTACACCGACCCCTTAGCCCAGGTGGTGGTCAATGGTCGTGTCTCGGCCTCCTTTGCTCTTGGTAGGGGGACGCGCCAGGGCTGTCCTTTGTCCCCTCTCTTGTTCGCCCTTGCTTTGGAGCCGTTGGCGGCATGGCTGAGATGGGAACCGTCCTTGAAGGGCATTAGATGGACTCCGGAGTTTGAGGACCGAATCTCCTTATATGCAGACGATATACTCCTATATCTTACGTCGCCTCAGAAATCGTTGATCGTCCTCTTTGACGTTTTAACTTCTTTCCGTAAAAACTCTGGTTTGGTCATCAACTGGTCGAAGTCTTGCATCTATGTTTTATGCGGCGAGGCCCCCCTCCTGCCTCGGGGATGTCCTATTTCGGTGGTGCGGGAGGGATTCAGGTACTTGGGGATTTTTATCACCTTGGACCCTGTGCTCCGTTATGAACGCAATTTGTTGCCCCCTCTCCAGCGCCTCCGTGCCGATGTGACAGCGTGGGGCAGGCTCCCTCTCTCTCCTTTGGGACGGGCGCGTTATTTAAGATGATGTCGCTCCCTCGGTTCCTTTATGCGTTGCAGAATACACTTGATGTAGAACCCGCCCGGTACTTCCCGGAGATTGAAAGTCTACAGAGGCAATTGGTGTGGGGGGGCCGTTCTCGTATTGCTCTCGCGAAGCTGACGCTCCCGTGGTACGACGGGGGTATCGCGCTCCCGGACGTCCGCCGCTACTATTGGGCCTCCCAGCTGGGGGCCATCAACCATTGTACTTACGGTCCTTTACCGAGCCCGGCGTTTGAGATGGATAGATGGCTGTTGCCTGGTGGCAACTACAACAGGGCTCTGTATGCGAAATCTGTTGGCGGATCTCTCACGGGCCCCACTAGGACAGCGGTGCAGGTGTGGCATCGCGCTACAGCGGCCCTGGGCTGGGCTGATAAGCCGACCCGTGCTACCCCGCTTTATGCATCGGAAAAACTTGGCTCCCTCTGGAAGTCGAAGGGTTTCGATAAGTGGGATGTGATCGGTATCAGCAGGGTGGATGGTGTGTGGATCAAGGGTAGAGTCAAGACGTTTGAGGAGCTGAAAGTTGAGTATGACTTGAATGATAGAGAATCCTTTCGATACGTGCAAATCCGGCACGCGGTTTTGTCTGTGTTTCCCCTGGGCTCGGATATTCCAGAGGCGTCCCCGCTTGAAGATCGGGTGCTCGACGGGCATGTCCCTGACAGCACGATCTCACTCATATACAAGAAGTTGATCAATGCCAGATCCGACTTATTGAGTAACCTTCGGGAGGTGTGGACAAGTGACGGTCTGGAACTCGACGATGAGGATTGGCAGGCGGCGATTTCCTCCCCGAAGGAGGTGGCTATCCCGGCGCGCCTCCGGTTTGTCCAGCTCAAAATTCTTCATAGGGTCTACGTGACTGGTCCTCGTCTGGTGCGAATGGTGTTCTCTGTGGATGGGCTGTGCAGGCGTGGTTGTGGTCTGGTGGGTACGTTTTTCCATATTATTTGGGAATGCCCTGCGGTTATGAGCTTTTGGACTCGTGTGCATGAAGTGATGAGTGAGGTCACGGGTGTGCAATCAATGCCAGAGGCGAGGCGGTGTTTGTTGAATGTCTGGGAGCCGAATGATTATGGCCTGGCGCAGCTTCGATGGGTGACCTTGGGTAATATGATTGCTAAGAGAGACATTGCTCAGTTGTGGGGTGCCCAGAGGCCACCGACAGCTCTGGTGTGGCAACAGAACATGGACTGGTGCATGTTTAGGGAAAAGACTGTGTATGTTTCCCGTGGCACGCCCCGCAAATGGGGGAAAATTTGGAATCAATGGAACGAATACCGTGGTGGTATCTGTACTCCCCCCCCCCCCCCCCCCCCCCCCCCTCGGGAATGGACACTGACCTGTCATCCCCCCAACCTGCTGTTTCCTCCTCGGGAATTTAGCTACCTTGCTTGCTCCTGTATTCTTCCCTCTTCCCCAGTCTCATCACCTACTTCTGGCATTTGATTTGAATATGTATCCCCCCCTCCCCCCAGCACCGACATGACGTACTTGTACCATATTGCCTTGTTTTCTGTTTTTTCTTTTATGTGTATTTGTTGTTTGCATTTAATAAAAAGATTTTAAAAAGAAAAAAAAACGACGGACTTACACAAAATAAAAAAAGCACACCGACTGAGTAAAGTTGTCCTTTCCTACCAAGTTCGGTGTAGATCTGTTCAGTGTTATTTGCTCTTACCTTGAGGCACAATTTCCTATAGGAGTTAAAATGTCTGCCCCCTCTATCCCCCCCCCACCCCCCTCCACCTCCCTTTCACTTTTTTCTCCATGGACGGATAATCATGATGGCTGCTGCCATTGACTAATATAAATATAGATCACAGAGTTGCAGTAGCCACTCTTTGGTTCTACTTAAGATTCCCAGCGATAATAATTCCACGGATTTGTGCTTGCTAATAACTTTGCCAGTGTTTGATGAATACCTACAAAACTTTGCAGACCTATTGCTTAAGATGTGAAGTCTTGCGGTGATTAGTTAGGAGGGTACAAAGAAAAAATGGGGGTCCCAAAACCTCTTTTTCCACCAGTGCATTTTTCATATACTTTTTACAGAGACATAGTAGCAAAATGGCTGAAGAAATTCAGATGAAATTGGGCAGGAATGTAGATTACGGTGTGGAAAGGATCCTTTGTGTTATTATGTGTGAATTGGTTAAGTAGTTTAGAAGTTATAAGGGACAAAATCATAGTGCTATATTTTGCCACTATATACTACGGTACATGGCGATGACGAAACACAATCCCATAGGTTAATGAAAACCCTTACAAAATAATAAGAATTCCATTCAACCACTCTTTGCCTTTGTTTTATAGTTTATTGTGAAATATAGGGTATTACTGTTTTAATATAGATGGAGAAATGAGGCATTTGCGCTAACTCTTGAGAGGTATGGAAAAGTCTTTTATTGATTTATGTGTTTGTAAAAAAGTTTCAGAGTACGGCTCTACTTTCGCAAAAGTATTTAGAAAGTACCACAGCACTTAAATGTAAAAACAATTATTTATATATGAGAAACTACATGAGACATAATATAGGGTGGCTCTTAAAACCCCCCCTTTTTTTAAATAAACATATTTAAATGCACGTCAATCCAAGTTGTTAGGTTTGAAATGAAAAGATAGTTTTCAAGGTTGTAAAATGTATACCATTAAAAATTAAAGACTTTTGATAATCTCAAAGGAATGCTTATACCGTTTTGTTAAACAACACAAAAGGACTGTCAATGGTCTGTACAACTTATGGGGGCAAAGAAAAAATGTGACGGACTCTGTGTCTACCTGTAAAGTGTGTACAACAAAAAGGAAATGAATCCCATCAGCCCACCCATATGGCAGAGCTTCATCATCTGGGATAGAGCCAAAGATGGTCCGGTTAGGGAGCCACACACCTGTTTGAATTATGTGCTTCTCCAAACCCAAGGAACCACCAGTGATGGATCATACCAAAAATCAAATCAGTTTGGAATGGTGTGGGATGTTAAATCGCAGTGAGAAAAAATGTGTGCAAAAAGAATCAAAAAGTGAAATGTAAAATTGGCTACCATGATTCAAGGAAAACTTTATTAGGGAAAATCATGGTGTCAAAATTAAAATGAGTGTGAGACAGTTTGGCACAATAACTGTCTATTAAGGATGGTATTTAGTCAACATGTTTCAGCCATTGTAGGAAAGTTAAGCCTACCGGGCTTTCGTCAGGACCTCTTAAACACTACTGCAATTAAGCTTAACCTAAGCTTAGTGAAAAAAGCAAAAATTAACACAAAAAAATGATACCAAACATCTTACCGTACATTGGATTTTCCAGACGGGGGATGTCTGTTTCATAAAGTATTTAGGATTCTTTCCCAAAAATGCTTGGGAGAAAGCCTCACCTCATCCTGGCCACTGCTCAGGGTTGGAGGCCCCGCTCTGTCCGTCGGTACCCCTGGACTGATCCTCCCCCTCGGCTCAGGATCAGTCCAGGGGTACCGACGGACAGAGCGGGGCCTCCAACCCTGAGCAGTGGCCAGGATGAGGTGAGTCTTTCTCCCAAGCATTTTTGGGAAAGAATCCTAAATACCTTATGAAACCGACATCCCCCGTCTGGAAAATCCAATGTACGGTAGGATGTTTGGTATCATTTATTTGTGTTAATTTTTGCTTTTTTCACTAAGCTTAGGTTAAGCTTAATTGCAGTAGTGTTTAAGAGGTCCTGACGAAAGCCCGGTAGGCTTAACTTTCCTACAATGGCTGAAACATGTTGACTAAATACCATCCTTAATAGACAGTTATTGTGCCAAACTGTCTCACACTCATTTTAATTTTGACACCATGATTTTCCCTAATAAAGTTTTCCTTGAATCATGGTAGCCAATTTTACATTTCACTTTTTGATTCTTTTTGCACACATTTTTTCTCACTGCGATTTAACATCCCACACCATTCCAAACTGATTTGATTTTTGGTATGATCCATCACTGGTGGTTCCTTGGGTTTGGAGAAGCACATAATTCCAACAGGTGTGTGGCTCCCTAACCGGACCATCTTTGGTTCTATCCCAGTTGATGAAGCTCTGCCATATGGGTGGGCTGATGGGATTCATTTCCTTTTTGTTGTACACACTTTACAGGTAGACACAGAGTCCGTCACATTTTTTCTTTGCCCCCATAAGTTGTACAGACCATTGACAGTTCTTTTGTGTTGTTATACTGTGAATAAGGGGTTTGTCTGTCCTTTGGTCTTTAAATAATTTTCCCCTTAGACCCTCCACCAACCTTGTTTTTGATATATACCGTTTTGTTGACATGTCTTCAAGTCTTTTCAAACTCTGCAACGTTTAGAGTAGACCACTTCCACTTTATTTTCTGATACAAATCATTGAAAAGGCAAAAAGTATGTTCAAAAACAGACATTAGGACGGAAAATGAAAATGTCTTGTTAATCTCAGTTTCCACTCCACCCACCTCCAGTTGAGCGTCCTATATCATTGCCACTACAGTAGATAGCCATAAAGTGGGGATGGTCACATTCACTAACAGAGGCAAGTAGAGGGAGTAACTGATTCCATTTCAAACATCTTTCTCCAATCCATCTTATTTCAACTCCAATACCTAAATCATTCTCAGCACCTCCTTTCTTAGCATGAAGTCTGTCCCAACAAATGAAACTGTTTTCAACAAGCCAAACTCTAGCCATCGTGCAGACAGTCTGATATTCAAGAAAGAGGAACACAGAAGCAGACAAATACATTTTTAAAGAGTAAGCTGATTGGCCATTAGGAAAGTACATCATATCAGCAACTTAATTTTGAAAGGAGGAAATGATTGGTTTAAATATAAATTGGGGTACTCGTAGCACAGTACTACCAAATATTGAGTTAAGAAAATACACTGGTCTGTAGCAATGAAGTTTAACAAGTATTAGATACTTCATCACCTCATTCTCTACACACGCCAGTCCACTCTACGACATGCCAGTCCACTTCACTCTACGACACGCCAGTCCACTCCACTCTGACACGCTAGCCCACTCCACTCCACTCTACAGCATTCCACTCCTCAGTACTGCACTCTATACCACGACATTCTACTTCACTCTACTCCACTCTGCCACTCCACTCCCCTGTTTGCCACTTGACCCCACGCCACTATGCTCCTCGAGACTCCTTCATTTACGAGGCATTTAATTAACTGTGGCTAGTGAGTTCACAACATTGTCTATGGAGGTGTGCGAGTTACATTACGTTTTGGGTGGAGTGCAAAATGTAACTTAAAGTTAGAACTATGGGCCAGATGTACGACCATTTAAAATTGTGATTCGCAAATTGCGCTCGATTCCCAGGGATGGTCGCCTGCTGAGCTCAGCAGACCTCCATGCCTGGGACTGCTTTTAAATAAAGCAGTTTTTTTTTAAATGCAGCCCGTTTTCCTTAAAGGAATACGAAATGCTGTGAGCGGGACAAATCAGAAAGGTCCACAACAGGATAATTAGCAATGCTCTTTATTATTATAGGTCCAGTTAGGTTACGTCAGGGCTTTCCTTCCTATTTCAAGTCTCTGTACAATACTTCTCGGTCTGTCACAGTTCCCATGAATTCTGGTACTGTTGCGAGAATCTTCTTCCTTCACTATCTTCCTCAACAATAATCTCAAAAATAAGAAAGAACAAACAAAAAAAGAAAATGGTGTAAGATTCTGTTTCCTCTTTTACACCATCACCATAAAGGGAAAAGGAGTGAGGAGACACCCGGTGCTCTTTCACTAGGCTTAGTGTAGGTGTGTACAGAGGAGCCTCGTGTTGGCTCTATGGGGTTTAGCTGGACTTCTCCCCTGCTGGCCTTCGCCCGCCTCCCAGCCCACCCCGTAATCCGTGCACGCACCTGGGAGAGTCACACTCCTCCTGGAGTGTGGCTGGAGGTCACACGATCCTGTGGGTCTCCTTACTCTTCCACCGGTCCAGTGGTCTCTCGCTCGGCAGTGAAGATGGTAATCGGGTCACTTGTTTTCGTCTCCAGCTTCTTTTCCTGGATTTTGTTCCCGGTATCTTCCTTCGTTTTTAGTGTTCCTCCCTCGATCCGACACTCGACGTCTTCTGGATTCCAGTCCGACCTCGTCTCTTGAACCCCGTCCTCCATTGGATTAGGACTAATGACGGCAGGCCAGGGGGCGTGGTTAGTAGGAACACGTTCCCAGTTAAAGGAGCCACTTATGTCAGGGAATGGATCTCGAATGAAGCTATCCGGGGGATTATCCCTCTGTGAATGAAAAAGGAGAGGATTGGGTTTGTTGGCCAGGTTGAACGTCGGTAAGGGGGTTTTTGTGACATACCCCACCCCTAGACCTGTCCCGCTCGGGGAGAGGGAGTAATCGGGAAAGAAAATCGGCATTATTGTTCTCTGTTCCTTTATGATGCCATACCTCAAAAACATAGGGTTGGAGGGAGAGGAATCACCTGAGTATGCGCGGGTTATTTCCAGAATTTCGGCTCATCCACTGCAAGGGTGCGTGGTCGGTATATAAGACAATGCGATTTCCCTCGAGGTAATAACGCAGTTTTTCAACTGCCCATTTTATGGCAAGACATTCTTTCTCTACGGTGAGGTAGTTTTTCTCTCTGGGAAAAAGTTTTCTTCTAATGAATAATATAGGATGCTCTATGCCTTGTGGAGATAACTGGGATAGAACCGCTCCCACTCCGGAGTCAGAGGCGTCGGTATGAAGTATAAAGGGTTTCGAGAAATCAGGCGAGGATAAAACAGGGCTACATGTGATGGCTGTTTTAAGGAGGAGGAAAGCCTTTCTGACTTTGTCGCTGGGGTATAATAGGTCAGCTGTTTTAGCTTCTTTTTTTAAGAGGTCTGTGAGGGGTCCTGCTATTTCGGAATAGTGGGGGATGAACCTCCTGTAGTATCCCAACAACCCAAGAAAGGCCCTGACTTCCCGTTTGGTGGAAGGGAAAGGAGTATCTAGGATCGCTCTTACTTTCTCGATCTGGGGTTCAATTATTCCATTTCCTAGGAGAAAGCCTAGATATTTGGCTTTTTGGAAGGCTACTTTGGACTTCTTTGCGTTGATGTGTACACCTGCCTGGGATAAAGCCAGGAGTACTTTCTTACAATGGGTAAGATGTTCTTCCCAGGTAGGACTGAAGATAACAATATCGTAAAGATAAGCCGACGAAAACTCTTGGTGATCATGAAGTACGGTGTTCATCAAACGCTGAAAAGTAGCAGGTGCGCCATGAAGACCGAATGGCAGAACCGTAAACTCACAGAGCCCATCTGGAGTGATAAAAGCGTTTTTTGACCGGTCTTGTTCTCTTAGGGGAACCTGCCAGTATCCTTTTGTTAAGTCTAGGGTTGTTATATACTGGGCGTTCCCCTTTCTATCAGTTCGTCTACCCTCGGTATGGGGTATGAGTCGAACTGGGAAATGGTATTTACCGCCCTGAAGTCTATACAGAAGCGGATGGAGCCATCCGGTTTCGGCACTAAGACGATAGGGGAGGCCCATTCGCTCTTAGAAGGACAAATGACTCCCATTTTCAGCATAGTTTGGATCTCATTTTGTACGGCCGCTCTCCTGGCAGCCGGAATGCGGTAGGGTCGTTGTCTGATGACCTTGCCGGGAATCGTTTCAATGGTGTGTTCAACTAGTGTTGTTCTTCCGGGGTTGTCCGAGAATATAAGGGAGAACTGTTGTAGTAACTGTTGTAAGGACTCATTTTGCTGGAGGGAAAGAGACTGGTTTATAATAAGATGATTTAGAGTGCAAGGGGTCTCTGTCTGTTTTGTCGATAGAAAATGGGCTGCTTTAGGGAAGAACCCAACCATTTTTTTAGCATGTTAATGTGATCGGTTTGGATTTTAGAGGGGTGTATTTGTATTTTGTAGGTTGTTTTTCCAACCAGTCCTACCACCTTGTAGGGTCCCATCCATTCTGCTTTGATTTTTCTTGTGGAGGACGGAAGGAGAATCAAAACCCAATCATTAATAGCAAGTTTTCTCCACTTTTTACCCTTATCATACTGATATCGCTGTCTCTCTTGGAGTTTTTCAAGATTAGAATAGGCGAGGTCACGAAGCTTCCCTATTCTGGATCTAAGGTGTTGTGTATATTCAAGGAAACTCCGGGTTTCACATTCCTCCTGCTTTTCCCATGGCTCCTTCGTCATTTCCAGAAATGTTCTGGGTTGTCTCCCATACAGCAGGTTAAAGGAGGAGCAACCCAGGCTGCTCTGGACCTGGCTGAGGATGACATATAAGGCAAGAGAAAGGAGCTTATCACATTCTTTCCCTTCGTTACGTAGCATCTTTTTCAGCGTGAGCTTCATGGTCCCATTATACCTTTCCACCAACCTATCAGTTTGTGGGTGGTACACTGCAGTTCGGATATGTCCAATGTCTAGGGTACGGCAAACTTCCTTCATCAGGCGAGATACAAATGGGGTCCCCTGATCCATTAGAATCTCTTTGGGGAAAACCCACCCTGGAGAAGAGTTCGATTAGCTTCTCTGTAATGTTCTTGGTGCTCTTAGGGGAAAGGCTCTGGGGTAGCGTGTGGCGTAATCCACTATAACCAAGGCGTATATGTGTCCTTTCTTACTTTTTGGTAGGGGGCCTATTAAATCCATTCCGACTCTTTCAAATGGAGGAGGTCGATAGGGATTTCTTTTTTGGCAAACCTCACATTGTTGACAATAGGAACTTATAGCTCTATATACCCCAGGCCAGTAAAAATGTCGGAGTATGTTCTGTGTGGTTTTCTCTATCCCTGTGTGTCCTGCATTGAGATGTGCGTGTGCGAAGAAAATGAGTTGTTCGCTAAAGAATGAAGGTACCAGCAATTGGGGTGAGGTGTCTTTCTTTTCTTCTCGGTACAATAGACCTTTTTTTTATAATGAACCTAGGGTATCTTGGGGTTAAGGTGGGATCAAGGTTTTGGGCAGCTTGCCAGGCGTTATGTAAGGTGTGATCATTATTTTGGGCAAACTTGAAATTCCTGTCTAAGAGCCAGGATTCTGGTGTTAGTAGGGCCTTTATTTATTTATTTATTTATTTATTTAGTGTGTTTTGTATAGCGCACAGCTACCCCAACGGGGTGCCCCGGCGCTTCTGTGTGTATACTAAGTCTCACTCATGGGGAATTAAGCAGAAGAGAAATGTTTTCAGTGCCTTGCGAAAGGGCAACTCCTCCTGATTCAACCTAATGGAGTTAGGGAGTTTATTCCATTGAGAGGAGGCACATACCTTTTCCCCCAGAACGTGCTTTTTTAAATCTGGGGGTACACAGCAAATTTTTTGAGCTGGATCAGAGGTGTCTTGCATTGCTGTAAGGGCGGAGACAGGAAGAGATATGCGGAGCCCTTTCCCTTGATTGCACGATGTCCCACTTTTGTAGGGTATTGTAGTCTACTTTCTTCCCTGTTTCGCCACGTGGTCTGTACTGTGGCAAAAAATAATTCCAGGAAGCCAGTGTTATCAGTGCCAATGATAAGCTCTTCAGGTAGATCCCTCCAAACTCCTACGTGGACTACATAAAGAAATCCTTTTTGGCGTTTTATGGTTACTGTTGCTAGGGCATAGGGTTTGATACCTCCATGTACACAACATATGTGCACAAGCGAATCAATATTATTTTGTTCCTTTCTGGCCAAACACTCTTGGACTACCAATTTTCGACAGCCCGAGTCCAATAGGGCTTTGACTTAAGAAGGAACGCGTCTGGATCCTCCCCTGGGGTGTACTTCTGCAACGTTATACCCAGGGGACTCGAGGTACTGGGCTGGGCTTCTTTTGTCCCAGAGGCCCATTTTTCCTCGGAGATTTTGTGAAGTCCTTCTAGTTGTGCTGCTATGCTTTCTTTCAATAAATCCCTATCGGCCTGAGCCGAGGACATCTGTTGTTGGACTGCCCACTCCAACTTCTCTTGGCTTGCCACCAGGTGCTGGATTAACGCTTCCATTATTCAGGGTCTAATGGAATGTTGCCCGCATTCTCCACCACTTGTGAGCGGGACAAATCAGAAAGGTCCACAACAGGAGAATTTTCAATGCTCTTTATTATTATAGGTCCAGTTAGGTTACGTCAGGGCTTTCCTTCCTATTTTAAGTCTCTGTACAATACTTCTCCATCTGTCACAGTTCCCATGAATTCTGGTACTGTTGCAAGAATCTTCTTCCTTCAGTATCTTCCTCAACAATAATCTCAAAAATAAGAAAGAACAAACAAAAAAAGAAAATGGTGTAAGACTCTGTTTCCTCTTTTACACCATCACCATAAAGGAACAAGCATTTACAATGCAACGGTTTCGCCTTTGCAAAAGTTAGAGCTATTGGCATTGTAAATGACAACATTTTTATTTATGTGTTCGTTTTGAAAACAGATAAATAAATGGCATTGTCATTTACAATGCCAATAGCTTAATCTCTCGCAAATGCCACACACACACACACCCACAGAGAGCCCCCCCACACAGAGCCCACCCCCACACAGAGCCCCCCCACACATCTACACAGAGCCCCCCCACGCACAGAGCCACACACACACACACACACAGCCACACACACACACACACACACATAGCATGTAAGATCTGGAGAGCTAACACTGTTGCCTACAGTGAGATAGCCTGTACGAGCAGAAAGGACAGAGCTGTTAGCGATGGTGGAAGCCTGTAAGAGTCGGTGCGCTTTGACTGCTGTATGATCTGGAGGGCTAGTGTTTGTTCTCCACAGTAAGAGAGCCTGTAAGAGCATAGACGGGAACTCTGCTGTCTGTAGTGAGAGCCTGTAAGGACTGGAGTGATTTCACTGCTATTTCAAGAGCCTGTGAGACCCGGAGGAATAGCACGGTTGTATTTGGTTATAGCCTGTAAGAGCAGGCATGTTTGTTAGTTCATCTTTAAAAACATCACTTAAAAATTAATAAATATTTCTAAACGCAGTTATATTATCTGATATACTACGGCGAAACTTACGAGAATTAAAATATATATATATTAATAAAGACACCTTATTAGTTTCTATCACGTTTTTTGTTGCATGGTTTACATGCCATATATTTTAAGGCCTGGCTCGCTTGGTTCGGCTCCTCTCTCCCTATTTATTTGCTGGCTCACCCATCTCTACATCTAGGCGCTAGGCTCCAGGTAGCACCCACTCAGGAGGACACTTGAACTAAAGAGGGGCCGAGGTCCTTTAAATCAAGCCTCTGCCCTGGGCGCAGCTGGAAGTCAAAATAACAGAGGCCCCTCAGGCAGACGGCTACAGGCGCTGTTGAACGTGTCTGGGTGTCAACAAATTACGAGGGGTCCAGTTGAGGAAGTACGAGGTGTACAAGTGGGCTGCGAGTGCTGAGGGCGATGTGCCAGGGACACTCCAACCCCCCTCCTGAGACCCATGGTGCAGATAGCGCCAAACCTTAAAGTGCCGAGACACTCCACAACTAGGAGTGATTTTTCGGAATGAGCATTTCGCTCTTCCAATTTTTATGCACTTTAAACACTTTTTTCATTAATTTTTCACTTTCACGCCCCCAGGTTAGGGTGGACGATTAGAGAGTCCATACCGCCGGGGTTATCATTGTCCTGACGAATGCCTAGGTAAAATAAAACCAATACTAAGGCTGAAACATGTTGACTAAGTTAAATCTGAATTAAACCATCCATTACCTTTGGCTTTATAATTCAGACACATAGAACCCTTTTATTTGTGTCCTAGGGATCATTAATAAACTTTTTCAGATACCCTTTAGACACTTTTAAGTTTAATTTAACCTCTCAACACACCCATCACACAATACCAGCTCCGCAGTCTCCTGGCGTCGCAGCACACCGAAGAGGCATTAGGTCTCTTCGGTGGGGCCCGATGATGAAGCATGACACTGACTAGGTCGGTGTGTGAGGGCTTTCTTCTCAAACCCAAATAGGGTGCGAACTCCTCGAGTCTTTTGGCTCCATCTAAGTGGCTTATAAGAGACATTAACCTCTCTTCTTTTGTTGATTGACATATTATTGGGGATTAAGAGAGTGTTCCTGTACTTCCCTACCTCTCCCATTGTTTTTTGTGTCAACAAATTACACCAGGACAGACTCAGCATATTTCCAGTCTTGATCAAGCTCAACAATAGCTGCCGGATCCGGGGTGCACCTGCATTGTGTGCATTTTTATTATGCATAATTTTGAAAACACGAGGCTGGCTGTCTCTAGAGCAGACCTAATTAGTGAAGCGGCGCGCAGGATCTATTTAAACCCCACCAGCGCTTTTATCAATACCTGTAGGCTACAGGTATTGATAAAAGCGCTGGTGGGGTTTACAGGCTGTAGCGCCACACCCCCAACCACCCTATGCAGCGAAAAGATGCCGCTTGTTCCAGCTGCGCCGGATCCCGCCGGGCGGCTGGGGGAGAAAGCGCGCTCGATTTAATTACCGCTTGGCGCTGCGACAAATTGGTTGCAGGAACATTATCCTCGCACAGACGGCAAACTGTTCAGGCTCAAGGCAAAGCCTGTAATTCTCGGCTGCCTCTTGACTGGCACTGGCGGCCTGTCCGTCAGCGCGGCGCGGGGACGCGAGATCAGGTTCTCGGGCAGTAATGGTGTTGTTAATCCATAATACAGTTATGTTCAAGTGATGCTGTCTGGACATTGCGTCATCAGCTCTAATAGTGCACATTGAGATGGTGACATGCACGAGCACTAGTCACAGTGTCCATGTACAAAGCACCAGTGCACAATCAGCTTTGGTTGTCCCTGTGCCGGGTGGTAGTTGCCAAGAATCAGCTGCCAAGCCACCGTCATCCGTGCACGCACACTTAAGTCCCAGTGTCAGTGCACAATTAACGTCCGAGTACAGTAACGGCGCTTGCACACTCAGCCTCCACCTCTGTGCAAATGCTGGACTTGCCAGTAGTAAATGAGATGCGCGTGTGCCATGTTCAGCAATTAGCGCTCCAAAGTGCAATGGGCACCCGCAGCGCCTTACAAAACTCTTCACAAATAAATATAGTGTCAGAGCAGAAATTCATCCAGGTGATCACGTCCATTCAGCGGCCCGCAGGCACTTAAATGTTTCTGTGCATAAGTGCAACTGACTGTATATTCTGCCTGTGCACTATCGTTCCGCTCCAAGTAGACAACCACACAAGAAACCACTTCTTCTCCCTCGTGCACTGAGCTGTTCTTTCGCCAGGAAGTGTCAGCGCACAATCAGATGTCCTGTGCCCTCATTCACGTGTAGGTGAAACAGTGCAGGCACACTAGTGGTAGAGCACTATGTACATGCACTGGCTGAGCTCACAAGCCATACTATGTGAAAGTGTCAGTGTTTCGCCAGTAACAATTTACCATAATATTATAGGAAGATATCAGTACACAATCAGACGTCGAGTCACGAGTCGGCGTGAGTGCAATGCTCTCGAGTCATAAATTGTCAGAGCACAATAAGAAACCCTTGTGTCACCCACACATTCTTCAGGGAACAATGAAATGTTTGAGTCATTGTGTCGGTGCCACCCCGCAATCAGATCCCTGGTTACAAGAAATCAATGTCAGAGCACACTTCACTGAAATCAGTGTCAGAGCACACTTCACTGAAATCAGTGTCAGAGCACACTTCACTGAAATCAGTGTCGGAGCACACTTCACTGAAATCAGCAGTAAATAAGTGTCAGTTCACAAACTCGTGCCAGTGCACAATCAGATATCATTTTCCAACAAGCCAGCGTCAGGGCAACAGCAGGACGCTCAAGTGAATGTCACTGACTCACAGATCATGAACCATTGCCTGTGCACCATCACGCGTCCGTATGCTATGTCACTTTCCTTCAGTGCACGAGCCGCTATGGTCAATAACACTCCGCTGCCCCAAAAGTGTCCCCCTGCCCCAAGTCCCACCGGCTCCATCCTCACCTCTTGCTGAGCGGCCGGACCCTGACTGCCACCTTGACGTTCGCCATGTGGGTGCGGGCAGCCGCCGGCGCAGCGGCTCATGTTATTCCCCCGGGCTCCAGCAAGGCAGCGGGCGGGGCGGGCGGGACGGGCGCGAGCGGCTGGAGCTGCAGCAGGGGCGCGCGAGCCTTGCATTGAAGCGCCTCGCGCCAGCCTGACTCCGGAGCGCTAGCGGGACAGCCAGCCCAGGGGGCGGGAAGGTCGCGCCCACACAACTGTCAATCACAAAGTAGGCGCGTTTCCAAGGGGTGGTCAGGAGGGAGGCGTGGCCTGAGTGTATAACAACGTAAACTTTGGAGTTGTATATCAAGCCTTATGCGTGACGCGCCAGAAAATCCCTTTGGCAGTCGCCAATAGCTCTCGACTACTGATAATCAGTCCTATAAGAACAAAGGGACGCCATCTTGGATAAGTAAATACATATTTAAACACAAAAATGTGTTCAACAAACCCAAACAGAGCCAGAAATCGACCATATTAGTTTATTTTATTTTATTTATTTAATGCGATTTTCTGTTGCAAAAAAAGCAAGCACCTACGGGCACACGGGGAGGGGGGGCGGGTACGGACAGCGGGAGGGGGATGGAACGGGGCACAGGACAGCGAGGGGGGGGAGGGCGGGAACGGGGCACAGGACAGCGAGGGGGGGGGCGGGAACAGCACACGGTCAGCGGGAGGGGGGGCGGGAAGGCAAGGAAAAGGAAAAACAAGCACTCACCCACCTGGACTTCCTCCAACGTCGGTCGGCCGCAGAATGAGAGCAACATGGCGCCGAAAAAAACAAAAACAACTCCGCCCACCGACGCACAGAGGGACGCCCAGGGAAAAAATCACGGGAACGCCCCCGAATCTGGTCCGGCCTTGACGGACAGATCCGGCTCCCAATGGCTAGCCTCCATTTATGGAGCTAGCCAATGGGAGGTGGGGGACGTTCCAATAGCCAGTATGGTAAACAAAAGATTTCACCTGCGCGAACTGCTTGCGCAGATCGCCAGGTCGAAACCTAAAAAGGAGCGAGGAGACACCCAGTTCTCTTTCACTAGGCTTAGTGTAAGTGTGTAGGGAGGGGACTGGTGTTGGCTCTATGGGGTTTAGCTGGACTTCTCCCCGCTGGCCTTCGCCCGCTTCCCAGCCCACCCCGTAATCCGTGCACGCACCTGGGAGAGCCACACTCCCCCTGGAGTGTGGGTGGAGGTCGCACGGTCCCGTGGGTCTCCTGACTCTTCCACCGGTCCAGTGGTCTCTCGCTCAGCAGTGAAGACTGGAATCGGGTCACTTGTTTTCGTTTCCAGCTTCTTTTCCTGGATTATGTTCCCGGTATCTTCCGTCGTTTTCCGGTGTTCCTCCCTCGATCTGACACTCGGCGTCTTCCGGATTCCAGTCCGTCGTCGTCTCTTGTACCCCGTCCTCAATTGGATTAGGACTAATGACGGCAGGCCAGGGGGCGTGGTTAGTAGGAACACGTTCCCAGTTAAAGGAGCCGCTTAGGTCAGGGAATGGATCTCGATGAAGCTATCCCCCTGTGAATGAAAAAGGAGAGGATTGTGTTTTTTTAGTATGTTGGTCAGGTTGAACGTCGATAAGGGGTTTTTGTGACCGAAGCATTTAAAAAATATAAAAAACGAAATGAAACGTTATTGTTTCATTTTTTAAGGGTAGGAGGTTGTCCCTGGGATCACTGCCTCCCCCATAAAAGTATTTCACCCTGCATTTGCGTAGGGGAAAGGGTCCCCATCCCTTTTGCGATTGTATTACCACCCTCTTGAAGAGGGCGGTAAATTGCAAGTGTTTTGTGACCGTAATTGCGGTCGCAAAGCATTAGTACATGGCTTGAGAGTTGCTATTAAGAAGGGAATGTTCCTTCCTAATAGCGAGTCGCAAAACACTATTTTGCGAGTCGCAAAATAGTGTTAATACATGGCCCGAGGAAAATTGCATGCGCAAACGGGTCACAAAACCGTTTGCGCATGCAAATTTCTGTCGTACATCTGGTCCTATAACTTAAGAATGTCTAATGTTTGTGTACTTTAAGTTGGTTTTGTATAGAAATAATACGTTTTTCTAACTATAACTAATCTTAAACCTTTGTTTTTTCAAATAAAAAAATACATATATATTTGCAGATCCTGACCTTTGTCTGTCAACATGTCCCCTTAAACAGTTTCTTCTTTTTAATTCTGTATCTGTGTTACTTTTGCTGCAAAAGATAGCATAGCCTTTCTGCTCACGGCTAGAATTTGTATTAGTTGCTTTCATGCATAGACCACGTCTGGGTCCATGGTCCTCTGCACTATCTTGCTTACCCTGGGAATCCAGTGCTTCAGAGTTTTTGATGGGTGGTGGTGGGCAGGAAGGGGCCATTGTCCACCTCGGCGTCCATCTGTTGAATGTCCTTCATTGTGAAAGACTACTCCTTTGGCGTTCCCATGAGTAGTATGGTGTTTGAAGCTAGGGGCATATCTCTGTGATCCTGGAGACAACATTCACTAAGAGGGTTCCATCATGTAGCCTAATTGAACTCTTAGTTGACCGTTATACACTCTACAGGGCGTGACCGCTGGAGACAACAAAGACCTGTTGGAGAGTACATCTATAGGAGACCAAGGCTTTATGAGAGATTACATTAGGCAAGTAAAATATCTCCTGGATGCAATGGAAGATCCCTTAGAGGAGCTACAGCTAGAAATAGCCAGGACCTTATAAAAGATGCAACGTGTACAATAGAACATCTAGGAGAGACAGATGGGAAAAATCGAGGACCTGCTTTGATACTCCACTATTGCAACAAAAGACATACATGACCCAGCTATTAAAGTAGATTTCATTTCATAATTAAATGTCTTTCATTGGGTACATAAGTTGCTTGTTGATGGATGCCTGGAGAGAAGAACAGTGAAACTCTCATCTTTATTTATAGAGCCTTTCCTTTCCCTGATTCTGGTCGTTTCTGAGATGTCCTTCGTACTGGACCTGGAGGTAAATTTCTGTGGACTCATGGAATCCAGTAATCAGAGTGGGTGAGTGTGAATGTGATCTATAACAGACACGCTTGTATTTCATTTGGAAGACTTCTCGATTGGAGCAACCATTGGAAATTCCAGTTGGGTGGGACAACGTTTGCTATGTTCAGGATCTAGCCTACAATATGGACAGTTCTACTGCATCCTTACCTGCGTTTGGAGGCATACACTTGACATCTGATTGGTATACTCCTAGTCCTCTGTATCTTTCTGATGCAGAAGACAGAGGGCCTAATTATGTCTACGGTGGTCCAATAGACCGTAGTAGCCACAGTGGAGGTGCCGTAACTGCCGCACCAGTGCTCCATGACCCTATTACAAGTTGGGCGGTTTAACCGTCATGGGACCGCCGCAACTGCCAGGGATCAGAGATCCCTGGCACTTTTGCTGCAGTCTTGAGGACCCAATTTGCTTGCACAGTACACGTTTTGTCTCCACCATGGTTTTCATGGCTGTGAGCCAGCCATGAAAACTGTGACTGAGAGGAAACCAAGGAGGCATTACAGGGCCCCATGTTGCCTCAGGGCCATGTGCATGCACCCCATTTACTGCACGTCATGGACTGCAGAGTCCATGCGGTGCAGGAACTCCCTTTGAAAATGGGCAATGCAATGGGAGCACCAGAGTCAATGCTGTGGAATTGCCTAAGAAATGACCGCCAGACACGAGAAAACTCGTAATCTGGTGGGCGGTGCTCACACAGCTTTGGCTGTTTGGAAGCAGGATGACGGTGTGGCAGCCCCGCTCCCACACCGCCAAAGTCGTAATCAGGCCCTAAGTTAACTAGCATGTCTAGAGCTCTGTAGAGAAAATTAACGATGTGGAACTTGCTTTGTCTCTACAGCCAGTTTTCATATGCACATGATATGTTTTAGTGACTTGAATGCTACAGTTTTTTTTTTTTTTTTTGTGCATTTATAGAACTGCAGTTTCTTGGATGAGAGTTGGCTGTTGCCAGTAAGTAACATTTTAAACAAAGATATATGTATTTTAAACATTCATTAAATTTTCCTAGGAGTAAGTTTTGTGAATTATTTTACATTTTAGTTTCTTTTAATTTTAATTTGTAAAATCTGTATAAAAAATGTAAAATATATATAGCCAATCTATTTATATAGATATGGCCTTGTTAAATGATACCAAATCTTCCCTCACGCCTTTGTCTTCCAGGTTCATTAGATGGTATAAGACCGGTTTAATTTATTCTGTGCTTACAGTTTTAAATCATCTAAAGATCTTACATTGCCTTATTATATTAAGATATTTAAAGTCCAATTTGTTGCAGTGTTTTAATTTCTAGTTAATATAGGAAGAGCACCTGTAAATTCTGAGACAACCCGATCCATGATCCATATATATATATTTTTTTTTTTAAAGGTGTTGCCCATTTTGTAATAGCATTTCTGATGGGTTCCTCAATTTTAGAATATTCCCAAATACCAGATTGAATCAGAAACCATTTTGTAGCCGTGCTCCTGTGCACTGCTAGATGGCGTGGTGTGACTCCACATAAGCTTTGTTGTGCCCCAGAAGTAACAGAGTACACCCCCATATAATCGCCACCTCCGCGTGTTTACCTCTGTTCTTTCCTCTCCGTGCCATCAAACTCTGAACTGGAGCTCTACTCCCTCTTTCTTTAGCTTGTTTATGGCCCTCAAAACTAAACTGAGTGTGTAAGGGACTGATCCCTCCTCCTAAAACCACAAGCTTCAAACAATAGTTGTTTGCCATAGATGTGCATGAGTTGTGTCCTTGACGCTTGAGTTTAGGGCATGACCCAGTTGTGCAAGGACTTTGCCCTCATGCACCTGATGGCAAACCAGGACTGCAAAACTGTATGTGACCACACACAATAAGTCATAGGCCTAGAGTAAGTCCTGCTCCTACTCCATGTTGAGGGCGCAAACCCGCTCCAGTGAGAAGTAGTCTACACAGTCAAAGTCCTCCAGTAAATTCTATAAGTCGTAGTCCAAGAAGAAGTATAAGAAGGTGAATCGAGACTCTATCCCACCACTCTGTATCTAATGAGAAGTCACAAGGGCTTAACAGTGCCAGTCAGTCTAACTCCTGATCTCCGATTGAGGAGGCTATTCCACAGTGGATCCTGATGCTCCCCGAATTCCCCGGGCTATTGGCGATACTAGACGAGGTCAAGTCCTTTGATAACATCATGCTCTGTATCTTTGGCACTGTTCCTGCTGATTCTGACTTGCCATTGGGCTTCAAAGATTCCCAGGGGTTCCCATTTGGGTTACCACCTGCAGATCCATCCTCTGTGCCGTCTGAACTCTTTGGACCAGTCACTGGTTTAGCACTGACTCCAGTAGAGACTTCTAACCCGGCTCCCACACTGTCCCTCTTTAATCAAAGATGGGTGCGAATCTGGTCCCAGCTCCGATGTCTGAATCCAAAACAGTGTAGAATCTACCCTGAGCTATTTTGGGCGTCTAATTCATTACAGCACACTCAATCCCTATACAGCCCAAATATGATCCTATGCCTCCAAAGCCACAGTGTCCTCCGAGGCTCCACTACCTTATTGCCTCAGACTCTGACCACAGCTTGCCTGTACTCCGAGTTTACAACGATGGGAATGATTCCCCCACTGCCCCCCCCCCCCACCACCCCTCCCTGTTATAATGACCAGCTCTACATCGACTTACAAGAGGCCAGTGGGATTGATACTTCCCCGATACACGGCGGAATTTGCCTTAGTGTACCCAATGGATGAGGGTGCTTCCTTTGCGGTCGTAGTTAGGCAAGCAGCTGAGATCCTGCCTTCAGTTGACGTCATGACAAATGTCCTTACTGATGCTTTGCAACTTGGGCCAGCCTCATTTGAGCCTTTGCGTTAGTTAAATGAAGCCCTTACCAATACTTTAATGGTCACTTGCTCGAAACCCTGTTCGTATCCACCGGTAAATAGGCTGGTGGCCAGACACCATAGGTCGGCTCTCAGTGATCCTACTTTACTTACTCTGCATATTACACCAGAGAGTCCGATGCTCCATGCTTCCACCAGCAAGGTGAACTCCAATTCTTTCCCTATATCTCCCCCAAGCAGGGCATCGAAGAACTGAGATTTTTGGGAAACATATTTTCACATCTTTCAGCCTAGCATTGAGGTATATCAATATTGCTTGTTTTTTGGACCGATCATACATGCTCTTTCTGGGACATGGCCAGCGAGATCTTGCCGGCAGTCTCTAAAGAACTTGGGACCTCCTTGCCTCAATCTATATAAGATGGGCAGGATGTGATCAAACGTGATTCATGCTGGCCTTCATACTACTGATTGCCTGGCAAGGGCAGCTGGCACCAGTGTAGTGCTTCTTTGACACGTGTGGTTGCAACCCACAGGTTTCTTAGTAGACATACAGACCTCTCTTATGGATATGCCTTTTGATGGCTTGTGTCTGTTCCATGACAACGCTGATTCAGGCCTAAAGCCTTTTAATGAGAGTAAGGGCACGGCACACTCACTGGCTCTTTTGACCCTTTCCAGGCAGTGTCCTCACCGGTTCAAGTAATTCTAAGACTGTTTCTCTTCAGACAAGCAAGCTGAGGAGAACTATGCCTTACTGTGTCTAAGGATCACCTCGATCTTGGACTCCTGTGCCCCTTTTAAAAAACACAGATGCAAGGGTAGAATTTCTGCCCCTTGGTTTAATGCTACACTAAAAGACCTGAAACTTGCATGTAAACAGGCTGAGAGGAGATGGAGGCGTGGTTACAAGGAGGCAGACAGGTTGCTGTGGAAACTAAAAGTTGCAGAGTATAAGAATGAGATTAGAAGGTCTAAAGCCGACTATTTCTCCTCTGTAATCTGTAATGCCGCAAATAGTTCTAGAAGCATTTTTAATATTCTGAATAGTCTCACCAGCCCTGACTGCTCTAGGAAAGTAATAGCTCCCTCAAAAGAACTCTGAGAACGTGGCTAGGTTCTTCCAGGAAAAGATCCAGTTGGTTATCGATGATCTCGAGGGTGGCCAGCTAGCAGCTGGGAACATGGTCTCTAAGGCTAGGACCAATGGTGCTCCTGTGATGGATGAGTCGGAGGGTGTGGATAACGGCCTGGTTCCTGAACATCTATCTGAGTTTATGCCTTTAACGGCGGAGGACTTCAGCAGATTGGCACAGGGTATCTCCTCCGGCTCACCCTTGGACCCAGACCACACAAGATCTGGAATGAGTATGATGATGAACTGCTCCCCACTCTTCGCCTGATCTGTAATCAGTCACTAGTAAGTGGTGTAGTTCCCCCACAGTGGAAACAAGACTTAGTGTCCCCTCTATTGAAGAAACCATCTCTTGACCCTGAATGTTCAAAAAATTACAGGCCCATTTCCTTGTTGCCGTTCCCAGCTAAAATTGTGGAACGTGCTGTTAGTATCACACTTTCTACGCACCTGAAACAACACACTCTGTTGGAGGAGGCTCAGTGTGGATTTCGGCCGGCTCATGGGACTGAGACGGCCCTGGTGACCGTTATGGATAAGCTTCAGAGGCGGGCAGACCGGGGTCAGGCAGCAGCACTGATCCTGCTCGACCTGTCTTCTGCCTTTGAAATCCTGTTGAGAAGATTGAGTGAGGTCGGGGTGAGAGGCTGTGCCTTACAATGGTTTCGCTCTTTCTTGCAGGATAGACAGCAGGCGGTGTCCCTCCCCCCTTTCCAATCTGCCTTCTCTCATGTGCTGCATGGTGTACCCCAGGGATCGGCCATTAGCCCCATGTTATTTAAAATATACTTAAAACCTTTGATTGCGGTCATCAAGACTCATAACATCGATATTATAAACTATGCAGAAGACACACAGCTGATCTTCTCCTTTGAGTGAGAGGACTCCACACCTGTGGAGGTGTTTCACAACTGCCTGCAGGACAAGGCCAGCTGGCTCCTGGCTAACTCTTTACAATTTAACGCAGGCAAGACTGAGGTGATCGTTTGTGCTGCGAACAGGATCCCTCATCTCCTTCCTGTAACTTCTGGCTCCCTGGAACTTCCACCACAGTTCGTCCGGTAAAAACTGTCCGTAACCTGGGCATTATGTTTGACACCAAGCTTACCTTGGAAGCTCAGGTTCCAAAAACGACAGTCTCCTGTTTCGTGATCATTAGGTCCCTTCGCAAAATCTTCCCGTTATTACCTTTCCAGGCGCGTGCCCAAGTGGCAAGGTGTAAGATTCTCAGTAGGCTTGACTACTGTAAAGCCCTTTTGCTTGATTCCCCAAACTTCCTGTTGGACAGACTACAAAGGATCCAGTCAGCAGCTGCCAGGTTAGTTTTAGGGCTGCCTAGAAGATCTTCTGCATCTGTAGCTTTGGCAAAACTTCACTGGCTCCCATTGAGACAGAGAGTGCAATTTAAATCTCTCTGCCTTGTCTTTAAAGCCCTTCATGGGATAGGGCCTGTGCTTTTGCGTAAGAAATTTGACTGGTACACCCCTACAAGACTGCTCCGCTCGTCATCGGCAAGACTTGTGACGGTACCAAGATTTAGGAAAGTCAAGTCAGGGGGTAGATCTTTTGGGGTGGCAGCGGCGACACTGTGGAACAGACTCCCCTGGGAGATCAGGCAAATCAGTGAACTCCTTCCCTTCATGAAAAGTGTAAAAACCTGGCTGTTTCCCAAGAATTAGTTGGCCTGACCCTGTCTCTGAGTCACCTCTGCCTTTGAGTTGCTTAGCGCCAGGATGTCTGCAAGGTGATAGCGCACTCTATAAATTGAATAAATAAATAAATACTTGCAGTCATCCCAGTCCTTGTTGATGAGGACGTTGATCTGGCAGGCAGCACAAAGGTTATTTGGGGCATCAGACCTCACCATCCTCCTCCCTTGCAAAAACAGCCTCCAAGCCACTTCAACTTGCCTCTAGTGCCGCACAACCACAATGTTTAAGACAGAAGCCAGTACTTTCATCCAGGGTGGTGATCCATCACATCCAACTTATCCATTCTAATGCAGGAGGTATGAGCTTTCTACTCCATAGAATATTCATTGATAATCATAAACACCAGAATCATTCTGTGCTGCCTGCGTGTACCCCGGAGCACATGTCATAGATGTATTGTTGATTTAAAATTCACAAAGGCAGCCATATACATCTGCCTGCATGATTAGCCAGGCCCTGTGACAGCTTATCAGAGGCTCCATTTTCTTTTTCTTAGGGATTGTAATGAATGTGAAATATATGTTCGAGGCATGTGGGCTGCTAAATTCATATCTATTGCATAGATCGCCGCCTAGTGTTGGGTCCGGATGATTGCACATTGTTGTCCTGGAAGAGTCTTCGAAGTATCACGAGATAGGTGGCTCCTCCCCTGGACTACAGTGCGCATGGGCATCGACTCCATCCCCAGATTGTTTTTTTCCGCCATTGGGTTCGGATGTGATTTCGACGTCTCCTGTTCGGAATCGATAAAACAACTTTTGAAGGCCACAAGGCTTTCTTTACTTCGTCGGTATTGTTAGCGTTCGGTCTCGTGGGTACTCCAACTCTTCGAGTCGGATAACTGTGGAGTCGGGTGACTCTTCGGTCATCGAGGCCCTGTCAACGCAGCAAGACCCAGACGACGCTACGATGGAACTAAGCCCGTTCAAGTACTGTCCCGTGTGCGGTTCGAAATACACACACATAGACGTGCATCCTGTATGCAACAAGTGCTTGTCGCCGGACCACAACGAGGCCAACTGTATGGCCTGTTCCAAATTCAGGTCGAAGAAGACGCTCAAGATTCGGCACGTGGCGCGACTCGAGGCCCAGCGATCGGCACCAGCGCCGGTCGACATCTTTACAGACCCCGAAGCAGACGAGCAAGAGCTTCACCTGCAGATCTCACCTTCATCGGCGGAGATCGAGGCCGACTACGGGGAACCCATCGAGGGCCTGGACCTGTACGAAACCGTCGAGGAGGTAGGGGACGACGAGGAAGTTTATGGGGCCGCGGAAGATAGCTCAGAGGAAGAGCTATGCCCCGTGCGTACAATTACTAAGGCTCAGGTCACGGGATCGCCACTCGGCCTTACCCACGACCCTACTCCTCGATCCTCGGCCCCGCCTCCTGGCCCGGCTACAGACACGACTACGGAGCCTCCATCACACAAATCGAAACCGAAACCTTCGGAATCGAAAACTACAAAGATGGCCGACACACCATCGAAACTGAAGACGTCTGGGACTGCATCAGCGCCGTCGTCTTCGGAGGCCTCGAAGCCAAAGAAGGCTGTCGATCAGGCTAATGTACCGAAAGGGGCCAAGGAGACCAGCTCGAAGAAGGTCGTCGAGCCAGTGTCGTCTAAGGTGGTCGAGCCGAAGTCGAAAAAGACTGTCGAGACTCCTTCAGCAACGACTGCCGCACCAACAGGCACGCGGACAGTCGAAACGGCGTCAGCAAAGGGCACCGAACCGAAGTCTGGAGCCCCTACGCCGAAGGTCAAATCCGCTGCTCCAAAGTCAGCGACGTCGACGACTAAGGCCGGGACGGGGGACCGGAGCACGGCTGTCGAAGGTGCATCCGCGCCTCCGCCGCACAAAGACATATCGTCGACGCATGGCTCTTCCCCTGTGGGTGGGCAGAGGTCGTCGGTCGGCTCGACGAAGCCATCCGCTTCGTTTACAAAGCAAGTCACGGACTCCCTGAAACGAATAAAGGACAAGGCGTCGGAGCAGAAAACACACTTGGTGCCGAGGCAGAGTGTTCCACTGGACAAGACTTCGATGCCGATACTCTACACTCTACCGCCAAAGGTGGCGCCGAAGGCTTTTGCCCCTCGTACGGTGACCGAGGAATCAGTGGCTCAGCTCACGGGAGGTTTTGGTCGACCACCCTTGCCTAACGAACATTCAGAGCAGTTTATCGACACCGACACGGGTAGATTAACCCTCTACAAAAGGAAAATTACAGCACAGCCTGTAGAATCCTATGTCATACCTCTAAAAAAGAAAAGGCCTGCACCAGACACGCCGGACCTTGTTGAACCCATCCCTCAAGGGCCTGGGAGGAGTCCTACACCTTCACCCACTGGTTCCAATGGGGATGAGGTTGACCATGATGAGCAGTATAACTTCCCTGAAAATACTGACCCTGATGAGCAGCAAGAATCATGGATACACTCTGGTGATCAGGGGGACCAACAGCTGGTCAGTGACCCACATCTGTATGGTGTTAAAACTTCTCCCACTGAAGACTCTGCGGCATTTAATGCCTTAATTGAAAGGGCAGCTTCAAACCACAAAGTAGAGATGCATGCCGACCCAGTGGAAGTTGACTTTTTATTTGATACTTTTTCGGCATCAGAAAAAACGGTGAAGACACTTCCAATGCTTAAGGGGGTTCTCAAGCATGCCACAGACATTTTCAAGGAACCCACCAGAGCAAGAGTGGTGAACCCACGTATTGAAAAGAAATACAGGCCGGCGCCTGGTGACCCTACTTATATTCGGGGACAGTTGCCTCTAGACTCTTTGGTGGTCTCCAATGCCCGCAAGAGGGTGAATTCACAGACAACGGGTGAAGCTCCTCCCCCGGACAAAGAGTCTAAAGTGCTGGAGGCAGGGGGAAAAAGGGTGGCTGCGCAGGCAGCCAACATATGGCGCATTTCTAACACTCAAGCCCTGTTAGCCAGGTATGATAGGGCACACTATGACACCTTAGAGCAGCTCTTACAACACCTTCCAGACCAGTTTAAAGAAGGAGCTGAGATGCTGATACAAGAGGGCAAGCTCATTTCTAACGCTGCGATTAAATGTGCGCTAGATGTCGCTGATACAGCAGCAAGAGCAATAAACACTAGTGTTATGTTAAGGCGTCAGGCATGGCTCCGCATCTCAGGGTTCAAGCCTGAGATACAAACGACTATCCTCAACCAGCCTGTCAATCCAGACAGACTGTTTGGCCCAGAGGTTGATACCACCCTCGAAAAGATAAAAAAAGATACTGAAACGGCTAAGTCCATGGGGGCGCTTCAGTCTCAGCAATACAGAGGGAACACTTTTCGTCGCTCAGGTGCACGGGGTGTTGCCAGAGGACACGTGGCACAGCAGTCGCATTTCAACAAGGGAGGCGCCCAGGCCTCGTACCCAAAACAGAATAGAGGTGGTTACAGAGGAAACAGCGCAAAGGGCAGAGGCAGAGGCAACAATAATCCCCGTTCCTCTGCTGCCAACAAACAGTGACTCCCTGTCACTGCCCCCCGACCATCCAACACCTGTCGGGGGGAGACTCCAGCAGTTCCTGCCAGTCTGGAAATCCATCACCACAGACAGGTGGGTCAGGAAACTTATCCAATACGGGTACTGTTTAGAGCTAACATCCACTCCACCCAACATACCCCCAAGACACCGTCCTATGTCAGCAGAGCACTTGCACTTATTGCAGCAAGAAGTCCTGGTGATGCTGCAAAAAGGCGCTATAGAGCTCGTGCCGGTGGAGGAAGAAGGCACAGGGGTTTATTCCCTGTACTTCTTAATCCCAAAAAAGGAGGGCTCGCTCAGGCCCATTCTAGACCTACGCCCCTTCAACCTCTACATACTCTCAGAACATTTTCACATGTTAACACTACAGCAGGTTCTACCATTGTTAAACCAGGGGGACTTCCTCGCAACCTTGGACCTCAAGGATGCTTATTTTCACATACCACTCTACCCGTCCCACAGAAAGTACCTCAGGTTCACCATACAAAACAGGCATTACCAGTTCAAGGTCCTGCCCTTCGGGGTGACCACTGCCCCCAGAGTGTTCACGAAGTGTCTGGCGACCGTGGCGGCGCACCTCAGGAGACAAAACATACATGTCTATCCTTACCTAGACGACTGGCTCGTTCAAGCAAAGTCGGAACAGCAGTGCGCCGCGGACATGTCTCACACAATTCACCTCCTTCACAGTCTGGGGTTTTCGTTAAACTATCCAAAGTCGCACCTCCAGCCAGCCCATGTGCGGCAGTATCTGGGCGCGACGATCAATACTCTGACAGCTACGGCTCAGCCAAACCAGGTGAGGATCGACAACATCCAGTCGCTCATCCGGAGGTTCAGACCGCAAAACTCACTCCCAGCGAGAGTGTTCATGCAGTTGATAGGCATGATGGCCTCCTGCATCTTCATTGTCCCACACGCACGGTTGCATATGCGTCCGCTCCAAGAATGCTTGGCGCATCAGTGGACTCAGGCTCAAGGACAGTTAAAAGACCTAGTGTTGGTCACCGGTCGGGCGTACAACTCTCTGCATTGGTGGAATCCACACAACCTTTGCAAGGGCCGACCGTTCCAGGAGCCTGTGCCACAGATTATCCTAACAACGGACGCATCTCTCCAGGGCTGGGGAGCTCATGTGCTCCACTACACTGTGCAGGGACTATGGATGACGCAGCAACTGAAGATGCACATCAACTATCTGGAATTGATGGCAATCTTCATGGCACTCAAATCCTTCAAAATACATCTGTGCAACAAAGTCGTGTTAATCCGGACGGACAACATGACGGCGATGTATTACATCCAGAAACAGGGAGGTACGCACTCTCCACAGCTGTCTCACCTGGCTCAGAGCATGTGGAAGTGGGCCGTTCAGAGGAACGTCTTCCTCATGGCGGAACACCTCCCGGGCACAGACAATCAGATGGCAGATCTGCTCAGCAGGTACAGCCATCAAATGCACGAGTGGGAGATACATCCATCAGTACTCCACCCGTACTTTCAACAGTGGGGTCATCCAGAGATAGACCTGTTTGCCACAAGGGAAAACGCAAAATGCCAACACTTTGCCGCCAGGTTCCCTCACCCACAGTCGCAGGGAAATGCGATATGGATGAACTGGTCAGGCAGATTTGCGTACGCTTTTCCCCCAGCACCTCTGATACCGCTGGTGGCAAGACAGCTGAAGCAACACTCGATGACACTCATCCTAGTTGCTCCAACGTGGGCACGCCAACCATGGTACACCACGTTTCTAGAACTCTCCGTGGTACCGCGTCAAAGGCTGCACCTCACACCCAGGCTCTTGACGCAGAACCATGGCGACATTCAGCACCCAGATACGAGACAGCTCAATCTGGCGATCTGGCTCCTGAGGTCTTAGAGTTTGGCTACCTCAACCTGCCTCCTGAATGCATGGACATCATCAGGGAGGCACGGAAGCCCACTACAAGAGCTTGCTATGCAGCAAAATGGAAGCGGTTTGTCATTTATTGTACTGCACACATTGACCCGCTGGATGCCTCCATTCCTAACATCATCTGCTATTTGTTACATCTTTACAAATGCAATCTAGCGTACGCTTCCATTAGGACACACTTATCCGCCATAGCGGCTTATCTTCAAAACAGGCAGCATCTCTCTGTTTTCAGGGTGCCTGCCATTAAAGCTTTTCTAGAAGGGCTGAAGCGGGTCATTCCTCCCAGGACCCCACCCGCTCCAGTATGGAATCTCAACGTGGTCCTCACTAGGTTGATGGGCCCAGCTTTTGAGCCTCTACATTCATGTGAGATTCAGTTCTTGACATGGAAAGTGGCTTTCCTTATTGCTATCACGTCTCTAAGGCGTGTTAGTGAGCTACAAGCGCTCACAATACAAGAGCCATTTATACAAGTGAATTCAAACAGGGTAGTTCTCCGCACTAACCCCAAGTTCCTTCCGAAGGTGGTGTCACAGTTTCATGTCAATCAAACCATTGAACTGCCCGCATTCTTTCCAAACCCAGAAACAGTAGCAGAAAGAATGCTCCACACGCTAGACGTTAAAAGGGCATTAATATACTATATTGACAGAACACAACCCTTTAGGAAGACACAGCAACTTTTCGTTGCCTTCTCCGCACAGCACAAAGGCAACGCTATTTCCAAAGCTGGAATAGCCAGGTGGATCGTTAAATGCATTCAGATTTGTTATCAGAAGGCTAAACGCACTTTAACGGTCCCCCCCAGGGCGCACTCCACACGCAAACTGGGGGCCTCCATGGCATTCCTAGGTAACATTCCTTTAGAGGATATTTGTAGAGCAGCCACGTGGGCTACACCACATACATTTACCAAACATTACTGTGTAGATGTGCACTCCAAACAGCAGGCAGCTGTAGGACAGGCTGTTCTCAAAACTCTTTTTCAGACTTCTGCAGCTGGCACGGGCGGCCGCCGTTCATGAGGGGACTGCTATGTATTCTATGCAATAGATATGAATTTAGCAGCCCACATGCCTCGAACTGAATATGCTACTTACCAGTATGCATCTGTTCTTGGCATGTAGGGCTGCTAACATTCATATTGCCCGCCCTCCTCCCCGGCGCCTGTAGCAGCTGCAGACTACTTCATGCATTTCATCACTAGCATGGACATCGTTTACACTATCACACTCCATCTTTGCCACAATGGCTAAAAACAATCTGGGGATGGAGTCGATGCCCATGCGCACTGTAGTCCAGGGGAGGAGCCACCTATCTCGTGATACTTCGAAGACTCTGCCAGGACAACAATGTGCAATCATCCGGACCCAACACTAGGCGGCGATCTATGCAATAGATATGAATGTTAGCAGCCCTACATGCCAAGAACAGATGCATACTGGTAAGTAGCATATTCATTCAAACCTGCATTGCAGATTTTAAATGTGCAGGAATGTGAAATATATGAAAGGATGGAAAAGAAAATGCAGTCTGACAGGCTTTCATTGTATGATGAGAAGAGTGCCCCGGCTCTTAAAATAGTGCACTCTACTACAATTTACTTCATAGAGAATTTTTTTTTCCTGGCTCATGTGAGCAGGCCCTACAGAACACATACGTGTTTTCACACTACAATTTTAAATTACATTTTTAAATGAGTTTCAAATTTTGTAGCTTTACTCTATATTTTTAACTCATTTCTGTTGAGTGAAACTAGGTTTTTTTTTGTGCTAGTTTCTGCACAGAAAATGCTTCTTCTGTTTCAGAAGTGACCATTGTGTGAACTGTTTCTGACACCCTAAAGGTCTGTGTGGTGTATACTTAGCTCTCACTTGGTTGAAGGACTGTGAAATGATGTCCAAAAATAACTTAAAGGGGCCAAGATGTTATTGGGTTGAACGGACTCATGCTAGATATGAGAGTGGAGAAAAAAAAAGAGAAGACTGGAGAGATCATGTTCTCATGTCCCCCTCCGAAAAGCAGTCTCCTTCTGACAAAGACTCTCTAGAAGAGAGATCTAGAGATTGGAGGTCGTTTTCGAAACATAGACAACATCACTGTCAACGTCATTCAAGATAGATGACTAAAGTGTCAACATTGAAAGCTTTGGATACTACTTGTTCCCCGTCACATGAGGACTCTACGCTTATTAAGTGATGTCATGAACATTGATCTTTGTTAAAAAGTATTCACTGTTTGATATCGAAACATGTCTACTACTAGACGAAGATGTTGATCACATCAACAGCAGTATCCGAAGCTCTATGGGTGTCGATCACTCTATCTGGATCGTCAAAGAAGTCTAAGCCCCGCTCGACATTGATTCACTTGCTGCCAAAGACAAGTCATAGACCTCATGCAAAATCTCTATCGACAACTCCTAAACATTATAGCCATGACAGGCACCCCATTAGTTGTGTCTTGGGTACTTTTACATCTACACACTCCGCAAATAACAAGCCTACTCCTTTTAAATTACTTTCACTTGTCCTGGGTCTTCGTCCATTGGCATTCAGGCCAATAAAACCAATTCTATCTTTCGAGAATTCACTTAAGGAACCTTAACACCATTCTAGGAGATAGTTGCAATGGTTGTAGAGACCTGCTTCTATGTTTCTGATAAAAGTAAACTTTCTCATGCCTCATCTTGAGGATCACTAGTTTACCCTCATTGAACCACTGAAAAAAGACGATTCAGATTTCCTTCAAATCCAAATCACCTTCTTTAGTCTCATATTACACTACTTTTTGCACACCGTCACTAGCTGCAGCTCCATACCACACCTCTTTGGTTAATGATATTTCTACCTTTCACAAGATTTTAACCAGGAGTGCTACAGAGTTAAATTTTCAACTAGAGGCGTCACAAACAGTATCATTGATTCAACGGCTCCGAAGTCTCTTCTGCCTTCATGGACCGCTTGATATAGCGGAAGACCAAGTTCTTACCCCAAAGCAGTTACCCTAAGATTGGTTAAAAAATACAAGGCCTCACAACATGAGTTTGACTTCTTAAAATGAGAACCTAAAGTGAACTCTGTTGTAGTGGCTCCTGTGAAAAGGAGACCTGCTTCAGCTCCATGAAACATCTCTGGCCACGAAAGCAAACTCATAGGTGCCAGCGGATGGACGTTTTACTTCACAATAGCCACGCATATAAAAAATACTAGTGCTCCTGCTCTTCTTGGTCGAAATCAAAGTGAAATTTTGGAAGGTATTCTCTCCTTTATACTTGAGCTACAAAAGCACCAGCAGCAAGAATTCGCTGAGATGTTACAGTAGAACTCTCTAGTTGCTAATCAGATCATTTGTGCTGCTGTTCTCTTGGCATTGTTGGCTACTGTTGTCGTGCGATATCCATTTGTAAATCACCCTTACTTGAACTCACAACTGTGAAACCAGTGGCACAAGTAAAAAATAATGAATCTTCCCTTTTCCGGCACTGCTTGATCAGCGTATGGAGGGAGAAAGGCTGAAAATGTAAAAATGAGACCGTGAAGGCTTTCATTCAGACAACAGTACAGGGCTAGAGCTTGCAGATGTTTTTAGCACAAGGTTGAAACCCTTTCACCAATAACAATGCTCCCAGTGTCAAGCGTACTCTTACCAGAGGTAAACTTGGAAACTAAAAACAACCTTCCTCTACAGGCAGACTGTTCTCTGGCACATGACATTGCCATATTAATACCTCCCCTCCATTCTGTTTCCCACTCTTGTGGGGGAAGGGGTATCCTCACAGCTGGCAAAGTGGACTTAAAAAAACTAGACAAATAGGTGCTAAATCTTGTAGATACTTTCTACATTTCAAGACAACTCTACCGCCAGCTCCAACATCAAAGCACCAATTATCCATCCTCAGGAGAGAAACATCGATCCTGTTGGAAAAAAAACAACAGGTTTAAGGGTTTACACCAGATATTTTCAAGTTTCGAAAAAAGGCCAGAATGAAGAATTCATATTGACAATAGATCTACAGTTCACAAGCAAATGTTTCACAAAAAATGCTAGCCCTACATTAATTGTAGCCACATTTATGACAAAAAGAATGTATGTGTTCAATAGATTTGTAGAACTCCTATTTCCACGTTACAACAGCAGACCCACAGGTAATTCCAAGGTTTTGTAATTGGAAACAATCACTATCCGTACACAGTCCTACCTTTTGGCCTCAATATGCTCCTCATGCTTTTTTTTAAGTGCATGGCTGTGGTAGCTGTTACCATGAAGGTAAAATGCATGTCCCAATTGCAGGAAACACAAGAAGCAGTAAAAGTACGTTTTCTTCTCTTATTCACAACCGCTTTGTAATGCAGGATCATGCAACAACCAGGTAACAGTTGAATGCCGTAACCGCATAACGAAACCCACTATATACCTGCATCCATATTCAAAGAACAATCCGCCCGCGAGCCCCCACACAATTTCACTTTCTTAAGTAGGTATGAAAGTCTGTTATGCGTGCCAATGTTCTCCACGGGAGGGTATGCTTGCCAAGCAGCGAAGGGTTTCCTGCCACAAGCCCATTCCAGATTCAGCTACTTCCATTGTGTGAGAAATTGTGTAAACGAAGCGGCGGAAATGAGCCTACTCAAGGTATTTTAAGATACTCACCACGGCTGGGACTATATTTACCAGCATGCTGCTGGTTGTCTCCTTATGAGCCACGCCCACTACGGGCGGTGTTTTTCTTCAATTAAAGGTCGAAAATCAGTCTGTGGTGAGTTTTCATCTCCGCTGTGCACAGTCCATGATTAAGAGGCGCAACAGCCTTGAAACGCGTCGGACGAACATGGGAAAAACTGCTTGATTGTTTGATTGTTTGAATGCGAGCTTCAGCAAGGCGATTAAACCGGATGGTTGGGAGAGTATCGTGTGCCCTGTCAAAGCTCGAGGGCATTGCTTAGACATTACTCACACGGCCACCCTTGGTCGTGGACAGAAGCACCACATTCATTTTTTGCTGGAAGTAGCTGAATCTGGAATGGGCTTGTGGCAGGAAACCCTTCGCTGCTTGGCAAGCATACCCTCCCGTGGAGAACATTGGCACGCATAACAGACTTTCATACCTACTTAAGGAAGTGAAATTGTGTAAACGAAGCGGCGGAAATGAGCCTACTCAAGGTATTTTAAGATACTCACCACGGCTGGGACTATATTTACCAGCATGCTGCTGGTTGTCTCCTTATGAGCCACGCCCACTACGGGCGGTGTTTTTCTTCAATAAAAGGTCGAAAATCAGTCTGTGGTGAGTTTTCATCTCCACTGTGCATAGTCCATGATTAAGAGGCGCAACAGCCTTGAAACGCGTCGGACGAACATGGGAAAAACTGCTTGATTGTTTGAATGCGAGCTTCAGCAAGGCGATTAAACCGGATGGTTGGGAGAGTATCGTGTGCCCTGTCAAAGCTCGAGGGCATTGCTTAGACATATATATATATATATATATATATATATATATATATATATATATATATATATATATATGGTTATTTTATGCTGATAGGAGGTCTGCCACTTTGTCACAAGGATGTTGTCATCAGTGATGTCATTTGAGATGTCATCAGTGATGTCATGAGTGATGTCACTGACCATGTCATGAGTGATGTAATATGTGACGTCATCAGCAGTGCATGGCACGCGCAAGTTATAGTGAGTCCAACTAACTATAACGTGGGAATTTCAATGGTTTTATGCGAGTAAAATTTCCACCTAACTATAACTGGTGTGAAACCTATTTTTTTTCAGTGAATTTAATAGGTTTTTTAAATGCTAATTCCTAACTATAACTGGTGTGAAACCTATGGTTTTTTCAGTGAATATATATATATATATATATATATATATATATATATATATATATATATATATATATATATATATATATATATACATATATATATATATATAAAATTTCTATGGCAAAATGAAACCCCTCATTTTGTTCCTTTTCAAATTAAATGTATTAAGTGTTACCACTTTATTCCAACCAAGATGACTTCAGGTGTGCCATACTTTTGTCATAAGTAAGACTGTTAGCGTTCTAGTTGTTCTTTAGAACACTCTGGGACATTCTGTCATTGGGCTACATCTGGCTGATATTTGGGCTCTTTTGTCTCTGGTGGCTATCTTGGGAGACTGCATATCAGAATTTTTTTAATGAAATATAAGAGGATTTGAGAAGTCACTCAAAATGTGCCCTAATTTTTCTTTCTTCAGCACTAATCATAATTTCTATGGCAAAATGAACCCCCTCATTTTGTTCCTTTGCAAATTAAATGTTTTAAGTGTTAACACTTTATTCCAATCAAGATGACTTCAGGTGTGACATAACTTTGTCATAAGTAAGACTGTTAGTGCTCTAGTTGTTCTTTAGAACACTCTGGGACATTCTGTCATTGGGCTATAGTTGGGCTACATCTGGCTGATATTTGGGCTACATTTGTTTTTTTCTGTCTCTGGTGGCCATCTTTGGGCTACATTTGGGCTCTAACATATATATAGCCCAATGTAGCCCAATATATATTTTTTCAAAGTACATTTTCGTAAAAACCACTGGAGCATATATCTTGAGACATAGCAAAGGCACATCGGGGTACCAGTCCCTACAATTTTGCCAAGTTTGGTGGAAATCCATTCAGCCGTTCGGGCTAAAAGTGAGTCCAACCGCCCTATGGAAATTAACATGGGGAAAACACGTTTTGGGACCCCCCTTTTATCTCGGCCCCCGCTTGACGGATCCCCCCGAAACTTTCAGGGAAGGAGCGGAGCGCAGCGAGGCAAAGTTAAGGAAAATTACAGGCAGAGCCCTCATTCGGCGCCAAAGTTATTCCCCATAGAATGTTGCGGATTTCCTATGGAAAACGATCCTAACTATAACTACCTACTGGCGACCGCCAGTAGGTAATGTATGTATGTGTATATATATATATATATATATATATATATATATGTATATATATGTATATATGTATATGTATATTGTGATTATGGGAGGGGTGGGAGCGGGGGCAATTCAGTCCGCAAGAGGTCGCACGTTGGCTCGGAGTCCCCCCCACGGCCCATAAGGCGTGACTACTGATAGGCTTAGGTGTGGGTTAAGAGTTTAAATGGTTTGGATGGGGGCTAGCAATGTTGTTCGAGGTTCTGTTCTTGGGGGGGAGGGGATAGTTGGGGATCGGGGAAATGGTGGGAACTGTTTGCCGGTGTGTTCTGTTTTTTACAAGGGGAGAAGGGCCGACTGTGGTATGACAATGGGGGCAGCACCTGATTTGCGTTGCATCACATGGAATGTACGGGGTCTCCACATGATGTCAAGACGATACAAGATACACACCTACTTAGTTAGGAGAGGTGTACATATAGTGTTGCTCCAAGAGACACACTTCACTAAGGCAGAGGGACTGGCATTGCAGCGTAGGTGGAGAGGGCAGGTATTCAGCACATCATACTCGGCATTTGCGAGGGGGGCACTGATCTGGATCAGGGCAGGAGTCCCATTTCAAGTGGTAAGGCAAACGATAGACTCTGAGGGTAGATTCGTAGCAGTTGAAGGGCGTTTGTATGGCAGAGAGGTAGCGTTTTGCAGTGTTTATGCACCAAATGTGGACCAGGCATGTTTCCTAGACAGGATTTCCGGAGTGTTAGCACGGTATTTGGCAAGCCCGATAGTGCTAGGAGGGGACTTTAATTCGATAGCAGATCCTTCGCGGGATAGATCGCACCCTCCCTTGCTGGACTCTCCGGTCCGTAAATTATCGAAGTACAGGAAGGACTGGCAGACCAGGATTGAACTTGGTGGATGTATGGAGGGGGCACCACCCGCAGGATAGAGACTATTCATACTTTTCGTCACTGCACGAACTACATGTTCGCCTAGACGCGGTCTTTGGGTCACAGCCGGTAGCGGCTACTATAACCACTTCGAAGGGGGACGCTGAACTTACTTTACCCTTGCCGTTTTCAGAGGAAGGACCACCCCACACCTTGCGGAACCCGCTTCGCGGGTCCCGCTTCGCCGCTGCTGACACCGGAGCCACAGGAGCTGCAGGCATTTTGCTGGGCGAGTGAGCGAGAGACAGGGCTGCGAGCATAGGAACCGGGACTCTCTTTCCCAGGAGTCCCGGCAATCCTCCGGCCGAGTCACCTGGCCCGCTCTCCCTGACCGCCCCGCCCAGCTCATTCACCTCAAGAGACCCTGCCTCCCATTGCCTGTGGGGACGCTGAACTTACTTTACCCTTGCCGTTTTCAGAGGAAGGACCACGCCACACCTTGCGGAACCCGCTTCGCGGGTCCCGCTTCGCCGCTGCTGACACCGGAGCCACAGGAGCTGCAGGCATTTTGCTGGGCGAGTGAGCGAGAGACAGGGCTGCGAGCATAGGAACCGGGACTCTCTTTCCCAGGAGTCCCGGCAATCCTCCGGCCGAGTCACCTGGCCCGCTCTCCCTGACCGCCCCGCCGAGCTCATTCACCTCAAGAGACCCTGCCTCCCATTGCCTGTGGGGACGCTGAACTTACTTTACCCTTGCCGTTTTCAGAGGAAGGACCACGCCACACCTTGCGGAACCCGCTTTGCGGGTCCCGCTTCGCCGCTGCTGACACCGGAGCCACAGGAGCTGCAGGCATTTTGCTGGGCGAGTGAGCGAGAGACAGGGCTGCGAGCATAGGAACCGGGACTCTCTTTCCCAGGAGTCCCGGCAATCCTCCAGCCGAGTCACCTGGCCCGCTCTCCCTGACCGCCCCGCCCAGCTTAATCCTGATCCACGCTCATAAGAAGCAGTGATCTACGCTGCGCGGGAGTGCGCGGGAGCGCCCGGGGCTAAGCCCGGGCAAAGGGCGGGCCCTCTGTGGCCCTCAGAGGCCCGAGGAGACTGGACTGGGCCAGAAATCTAGGACGTGCATTTATAGCATCCAATTTGTCTCTTATTCATCTTGAATACACGGGTTATGTCCTGCCGTGAAACGAGAAGCATGGCTGCTGCAGGAGCTAAAAAGCTCACAGGGACTCTGGACGACTTCATCACCCGTACACATGCACTTATTGACGAGGGGATAATACTTATGGACAGGAGAGTCTCTCAAGACCTGGCCATGGCCAGGCGTTCTTCCCTTGGCCTTATTGCCCAGGCTCAGACCCCAAAAACTGATTCCCGACCAGAAGTACAGGTCTTAGTACATCATCCCGGAGCTGGCGGGGATTTGGATGTTTCAAATATTACCCAGGACCTGGAGGCTTCACCTAACCTCAACATTTTGATTGAGAGTGGAACACAATGTAGTGAGACAAACATTAGTATCTCTACAGCCAATATAAAAGAAAGGGCCCGGATAGAAGGGGCAATCCCTAAACAAAATCGCAAAACTGATACTTCAACTGTTGCGATAGGGAAGAAGGCCATTACTTCACCTAGCCTTCTTAACACAGAAAAACCCTCAGTCGGTTTACCTATCCCCATAGAGGGCTCACTTCCCAACAACTCAGGTGTATTGCTGAGCCTCCCAGACGATACCATAATTGACCAAAGTTTGGAAGAAATTCTGCAACTTAGCGGACCTACAGGTAATTCAATAATAACATCACCACAGGAGGAGTCAGGCTCAAGCACAAATAATACAGTAATCCTTAATATGCTTAAAGCCTTATTGGATCCTATAGAGGTAAGATTACGCTGCTTGGAAACGGTCCTAAAAAATATACATAAGGACATAAGTGCCCCTAGCTTCACTTTAAATAATAAACCCACCCAGGCCATTAATCTACCTAAACCCGCAAAGACCCTAGTGGTACCCAATAAAATGCCGGAGACAAAGGAATCGAGGGCGAAGACACCCAGTAACAACCTAAACCAAGAAGGCTCTAAACCTAAACCCCCTGTTGTAGAGCAAATTAAGAAAACAGTTACCACACTGATCGCTTCTAAAAACAATATAACCCCCCAGTCTACACCCAGTGATGGTCTACCTCAGGCCCACAAACTTGATACACAGGATAAGGCTAAGGATAGGGCGCGTAGAAATATTCATCTCCCCCCGGATGCTGCGCCCTATGTGGTTATCCTGACTGGAGTCACTGAAATTCGTTTGCCAGAAGGAGAATCATATCAGGCTCTCAAAAACAAAGTCTGCCACTGGCTAGCGAATAATTATCCCCTTCCACCAAACATACCCTCTAACATTTTAATGATAGAGAGGGCCCCCTGGGTAGGAGACAACAGAAAAAACTTGCAAGGGGATTGCGTGGTGGTTACTTTCGAGAACTCGGAGGTGGTAGAGTTTATCTGTAACAGCAGGGCCCCAAGATACCAGGCGAGTACGGTGACCGCCAGACCTCTTTCGTATTTCTATCTTCCCCATAATCAATCGGACAACCGTTGGAGCTGGCTTAAAGGGTCACACGATCGCATTCCTAGACAGAGGTTTAACCCCCCCTGGGACATACAACCCCCTGTCAGGGAGGTGGGCTGGGATGGGGGATGGAATTTGGTGGGGGCTAGAGGAGGTAGACCACGTCAAGGTGGCCCCTTTCATGGTTCCCATCTCACCCAGCCTTTTTACTACCAGCAGCTGCTAAATGACCCATCGAATCTTTTGCATTTCCCTATAGCAAATCGTTTTGACTGTTTGTCAACTACAGATTGGGTGGACTGACATACTGAGGGCTCGCCAGGGGAACGGAGCGCATGTGCTAGTCCTGCCCGTCCTCGCAAGGATGCCGCCATAGCGGACCTGGTCATAGTTAATTCATCTCCCACACCCGGAATTAGCCCGACGTTGAGTGAGATTCGGGGTGTGGGTGCATCGATTGCCCCTGACACAGACTTAGCACTCTGTAAAGTCCTTACCTGGAATGTGGCAGGATTGCATGCAAAGGCTTTAGATCCAACATGGCAAAGATTTATTAAACAACATCACATCCTAGGCTTACAAGAAACGTGGGATACCACACCCAGTTTCTCTTTGGATGGTTTCTGTAGCTTCTCCATTCCGGCAGTACCAGGTGTAAGAGGGAGAGCTAAGGGTGGTTTGCTCACATTGTGTTCTTTGGATCTTGTAGGGGTTTTAAAAAAATTAGATACCGCATTAACAAATACGCTTGCGGTGGAGTGGACCCTCCCTAACTCAAAGACTTTCTTGTTGATTAATTTTTATAATTCAAAGGAGTCCGCCACTGTAAACGAACATCTGATTTCTTTGTTAAATTTTTTTGTCAGACTATAGGCTTGATTGCATTACTCTCCCAGAACTGGTTATTCTGGGGGATTTTAACATTCATCCCTGTGAGGGAGGGTGTTTTAACGATAGATATGGGGGTATACCATCTGAAGCCATTCCTCATTTTGAGCATACAACCGAAGGCGAGTACCTGGAGTCACTGTTAGCTAACCTAAACCTCTACGAATTTCCCCAAGCCATTAGCGAGCCTAGAGCCCCAACCTTTGTTGGGAGAGATGCCAACACTGTTATAGATTATATTTTTGTTTCAAATGGGGCCCTGGCAAAGGCACGTGAGTATATTGTGGTCGATCTTATCTCAAGTGATCATCATCCGGTCCTCCTGACCTTGGACCTAAACTGTTTCCGTACCGGCAGTCCACTATGCGTGACAGCCTCAAAGGATCTGAAGTCTAAAGACCAGGGTAGGCGTCTAAAATGGGAGATGATTGTCCCAGATTAATTCTTTCATTCACTAGCCCAAGAGTCCGAGGCCAATATGGCAGTGTGCTTGGACCCAACTGCCGAGGGCCCCAAGGTTTTGGCTGCATATGAGGAGATCTGTACAAGGATCAGCAAGAACTTGGAAAGAAGGTCAGTTGGGCAAGGGAAAACAAAGACTCATAAATGGTTCAATAAGGAATGCTCAAGGATACATAGTGCCCTGCTGAAAGCCATTAAACATAAACCCAGAGACAGATCATTAGTGGCCAAGCTAAGGAAGGAATATAAAACCGTAATCCATATGCGTAAAACCCAAATCAAGGAGGAAGCCTGGAATAGCCTTTTATCTGTGGATGTTCTGAGAGACAGTAAAAAGTTTTGGGCCATTGTAAATCAGCCCTTTTTTTCTGATAGCGAGACATTGGATTTAGTCTGTGTCATAGAGGACAACAGATGGCTAGACCATTTTGGCAAAATCTATGATTCCACAGTCCTTGCCTCACCTGCTAATACCCATGACCACTCCAACTTGGTCATGGACTTTAACACCATGGAAGTTGAAAGGGCGATCAGAGATACCAGCAAACACAAGGCCCCGGGGCCCGACGGGGTGCCCGCAGATCTCTATATACAGTACCCACAATTTTTGTCAAAGATTTTAACCAACGTCTTTAATGCGATTCCCACAGCTGGCTTCCCACTTTCTTGGTCCACCTCCATAATTGTGCCTATATTTAAGAAAGGGAATAGGGCGGACCCAGCCTGTTACAGACCTATTTCCCTGTTGGACTCTGCCGTTAAGATCTTAGGCAGAGTCATCTTGCACAGACTGGGGGATTGGCTGGAGGAGAGCGGGATCCTTTCAGATTTACAGTACGGCTTCAGGGCACATAGAGGGACAATCGACCAATGCTTGAATCTTCACCTTATCATTAGTAAATATACTGTGGTGAAGGGGGGGCTTCTTTATTTGGGGTTTATAGATTTATCTTCCGCTTTTGATTTGGTCAATCGTTCAAAACTATGGTTTATCTTACGTAATTTGGGTTTGGACACTACCTTGGTTAGCTTTTTGCATGACCTTCACTTAAATTTGTTTGCGTCCGTTAGGGCAACGAGGGATGGAAGGTGTACAGCAAAGTTTAGATCAGGGAGAGGGGTCAGACAAGGGTGCATCCTGGCCCCTCTCCTCTTTACACTGTACATCAATGCTTTGGGTAAATCTTTGAACCCAGCCACCCCGGACATCCCGCGTATGGGGGGGCTACCTATCCCGGTCCTCCTATACGCGGATGACGCTGTTCTTATAGCACGGACTGGCATAGGTTTGCAAAGACTTTTGGACCATTTCGGCCTCTTCATGGAAGCCCTCGACCTAAAAATTAATACTGCCAAATCCCATGTTATGGTCGTTGGCTCTCGAAAGAAAAATATGAAGATTAGATCCTTCAGCACTAACAACTCATCAATTTCGAGGGTGCCTTCCTTTTGCTATCTGGGCGTCACTTTGACGAGAGAGGAACTTGAGTTATTAGATCCACCACAGCACTTTTGAGCTTCTCTAAAAGATTGGGCTCGAAACCTATGGAAGCAATGACCAGGATTTATAGAGCCAAATGTGTGGCAATCGCAGCTTATGGGGCAGACATATGGGGTTATGTCCCAACTCCAGGCATACAAATCGCTGAAAACAATTTTATACGGGCCCTTCTGACACTTCCGAAATCTTCTCCCATACACTCAATACATAATGAATTAGGTATGGGATATGTCTCTGATCTTCTAAAAATGTCCCCAGTGCTTTGCTGGATCAAAACCTGGACAAATGAGGAAATCAGCCTGAATCACTGTATCCTTAAAGATTGTATATCTCTGGACAAAGCCCACACTATACCATGGCTGGCATATGTTAGAGCGGCATGTGCGAGGCTAGGGCGCCCGGAAATGTACTCTCTACCGCAAAATCTTAAAAAAGAGGATGTAAAGTGGGTAAAACAGCATTTTCGGACCTTGTTGGAATGCGAAAGAGAAACGGTTCAACTCAGTAAACCTACGGTGAGATTACTTTTTCAACTTTCCACAACTACAGCCATGGAACCTTATTTAAAATATGTTACAAAGCCCTACCATCGCTTCTTGCTCACAAGGTTTAGATTCAACTCGATCCATCTTATCCTGGGCTCGTATACAGTATGGGGTACCCCTGACAATCTTCCCCCTTGTACATGTGACTGTTTTTCAACACAGGACACTCTGCACCTGGTCATGTTCTGTGAGCACTACCGGGTGCCGAGGAAAAAATTTCTTGTTCCTATCTTGAAACCCTTGAATTTCGTCCAGGTACGCCCAGCATTATTATACCTCCAGATGTTGAATTCGGTGCCGGTGGCATATGGTGTAGCCTGTTTTTTTAGTAGCAGCCGCCAGACTTAATAAACTAAGAGCTGCTGCACCACTTAATCATCAAATCTGACTTTCTGTATAATCTTTGGCAAGAATGTTTTTAACAATGTGTTCTTAGAAGGAGTAGCAATCAATTTTTTACACTTGTTAAGTGATCTGTTTAATTTTATTTTATGTATTATGCACTGCTTTTATGGTTTTAATTAACCGATTAAAGTTTTTTTGACTGACTGTCACTTCGAAGTACCTTACTAGGACACTCTCTGATCACATTGGTAATTACCATGCACTGGACGAGGGAAAGATCTGATGTACCAACTTGGAGATTGCGCCCAGAAACGCTGGAAGACCCAGTGTTTCGAAGAGCAGTGGGAGAAGGGATTGTGCACTACTTTGCTGAAAATGCGGGCACAGCTTCCAGCAGGGCAGTATAATGGGATGCCTTTAAGGTGGTGTTAAGTGGAATCTGTATAAGCAAATATGCTGGAGTGAGGAAAGTATTGTTGCAAGATGTGGAAAGAGCAGAATTAAAATCAAGATTTGCAGAACAAGCACGACCAGAGAGACCAGAAGTGCAGGCCGAAGTGATAGAAGCTAAAGAAGCAGTGGCAACGGAAGTGGAGAGGTTGCGCTGCTTTGATTTTAAGCGTTATATTAAAAAAACACATGTGGAGGGGGACAAGTCGGGCACCTTGCTGGCATGGCTGGCCAATCCGACGCCGCGGGGGGTCACCGATATTGGCACTGGCGACGGAGGATGGGGGTGCAGTGTACTTTCAGAAAGAGAAAGTGGCCAAGTTCCAGGAGTATTATGAGACATTATATGAGAGCAGGTTGGAGGCAGGGGAAGAGGATATTGATTCCTTTTTGGGGGCTCTGCAGCTCCCGCAGTTGGAGGAGGAACAGGCGACGTGCCTGGGTAGAGATATAATAGTTGAGGAGATTCGGAGTGCAGTCAAGGGCATGGCACGTAATAAGACACCAGGGGTTGATGGATTACCTATAGAGTTTTATTCGCACTATATAGATTTACTAGCGCCATAATTATTGGAAGTCTATGGAGAAGCCCGAGAGTTAGGTCAATTACCGCTGTCAATGAGAGAGGCGCTTATTATCCCACTGCTGAAGCCGGGACGGGAGGGCATAGATACGGCTGCATATTGGCTGTTGTCGATGCTGTCCACAGATTATAAAATTCTCAGTACGATCCTGGCTACACGCATGATGCAGCATATGACCAGCTTGATACACGACAACCAAGCCAGGTTTATTCCATCTAGAAATACCACCACGAATATTCAGAGGTTGGTAAGAGTAATGGGAGCGGCCCGCATTACATCACCTATGGCAACAATACTGTCGCTTGATATAGAAAAGGCTTTTGATAGCTTAGAATGGCCGTTCCTTTACAAGACAATGAGGTGTTTTGGATTGGGAGACGCCTTTGAGGGATGGACAACAGTATTGTATACGTCAGCAGTGGCCAGAGTGAAAGTGGGGGCGATGATATCGCCCAGGTACGTAGTGGCACGCGGGACTCGACAAGGTTGTCCACTGTCACCGCTGCTGTTTGCCTTAGCGCTAGAGCCGCTGGCAGCACACGCCCGGCGGGGGCTATGGTATGAGGTCTTACCATACAGGGGGGGACTGCAATGCATTTCGCTATATGCGGATGACTTGCTGATGTTCCTGGCAGATGAGGAGAGAGCACTAGCTGGAGTGACGAGATTACTTGAGGACTTTGGTTGCATCTCTGGGTTAAATGTGAATTGGTCCAAGACTTGCTTATTCCCAGTAGTACCAGGGAGAATGGCGCCGGTAATGCCGCGGGTCATGAGATGGGAGCTGTCGTGCCTGGACTACCTTGGGGTGCGTGTCTATCACGAGGCAGATGCTATTCTGGATGGAAACACAGGGCGGTGTATAAGAGTGCTGAAAAGGAGCATGGCGTTCTGGAGTACTCTGCCGTTAACTGTGATGGGGCGGATAGCCCTATTGAAAATGGTGGCCCCGCCTAGGCTGTTGTACTTGTTAAGAACATTACCAGTGTGGATCCCAGGCTCATTATTCAAATTATTGCAGTCCATGGTGGTAGGGTTTCTTTGGGGATCGGGCAGACGTAGAGTGGCGCTGAAAACAATGATGAGGCCAAAAGCAAAAGGAGGGCTGGCGGTTCCAGACCTGGAACTCTATTATCTAGCAGCACAGCTTAAGCTCCTTACACAATCAGTGGCAAAGGAGTTTAGGGGACCGGAGGACTTGCGGGGCAGGGGCATACAGAGGCATACTCTATCCTTCATTATCCTACAGCTATGGTTAGACCTTGGGGGTCTCTTCCTAGATGAAAAAACGTTAAGCCTGTGCTGGAATCGGAGTCAGCGGCGAGCAGGCGCCTCACACCCTTATGTCCCTGAAATCCCTTTGGGAATGGTTACGGCATTGCTCCATGGAGGAGACTGGTCGTCCTTGCAGGACTGGGAACGGACTGGGATCCAGGTGCTTGGAGACCTATATGAAGATGGTGTGATGCTCTCGTATCAGGCGTTGCAGGAGCGATATGACCTCCCTAGGGGTGGATTCTTGATACATGCTGCCCTGGTCCGTGCAATGCAAAAGCATTGGAGAGGGGGACTGGCAGAACCTGCAACAACGATGGCGTGTCAATACGTGGTAATGGCGGCGGGCACCTTTAAGGCTGTTATGTGCCTATATGCAAGAATGCTGAACGAAACATTGGTCCCGCTAGACACGCTAAAACTGAAATGGGAAGCAGGGATTGGTAAAGATATACCAGACACAGGGTGGGGAAAAATATTGCGCAGAGCATGGAAAAGTACCAGGAACGCGCGTTTTCAGCTAGTACACTTTTTTATAATACATAGGGCATATCTGACACCGGGTAAGATAATGAGATATTTTAATACTGAGAATGCAATGTGTCCCAGGTGTGCTGGAGTAGGGGTGGAATTGGAACACATGTTGTGGGAATGTCCGAGATTGGGGAACTACTGGAGAGAAGTGGGGATCTCTTGAATTTGATTACAGAGCGCAATCTGGAATTTGTTATTGCCACATGCATACTGCACTGGTTTCCACACACCCCCAAAACAAAAGTGACGAGTAAATTCGTAGACATGGGCCTGGTGCTAGCGAAAAGAGAAAGAACGATGCACTGGAAGTCTAGTGACGGTCCCAGCAGTAAGAGATGGAGAGCTGAGTTGCTAAAGTGGGCTTGTGCAGAGGATGCAATCAGGCTTAGGCTAGCGCAACGCATGAATAACAAGAAGGCATTAGATACAGCAAGAGCATGGGGAGAACTAGTCTACTCCTTGGTGGGCCAACAATCACGAGACGACCAGGGACAGCAGAACGAAACGCAAGAAGGGCACTGAAATACCTGAAGTGGGAATCCTGGGTAAAGGCCACACACTCCATGCGAAACATACCCATAGACATTTAGAACACACCGGCATCAGGGGGACAGGGGGGGGGGGGGGGAGTGGGGGGAAGCGGAGTAGTTGGTTGGGGATGGAAGGGGGGGGTTATACGAGACATTAATGTAACTGATGGATAGGATTGTTAGTTATGAGATCATATAAGAGTATAAGCCATTTGAGAACAAGCTGCCTGGACTTCATTGCTGAACACTTGAATCATGGCGGACTATTCGGTTCCTATGACGATCCTTTGTTCAAGGAGGGGTCGGTTGGGGTTTTTGAGGACTTAACAGTAAGATGAATGATTGTTGTGAAAAATTACAATAAAATATGTTTTAAAAACAAAATGGAATGAGGAGGTGAAAGAAATAAAGAAATCTGCCATTTAAAGGTCCTGGTGGTCCGTTTTTCTTCAGTTTGCCATTGGGAAGTGCTGGAGTTTTGGTTTGTGTGTATATATGTGTGTATATATGTATATATATATATATATATATATATATATATATGTGTGTGTGTGTGTGTATGTATATATATGTATGTGTGTATATATGTATGTGTATGTAAATATATGTATATGTATATATATATATATATTGACGCCCATTGGGCTAAGTCTGCGCAGGATAAGATGCCGTTCATATATATATATATATATATATATATATATATATATATATATATATATAATTAAATCTGGAACAGGAGCTGAATTTTTTAGTGGAAGCACGGCTTCGAACACTGAGACCGAGGCAAGAAAACAGGCAATAAATACAAGAAACAACAAACGATGAAGGGAAAGGAGAAAAAGATGCAACCAAAAGACAAAAGAAAAAGAGAAAACCATGTGGCAACGGAAGAAGTAGATTTGGATAAATCTATCATTAATGTTTCATCTGTAGAACTTTCGTTGGCCGAAAAACAACTTTTGTCCTTGGGATTGAACTTCTGTCCAGGCCAGCCTTTCAATTATGCCTCAACCAGAATTGACATTTTTCGCTTTGTCAGGAAACTGAAGTTAAAAAAGTATTTTGTTCTGAAAAAATATAAGGAAAAGAACAACAGCGAACACAATGGAGATAGTGGTGAGCAAGACCCGAGGTTAACAGCTGCAGATATTCCTACTTTGTTAACAATGCATGATCTAAATGCAACTGAATCTCAAAATACAGATTCTGACATTGACGAAGCCACACAGTCAAGATTAAGGAGAATACATCTACTACAGAAGGGGGCTGGGATCAGCCCCTTTAAGAGTAAATCAAGCTTCAATCCTATGACGCCCAAGGATGCGGTGGACATTTTCCACGATTGTGTCATTGAAGACATCAAAAAATTACACTTACAAGTAAAATCTAAAAACACCAAAAAAAAGAAACATATACAGCAAAAAAAGCGTTAATATGCCAACCTTATGAAAAAGTTGGGAGATAACGAGATCATAATTAAAAAATCTGATAAGGAAGGTAACCTAGTTATCTGGACTAAAGAGGACTACATCAGAGAAGCCAAAAGACAATTGAACGACGCTGTTTGTTATGAAAAAACAACTCATAAAGATTATATGAAGGCAATCGAGATCTTGAAAAAACAGTTAATGCAAGGGCGCAGGGAATGACTCATCTCTCAAGATGAATTTAAGTTTATGAACAATGAGAGTCCAGTTCTACCAGTATTGTATTTAATACCTAAAGTGCATAAACCTGTTTCTCCCATACCTGGAAGACCTATTTCTGCCAATAAAAGCGTGGCAGAACAAGTTGGCCAATATATAGATTTTTTCTTGCAAGAGCTGGTCAAAACTTTACCAAGCTACATTAAAGACACGGGGGATTTCTTGTCCAAAACTAAGAATCTTCCATGGTCAGAAGATATGCTATTAATAGCATTAGATATAGAGTCGCTTTACACGAGTATTGATCATAGTGCAGGCCTAGCGGCAGTCAAATATTTGTTAGATCAAAGACCTAGCGAATTCTACCAACACAATAAGGCAATTGTTAGCCTAATTGAGTGGTGTCTGAACAACAATTTCTTCCTTTTCGGTAAGGATTTGTTGAGACAACTTAGAGTGGTGGCAATGGGAGCCTGTTTCTCCCCCAGCTACGCGTGCTTGCACGTGGGCTGGTGGGAGGAACAGTACTGAAAAAAGAACACAAAGCACATTCTGACAAAAACATAATGTGTTTCCTTGGGTACATTGACGACATTTTTATTTTGTGGAAGGCAAGTGAGATAGAAGCACTCAATTTTATTGAAGCTTTTAATAACTATCATCTCAACCTCCATTTTACATCCCACATTGACAATAACAGCATAGAATTTTTAGATGTCAGAATGTATGTCAGACAGAATAAAGTGGAAACAACTCTTTTCAGGAAGCCTACGGCTGGTAATGTGACACTCCATGCCTCCAGCGCCCATCCTAAACATCTTATCGCGAGCATCCCTTATGGGGAGTTGCTGCGATTGAAAAGAATTTGCAGTGTAGAAGCAGACTTTGAAAGATGTGCAACAGTATTAATGTTAAGACTCAAAGTGCGTGGATATTCTGATAAAATGCTCAAAGATGCTATATCCAAAGCCAAATTGAGATCTAGAAATAGTTTGTTGCCGAACATCTCTTTGGACAGTGCAGAACCCCCAGATGTGGAGAAGTGTGGCTCAATGGTTAGAGTAGCAGACCCTGATGCAGAGGTCTAGCCCGGGACCAGGGTTCAATTCCCCGCCTCGGCGGGTCTTGGGCTAAAAAATTCCACGGACCTGATAATTCTCGCCTCGGTGCCTATTCCAATCATGGAGTCCCACTCTGCAACTCTGGGCAATAGCTTGCTTAATCTCCACAACGGCCCCCACAACGCTAAGGATGCCTGGCCTCCACCTTGGGGGTGCCCAGGAGTGGACACCTCACAGGGAAAACCAGGATGGGTTCCACAGCGGTATTCGTACAAGCGCCTTGAGACCCTTGCGGGTGAGTAGTGCGCTATACAAGTATCAATTTACATTTACATTTACAGATCAGATTGCCCCAGAAGTAGAGCCAGTAGAAAATCAGGGCCCTAGACTTATAACTGCCTATATTGAGAATGAACGGAAGATCAGATCTATAGTGAAAAAGAATTGGGCAATTGTACTCACTGATCCAGTACTGCGTATTAGCTTACCATTAACTCCTACCATTACATTCAGTAGAGCAAGAAACATGGGTTCAATTTTAGATCAAGCCAGTCCTGAAACCAGACAAAATTCTACTTGGCTGAAACCTACCCCAGGCTTCCACAAATGCTCGTCATGTAGAGCGTGTAAATTCAGCGTTAACAAGAACGAATACTATACGCCTTTCAGCTCTAGGGGAACCAAGATAGTGGGAAGTTTCAATTGCAGGACTTAATTTGCTGTATATGTCCTCACGTGCTCCTGCGGCCTGAATTATATCGGCAGTACGAAGCTGCAGTTGCACGTGAGGATTTTGCAGCATCTTTGCGCGATTTTGCACAGTGACCCTACATACCCAGTAGCTCGACACTTCAAACAAGTACACAATAACGATGTGAATTGTTTGCAATATTTTGTAGTTGCATCCGTACCAAAACAGCGCAGAGGAGGAAACCGAGAATTTCTGCTAAGACAACTAGAAACCAAGCTAATACTTGAATTCGACAGCAAATGCCCAAATGGGCTTAACAACTCAGAAGATATGTATACCTTTCTCTAGCCATCCCCTCTAAATATTAAAAAAAGTCTGTGCTGAGCTGATCTTTTAGGCTTATAAATTGTGTTCAAGTTTGGACACATATAGGCAAATGCATATTAGTGTATAGTGAGAAAGAAACTGTGGATATGCTATGAATATCTCTGCACTAATGGAATTTTGATATCACACTAACTATTTTAATGCATTTGTCTAAACATTTGGACACAAACAAACATTCGCACTGTGATACAATGTAATTCCTTGCCAGTTTTAGAACAAAACTTTGCTATGTTTTTTATAACACTGTTGCACTATGTTTTTAGTATGGATGAATTGTTTATATAAGATTTTAACAAATATGAAATGTTATATTTCCATTGTTTTGTCTATATTTATACATTCATATTGACACATACTAAAACACTTTATTCTCTAACTTAGAGATCATATTAGCACTGTTTTGCACAAATTATCTTTCGCTGCTATGCACTGTTTTGCACATTCCTAAAAAGCCAGTTTTTTTTAAATTCTTCTATGTTTACAGTCAAATATAATACAACTGAGTATACTAAAACCACATGAGTAGATGGAGAAGGACTTGCATAATACTTGGATTTAACCTGGAATAAAATGCTTATACACTATAAGCTATTACAAGCTATAATATTAGCTAATATTGGCATTCTGGATTTTATATGCCGTAGTTGTTAGTTCATGAATTTGTTTTTCCTTTCATTAATCTCTATCGAATTACAATGAACTGTTGATATATTGTGTATTTAAATGCATTTAAGCAGCAATTTTGGTATATTGCAATATACAACTAAATACTGTGGTTTTCCATTTGCCTTATAATAGTGTCATATATAACAAAGTATATATGCATATGATGATTTTATCTGAATGCAGCAGACACACAAAAAAACTCTTAACTAAGATTATGGCTAAAGCCTGATTTCCTGCTTCATTATCATGTGACTGTATCATGTGATCTGGGCGGGTATGTAGCAGTATTTAAAAATAACCAGTAAACATACAGTCTCTATGTGATCAAGGGCTTCTGAGCCCGAAACGCGCCATCAGACGTAGCTGAAGCTGGATGTGAAGGTTTAAATAAAACAACTTGCCTGGATAAAGTGGTCCGTTTCTCCTTCTTAGCCGCTGCAGTGGAAGTAGCAGGAGTTGCTGTTTGTGGTGTGTGTGTGTATATGTATATGTGTGTATATATATATATATATATATATATATATATATATATGTATATGTGTATATATATATATATATATTATATATATATATTTTTTTACTAAGATCATAAACTGCAAATTTAGCAGGGGGACGCCTTATTCGATCAGGTTTCTGCCTTGTGATGTCATCAACATGAAAACGTACCATACTCACACTGATGAGGATTAGTTAGATCCAAAAATACATTGCTCTCAGAAATGTCACAACTTGCAATATTACCTTGAACAAGGACACTCTGTTGAGGTTCCATACACTACCCCCTTCAACACGCACAGCATTCCTAAAGGTTTGCTTACACGGATGGGGTCCGACCAAATACTCTTCCCTTTCCATCAGCTTTGGATTTTTCAATGTACACCACATCGCCAACGTTTACTTTTTGCTTGCTGACAAAACCCTTCTGCAACCCATGTCTTGCTTCATTTTGGATTTTTAATCCTCCATTTTTCGTCTAATTTCCTTAAAATCCAACTCCGCATCATTACCAGTTGTACTGCGCTTGTTTTTTAACCACCATGGCACTAATTTTGACCCAGGTTTATGCCCCATAAGCATTTCAAAAGGACTAACTGAAGTAATAGCATTGGGAGCTGTTCTATTAGGCAGTAGCATAGACTGTAACACAATTTTTCACTTCTTACCACTCTTGGCACTCAATTGGACAGCTTCCTTAACAACTCTATAAAAAGGTTCCACTTGACCATTGGCCTCAGAATGGAACACAGCGATTCTCCTATGCGGCACACCACACTTAGAAAGATATCTCCGAAGAATCTGCTGACAAATTGTGGTCCATTGTCGGTGACCAACTCTTGGGGAATTCCCTCCCTGCAAAATTCACTGTCCAGAAATTCAACTACAACCACAGAGGTAACATTCTTGACCATCTTGACCTCAGGCCACTTAGAATAGTAGTCAATAAGAACCAACCCATATGAATTTTGTTTAGGCAAAACAGCAAACGGTCCAATAATATCAAGACCTAATTTTCGCCATGGACTATCAGGGATCTGAATGGGTTGCAGCTCAGCACAAAGAGCTTTCGCGGATTTATCACAGTCATTGCACACTGTTGGCACACCATTAATTGCTGCTCAACACAAGCATCAATACCTGGCCACCAAAAACATTCTTTGATTCGTTTTCTGGTACTGGAAATTCCTAATGTCCTTCATGTGCTAGACCAATAATAGAATTTCTTAGGCTGAACAGAGGAATACATGTATCCCCCTAACAACAATGCATTTTCAACCGGCAACATATCACGCACTTTGAAATTAACAGACAAATCATTTTGAATTCTCCTTTCTACTGGCCATCCTTTAACAATAAACTCTGCGACAGTCTTGAGTTCAATATCTTTCTCCATTTCAACCAACCTTTTATCCTCTTGAACAATAGAACAAGAATTACCAAACAAACTCATATTCTTGTATGTAAATGCTACTTGACATTCTACTTTGTCATCTCTCTCAGAGGAACCAGTGGCTAACTGCAACCTCGACATGTAATCCTCATGTACATTAATTTTCCCATTCACGTACTCCAATTGATAACGATAATGTGTTCCGCATCTGCATTCACACAGCGTTGGAGCGGGTGCTCCGCTGTTAAACCCCCTGCTGCCTGCTGCCTGAGACTTTCCCCACAATCTTTTTTTTTTTTTTTAAACCTTTATTGACATCAAAAGGAAAGACAAAGCGAGGCCTACAACCAAGCCGGCCGGCCGCCATGTGCAAAATAATCAGGAGTCACCAGGCAAATATCACATAATCAATCAGTACAAAGCAGAGGCCGTACAATCGTAGAAGGGGAGAAGAGATAAGAAACCAAAGGGCTAAAACACAGGAGTAAATAAGGCTTAATTTTATAATATGGGGAGAAGGCATATGACAGGCTCACTTGCAATACGGAGGTATCCGGTATCCCAAACCAACCTCAACATTAATAAGGGGGCATGGGGGCAAATTATCGGGGGAACGATACCATGCATTCGAGAAATCAGGATGTGCGAGACACAATCAGCCCCTGAGCATTATCCTCGTAACATGCCCGCCACCCAAGACACTACCAAGCCAGAACAGAGGGAACGGAAAAACAATGCATCAAAACCAGCCCGTCATAGTAACCTCTGGGACACAGGAAGGGAAAAAGGGGAGGGGGGAGGGACGAAGTGGGGAAGGGGAAGAGGAAGGGAAAGGAAAACGAAGAGAAGACTAAATAAAACAAGAAAAAAGAATAAAAAAATATGAAAAACGAAAGGAAGAGGACACGCCAACACAGGCCCCCCGTGGCGGGAAGACAGGAGACAAAAGGAGTAGCGGCCCAAGTGGGGGTATGGCGATCGGGGAGAAAGACAGCCGAAACATAACAGGAGGAATAACGACGCCACACCCCCCACCCGAAACACACCATAGGAGGTCGGGACAGACGCGGCCTCACGAAAAAGAGATACAAAAGGGCCATAGAACCAGAAGACAAACAAAAATAGAGCCCAACCCACCCATCCCACCCTGCACCCCTGTAGAAGGCTATGGCCCACCCTTCAAACAGCGTGCCTGTCGCCCTAAACCAGAACCCGAAATATAGCGAGAAGTAAGAAAGAAGAAAGAGACAAAAAGGCAACAAAAGCGGAAAAAAGAAGACAGGAGGGAGGAGCAGAAAAACTATAATCCGAACGGGCGGCCGCAGCCCTCCGCCCAACCAGAGAAGCACAGTCAAAAACAGATCAGGACGACACCCCATCACGTGCCACAAAACATGAGGAAAAGGGGACCTCCCACCTTTCTACGAGTAGAAACAATTATGCTACTAAGTCGTATACCGGGAATCAAACAGAAGTCGTACCCTTCACCCCCAACCTTTTCGAACGATACACCCCACCCACCACATGGCAATGTAAAACCACATACTAAATACGAAATCAGCATATAATCGAGTGGAATGGTGACTAGCATAGTTACGTGGGGGGTAGATAAATCCACAAGGGAGCAATAGTCCAAACAGAAAGTATAGATGCATCAAAGATCGCAGCACGAACAATGAAAAACAGGAGTTCAGTTGCGCCACTGGAGCGGGCGATGTGGCCCCAATTATAGACACAGGCAAAGTCATCGAAGCAGGCACAGGAAGCAGTCCACCAATAGTTTCAGGCAACAATGTCAAACAGGGTCGCAGTACAGCATCCAGGTCCCCGGGGTCCGAACCTTGAGAGGCAGGGCGCCCCAAAGTCACCGACACACTACACGATCTTCGATCAGTGGCGGAGACACTCAAGTCAATCGAGGGGGGCGAGGCAATGAAGTCTTCGAAACAAGAGGGCGACGAGAAGAAACGGCCGCCCAAAATGGCGGCAGATCGTGGCGGACCCACCGAGACGCCCAGGGCCAGGGAAGCGTGTAGGGATCTCAGGGCTTCCAGGATATCTCTGACCGTCGGCTCACGTCCATCAGATCCGCTCCCCACACCAATAGGCAACACGGGCCCGCCGCCACAGGGTGATTCTCGTTGCAGAGGGTCGGCCGCCATTTCGTGAATCAGCCCAATCGCCACTCACCAAGACCCCCGGAAATAACAGTTCGCAAATGTAGGACTTTACAAGCTCCGGGGGTCCCCGCAAGGGCGGCCTCGATGCCAAAAGGATATCCGCCCCAAACGGGTCTCCGCCAGCACCAGCACCGGTGCCCCAAACAAGCGGAGTCCGGGCCCCGAGGACCAGGGCCGACGGACAAAGCAGCGGCGGGGAGAGACCCCTTCACAGAATCAGGTCCCCAGGCCTCTCATCCACGTCGGCCGCGTGGCCACCAGGGCAGGCCCGGGACAGGATCGCCGGGATCTTCGCACATCGGTTCCCAACACTGGTTCTCGCTCTCGGCCGGGGCCGAGAGCCGTCGGATCCCACCGGCCAGGTCCCGGTCCAAGTCTCGCAGAGGCCCCGATCTCTCAGAGGCCACAACTCCGGAGCCACTGCACACCGAGACCCCGGGGTCGGATGGTAAGTACAAACAAGCCGTTATGTTACCAATGCCCCAAAAATGTGTCGTCCTCACACAGGATAAAAGACAGGATAAGCAATCAGGACGGAGGGCTGCGGGAGCCGAGCTAAAGGGCGACCATTACGGCCGCGAGCTAGGCTCCTCCTTCCTTTTCCCACAATCTTGCTTTGTTGCCGCTGGTCCTGCCCTGTAGTCCCCCTGCCGCCGCGATTTCAACCAAGCGGCCGCCGAGCGGGGAACTACCTTTCCCAGAGGGCTTAGTGGCGGACACGGCAGGCACGCGCCAGGAGGCGCTTTAAATCGCCGTCATCGCCGGTGGAGCGGGTGTTCCGCATCTGCATTCACACAGCGTTGGAGCGGGTGCTCCGCTGTTAAACCCCCTGCTGCCTGCTGCCTGAGACTTTCCCCACAATCTTGCTTTGTTGCCGCTGGTCCTGCCCTGTAGTCCCCCCGCCGCCGCGATTTCAACCAAGCGGCCGCCGAGCGGGGGACTACCTTTCCCAGAGGGCTTAGTGGCGGATATGGCAGGCACGCGCCAGGAGGCGCTTCAAATCGCCGGTGGAGCGGGTGTTCCGCATCTGCATTCACACAGCGTTGGAGCGGGTGCTCCGCTGTTAAACCTCCTGCTGCCTGAGACTTTCCCCACAATCTTGCTTTGTTGCCGCTGGTCCTGCCCTGTAGTCCCCCCGCCGCCGCGATTTCAACCAAGCGGCCGCCGAGCGGAGGACTACCTTTCCCAGAGGGCTTAGTGGCGGACACGGCAGGCACGCGCCAGGAGGCGCTTTAAATCGCCGTCATCACCCGCGTCGCGGGAGCGCGCGGGGCAAAGCCCGGGCAAAGCCTGGGCCAAGGGCGGGCCCGTTTAAGCCCGTTAAAGACCGGGTAAGACTGGACTGGGCCACCCCATTGACATTCGTATTTCGATCATTTATTTAGCTCCTTCCTTACCACCTTTGTACTGTTGCCTGCTCGGAGTTTTCCAGCAATTCTCCAACCTTAGCACCACCAATCTGAGAATGTCGCCTAGAAATACTAGAAGTAGTAAGCCATCTCATGCTGCCCAGACTATCGGTCCCATTGACCAATTTATTTCCAGGGCTAACGACGCAACCAATCAAGGAGTCCTTCTGCTGGAACGGAGGGTCTCTCAAGACCTGGCCACTGCCAAACGTTCTTCGTTGGGCCTATTGGCTGCCGCTAGAACACCTCAGCGCCTTTTAGACCATGGCGCACCAACGGATTCCCATACCGTCCCAGGCACTGTGGACTTGTCAGTTTCCATTGATCTATCAGCCACCCAGCTATCTCAATCCGCCCTATCATTGGAGAGAACCCCGACTCTATTTACAAGCCCGAGAAGGGATGACTCCAATATAACCACCAACAGGGGCCTGAGGGAGGGTGCGATACTAAAGAAAAAAGGGAAAAACAAGAAACCCCAAAAAACAACTCCTGTGTACAGTCACAATCCTTGATTCAATCTGGATCGCAAATTCCATCCGCGATACAAAGTACCAGCCAACAAATTTCACCCCAGCAAGAGCCAAATCCCCTACCATCCGATATAATAAATCTTTCCACTTCCATGCCTAACCTTAGCCCTAGTACTAACGTGGGAAGAGGGCGTGTTACTTGTAGTCCAGATACCCAGTTACTGGAAAGACTAGAGGCAATAATTAAGTTGTATGTGCAACCAATCGAGCTTTCCCTGGCCAAAGTTGAAAAGATGGTGGAAACGTTAATTTTAGATCTCAAATCAACTAAGGGCTCTGTCTCTACTCAACCGGTGGCCCAAAAATCTAATCCTAACATTACCAAAGCAGGGGCGGTAGCACCTAAACAAACACCCAAATTGGCTACTACATCTGCTGTTGCCCATCAAAAACCATCAACCTTATCTATGCAACAAAGATCTTCATCCATAGCAGCGAAGAAAGGCCCTGTCATACCATCAGTTTTAGCCTCAGTCCTTAATACCTCCCAGGCTCCCTCCCAAGTAAAAACTCCAGGGATCCAAAATGCCATCTTCAAGTTGAGACGGAAAGGTGGTCGTTCCTTCCACCTTCCCCCAGAAGCCACCCCGTTCGTTGTAATTATGACCGGGGTCCCCGAGCTGAATCCAAACTCTGAGGAACCAGGTTGGTCCCTAAAAAAAAAAGTGTTACATTGGCTGTCCGCCAATAGGCCCCTTCCTCCATACTCTAACAACAGAGTCACAATGGTCCGCAGGGTTCCTTGGTTAGGTAAAGAGCCAGAAACAATTCAGGGTGACTGTGTTATCATTACCTTCGAAGACCCCCCACACAGTCGAGCATATTTGCTCTTGGGGCTCCCAACTCACACCAGATGGAATTGGCACTAAAAGACTCTCATACTTCTATCCTCCACTAAACCACTACGCTTCAGGTCCAGAATGGAATTGGACCCAGGTCGGCAACTGGAACAGAAGACCCGACTGGTTAGACTGGGCGGGTCACGGGAGTAGGGATCCCGCTCCAGCTTTTGGTTGGAGGGGTGTCCCATTGTCTAATAGATACGACTGTTTGGAGATGGTGGATTGACCACCATCTGTTAATATCCAGGAAACTATAAATCCCCTGTATCCTGGGTTAAAATCACCAAAGCTGTTGATATCACTGAATTTATCTCCCAGCCCCGCGAAGCCACCAGACACGGAAGGTATACCCGTTCTAGCGGAAGTGTCTCCCTCCTCACCTACTGTAGCACACTTCGTCGTTGTCACCAACGACGACCATACCGCATCTTATACCTCTCCCCGACCAGGAATTCTACCTACTAATACCTTGATGAACATTAGGAAACCAACTCCCCCAACCCTGACGCTTTCCGTATTATTCTGGAACGTGGCAGGTCTCCGATCAAAGATCAATTTGAAAACATGGCTGGACTTAGTAAACATCCACCAGATAGTCTGCCTTCAGGAGACCTGGGCAATAGACCCATTTCACTTACAGGGCTATAAAACATACCATTCTCCAGCCAGCACTACTACGCATGGCAGATCCAAGGGTGGTTTAGCAGTGTATATTTCTAATAATTTACCAGTAAAGAAAATTACGGTTCTCCATACCACCGCGAACTTTCAAATTATAATGATTATTTTTAATAAATGTATGTCATACTGTTTTATTAATTTTTATAATAATCTATCCCCTGTAGACTGTGTGAGAACTGTATCTGAAATTTCCTCCCTTATAAATGACCGACGAAACAGGCAACCTTCACTTGTTTGTAATGTGATCTGGGGGGGGATTTCAATGTTCCACTGTGTATTAATCGCAAGATAGGCATCTGTGGGCTTTTAGATGAAGATGACTGTCCTCTGTCTCACTTTTCACATACCCATCTAGGTGATACTCTGATTGATAGTCTCTTCTCATTGGAATTGATGTTGGCAAACGATCTTGTAGATCCCCCCGTTGATTTTAGACCTACTTTCCACGGCAGGTGTTTGTCAAGTACCATTGATTTTATTTTATGTTCTTATATTTTAAAAGGCAAAATTCAAAAGTTTGCCACAGGTACAGACATTTCAAGTGACCACTTCCCAAATAGCATTACTCTCTTGGTTGATACGGATGATTTTCATCCCAATAGGACTAGTTTACTGACCCAGCAATCTTTGGCCATGGATAAAATCAATGGCTTCTCTGTGAAATGGTCAAAAATTGATCCCACAATAATCTCTAGCAAGGTTATATCCATGGCTCTTCCCTGGATTAATATCTGTTTGGCAGACGAGTCCCCACCTGAGCTGATTTTATCTAGTTTTCAGGAGATTCTATAAGTTATGAGGGCTGTACTACTTCGTCATCATAAATCAGGTAAACAGATATCTCCCCGATGGTTTAATTTGGACTGTCGCAAAGCGCTATCCGCTCTAAAAAAGGCAATACACAACCCAATTAGAGACAAAGCCGAGATAGCTAAACTTAGAATAGGGTATAGAAAGGCCCAACAAAACTGTAAAAAGGATCTAAAGAAAAATCTATGGGTCCAACTACATGCGAGTTGCCGAAGTAAAGACGGCGCTCAGTTTTGGCGCATAGTCAAATCACCTTTTTTAGCCGAAGTAAACTCTCCCCAGCACCTAGATGTGGCTGTGACGGCGGATGAGTGGGTGACCCATTTCTCCAAGATCTTTGGTGGTACCCACGTGGACCCAACAGCACGGGCCACGCCGATCGCCGACCATTCCAAGATACAAGTATACCCTATCGACCTCTACTTCAGCTTAAGCGAGGTTATACACGCTTTAACGTCCTCGAAAACCGGAAAGGCCCCAGGCCCAGACGGAGTCCCTTTTGAAATCTTTGTTGCCAACATGGAGCTGTGGTCTCCCATCGTCACCCAGGTGATGGCGGCGGTTACTAAAGTTGGCTTATTAGACTCCTGGTCTTCTTCCATCCTGCTCCCTATTTTTAAAAAGGGCGAACGAAACAACCCAGCCTGCTACAGGCCCATTTCCCTCCTGGACTCCCTGAGGAAGGTCGCGGGACGACTGATCCTGGAACGTCTCCAGGATTGGGCGTCGGAGAATAACGTCTTGACCGACCTTCAGTTTGGATTCCGGGAGGGACTTGGTACTGTCGAGCAGGCATTGAATTTAACCCTTTTAATAGGCAAGTATGTTGGGGCAAGAGGAGGCAATCTGTATCTAGTATATGTTGACCTCAGCGCAGCGTTTGACTGCGTGTTACATTCCAGGCTCTGGTCCATTTTAGCCGAACTGGGAGTTGATCCTTCCCTTATCACGTTTCTTCGTGAGCTTTACTCTGATGCCACAGCATGCGTAAGATACGGGATCGGCGGCGAACTTTCGCCCTCTTTCCCAGTATCTAGAGGAGTCAGGCAGGGCTGTGTCCTGGCTCCTTTCTTGTTTAACCTTTATACCAACGGGCTGGAAACAACCATGTTAGTAAGGAGCCAGGACCTACCAACCGTTAACCATCGCCCCATACCTGCATTACTTTATGCAGACGACTCCGTCATATTAGCAAGAACGCTAGTCCAGCTACAAAAATAACTGGACAAATATTGCCAGTTTATGCTCTCCCTGGGACTAAAGGTCAACAAAAGCAAAACCTTTGTTATGTATACCGGACCTAAGGTAAAGAACCCCAAACCTCTTTATATTGAGCAAGTTCGATTGGAACGTGCCAGGGAATACCCATATCTGGGTATTTTAATTGATGATCAATTATCTTGGAAACGAGCTGTGGTATGCAAGAAGTTGCTCTTCCAGAGAGCAACCTCGGCTCTTGTTTCCTTCTCTAGGAAACTGGGCAAACCTGCCCCATGAGAGTTGCTTAAAATTCACCATGCTAAATGTCTTAGCATAGCAACCTACGGAGCAGGCGTCTGGGGTTATGCAACAGCCGATGACCTACAAAAAGTCCAAAATGGTTTTCTAAAATACTTACTGGCACTCCCACAAAGTGCTCCAATTTACGGTTGCCATATCGAACTAGGCATTGACTATTTAATTGATAACATCAAATGTCAACCAATCCTCCTATGGCAGCGTATTTGGAACAAACAACAATGCGACTTAACTCGTTCTTTGATATCCGATTGTCTATCTATGGAGTCTTGGAAAAAAATCCCATGGTTATTGTACGTTTCCAACTTCTTAAAGGACCTGAATCGTACATCCTACTTCACGGAGCCCTCCTCATTAGCTGATATCAGCAGAGGTGCTTTAAAAAATCTTTGTCTAAATCACTTAAGGGAATTGCGCCTCTCCAGCGAAATTTCCAAGCAAACTAACGTGCAAGTATTAATGGTCCAAGTTTCCCCTGGTATCCAGCCTTATCTTACTTTTTATCTTTCCAATTATAAAAAATATGTACTAACCAGGTTTCGTTTTAACCTATTTTTTCGTCTTGTTACTTTTCCTACTGAGTCAAACTGGTCTCATGATCTGATCAAATGCCCGTGTGACGGTGTTTCTCCTCAATCGACCATCCACCTCACTTTGTTTTGCCGATATTATGAACAATCACGAAAGCGTTGGATCATTCCTCTTCTCCGCCAAATGGGGTTGAGGACTTGTCGCCCAGCCTTTCTGGCACTTCAGCTAGTAGATTCCCAATATGTAGCTAAAAACGTTGCTCTTTTCTTAAAATCATGTTTGAAGGCACGTAGTAAAATTGGGTCACTGTCCCTCTGACTTTATGTTTATCAGAATCAAAGTTTTTAAACATCATTTTGCAATGTACTAATGCGTTTTTATGTAAATTCTATTCAAATTGTATGATGTACTTTTTATGATTACCAAGTGTTAATCGAATAAAAGTTTTTGAAATGAAATTAAATGATAACGAAAATTTTGCAGTCTGGAAGCTAACCGTACCAACCTAGCGGACACCTGGTTACATCATGTATACTAGAGGTTTTTGGTAATACTAAACTTGGGTCCCCATAAGAAAGTTCTGAAATGTTCAGCACCCCAAACCCAGGCTAAAAGCTCTATTTCAGAATAATTTTTCTCAGCATCGCGCAAAGCTGTAGATGCATAGGCAACTATCCATTCCCTGCCATTGTCCCTTTGGATAAGTACGCTACCCAAACCACTATTTCTGGCATCAACCATTACAATGCTTTGTTTACCAATCACAAAAGGTTTTAAACACTGAGCATTGATAACACATGCTTTCAATAGGGAAAAGGCAGGTCTCATCTCTTGGGCCCACTTGAAAACAGCATTTTTCTGTAACAAACCCCAGAAAAGGTCCACCTTAGAAGCATAGTTTGAGATCAATTTTGCATAGAATGTGGTTAAACCAAGAAACACCACCAATTGTTCTTTAGAACTAGGACGAGGTGCATTGATTATGCTGTCAACATGGCTCTTCTTGGGTGTAATACCTTCCCCACTAATGTTGTGCCCAAAATACTCTACTTCCAATTTTTTTAATCTGCACTTGTCAGCGTGTAAAGTGAGACCTTTAGATGACAAAGCAGAAAGAACTTTCTTAAGATTGAGATCATGTTCCTTGTGGTCTTTAACAAAATCTAGAATATCATCTTGGACTGCAACAGCTCCAGATAAAGCTTCCAAAGTTTCCATCATAAGTCTCTGGAACACTGAAGCCGCAATTGCCAACCCAAATAGCATTCTACAGAACCTAAATAATCCTTCAGGTGTAATGAATGCAGTATAGTTCTTAGATTCATCATCCAAGACAACTTGATGGTATGTGCTAGCTAGGTCTAAACATGAAAAAACATTGGCTCCTGCTAGAGTTAAGATCATTTCATGTAAATTTGGGAGAGGATGAGCATCTACCCAAATGGCACTATTTAGACTGTGCAAGTCCACACATATTCTCAACTCCCCAGAATGTTTGACCGAAATCACAATGGTAGAAACCCATGGTGATGATTCTACAGATTCAATAATGTTTTTGTTACATCAATCTTGCAACTTATCTTTAAGTTTGTTTATGTAAGAAAGAGGAACATTTCTCACTCTGTGACGCACAGGAATAGCACTTTCCATGATTTTGATGGAATGTTTAAATCATTGGTAAGTCACAAACTTGTCATCGAAAACGCTAGGAAATAACTCTTTTAATTCTTATGTGACTTTAGTGGAATTGCAGTTACTAGAATTGGAATTTCCTATATTAAACACTTGGGGATCAGCATTAGGATCTAATTTAATGCCCATCTCTTCTTGATGTGGCCAGCCTAAAAGCGATTGACCCTTCTTTGATGCATAAAATTTACCATGTGTGAAATGACCAGATAAAAATAAGTCTGCCCAAAAGAAACCAACCAAATCAATTTTGTGACCTGTGTATCCACTAGGACTGATATCTGGGTTATGTAACTTTACGTTAGGACAGGTTTTGTGGACAACATCATGGGACAAAATAGTATACCAAGCACAAGAATCTACCAATACATGAGTGCTCACAGCATTGATTGTGACATTACAAGAACGAAATTTTGTGCCACTTTCATCTAAGTTCAACATAGTATTCACATCATGTTCATCATTCTCAGAGGTGTTGTCAAAATCATCAGCAAAATGTACTCTCCTGCAAGTTGATCTACATACTCTGCTGAAATGTCCTTTCTTTCCGCATTTTAAACAGGATCTTTCAATAGCTGGGCAATTTTTAGAATTCCCTAGATGCCCCCTGCTACCACATCTATAACATGCATAAGGACCTCTTTTATTATCTTGTCTTGGATCTTTGGACTTGTCATTTCTTTGAGTATTACTAAATTTGGAAGATACGTTTTTTTTGTCAAAATCTTTGGAAACAACTTTTACTTCTTATTTCTTGTACAATTTTCTCAGAATGTTCAATTGCTTTTGGCAATATCAATAGCAGCACTAAGAGACATATCAGAAGTAGTCCATAACCTTTCCTGAATTTTCTTATTATTAGTCCTCATTAATATTTGGTCTCTTAGTACTTGCTCATATGAAATATGTTTGAAATCACATGTGACAGTTAGTGATCTTAACGCAGAGACATACTCGTCAATGGACTCATTTGCCAACTGTTTCCTGGAGTAGGATCTAAATCTCTCCATAACAGTGTTAGTTTTCTTACCATACCTCAAACGTAATTGTTTAGCTGCATAGAGATACACATTAATATTTCCAGGATTATCAAGAGCTGGGAGATTTTTAAGTTCTTTTAAACCCATACCACCTAAATAATGTTTCAAAAGAGCCAATTTCCTGTCCTGTTCTCACTCTTCCCCTTCAAGCACTTCAACATACGCCAAAGCACAGGTTCCCATATATCCCAAGCCATGGGTGGTTCACCCGGTTGACGATAGAAAAGATGGAGGTGGTCCAATTCCTGACATATTTAGATTTTTTAAATGTAAAAGACCAAGAGAAAAACAAAAAAAAAGTAAATAATAAAAGTAGTCACCGTTGTCTGTCTTATGAGGAATCAATAGTGTCTGTATCACAGTGATAAGGTGCACATCTAAACTGACTGCAGTACTGGATCGATCCACATCGCACAACTTACGCACACTATTTGCACTGATGCACCTACTGTACCCTCGGATCTCTGCAATTGCTGCTCTTTTAGATGCCACCAAGGCCTTTGATTCTTTAGAATGGGCATACTTGTTTCCATTGCTGGCACACCTTGGCCTTAGTCCTCTATTCATTAAGCAGATAAAGTATCTCTATAGTTTACCAATGGCCAGGGTCCAGTTGAGTGGTCTACTTTCAGAACCCTTCAATATATCCCGTGGTACGAAACAAGGCTGCCCACTATCGCCACTTCTCTTTACGATAGTTATGGAACCTTTGGCAGCTCAGCTGAGACGATGTCACGGAAATGGAGGCATCGGATTTCTACCATGGGACAAATTGTCTCTATGTATGCAAACAATGTTACTCTCTATGTGCACTACCCACAGGTGAAGCCCTCCTCCTCCTCCTTCCCCCTCCCACCTGAGGTTGTACGCTTCGGTGGGAACTCGGGTATACAGGTAAACTGTGCCAAATCTGTTTTGTTTCCCCTCACAGACAGAACACTGCCTTTCCCCACGGGGTATCCTTTTATGTGGGCCTCTGAACTGGTTCATTATCTCAGCATATGGCTCAGCTAAGACCTCGAAAACCTAAGGCAAGCTAATTACGGTCGTGTGATTGACTGGTTGGAGGACAGAGTCCCTAACTGGTCCAAATTGCTGCTGTTGATAACGGCGCATTGCTATTGCTAAGATGATAGTACTCCCTAAATTTTTATATGCATTTCTTAACGTTCCACTACCGCTCACCGCACAACGTATGAAATCCATCTTAACTCCACTTATTTGGGCGCACACACAACCTCGAGTATCCTGGGAGGTTGTACTCCATATGCCTTTACAACTAATTTTTTGCCCACATTTTTTTAGAACTCGTATACTTTTACAACTGATTCCTTTACCACGCATTGTTTATGTATATATTTATATATAAACAATGGATTTGTGGGGGGTGACCCCCAACTTACTTAAATGCGTGGTAAAGGTATACGTTGTAAAAGCATATGCTGTCTAAAAACCTGATTGGTGCAAAAAAGTGTGATACAGGTACAAAGTGGTAAAAAGTCTGTTTCCCATCTGGGGTCTCATTACCTTACTACTTGCGCTGGTGGAGGGGGGATGGGGGTGCCACATATGATGCTCAACGCCTGGTGCTCTCAGGTGCAATGTTTACATTATTGGCTTCACCCAACGCCATGTAAACCCCATACTGCTATTGAACATGACCATGCCTCCCCCGGCCATTTACTACAATAGTGCTTGCTCCCTACATAGCACCAAAATCTGAAATAGACACGGTAGAGTGTGTCTGTTGGGTTTGGGGTGGACTGTGTAGACATGTGGGGCTGGAGTGTTTATACACTCCCTCTGCATCAGTCGCTCCTAATCCTCTGATCCCGTCACTCCCTCCAGGACTGGGGAGCTGTGCTGCGAGTGCAGAAGCGCCCAATTAGAACTTTTTCAAACTTATATCCTGACGGTCGGTTCATCACTCCATTAGAGGCTGACCCTAGATCGAGCCCATTGGATACTCTTCTTTATTTTCAACTTAAGACTGCTTGTTGTGCTATTCATGCCACTTTTCCAGCTCATCGCCCATCCTCACAGCGTTGGAGCTCATATAAGCCTCCCCTTCCTCACATAAGTTTATTGCACGGTTATACAACAGAATGCAAAGCACCTCGCTGATTACCACTCCAACATCGCAGACGGCCTGGGCTGCTGACATCGCCTCCCCCCCATCGTCCCCCTCCCACCCCCACCCCCCACCGACAAGCAATGGGAATTCTACTGCGGGCTGTTACATTACCTTTTCTCTAACTACAAACATCGGCTCATACACTTCAAATTCCTACATCGACCAATCGCACACTGCTTCGGTTATTCAAAATTGGCTTCATGCCTGATCCACGCTGTCTGCACTGTGGTTTTCCCCTGGCCTATTACATCCATTTGGCGTGGCTTTGCCTGAAGGTGGCACTGTTTTAGAGGGAAGGCTATACGTGATATCACTAGGCACCAGCCACTTTACTCCCCCTTGTTTGGGCTCCTCTGTTAGGTGGCGGACACGGATTCCTCCTGTCGCCGCCTCACTGCCATGCTATTATTACTTGCTAAGCATAGAGTCGTGGTACACTGGGCAAGTAAGCCCGGTCCTAGTTACAAGACATGGTTTCAGGATGTCACGTACTGCCAAGAACAATTAACCAACTACTGGGAGCTCATGCCCATACGCTCTTGCCCCAAAGATATCCGGGAGCCCTTACTCTCCTTCCTTCTCTTACAAGACTTCTTGTCACCATCAAATGGCGAGATGGAGTCGGAGCCCTCTAACACAAAGGCCAACACCAAACTACATCACTTAACTCCCCAAGAGTAGAGTTATAGCTGTATCCACCCTGCCATTCAGCTGAAGTGCTAGAGTGTAGTTATCTATTTCAATTGGCATGCATCAGTTGTTGGATGGAAATGTATACATCTATATGAATATGTGGGCCACGCTTATAGCGTCCCTACTGTTGTAATTGTTACGTTATGGGCATTCTGCATATTGAAACTTTGTTGATCACCTATTAATTGGACAACTGTGGCTGTGCGCCTCTGGCATCGAATGTTTTTCTATTTTTGAAAACGTCAATAAATAAAATCACCCCCCCCCCAAATAAAGGAAACATTGCATCATATATGGCTTGCTCAACCAATAGTGGTGTTAAAGTGCATCAGATTTAATTGAAAGTGCAGAATAACCCCTCTTTGATCTGCTGCCAGTACAATGAAAGACACTCTACCTTGTGCTGCAAAGCAAGTGAAAAAGTACCTCCTATTCGAATTAGCTCAACAACGTTGCTTTTATAGCGCAGCTCCAATGTAAAAACTTGGCAAAAACGCTTTAGTCTCAGCAAGGAAGAGTCTAAGTGCCACTTCACACTGTCTAATTCCAAGCTGCCTACAAATTGGCAGTATCCATTGCTTCCTTAGGCGCTCATAGCCTGGGAAAAAAATAGGAACTGCAATTCTGTTTCATCTGCCTGAAGAAATACTGAACACACATTACTCAGATCAGAGATATCTTTCCGTTTAGTGCAAAAACAATTGACAGCTGGAGTGCCATGACGGAACTTGATATACAATTGTCTAGCTGTTGGAGCCATAATAAACTCAAGAAAATCTTCTAACCCGCAGTGATTTTTAAAAGCCATCAAAACTGAGGTACGGGTTCTTAGACACTAGCTGCTTACTACTCGTCCCCAGTTGTGGGCCCAGAATGTTTCCTTTACACAATCTCTAGTTCGGGGTTTCCGTTGGATCTTGCTTCCCCAATACTCATCTAGGCCCAGTTGAGTTGTGACAGGAATACCTTTAGATTGGATAACCACTTTGTCTTTCCGTTGTTCAAGTCTACTATTTCCTTGAAAGCACTGTAGTAATTTTCATGGGCTGGGATAAACTTCAGTCTCCGCCAGTATACAACTGTCCTTAATTTAGCCTTATTCTTAATGGATTTTATGCCTGTGTCCCACAACAAAGGGACCAAAGGTGTGCTCTTTGGTAGACTCAACAAGGATATTATAAAATTGTTTCCGGCAGTTGCCAAGGTTGTCAGCAGAATGTGTCCACATGACTCAGCCCCATATAGGGCACTTTCTACTGCCTTGATCTGATACACATTTAGGGCTGGTGATGCCTGCCTTGTTTTTGCTGAATTGTATTTCCTCTGTATCCCAGATACTTGTTCGCACAGGTTTAAGCTACTTTTCCTGACTTGAGGGAGCCTGGACATATTCAACTTAAAACCCTTTCTCTGTTGTGTACATATTCGATGTCAACCTAATGCCCAAATAATCATAATCAGTTGTATGCATGCTTTAAATGTCCAGTTTTATGCATGCTTTGAATGTCTTGTGCAGGTTGATGGACATAAATGTAGTTTTTCGCAGTTTTTTTCAGCCCCGATCTGTGCAAAAAGCTGCACCCATTTCCCTCTTTCAAATATTCTTTCTAGTGTCTCTTCCAGGCCACTGCACGTATGGGCTTCCAAATGAGACTAAAAGCTGTTTGTACATATAATGACCGGCTCTAGGGTATAGGAGCACATTTGACAGTTTTGATAGCAGCAGTGTTTTCAAAAATAACCTCTAGGGGCGCATTAAAGTTTAAATCGTCCGGGCAGGTTGGTTTCTAGTTGGGATTTGAAAATTGACTTTTTGTTTTTTTGCCAAAGATGGGCGCAGCCTTCTTGGAGGGTTTGCCTTGTTTATGTCCTTTGACTTTGTTACCCCCAGCAAAGTTTCTACCTCCTCAATTAGTGTCAGTGTCCTGCAGCTTGGTGTTTACTTGGGGCTTAAGAACAGTGACTGAGCATTCATTTGAAACTTTTGTTCCTTTTTCCTGCAAGAGTATCGGCGGCTTTTTGCTTGCCGATCGTGCCAGAACTCGAGCAGAAATAGATATATAGTGAATTAACACAAGAATATTTTAAGGAGGCATCTAACCCTTATTGCTGGAGGTTTGATACATTTGTGAGTGGATGTTAAGAGGGTGGCCCAGCCTCCTCCGGACGCAGATGGGCCTACGCTTGGCTCAGTCTTTTCCCGGACCTGGGCCTGGGTGCGTCCTGAGGAGCACGTTTTGAGCGCGTCGCGCGGGAAAGATACAAGATTTATGAAGGCGTCCAACTGGCGCTGGGAAACTCTCCGCCTTCCCAACAACTCTGGGGCTTGCAGTCCTGCCCCACTGTTTCTCCTTCACATGAGTGTCCCCCCATTTGAAATTCTCTTGTGTTAAGTTATACTCTTTTATTTTTCTCCTTTCTCTCCATCCTTTCCTAATTTATTTCGTCCCTTTCTTTCCTTATTTTTTGCCTTCTTCATTCTTTCTTTGTTTTTTTTCCTTTTTCTTTCCTGCTTTTTTTTTCTTTCTTACTTTCCCTTTTTAGGTCTCGCCTACGCCACGTGCATGCGCTGCTTAAGAAAAGACCTGTTGCCATCGATTGCCTTTTTCAGGCTAAAACGTGCACACGTTCCATTGCCTTCAATGGCAATGCGTGCACATGAGGCGAGTTCCTTGCGGGAGCGAGCGGCGCCATATGGTATCAATTATCATGCTCACTACCGCAAGGGAAAGGCTGCCTGCTCTCTGCCCGCGCTCCAACTCCGTGAACTCATTCTCTAAAACTACAGACATGCGGGACATCCGGGTGTCTCATTCGCATCGTGATACACTGCAGGGAGGCGAACGCGGGATTAATGCCTTGCTCTCATAATCATGTTAGATGTATACAAGGTTCCGGAGAGTGCATCTTTCTGATTCTGACATCCAAGTGTGTCATTCTCACAGACATGTACTCAGAGGGCCCGCAGGTGTATCATTGCCACAAACAGCACGGAAACGCACCCCCAATCCGTCTCCTCACACAGTGAAGCAGATGGGATCACTCTCACAAACAGCTGATGCAGGTCTCACCAACACAACAGAAGCTCAAGGAACCCAGGAGAATCATTCTCATAAAAGCAAAGAACACCGCACGCCGACAACCTTTTGTATTCCTCCGGGTCTCGTATTTTCACTGAACTCATCAGCCACTCGACTGTGAGTAGGACACACATGAGCACACTCCTGAGGCGGAAGCCGGGAGCTTACTTCTTTTAAATCTGTTATTTCTCTGTGTCACGCAATACCTGAATATTGTTTGAAATTGCACTTACCCTCCTGGCTGCACCAGAGATAGACCCAGAATCGCCCACACAGCGGATTTATCGCTGTAGCGAACAAACCAAAATACAAACAAACCCAGCCGCCATTGACGGCGAGGGACGAGGCAACGCCTACCCTTAGGCCACGCCCACACGCCCCACTTCCAACCCTCAAAGATGTGCAACCACCGGACGCGCAGCGGGCGGGCGTGCCGTCAGCGCGCTGAAGGCAAGCCCGTCTGGGCCCGTCCGGGCCCAGACGGCCTTAGGCCTAGACACTATGCCCGATCCTCATAGGCGCATAACTTACACCCAAGATACGCTTCGAGCTTGGCGCACGAATAAACACCCTCAGTGTAAGTACATCCTTAAGGAAGACACCCCTTTCACGGGCTGCTCCCTCTGTAATCCTACAGAGGAAACGGAACGCGGCCAAGCACTCCGACTCGGCCTTCTGAACTGCAGGTCTCTTGTAAAACATGCTCATGAAATAAACATTCTCGTCCAGAATTCAATGCTGGACGTACTGTTTCTGACAGAGACATGGATGACACCAAACAGTGACTCTGACATGGTTAATGCAGTCCCACCAGGTTACCAAATTTGCTCCCTGAACAGACCGGTCGGGAGAGGCGGCGGGCTAGCCATACTCCACAAAGACCATGTCACCTGCAGAATCGAAAGTGGAAATGTCCAAGACTGTGAAAATTGCAATTTCACTTTCCAGATCTCGCCAACAATCTCACTGTCGGGACTACTAGTGTACCGACCGCCAGGCGCGCTAGGGGAATTCGCCGGCACCTTGATGGAGCACGTCATACTAAAAACAATTACTGCCTCCAACTTCCTCCTTCTAGGGGATCTCAATCTGCATTTCTTGGACCCTGCGGATAATACCGCAGCAAACCTACTAGCAGATCTTGCATCAGTGGACCTTCATCTTCTGAACTCAAAAGCTACCCACGAGAAAGGCCAGCTTTTAGACCCGATTTTTACAAATATTAGGAACCTCAAAACTCACGATCCCACTCCCCTCCCATGGACAGACCACTTATTGGTCCCCATGTACTGGAACCTCCAAACCAACCCGGCTGTAAAACAGAAAACCAGGACACTCGGGAGACGGTGGCACAAGCTGATACCAGAGGAATGGGAAGCGAAGTTAATAGAATCCACCGCACCTCTTTCCTCGGATCCTAACATGGCGGATAGAGAATTTAACGGTTGGCTCACCCACTCCCTAGACAGCCTTGTCCCACTAACCAGCACCCTTAAACACATCAAAAGGGTCAACCCAGCTCCATGGTACACACCCTCACTGAACGCACTAAGGAAAGAGTGCAAAAAGACAGAACGCATCTGGAGGAAAGACAAGTCTGCGAAGGAGAAAGACGTCTATCAGTTATCCATGAAAGCGTATAAACTAGCACTTCGTAACGCCAAAAGTGCTTTTTACAAGGATAAAATAAAGAATTCCTCCTGTTCAGCCAAGGAAACCTTCCTTATCCTGAAAGAGCTCCTCCATGTCCCTGCCCCTCCACAAAAATCTACGGACCCCAAAGCAGCAGAAGAAAAATGCGTCAGTCTTGCTACCTTTTTTGATGAAAAAATTAAAAAAATCCTTGCCTCTCTTCCCGCTGCTAAACCTGACACCACCGGGGAAATTAAGGACCTATCACCCTTACAGAGGAACTCCTCCGCGAAACTTGACACACCGCTTCTGGCGTTTTTCGGCCCGGTTACTATAGAGGAAGTTACAGCAACATTTGCGTCAATCAAGAGTGGCGCCCCCAGTGACCCAGTACCCATAAGACGTCTCAAAGATATCACCCACATCATAGTGCCCCCGCTGACCGCCCTAATCAACACCTCTTTAGCCCAAGGTGAAGTCCCTTCGAGTTGGAAGGAAGCGGTCGTAAAAGGGCTTCTTAAGAAACCATCACTAGACCCTGAGGATCTTTCTAATTATAGACCAATCTCTCTCCTCCCCTGGATAGGTAAGGTCGCAGAGAAACTTGTAAATAAAAAGCTGTCTCAATTCCTGGAAACCAACCAGTTACTTAAAAACTCTCAGACGGGTTTTCGACCAGGTCAGGGCACTGACACCGCTCTCCTCGCGGCAGTGGAGAAGACCAGAGAAATTCTCGATACAGGAGGATCAGTGGCAGTGGTCCTCCTGGATCTGAGCGCGGCCTTCGACACTGTCAGCCACCAGGTCTTGACTCAACGTCTAGAAAACATCGGAGTGAAAGATACAGCGCTGAAATGGCTCGCGTCCTTTCTTTACCAACGCTCATTCCAAGTCTGGGAATGTGAAAGCCGCTCCTCCTCCATCCCCCTCCAGTGTGGTGTGCCACAGGGCTCATCACTAAGCCCCACGCTATTTAACGTGTACATGGCCCCACTGGAGGAGCTGGTCTCTCCATTTGGAGTCACCATCGTCAGTTATGCCGAAGATACTCAGCTGGTGGTAACTCTTTCTCACCCCAAGCTAGAGCCGTCCAATCTCCATGACTACCTCTCCAATATCCATCAATGGATGAGCGACTCCGACCTGAAATTAAATGGGTCAAAAACGGAGATTCTTCTCCTAGGGCATAAAACACAGAACCTACCCCCAAACATCTGGCCCGTCTGTATGGGTGAACCCCCTGCCCCTAAGATGGAAGTTAAGAGTTTGGGAGTATGGCTAGAGAAAGATCTCACCTTCAGAACGCAGGCAAGGAAAACGGCCGGCATCTGTTACGGTCTACTAAGATCATGCAGAAAGGTGCTCTCCCTACTCCCTTTCCAGTCCCGACTACTACTGATCCAAGGCCTAATTGTCTCCAGGCTGGACTACAACAACGCCATTTACTTAGGAGCTCCGGAAACCACTCTCCAAATACTACAGAAAACCCAGAATGCCGCGGCCCGGCTGCTCACGAATACCCCAGCCAGAACATCAGCCAAACCCGCACTGAAAAAATTACACTGGCTTCCGATCAGGGAAAAAGTGAGATTCAAGGCCCTATGTCTGTCTCACAAAGTACTGCATAACGCAGGTCCACCTATCCTCAGCAACTGGATCACACCCTACAAACCAACTAGAGCGCTTCGTTCGGACCATGGAAATTTAATTGTGGTTCCCAGGGTGAAAAAGGCCCGCGCAGGAGGCCGCCGCTTTTCAGTCCACACAGCGAAACAATGGAACGTGCTCCCCTTGAAACTTAGATCAGAACCTAACCTCCTGCGCTTCAGGAAATCTCTCAAAACCCTTCTCTTCCCTTAAACCACCTTCACCCCTGCACTTTCATCCTTCAGGACAATGAGGTTTAGCGCTGGGATACTCATGGGTGACTATGCGCTCTATAAAAACCCAAAATAAATAAAAAATAAACATGTTCTCTGTGGTCATTGAAATAATTGTGAGCCCCGTATAGGAACAAAGGGATCGATACGAACAGGCTGTGGTCGATTTAAGAGCATGATACCGAATTATGTGACTTAGTCAGTGCTTTAAGGTTGGAGCCTATTACCTGTTTAAACTTCGGAGTCAGATGGCTCTGTTCAGGATTAATGTATGCAAGGACACTCAGGAAGTAAGGTCAGAGGCTGGCCAGGTGACTGCATTTCCAAGGGTCCAGGCGCCGATTATTTAGGAACATTCATTTGTCCTTAAACGGCCTGTTGCAGATCTGTTCCCTTCTACTTTCCATCTTTTTTCTTTCTCCTTTCTTCTTTCTCCTTTTTCTTTCTTTCTCTTTTTTCACTTTCCTTTCTGTCTTTCTTTCTCTTATTGTCTCCACTTTTTGCTGGCTTTATTTCTTTCACTGCTCTCTTTTCACCTCATCCTTTACTTCCTTTCTCTTTCTTTCTCCTTCTCTTATTTTCCTTCTATCTAGCCTTCTCATTATTCCTCTATCCTTCTTCTTCTTTTACTTTCTTTCTCCTTTCACCTTCTATCTCCTTTTGCTTCCTTTTCCCTTTCACTTTGGTCCTTTCACTTTTCTTTCATCTTTCTATCCATTGTTCTTCCTCCTTTCACTTTCTCCTCTTTCCTCTTTCTCTCTCCCTCCCTTTCTCCTTTTTCTTTCACCTCCTTTCTTTCTCTGTTCTCCTCCTGTTTCTCTATTTCTCTTTCTCATTCTTGCTCTTGATCTTTCTTTCGTTCTCTTTCTCTTCCTTGTTCTCTTTCTCTTTCTGTTGGCTTTTTGTATTTCTTGTACTTTCTTTCTCTCATTCTCCGGCTCTTTCTCCTGGCCTTTCCGTTCCCCCTTCTTCTCTCCTTCTGCCACTGACTTCACTACGAGTTACGGCATGCTGTCCTTTCATAAGGAACACATCCACACGCAAAGTACTTCCCTTCAGTGCCAAGGAGTGCTGTGGTAATTTGTGTGGCATTTCATTTTTTTTTTTTAAAGAACAAAAAAACGTTTTTGCCTGAAGCAAATGTATTTTATTTTTGTAGATTGATGAGGGCCCGGCACATTCCTAAACATTAAAGTGTTGTAAAAACCTTCAAAAAATAAGAATTGCACAAATGCTGGTGGCCAACACCAGACCTATTGGCTTTGCCAATGCTTGTTGTTATTGCCATGGAGTCACTGCTTGTCATTTGCAGGAATACTATGCAGAGTGATACCATTTGCCCCTGGCTGGCTGATAGTATTTAGGTATGCTAGTGATATTTTGTTTTTAATAAAACGCCCAAAAGAATACATGTTGCCAGTTATCCGCAAAGTAATGCTATTTGGGTCTCTCTTTGGTTTTCAGATAAACTGGAAGCAGTACGTGCTTATGCCGCTTACTTTAAATACATCGCAATTTGAAATGGAATACCCGCTATAATGTTGTCCAGGTTCTATGAAACATTTATAGATAAAGGGAAGTGATAATTACTGCTAAATATGACTTGGAGATGGAGACCTTGGAAAGGACACTGTTGGATGATTGGGGTTCAGGGGGTATTCTGTTCGAGATGCTGAGCTTTATTTCTACATTACACAGGCCCTATTTGCAGTCAGTTGGTGCCACACAGACTCACACCCACTATATACGGTAGCAGAGAAGGATTTAATGACAAAGCTACAGTACAAATAGTGTTTACTGCTGGCTCTAAAGTAATACACACTTTGAACGATACATGCATATTCCCCAGCCTCAATGGCTCTAAATAAACCTTAGCTTCCTGCGGAGCAAGTGGTGACTGACGCACTTGATGAATCTGAATTATTGTCTTGGAACTCAACGAGAGGAAAAATATAGAGCAATTTCAAGAGAAAGGACGAACCACTATGTTGGATTTATTAATATATTTTGTGCTCAATATAACTATGCAAGCTATGAACCTGGCTCAAACCGACGAGCCCTCCAAATATTTTCCTCTTACTTTACTAAAAAAATCTGAAGAAACCAAAAAATTGACTTCTAGACCAGTGGCTCCCTTAAGGCAGAGGAGTGTCGCCCCACTGCTTTGCGGCAGTGAAAGAAAGAAAACATAAAATGATAATAACTTGATGTTATCATTTTATTTGGTCCTGCTGTAGCAGCATGGGGCGAGCGGGACTTCTCTGCTGACAAAGCAAGAAAGGGGATGAGTGGTGGACACACTGAAGTGCGCATGATGCTTTGCTGGCTGTCTCTGGCCAGCGAAACAGTCATGCACACTTAACATTTTCTCCACCCAGGCAGCATTACAGCCTGGGTGGAGAACATGCCCACCCCCAGTCCCCGTCTGAGCGCCGAAGTACGGCGCTCAGACCAATCAAAGCACTGCACTGCAGCATTGTGATAGGCTCAGAGGAGCCTGGCTGCTTCCTGTTGAGCGACGAAGAGGTAAGTGTCTTTTTCTTTTTTTATGCCCCGTCACCCCAGATCCATGCCGGCTGCCAGTGCTCTGGACTATAAACATTAGTGAAAGACATTACGGAAGATATCTGTATTCCTACAAGGCACAGATGAGAGGCTCATTTTTGTTTAATTGACATCCCGGATTAATGCTGGTAACATTGCTGCTTGCAGATGTCACAAATATCCATGAACCTAGAACTTGCAACAAGGGGAAAACATGGTGGGCTGATGCTAGTCGCGGGAGCTCCCGGACGGAGGAGAGGGAAAACATTAATGGAGAAAGCCAAACCCACTGAAAGGTTGCAAAAACGATATGCGACGCTGAAGAAGGAGGTTTACCTGATGTAAGTGCAGCGGTATCTGTATGGGCACTGATGCGGGGAGCCATCGGGTGATCTGGTGCTGGGTGGCGGCCCTTTGGTGGATGTCTCGCGCAGCAACTGTATTTGCCGGCTTCCTGGTTAGACATGGTGTAGGCAGCACAGGGGGGCTGCGTCTGGGAGATAGAGAGAGTGTTGAAAGCTCTGTTGGCTTGGTGCTAGAGCTCCTTGGGCAGATGGGGTGTCCCGGTGCAGCGGGGAAGAATGCAAGAGAGAATGATGCGCAGCTTCTGAAAGCAAAGGAGGTACAGCAGGGGCTGATGGAAAAGGATCCCCTCCCACAGGTACTTTTTTCCTCTAGATTTCTGTAAAGGAAAAGGTGGGGGCAGAGAGTGCTGGAGCAAATATTGAACAGGGTACTAGAGAGAAAGCCAATATAGTTAGTATCCCGGCTGATAGAGAACCGCAAGCACCAAAATTAAGGAATTGGGACCAATTGCGGTTGGTTCCTTAGAGAAAAGGTAAAAGTGGAAGAATAAAGGAGCTGATGGTGCGGAAGATGGTAGCTGTGTCCCCTGTAAAAAAAAGGTGCTTAAAGCTGTGGGAAAAATCAAGCGATGCGGGTCAAAAGAAGTCCGCCAACTTTCAAAACCCACACCATCTCTTTGCTCTTATTTCTGAATTATGGAGCAAGTTGCTGCGTCTATTCAGGGTGGGGGGAGTGGGGGTTGTGCAATCCAGACACAGTCTCAAACAGTGGCGCTCTCGCTTGAAAATCGCTTCTCTCCGTTGGCCAATTTGGTTGAGGATGCCCAAGATGGAGGTTGCGAGGGGGGGTAACCAAAAAGGTATCCAATAAAAATGTGGGGTATTAGAGGAAAAACTAGATGGAATAGCGCAACGTACAACAATTACAGGAGGACTTGGAGAGGCTTGAAACTCAGACCAGGCGGAATAATGTGAGACTTATCAATATTCCGGAAGGTACGGAAAAAAGTGACATTAAGAGTTTTATATGCAAACTTCTTAGTGAGGGGATACTCCAGGAGAAGCCGGATCTTGAAAAGGAGATCCAAAGAGTGCATAGGGATCCCTTCAAATTAAATCCCACCAGGAAGACTCCTAGAAAAATGTTGATACATTTTCTTATTTATGCCATCAAAGAGCTAGTGCTGGGACGTGCTTGAAGGAACGGTTGTTAAAATTTGGAGACTTTAGTTACCAAGTGAGATCGGGTATTGGCAAGAGAACCGCACAGAGGCTATGGAAGCTAGGCACAAGGATGAATGATTTACGGAGTAAAGGTGCCCAGGTCCAGATGAAGTTTCCTGCGATGTTGAAAATAATGTGGCAAAACAAGATGTACAATATTAACAACCCAGAAGAGGTGGACACCTTTTTAAAGGCTCAGATGAAGGAATCAGCTTCCAGTTCAGGCCTGTAGGGTCCTGTCCGGGTCCCTTAAGAGGTGAAATAGCATAGATGCATAAATACAATCTTACTATAAGTAGTTAGGTTTTCTTCAGTTTTTTTTTCTTTAAATGCAAGTGTAATTTTCTCTCCTTGGAAGGGGTGTTGCGAAGGGGGGATTCTATCGCCCAGGGATAGGAAAGGGGGTTTCCTGAGAGAGGTGGGGTGCACAGGGTGGTGAGAGCATGGGCAAAAAAAAGAAAAATTGGTCCTCTTTTTGCTATACTTTTATATGGTTATAGTTATAGTCGTCTTAGGGTTGTATCAGGCAAGGAGTTTCAGTTCGATGTGGCCTGTGACCCTAGGAGTTCGGAGAATGTTTGGGCTTTATTGGTGGAGTGGAGACAGCTCTCCAGCAGGTCAGATGATTAAGCTAAATATGCCGTCGGTCCCGGCTCTTCTTCGCCTCAGTTTACATGTAAAGGTGATGGAATTGGAAACAGATTTTTGTGTGGAAATGCTCTTCTCTCCTTCTTGGCTACTGAAGGACGAGAGCAATACCAGCAAGAGAGTTTTCAAAATGAGAATACCCCCCAAAAAAATATCCTTGAACCATAGACATAAAGTACTAACTTTTAAATTCAGCCTTTATTACACACCTACATAACTACAAGCTGCGTTCTATAGCTGGTCCTACCTGTTGCAGATGTCGGTCCCCCTAATCTAACTTTCTACATCTGGCTTTTCCTTGTTCCACTCTACAAACATACTGGTCTGAAATATCGTACATAGTTTTGAGGATTGTGCCATATCTCACTAATGACGCTACTGGATATTCTTAAAAGATGTACAAAACTCATGACAGTACAGTTGCTCTTGTCATTGTCCTGGATAAAATGCTCTCTTGCTAGGGACAAAGACTGGTTAAAATATGATGCTGTACCTATTGAGTACACTGAGACACATGCTACTCTTTTACCTGACACATCAGACCCAAATTATTTTTAGTACAGTGCACAGACAAAAATAGACATAGATAGCTACCAGCTTCTAGCATTCAGTGGATATGGATGTTTCCGTCTTTGCAGTGCAGCCTGAACTGTTTTGCCAGATTTACAGAAAATACCCGCCGGTGTTGGCCACCCCTGTTCTTTTATATGTGCAGCAGCCTGCCATCATCTGTTGACCAAAATATAGATAGGTTGTGCTGATTCCATCTCATTGGGGAACATTACAATTAGAGGCATATTTAACTGATGAAGAAAGAGAACTGGTTAAGACTAACTATTCTTTTTTTTAACAGAGTTTTATATAGCGCCAACTTGACCAGAATCGGGTATCAGAGCGCTTTACATAGCACCATTTGCATTACATGAGGACAAATTCATTTTTGTTGGGCAAGGGGAGATTAAGTGATTTTCCCAGAATCACAGGATGTTCAGCGTCATTGCTGGGACTTGAACCCAGTTCCCCAGATTCGATGTCGACCGCCCTAGCTGTTAGGCCAACTCCTCTCCCTCCTTGATTGTTCTGTCACTGATCAAGAAACTACAGGTTTATTGACCTGCATGTAAAATGTTGATTGCATTTGAGATCCAGTGGCTATTTATGTATCTGAAGGCATATTCATTTATATTAACCGTAATAGCAAGAAAACATAAAAATAAAAAAGTTTGAAGTCCACCAAATCCACCTTCCGTTATCTCAAGGTTGACCAAGTCTGTTCCATTAAATTGAGTAATAGAAACACTTAGAAATGTCAACAATGTGGTAAGAAGTGTTATGTGAGAACAGGTTATGATAATTATTTTTCATGGCAAAAAGGCAATCTAACTGCAAATTACAATTGTATTTTCTTAGCTGGCAAAAAACTGACTACCATGCTCTTGTAGTTGTTTTATCTGTTCTAAGTAAATTGATTAATTATAAAGAAAACAATTTAGAAACTAAAGGTCAATTGTAAATTTATAACGCTTATTCATTTGCATTAGTGCTCAAACAGCCTAATCCCATTTATCTGAGAAGATTTATTATAAATGATATATACAAAATTAATCTAGCAGCAGGATGAGGTGGACATCTAATTGAGCAAAGGCTGGGCAGATTTAAAAAAAATAGGGCAATACCATTATGTTTCAAAATGTTTGTTTTGGTAACTTCATAGTTCAGATTTGTAAAAAGCAACCAAATTCTTACAAAAAGTGAGTTTGTGAATGTAAGCACCATATAGGAAAGGTATTAAATATTACCATTTATTAAAGTTACCCTAGTTTAAAATATGGTGCCTGGACTGTTCAAAATACATTGAACCCGATTTAGCTTTTTATGACTGAGAAGCAGTTTGTTGCAGCAGCAGATATTTGTAAGTGAAAATTACTTTTGTGTATGGACTAAATGCCTGCTTGCATGTTGGTGACAGAAAATCCCTACTAAAACATTCTGAAAAGCTTCGGAGTAGAGAATCTCTGGTTTGTTGTATGTCTTGCAGTAGATGCATATACCCAGCATACTCCTGCCATCCAGAGTTGGAAGCAGATGTTTGCAAATTGTGTTTCTTCTAAACCCACAATGCACCAGAACAGAGACTCCACCTCAGACCCTCGACCTCCAGGACACCCACTACTACACCCCCATACGTCCAGGAGTCACCACTGTCTGTACTTTACTGTAAGTGGACACCACCAGCATTTCACATTTCTCCCAAAGCCCCATGAATATTCATCAAGTGTTTGGCAGAGGCATACCTGTGCCTTGTATTTCTGTATTTGGATGATTGATTAAGGAGAGCCGCAGCCAAAAACAATGCATAGCTCACATTCAACTGTCAGTGTATGTTGCCCATACTAGGGTTCACTTTCAATGCGATAAAGTTGCTTCTCCAAACCCAACTTTTCTTGAAGCTGTACTAAAGACTGCGAAAGAGGAAGCATATCTAACCAAGAGAAGGTGATAGCATTTCAAACGATACAGCTTTTTTTTTTAAGACATCTTATTTAATCACAGTAAAGATGCTCCTGAAACTGTTGGGGATGGTGGCTTCATGCATTGGAATTGTGTCTCATGCAAGATTGCACATGTGTCTACTACATGATTGTTTAATGAAACACTAGTCCCAAGTGGGGGTTCAAGTGGAAGGCATAGTGTTGGTGGTGCAGTGCTCAGTAATACTAAAACGGTGGAACGAGAGGAACCTGTTTCTGGGCATGCCATTTGTTGACCCTCAACTGCAGCCATTAGCATGGATGCCTCCTTCATGGGCTAGAGGGCACACCTCAGCCACATGATGGTTTAGGGTAGCTTAATGCAACAGCAGGGTTGCCAAATCAACTGCTTATTGGCAGCATTCCACTTGGCACCTCTGGTGCTTTACATCCGGATTCGAGGGAACAAAGTCCTCATAAAGGTGGACAACATGGCCACCATGTATTCTATTCAGAAACCAGGCATGACCAAGTTGACCCTGCTGTTGGCACTAGTTCAGAAAATGGCAACACAAGTGGCACTGTTTAATAGTCTATGCTGTGCAACTCCAGAAACATATGCTACAAACCGAACATGTTCCCTTGTATCCAACTGTCTGTCACTTGTATTGCTATTATAGATTCACATACGCCCTCCCTCCTCCCTGATTCACACTAGTTTCACATTTACTGTTGGTACTTACTATTCTATTTAGCATCGCTCCATTCTACTTAATTAATTAATCACCGTCTGGGAGTAAAACACATTTGAGGTGGAATCTATGTCCTGTTCCATTGTGGCCTACGGGAGGAGTCCTGATACATTTGAGTTCGAAGACTTTGTAGAAGAAAAACAACTTGCAAATGTCCAAGCATATGAATCCACAGCACTACAGGGTTAGTAACACATTCTGTATGGAGACTGAGAAATTCTGTCTTTTTTGGCTTGTTCACCTTGTTTTGCACTATAAATCTGTTTAGTTATTTCTACAGCCCTAAGTCTTGTTCCTGGCACATGTGCTGTGTTGAAGTACATGTTTGTTTCCAAATTACTGTGTGTTAATATATGTTAAATTGTATATGTCACTGTAAGAACACTGCTGTCTGTATCCCTGTCTTATGAGCAGCTGCCCACCTTACACATAGGATATGGCTGGTTTCTTAATTCAATTTTTGCAAGTTACACTGTAGAGTGGTCACTTGCGAGACAAACGTAACATTGGTGTTAGCATGTAATCTTTGAATGGCAAATTTGAACAGAATCAAATTCAGAGCGTACAGAGAAGATGATTTTAGTAGACCATTGCGAAGTTAGATTCCAGTTACCATGTACTATTTAAATATTTATGGGATGTAAAATATCTGCCTTAAGCCAGCCAGAGTGCGTTCTCCTGATCTACACATGTACGGCTGGAGTTCAAAGCCACTTCATACCTCTTAATGACATTGGTCTCCAGCAGGCACTCCACACGACTCTTTCAGAAAGCACAGTAGGGAAAGGGATAAAAGGGAATTCATGAAGTGTGCCATGCTGTCACAAAAGTAGGAATCAAAAGCGTGGGAATTGTATTTAGCTTGATATAGGTCTTCCTACTAATAACTACTTTACCATGTACAAAATGAATCTTGAGCTATTGCAAGTAGAGAGCCAGCCTGTAGCTGAAAAAGAAAAAAATAACTTGCCTGTATACTGCACAAAAGAATTCTTGACTGGCTGCCAGAGAACTGTTAGAATATATACTCGAGGCATTCTCTAGCAAGCTGCCATATAATAAAAATGCATCGTTATATAACTCGCATTCAATACGAATTAATGTGTTTCTTAAACATAAACATTATGTGCATTCTGAATTCCTCACAAGTCTTTCGATAATAGCAAGACTTGTAGAAATACGTTGTTGTTACTCCAAAAATTACAACACTTACTTAGAACACTTCTCTGTTCAGATTCCATTTTTCCAAACACACTTCAAGAAAAAGTAAAAAGTCTCTAAGGCATCCACAATAACTGGAATCGAGGGCCCAACAGTAGCAACAAAGTATCTTGATTGCCTACCAAGGAGGCCGTTAACCACAGAAAAACATATAAATACCCAAATGCCTTCAAATGGCCTCTGCCATTTTCACACAAAGTGAGACTTCCATGGAAAATCGGGACATGTAGTTTGAGATGGAAAGCCCTTTCATCCTTTGAAAGATCACAGCATCAGTGAGTTTGGAATATGAGGCTGATGCGCCCACCAAGTGCTGTCATTTGAGCCACAGATCATGACCGGTCTGCTGTAAGGTGCTGCCCTGTGGAAAAGAGTGTGTTCCTGAAGTCTGTGAGTGTGGTGGGGGATGAGATCCTGTGTGCAAAAGGAGCGGTTCAGAGTGAGTAGGCAATGAGGGCTTGCTACAAAGAACATGGACCTGGTACAGGAACTTTTTCAAATTGCCCCTGCAATTTTAAACTCTGAGCCACAGAGATTTCTGAGACAAACCTGTATTAAAGCAGCATTGAATTATGGCTGTATGGAAGTATCAATTGTATTTCAAACTATACTATTGGAACACAACTCCCATAGAGATACTTAAAATCGTCTAGGTGCCCATCAAAGGCACTCTCCATGCTCTGCCCAACTCACCTCGAAAAGTCAAAGGTTTGACATTACTCCAGTGTATATCTCTTTAGAGTGGCATTGAGAGCTGATGCATCAACAAATTGCCCTGCTTACTGCACATAATTAATTCTTAAACCCCTCACTGTTTGCATGGAAGCGAAAACACTCCAGTGCATCATGCTGCCTTCGCAGCACAGATAATGTAGTTCTGTGAACAACTCTTTTTAACAAGAAAATGTACACTTAATCAGTCAATCTTTAGCGTTGTTGCCAACATGTGAAACTGGACTTTTCCCTCTATCCACTCCACCTCCTCTCTCCCCGTGATCAATAATCCAATTGAAACTTCTGCTTTTTAGCTTCAATTTACATCTGTCACCCTGTTATTCCCCAACCTCTACCCAGCAAGATAATAAACAAAGCCCTTAGTGGAATCTTTCAAACTTTATATGTGCTTCTTGCAACAAAAAAAAAAGTGCTCTCTCTCTCCCGGACCCAAGGTGCCCCCCGGTTTGAATAACAAAACAAAACTCTTGTCACATATCTGGACAGGGATATCCTGATACAGGGTATGGGTCCCGTGCTGGAGTTAATACCACTTCTACAAAAAGAAAACCAACACCGAGTGCAGCCTGGGTTGGAAAGTACACATAGAAGGTGTTTCCTCCCTCTACTTAGTTCCCTTCCCCGCCCAGTGCCCGGTAAAGCCCCGCAGGCTGAACTGTACCTTGTCCAGCCACGCTCCTCCAGGAGAGTGGCGGGCGAAGCTTGTGGGTCGGCCAGCTGCCGTCTCCTCGGGTCTCTGTTGCCGCTGGTGTCCTTGCGTTCGTCCGCAGGCTCTGGTCACCCTCCTTTCTCTCTCATCCTCCGGCGTTCACACTCTCCTCCGTCCCAAGGACTTCCAACGCCTCATACCTCGCGACGCCCTCTTTTGATTGGTCCGGGTTGGGAGACGTCATCCAGCTCTCCATACGCGCTCCTGCCTGATGAGTAACTCCGGCGAGTTAAAGGGATGTCCTGAAACCTGCACACTGAGGAATAGCACTTCAGTCTCCTGGAACACCGAGGAGTAGGGTATCAACTCCCCCAATGCATCTTCGACCCCGCAACACTCTCCTAGGAAAGTTTTCCCATTTTTTTTTTTATTTTGTATACCTGTGCTTTGTAGTGGGTTCCCAAACTATCCATTCACGTTCCTTTTGTTTGGATTAGCAGCTGCACCTTGAATATTCGCATGTCCGTGTTCCATACCTAGAAAACTGGTCGAGTTGCATACATATGCTAGTCCTATATAAATACTCTCCACTAGAATCTTTACATTGATCATGGCATTCTTACGAGTACTGGAAGGCAATCAAAGGATTAGCCCAATTATCACTCAAAGTTGGGAAACAAAAGTATTGGCATATGCCGACGCTATTGCGCTTGTAACATCTAACCCCGTAATATCTATGGTGGAGGTTGAGCTAGAGGCGATTAAATTTGGACTTCTGTCTGGGTACTCCCTCAAAAGAGCTAAAACCCAGATTATTTTTAAAAATATCAGCATGGGTGATGACACTAGACAGGTGGAGAGGGCCACATATTTGAGAATAGATATTGCGGCCAATGTTGAAAAGCTAGTTGATTGCAATATCGACCCCCTGATAGATAAAATTAACCCAGAGCTTAGGCGATTAAATAATTTGCACCTTTCGATAATCGGGAGATGTAATATTATTACAATGCTTTTTTCCCCAAGTTTCTCTATCTCATAAGGGCTATTCCGCTGGAATTTAGTATCAATTACTTGAAAAAGATTGAAGACCTGTTTGCTGGGTTTATTTGGTCATATGCAAAACCTAGGAGAGCATAAAAGTTCCTCTCCCTACCAAAGGACAGGGGCGAATTGGCTCTTCCAAATATCAGACTGTATTATTGGGCAACTACCCTTTTGTATCATTACACTCTTTTTTCCCCACAAGCCAATAGACGACCTCTCAGAAAGCATACCCACACCTATCGAATTTATAATGGGCAAAGATGCCTGGGATGGGCTTGGAGGTTTTTAAATGATTCTCATTATAAAAAGGTATGCTTTAAGACGCTGGCTGCCGGATACAAAACCATGAAATCAGTTAGGAAAATGCTAGGAATGGGCCGCTTGAATCATTACACACCAATCTATAATAATTCTAATCTGCCCGAAATTTTTAAGGACTCCATAATCCAGAAATGGTTAGATAAGGGCATGTCCAAACTTGGTGATTTGTATTTCCTTTATGGTATAGTTTCTTTTGAGACACTTAAAGAACAATACGCACTAGACTGGAGGGACTTTTTCAAGTATTTGCAACTACACAACTTCCTAGGTAGGAAAGGTGGTGGCCCATCAGGTTTCATCAATTATCCTAGCATGGATAATTTGAGACCGAACCATCCATCTATAGGAATTGTGTATAATTCTCTCTATTCCCTAATGATAGACGACTTGGGACTGTGGGCTACTAAGTGGAAAGAGGAAATTGATATTACAGAGAATCTATTTTTCTACTCAACGGAATTAGCACAAAAGGTACTTATACCAGCACGGCTTCAGGCGCAGTATTATAAAACTTGCTTTTCGCTTTATTATACGCCGAAAATGATTGCTAAATGGGGAAGCCGGAAGGGAACTCTATGCCCCTGATGCTCTCTGAATCAGGCGGATCTTGACCACATGTTAGCTTCTTGCGGCTCCCCATCCGACCCATGCCCTCATCACATCTTCAACAAAGCCGACACCATCATCGGACCCCACCTCCAGGACATCATCAACAGCTCCTTCACGTCAGCCACCTTCCCTGGAAGCTGGAAACACGCAGAAATCAACGCCCTTCTGAAGAAACCAACAGCGGACCCCAAAGACCTCAAGAACTTCCGCCCCATCTCTCTTCTCCCCTTCCCGGCTAAAGTCATAGAGAAGACCGTCAAGAAACAGCTGACTGCATTCCTCGAAGAAAACAACTCGCTCGACCCATCCTAGTCTGGATTTCGAGCTAACCACAGCACCGAGACCGCCCTCATCGCAGCCACCGATGACATCAGGACCCTGATGGACAACAGAGAGACAGTCGCTCTCATCCTCCTGGACCTCTTGGCAGCCTTTGATACCGTCTGCCACCGCACCCTAATAACCCGCCTCTACAACACTGGGATACAAGGAAAAGCCCTGGACTGGATCACATTGTTTCTCTTCGGCAGAACCCAGAGAGTCCGCCTCCCTCCCTTCCGCTCCGAAGCCACCAAGATCATCTGCGGCGTACCCCAGGGCTCCTCGCTCAGCCCAACCCTCTTCAACATCTACATGAGCCCCCTCGCACGCAAACACAACATCAACATCATCTCCTACGCCGACGACACCCAACTGATAATCTCCCTCACCAAAGACCCTCTCACCGCCAAAGCCAACTTCCAGGACGGAATGAAAGATGTCGCAGATTGGATGAAGCACAGCCGTCTGAAGTTCAACTCGGACAAAACGGAGGTCCTCATCCTCGGACAAACCCCATCCGCCTGGGACGACTCCTGGTGGCCCACGACGCTGGGCACCGCCCCCACACCCACGGACCATGCACGCAACCTGGGATTCATCCTGGACTCCTCCCTCACGATGACCAAACAAGTCAACACAGTCTCGTCCTCGTGCTTCAACACCCTGCGCATGCTCCGGAAGATATTCCGATGGATCCCCACCGAAACCAGAAAGACGGTCACCCAGGCCCTCGTCACCAGACGACTGGACTACGGGAACGCCCTATATGCAGGAACCACAGCCAAACTTCAGAAACGCCTTCAACGCATACAGAACGCCTCTGCACGACTCATCCTCGACATCCCTCGCCACAGCCACATTTCCACCCACCTGAGGAAACTGCACTGGCTCCCTGTCAGCAAGAGGATCACGTTCAGGCTGCTCACCCACGCACACAAAGCGCTCCACAACATGGGCCCCGAATGCCTCAACAAACGTCTCTCGTTCTACCTGGCAGCCAAGACATGGAACTCCCTCCATGCACACCTCCGACTGACCCAGGACCATCTCACCTTCAGGAAGCACCTCAAGACCTGGTTGTTCGAGCAGTAGCGGCGCACCCCCACCCCGCCTCCAGCGCCTTGTGACCCTCACGGGTGAGTAGCGCGCTCTACAAATTCATTGATTGATTGATTGATTGCATTACGCTAGATATTTTAAAATCCGAGATAACATTTTTCAAAGAGGAGCTAGGCAGGGATACAAGTCTTTCATCAGCCCTGATCTGCCTCGGGGTAGATCAGGAGACTCGAGGGAAACCGGGAGAGCAGTTGATTTTTATAGACATGGTTCCATATAGACTTTCTTTAACCTCAGCTTAGCTAGATCCAACACCCCCTGATTATCATCAATGGTTAACACGACTAGTGTCGAACTATAACTTTGAAAAAGCTATATACGAAAAAAGAGGGATCCAATCCTTATCAAAAGACTTAAAAATGTGGGAACTACTGACCAGATGGCTTGACAGAGCAGAAACTTAAGTAACTAAAAAAGTGAACGGATGGCCAACCCTGGGTTGGGAGGGTAGGGTGGGGGGTAAAAGGGTATAAAACCGTGCATGAGAGAATGTTACTGAAAACTTTACGGACATAAGACAATTTGTTATGAAAAAATCTTGCTCTTAATGGCACGTATTACAATGTATTGTGATTCATAAGTACATGATTTCTTTCGGTTTTATATCAGTTCCTGTATGAAATTGCAAAGTTAAAATGTAATATGTAACATTGTAATCATGCACTAAAATAAAAAAATATTCATCAATTTTAGGTGAATCGGTACTGTTAGAAAAGTCATGCATAGTTAAGCTGAACCGGATTGGTTAATATCTGCGCACACTCGAGTTGTGGAATATTCCCTAATTCTCAACAAAACAGTGCTGGATTCAGAAAGACGAAAAAAAGGGATTACATGCCTGCAACTGTGAAAAGCAGTTTACAGAACTTTTCCACAATTTTGATAATACTCAAATATAAGAAAAAACGTATCAAACCTGAAATTCACCTGAAAAAATATACTTTGAGATATAAAAAGTAAAACACTGTGACTTTGCATAATTATTTATCCCAACCCCCACAACCATAATTAATCCACGTTCAAACCTCAGTGGGAAGAAGCATATATTTGACAGTCGTAACGTGCCAATTTCAGAGTTATGTATTTATTTTAGATGTCAACCAGCACACTCCTTAATATGAGATTTTGATATGTTTTGTTGGTAAAATGTAAGTTTTTACAATTGCATTAAAGGCCTCCTAACCATTGTGCTGAAGAAATACGGAAGGTAAGTATTGCTTGGGTCATGCGTGCAGGCTAGAGCAGTAGTTTTATTGTTCACTTTATTGCCTGATTGTCTTACCATTCTGATTGCCTAAGTGTGGCACCCTCCTATTCCTTTGTCTTAGCTTGTTTATGCTGTTGGGCAATGGAATCAACTATATGCAAATCAAATCAAATCAACATAGTCTTTTTTGATATTTTTCAATCATAAAAGACATTTACAATACAAATTCACCCCCACCCCATAGATAATAAGATCCACATTTGGTCAGACGTTACCACTATTCCTAAAAAGAGCTTACTAGCTCATACATAATTACAAAAAAAAAAGTAAAAAAAATTAAGTAGCTAAGTATCACATTTAAAACGTTAAAAAAGACAGTGTTAAAAGGATAATACATTCATTGCTAGGAAAATCAAATTCTCAATACACTTTACTTGATCAAATGGCAGCATATAGCAGCATATAACAGCAGGCCTTGGGGTTATACGGAACTCATTTTACGGGCACGAATTATCCACATCCAGTGTAAGAATTTCGACAAGGCTATAACGACTAGCTGGGATGTGTCAGTTCTTAAAATCCTAATTGCCTCACTAGCAGTTTTGAAGCCTAACTGAACACAAACTGGTTTAAGCCATGACTTCCTTGGTACATTGTATTCAGGACAGGCAAACAACACATGCCCTATGTTTTCCCTTTGATCAGGGCAAAAGGGACACACCGAACTTTGGTTCCCACGCCATTTTACAGTTAATGTATTTAGTGGTAGAGTCCCCACCCTCATTTGGTGATACTTCTTCCGGTCCCCTGGAATAGTAATCCAGTCCCAATAGGGTTCTAGGGCCAGGGCATGCTTGAGCTCTAAGAAATCAGTAGTGAATGATAATTCTGTATGGCGTCCAAATGTCCTGAGCTCAACCATGTTCCAATACAGCTCCCGAAGTATTTTTTTAGGTGGGAAGACATTCCCCACAGGGTCATGCCATAATGCAGATAGGCCCATAGCCGTGTAAATTATTTTAACCTCCCTCATCCACTGAATTTTGTGGGACTTATCTGAGTCTCTGACCTCAAGGAAGCCCTGAACATACTGCAGGAGTTCAGGGGTTACCCATAATCTCCTCCAGTAGGCAACAGATCTATATTTTGCCATATCATCAAAACTACGAGCTCCTAGGTCATAGTGGAGAGGTATCAAGGGAGTGGATGCTGGTAATCCAGTAATATTACGAAAAAATTTATTTTGAGCGGCCGTCAACTTAGTGAGGTTACTGGTCCCCCAGAGTTCTGCCACATACAGGACCGCTGCTCCCACCTTAGCATTGTGAATTTTTAAAACAGGAGTAATAGGCCTAGTATGTGATAAGTAAAATTCCTTGGTGAGTGCTCCTGCCAATTGAGCGTGCCTCGTAACCAGCTGATTGGTATGCTGCTTCCAATCTAGTTTATAGGACAGGGTAATGCCCAAGTAGTTGAAGACTTGGGTCTGTTCAAGTTGGACCCCATCCATAACCACCTTCCCTCTGACGTGTTTCCGTTTATGCAGAACCATGAATTTTGTTTTAGCTGTATTAACAACAAGGCCATGATCTGCGCAAAACGCTTCAAAGACATTGATAGCCTTCTGAAGCCCCTGCTGCGTCTTTGATATTAGCAGGGTATCGTCCGCAAACATCAACAGGGGGATCAGTTTTCCGGCCAACTTGGGTGCGTCGGTCGGTTGTTGTTCAAAGTACCTGATCACCCTGTTGATGTATAGCGAGAAGAGGGTTGGGGCCAGTACACAGCCTTGGCGTACTCCCCTTGCAATGGGAAATTTGTCAGTTACGCTTCCCTGCTGGTTCCATCGGACTTGGGCAAAATTATCCTCGTGCAGTCTAATTAAGAAAGATAAAATTTCAATTGGGATGCCCTGTTCGTGTAAGGCTTTCCACAACTTAGCACGAGGGACTAAGTCAAAAGCTGATTTAAGATCAACAAAGGCTGCAAACAGCATACCCCCACCAAGTAGAACTACCCTCCAGTATATTAAAACAAATCTAAAAACTTGGTCAATGGTACTAGTATGACAGCGAAACCCTGCCTGTAACGGTGACAAAATATCTTGCTCGTCTATCCAGGCATGAATATGCTGCAACACAAGCCTTGCCACTACCTTTTGGATGCATGCGATAAGGCTAATAGGCCTATAGTTACCTGGATCCGAGCTTTCCCCTTTTTTAAAGATTGGGATGATCTCGGCACCCTTCCAGGTCTCAGGATAGGTGAGCCCCTTGCAATGCCATTAGCTAGCAGCTGAATATAGGTAGCCCAAAGGTCCTTGTCATACATAAATAGATCAGCAGGGACCGAATCCATGCCTGGGGCCCTCGCTTTTGGGATGTTATTCAAAGTTTTTAGGACATCGGTTTTAGTGAAGGATAGGTAGCCAGTACTCAGGTTTGTAACCAGAGATACTTCGCAACCATCTTCTTCGATGTCCTCCGAAGCAAACTGGGACGCGTAATGGGAAACCCAAGCATTTGGTGACACATGATTCATGGGTTCTCCTCTTTTAGCCCCCCTTCCCCACTTAATGTCCCAGAAAGTGGACATGGATCTTTCTTTACTGGCTCTCAGGAGGTCATACCAATAACCATCATCCCAGTCGCTTTTTGCCCTGATTTGTGTTTTCTTATACATGGCACGGGCTTCCTTTATCTTCACTATATCTTTTGTCTTTACTGCGTCTGACAAGGCCCTGTAAGCAACCCTACAAGATCTGTCATACCATTGATCCTCATTCTTTGCTGGCCTACTCTGTTTCTTGGTGACCTTTTTTACAAAGAAGGATTTCAATTTGTTAAAAAACTCATTGTGGATCTTACTGACGTTTGATATCGGAGCTTCATCATCATAATTGCTCCTTAGATCTGTTATAGCCTGGGTAGTTAAGTCCCTCATAGCTGCAACACTTTCTTCATTTGTAACACAATTTGACCATCTGATACGTCTATAATCGTTAGAAAGAGAAATTTGCACATTATCACTTTGTACGTCGTTATTAGATAGATCAAACAACCTAAATAACAAAACTAATGGGTCATGATCACTTTCGGCCCGCTGCTCTATCCACATATCGATGACATTAGACCAATTCTCCTTATTAGTAAGGATGTAGTCAATACGACTGTGTGATATGCCATTATTAAAGGTAGGGGCACCCAGTGTATCTGAACCAGTTCTTCCATTAGTGGCCCGAAGCCCATGCTCCACACACAAAATTTTTATTTGCAATGAGGCCTCTGACCATTTTTTTATAGGTGGTAAGGACAGCTGAGGGATTTTCCAAATACAGTCTTCTTCCATCGTAAGGTCTACATCGTAATTATCTAGGGGTTCGAAACAACAATTAAAATCACCTGCAACAATAGCGTTGCCATTCAAACAATATTGTTTTAAAAGCATATCTAATTGTTCAACTGCCTCAGTGGCTTTCCCACCTGGTAGACCCCTTGAATAGATGTTAAAAACATACAGATCTTTACACTGGTGTCGCTGGAGTTTCACTAACAAAATGTCAGGGGTATTTGTAACCAGCTGGGAAACAGAGTACCCGCTATTTTGTTTTACCCATGTCACCAATCCCCCCTTTGACCTACCCCGTAGGCTCGGAATAGCCGAGATGTAAAAATGTAGGTAACCTTGCTTTGGTTCGGGGGTTTCCTGCCAAGTTTCCTGGAGAAGGATAATATCCTTTGAATCCAGGAAGGCTAGCCAGTCGAAAGATGTAATTTTACTTTTCAGACCTGCTATGTTCCATGACACTAGGGTAAAATGGGCAACCACATTGGCATTAGGTACTACCATATCGGTAATTTGGCTAGCCATATGGATTTGGGATGAGATATTTGCATTCACAGAATTCTCATTTACCACCAAGTTAGAACATGTTTTAACATTCTTATTAGAATTATTATTAGAAACGGGTGGACAATAAAGATAACTGTTTCCATATGGACCCTCGAAAGTACTTCGTTGGCTAGTTAGATTTATCTCGAGTGTGGAGCTATCGTTTTTCGAGGTATTCAGCTCGGATATTGCGACTCCCGCTTGATTTTCACATGGTGGGATAGAACTTGCAATGCTATTTCCCCTCCTGAGTCAATCACACTCATTTAGCCCTGATAAGGTCTCATATCTATTTCCCACAGGCCAGCCCCATTCGTTAACTGAACCCATTATTCCTCGTCTATTTCTTACAGTAGCCCATACCGGACCCGGGGTCTTAGGATAAGTTACATTTTGTTGTTCGCCATAAAATAATTTTAAAGTGAGAGGAACAACTGTCCCACTTCTTCTTTGTGGCGGAAGTACATTGGTCAGCACATTAGGTAGAACAGCCGGATGCGAAAAGGTCACCGTTACACAATCTCCTTTTTTATTTATTTATTTACAGGTTTATATAGCGCTATGAATAAACACCCGAATGAGTATCTCCGCGCTGCAAACAACCGGTACAGAAACTGATAAAAGAGCAAAGAATTAGAAAAACACTGTAAGCCCACAGAAATGCTAATTAGAGTGAATCAAACAGAAAAGTTTTGAGGTATTTTCTGAATTGAAGGTGGTCATTGCATTGCCTCAATGAAAGCGGGAGTGAATTCCACAAGTTGGGACCTACAACAGACAAAGCCCTGCCACCTAACCTGGCTTTAGTTATCTTAGGGACATTTAATAACAACTGGTCACTGGATCTAAGAGCACGGGTGGGAACATAAGGAACAAATTTGTTCGCCAAATACTCTGGTCCTAACTGATTGAGGCCTTTGTGGATAATACAGCAGGTCTTAAACTTCACTCGTTGGCGTATTGGTAACCAGTGAAGTTTATGAAGTAACGGTTTAGAGGAGGATCTGGGGGGTGCATTTAGCACCAACCTGGCTGCAGTATTCTGCACCACCTGTAAACGATCCAGAACTTCCTCACTAGCACCTGCCAGGAGACCATTACAATAGTCAAGCCGGCTGATAACCAGAGCCTGAACAAGGGTTTTCCTGTGGGAGTCAGGGAGGAAAGGGAAGATTTTACGGAGGAGTCCAATCACATGAAAGCAAGAGCCCACGGTGGTATTAACGTTTTGCTTCATGGTTAGCTCCGGCTCCAATCTAACTCCCAAGTTCTTGACTACTGTTTTAGGCTCAGGAACTGGGCCCAAGTCAGAAGGCCACCATTCAGGGGACCATAGGATCCTGGCTTCTCCAAAGAGCATCACCTCTGTCTTTCCAACATTACATTGAAGAAAGTTGGAAGACATCCACCTTGCAACTGCCGTCATCCCATCGGAAAAAGATTGTAAAATTTCCGGGGTAAGATGTTTAAAAGGGAAGAGCAGCTGCGTATCGTCAGCGTAGGACACTGGGCAGAATCCAAAAGCTCTAGTAACATCTGCCAAGGGAGCCACATAGGTGTTAAGGTAGGGCTCAGACAGGAGCCCTGCGGGACCCCCTTGGTAATGCTAACTTCCTCCGACTTAAACTCACCCATGGTGACAGATTGGGTGCGGTTGGAGAGAAAGCTTCTGATCCAATCCAGTGCCCTGCCGCCGATTCCACTCGCAGACAGTCGTTCGATCAAGATAGTGTGGGAAATCGTATCGAACGCTGCCGATAAATCCAGCAGCACCAGGACAACAGAATAACCCCTGTCCTGGTACAGCCGTAGATCGTCTGTTATCGACAGTAAGGCCGTTTCAGTACTGAATTTAGGCCTAAAACCTGACTGCGAGGGATCGAGGCTACCAGATTGTTCAAGGTAAGTGGATAGGTGCTTGTTGGTGTGCTTTTCAATAATTTTCCCTAGAAAAGGTAGAAGGGAAATAGGCCTCAAGTTAGACATGTTGGACCAAGGAATAGAAGTGTTCTTCCTAATGGGACTAACTAGGGCTTTTTTCCAGCACAAAGGAACGACTCCAGATGTAAGTGATAGGTTCACTAGTCTTTGAACATCAGGACCCAGTGTACTCCCCAGCGGACCCATGAGTCTAGCTGGGAGCAGATCTGCCGGGCTCCCACTTTTGATATCAGAAAACAGTTTCTGAACCTCTATCAATGATATTTCAGGAAACTCATTAAAAGAGCAGGTCTTGATAGGTGTTGTCTGTATCAAAGTGTGGTTAACTAAGCTATTTACATCAGGACCAAGTGCCTTGATTTTATTATAGATGGCATCAATTTTTTCTGAAAAGAAGCAGGAAATACTATCACAGAGATGTTGTGACGCCATGTCAGCACTTTCACAAGCTATTGGTTTCATGAATGTGTTGACAATCTGATACAAAACTTTTGAATCATTGCCAGCTGCTTCTAACTGAGCAGTCACATGATTTTTCCGGGCTGATCGTATGGCTTTATGATAGATGTTAAGATTAATTCTGTAATAGTTTTTGTCTTCCTCCCTGGAGGATTTTCTCCATATTTTTTCAGACTTTCTAGCCAGGCGTTTGAGACTGCGTAATTCCTCTGAATACCAAACCTCTTGTTTCCTGGCAAGTCTAGGTTTAAAAGTCTTTATCGGGGCAATGTGTTGTACTGCAGCATCAACTGCACGATCCCAGTTTGAAAGGGCAGTGTTAATATCATCTGTACAGACAATCAGGGGAGGGAGGTATTTTTGTACAAAGTTAACATTGGTTATCTTGTGCCACTGCCTTCTTTTAGATTGAATTTGAATGTGAGGAACAGGAGGGGGATCATTCACTGGCATGGAGAACTCAAGTACAAAATGATAAGTCCAAGGATATTGTTTGGGAGCACAGCATTTTATACCAGGAAAGTTAGATATTATCATATCCAAGGTATGTCCTGCTTGGTGTGTTGGTCCACTATTACATTGTTTTAATCCTAGAAAGGATATATCAGTAAGGAAGGACAGTGTCTCACTATTAGTCTTCTCCTCACTATGAATGTTAAAATCCCCAAGTAGCAGGAATTCTTTATCTTGACACACATGGGGAGCTAGTGCTTCCACTAGCTGTTAGGACATATTTTTTAAGGGACCTGGTGGACGGTAGACTAAGGCTCCTTTCCTACTATATTTAGTGGAGGAACCTATCCTGAATATCAGCATTTCAAAAGTCGGATTACAACACTGATCAATGACCGATATGGAAATCTCCTTTTTTAATACAATTGCTATACCCCCACCAGTTTTTTGTGGTCGATCTAATCTGACAAATCTGTAACCCTCCGGTATTCCAAGAGTAATAGCGGGAGTGGAATGGGGTTTAAGCCAGGTCTCAGTTAAAAAACAGAGATCTGCTTTATGAGTGGAAATAAGATCCCAAACCTCAAAGGAATGTTTAACTAGAGATCTTACATTGCACAATAAAATATTTAAAGTTTTGCCTCCCTGAGTCGAAGCTACAGGAGTGTTACTAGGGCGCTGTAGGAGGAAGAGTTTTTCTGTAGAAAATTGTTTTTGGCAAGACCTACACGAAAATGGCCCTTCAGGGAGACAATAGGGTGGAAACTTACAAGTAGATGTTAACAGATTACAACGTAAGTGTCGTAGGGACTGCGAGGAATAGATCCGCCTAGGTACCCTGGTGTCCACCGAAGGTTCCTCCATAGCCCCTAGCCACGTCCTGTCGCGGACGGGCACAGACGGGCTTCTCTCTGGCGCGTCTCAGGCGCTTCGCTGCGCGCGACCGCTGCGCGCTTACTGTGACGAGGGGGCTAAATACCCTCAGGTACAGCAACTAGAGCGCTGACCGCTCTGTCAATGCGGAAGTGCGGAAGTGACCTGGCTCTGCCTGACCCGCCCTCCGCTCAACGGCACTGGTTGCCGAGTCGGACCGGGGCGGGCAGGACGGGAAATCGAGCCCAGGCTATGCACAAGTAACTTTTAATCGTTTTACCACAATAGCGAGTAGCGCTTTTACTGCTGACAGAAGGAATTGAATATAAAATGCAACGCTAGTAAAATCCGTGCATTTAAAAACACGTTATCAGTGACATACAAATTTTAAAATCATTTTGAACCTTTGAATCTTTTTGGTCTTTTCCCAATCCAGGTAACCCTTTTCGCTGCCTTGATTTCGCCTGCAAGTTGCTGTTTCCCTCCAGGCGCCATCTGCATGTTCCCTGTAAGCCAATGCAGCGCCTTACTGGTCAATGAAGCAAGAGTTTCCAATTGGCCTGTCGCCAGAGGTGGGACATTAGCCAACACTAATACCACAGGAGAAGCTTCTTCTATACATTGATGAGAATCTTTTTCCGGGCATAATACAGGCATGATATTTGGTATTATCAAACCACCGTCATTTGCATCAGGGTGGTTATTAGAACTTGATTGGACCTGAGCCAGATGGTTACATGGCATCGAGTCACCCCCCTCCATTGTTGTGCTCCCAAGATTTTCTTCAGTTGCCTGGGCTGCTTTTGTCACTAGTATGGTCAACTTGTCAACCTCGTCCACTGCTTTAGCCTGTATTATGGCCATTTTTTTTATTTCAGTGGTTAGTTTGTCAATCTTAGCGACCAGTGGCTTGATGATGGATTTAATGTTGGAATCCATCATATCAGCTAACTTGAGAAGCAGATCGTCGTCCAAAAAACATTTGACACTGTCAGCCCCATTCTCCGTGCTTCTAGCCTTGGTTTTCCCAAGAGGAGATGCCCTTTTCTTCTTTGGGCCTGATCGTAGCCCTGTTCGTTTTGGCTGGGTTCTTCTGGTGGTTCTGACTGGTCGGGTTTCCTCTTCAGAGGAAGTGGAAAGGTCACCATCTGTGGTTTGGGCACCCATCTCACGTTCAGAACTGATGTTTTTCACTAGATCGTTAGCAATAGGATTTACCAGAACAGCTGCCAGGGCATTACTTTGATCGTCCTTACCACCAATGTAGGAATTGTTAACTATCTGATCAAAGGGAGTGTCCAGCAGTGAAGTGTCTGCCTGTAGGGATAGTGGAGTTGGACTCAGGAGTTGGAGATCGGGAGACTGGCTGAGTCCCAGTGACTGTCTCCTGTTACTGTTTATTTTTGAAACCACTTGAACCAGGTAATTGTCCATTGTTTTGGTAGGGATTGGCACTACTTTTTTAGGCATAGTTGGCTTTCAATGAATACGTAGACTTGAGAGGGATTTGTCAAGTCACGAATACTACAGGAACATACAATGGAGAGGAGAAGAATATGGGAGTCAGTTGTACCTTGCAAATACAATGACAAGTTAGTATGTAAATACCTTATTTGAGGAGCAGGGGGTGTGGCCCAGCCCAGTCTCTGCCTGTCTCGGACTGTCCGCCCTTCGTCCTGGCGCTCCCGCGCGTGACTCGCGGGGGCGAGAGGCGTTCCTGCCTTTTAGCGCGCCTCCGGGCGCTCTGGTGGCGTCACTCTCGCGCCACGGCCGCCGGGACACCTGGGAAATGGAGTCCCAGTGGCGGCGATGGTGCTGGTGGGGCGCGAGAGCGGAGAGCAGCAAGCCGTTCCCCTCACGGCAGGCAAAGGAGGTGCAGAAGTCCGCAGTTGTGGCCGTTCCCCTCACGGCAGTCGGGTAAGTAATAAGGAAAGCGTTCTCAATGAGCTCTCGGCGCTCCTGCCTTTTAGCGCGCCTCCGGGCGCTCTGGTGGCGTCACTCTCGCGCCACGGCCGCCGGGACACCTGGGAAATGGAGTCCCAGTGGCGGCGATGGTGCTGGTGGGGCGCGACAGCGGAGAGCAGCAAGCCGTTCCCCTCACGGCAGGCAAAGGAGGTGCAGAAGTCCGCAGTTGTGGCCGTTCCCCTCACGGCAGTCGGGTAAGTAATAAGGAAAGCGTTCTCAATGAGCGCTCGGCGCTCCTGCCTTTTAGCGCGCCTCCGGGCGCTCTGGTGGCGTCACTCTCGCGCCACGGCCGCCGGGACACCTGGGAAATGGAGTCCCAGTGGCGGCGATGGTGCTGGTGGGGCGCGAGAGCGGAGAGCAGCAAGCCGTTCCCCTCACGGCAGGCAAAGGAGGTGCAGAAGTCCGCAGTTGTGGCCGTTCCCCTCACGGCAGTCGGGTGAGTAATAAGGAAAGCGTTCTCAATGAGCGCTCGGCGCTCCTGCCTTTAGCGCGCCTCCGGGCGCTCTGGTGGCATCACTCTCGCGCCACGGCCGCCGGGACACCTGGGAAATGGAGTACCAGTGGCGGCGATGGTGCTGGTGGGGCGCGAGAGCGGAGAGCAGCAAGCCGTTCCCCTCACGGCAGGCAAAGGAGGTGCAGAAGTCCGCAGTTGTGGCCGTTCACCTCACGGCAGTCGGGTAAGTAATAAGGAAAGCGTTCTCAATGAGCGCTCGGCGCTCCTGCCTTTTAGCGCGCCTCCGGGCGCTCTGGTGGCGTCACTCTCGCGCCACGGCCGCCGGGACACCTGGGAAATGGAGTCCCAGTGGCGGCGATGGTGCTGGTGGGGCGCGAGAGCGGAGAGCAGCAAGCCGTTCCCCTCACGGCAGGCAAAGGAGGTGCAGAAGTCCGCAGTTGTGGCCGTTCCCCTCACGGCAGTCGGGTAAGTAATAAGGAAAGCAAATCAGGTTTGGGCTTTTCCCTAAAGACATGATATTCCAGTCTCTGCATTTGGCCCTTTAGCATGGGTTCAACCACTCTAGATGTGTGTTAGACTTTTCAGGTCCCTTGTTTCGTGTTAGACAGCAGTCACTTGTTTGGTAAAACTCAAGCTGTTTGTTGTGTCTCCGCAGGATTTCTTTTGTTACCTTTACGCTTTTGGCTTTTCCCACAAACAGTGTTTGATGTTTCTCTGGGATTGGTTCACAGTGCCATATGTTGTTAGCATGGCAACACCAAGCCCATAATATATTCAAAGGAGGAACCACACTATTCTTTTTACTCCAGCATTTCTATCACAGTACATACAAGAATAAGAGGAATATCACATCATGCTATACAGATAGGTAGTGTGACTGGTAGTATAGATGATGTAATTGATATCCATGGGGAGGAGGGTTATGAGTCCATGCATGTTGTAAATCTGGAGGATGCATGAGCTCAGACCAGTGGAATCAAGGGGGGGGGGGGGCGGAGCTTTAATAAGAAATTATATATTTATGCTTTGCTATTTTTAGTTTATACTTGTTGTAAATTCTGTTTTTTTGCGGGTTGTTTCCCAATGGTTTCCAGTGTTATAAAAAACGGTAAAAATCTGCAGTTATCTCAGTTTACTCTTTTGTTGCACCTACATAATGACAACATTGGTGTTTTTCCAGTGCTTATAAAGAAATTAGCTTTTATTTCATTTGTTCATTCTTCTTCTCAAATATTCCTCGCTTTGTTCCTGTGGCTAATTCCATTCTTTGATCCCCTTACTTGAATGTACTCTTTCAAGTAACTTCATTTTTTTCTCACCTCCCCACCAGTCTTATCTGCCAGAACTCCGATACCTCTTCACAACAGTCCAATCAGACCCAATGACAAGCATGTGAATGGTTGGAGATAGGTCTGCACCTCATTAAGATTTGATTGTACTGGGTAAATGGTTCCCAATTGACACACTGTTTTGCTCCCCTATTGTGCTTATGACAAATGGCAAGGGACTCCTAACTTAAGATTTTCTACTTGGGACATGATATTTATTGTGCAGTGTATAATCTTGCCCTAAGTATTCGGAGGGAAGAAATCTGCTAAGGAAATATTTACTGTGCATTCTATTAGACATAGGGTGGTTGAAGAAGAACCAGAGATTGTAAAGAGCTTCATGACCTGCAGGATACCTTTGCTTATTCGTTTGTGCAGCTGACATTGTAACTTAAGTTTGTTTTACATTGTTGCGCCATGTCTATGGGTTTTTGTGTTTATTTGAATGCCAGCGCAAAGATATCAAGGCTTCAAGTTTTACAAAGCACGTGGGTGGGTTTTGTTTATTTGAAAGCAGCACATTAACTATCATCTTGAGGAAAAGTTGTGACAATTTCATAAGGCACTCTTTGTGTTCTGTGCATTGTGCTTTGTTCTAGTGCATTTCGACATGAAGGCACTAGGAAGGAATGCTGAAGTAGGTGATCCCCCGCACTGTATCTAGAGCACATCCTACATCAGTATGCAGGATCAGATCAAGTATAAGTACTTGTGTTTTTGTGCTGAAACAGATCTGCCTACAGCAGATAGTAGGAAACACAGAGCAGTGGTTGCCTATAAACGGGTCTGGCTTTACTGTGAACAGCTGATGCACTAATATATAGATTTTCTGGGTTGAGGTATGTGTTAAAAAATAGTGCAGTTCCCCCAAAACCAGTGCATGGATTCCTGGGCCTGCACTTGGGCACAGAAGATGTTCATGATATGGCCCGATTATTTTGTATAAGGGCATACTACTGTTATAGGCATGCTTTTCAGACTATCACCATACAAACCCAACAACAACAGTGTTTGGGGCAGTATTTGTATGAGAGGACATTTATTCTAGAGGGATCCATATGCATAGTAATCTTTATTTACACCATCCTGCTACCTGTGGTTTCAGAAAGCAAAACTCTCTCCGTCATTGAATGATGATAACCTCATAAAGGTGTTACTTGCCTTGGACTGAGCCAATGCCCAGAGTTCAGCTGCAAACCTGCTGGCCACTCCGCAGCAATATGTAGTAATGAGCGAGCCATGCTCCCAAAACAGGACAGGTTATAAGTCCCTGTGGGTCTTATGGGGTTTATGGATATTCATAATATATTAGGTGGGTTACCAAGGTTCAAGTAGGACTCCGTGTGAGGATCCATCACAGAAAAGTGCTTACGGGTAGGGACTGCACTTATACTGTTTAGCTACAGAGCGTGACAAAGGAGTTAAAGTGAGATAAAATCAGTTGTGTTCAAGTTTCTAGTCAAAACTAATTTTCAATTTAGTGTGTTTGTTTTATCGGTTATAATCTGTTTTAAGTGAAAACGGGAAACCCTAAATATATTGTAACAGCACAGTGTTCTGTGGAAGCACATACAGAGACCATGACGGATGCTTAATAACTTAATGACTGAGATAAAGTGTGCAGTGTTGATTCTTCAGTATGGTTTGGGAACGTCTTGTGTTGCATAATGGGAAACTGTTGTGTTCTGGAGAGTGGTGCAGCTAATTTGAAAGTCTGTTAGTGGCATACACCTAGTATTTAATCTTGCTGACGGTCTATCGGAGTAGAAGAATTTGCTTTCAAACCTGTGACTCCAACAGATGGAGTTCCTTCTTTGAGTAGCTGTTGAGGGGGGAGTTTGGGCTGGGCTGGGCAGAATAAGTTTATTTTATGTTATTCGCATTGATGGAATTGATAGAAGTGTGTCAATCAGTTTGATTCCTTGACGAGAGGTAGGTGTATCTTCACCAAGAGTTGACAGAAGAAGCTCCTTTGTCAAGGACCTTCATTCCTGGATGAAGAGGGTCATTTTCTTGGAGGTCCAACCAATAGTGGAGAAGGCTTTGGCATCAGAAAAAGCACATCATCCAGTGTATCATTCTTTGTTTTAGCGCCATCAAGGACTAATTTCAAGTAAATAAAGCTTGGTGAAGTCTGTATCACGGCTAGAGCATTCTGTGGCTAATAAAGAAGTGCCTGGGTAGTTAATGTGAAAATAATTGTTCCTTCCCAGATTTTACCACAAGTTTAGTTGAGTACAGATATGATTAAATATTCAAGCTGTACTTTGAATCGCCTTCATAGTGCCTTGGCTCATAGTGTTGTCTCTGATGTATTTGGATACTTTGGAAGACTGCTCAGGCCATTAGGTTGGATGTTCATTTATATATTAGACTATGGATGATATAGTCTGTAAATTAATTTTTCTGAGTGCAAATTCACTTCGGTATTAGTAGTTCCTTTTTTCTTTCAAGCAAATTGATGTGACCCATTAATTGGACAATAGAGTCCCGCGTCCTTCCCCCAGCCCTAAACCCCATTGTTGTTTAATGGTCATTCTTCCCTTTTCAATCCATGTATCCCAAAATAGGGAAGTGTATTGTCTTGAGACAGTAAACCATTTAGATTTGTTTATCATCTATATTATCTATAACTTACTTTTTTTGGGGGGGGGTGGGGGGGATGCCAGTAAGGGTTTGTGGGTACCATTGTGAATTGTTCGTGTAAGTGACTATTGGCAATGGGGATCTTCAGTCATAGATGCCTCTGATTTAATCACTGTATGGCTTGCTGGTTGGTGTTGTGTGCCAGTTAAAGAGCTGAGTATACTATTAATAAAGTATTTACATGCAAAATAACTTAAATTCCTATAGAAATCAGAATCAGATCAACTTTATTCAGCTGAATATTCAGTCATAAAAGTACCAAATACAACAATAATACAATATAGTCTAATATAATATAAAACAGATTCTATCCATACAATCACATAAACATTTTGTTTAGTATAAATCTGGGTATCCGGTGCTAACATCTATAAAAACAATTAAAATCAAGTGCTGTGTGCTGAATTAAATTGCATAGAGAGTCTGGATCGCACAGCTGCCCTTAAAAATAGGCTTACATGATAGCATGTTTCATCATCCTCCATCTGTTTAAGAAAAATAAATGTCTTCATGCAATTTGTCCGTTTTCCTCGATTTGATGAATGGAATTAAAAACATTTTAGCATATTTCTGATAAAAGGTACAAAACAAGTAATGTGGAGCATAGACTGTTTACAGATATTATTACAGGGATTGATGTGCAATTTTAAGTTGTGCTGATAACCAAAAGGGAACTTGATTGAAATCACTTTTCCATTGTAGTGGCTTACAGAAGTCACTACAGTTGGAAAGTGATTACAATTAAGTTCCAATCTGTTGATCACTTACAGAGCAGCTAGGATTTCTTATAGAGCAGTTACTCGGTCAGAATCGCTTTCTCGGTGCCCCAGGCTCACAGATGACCTGATTATTGAAGATAGGACTGATGTACTCCTATAAATGAAAAGAACTATCAAAAAAGCAGTGCATTCACTTTTAGGTTACAGTTCTTTTAGTTAATGTGTGAATTATTTATTTTTGGTTGCTAGCTCTTATAGCTAGCGGAGGAACTAGCTCACAATTTCTTTGTTTGTGTTACAGGTGTGTCACACTTATGATACTGTGCCTTGCAGGGAGCTTGGAATGGAGCTGAGGTAAGATATACCAACAGACCTTCTTGTTCCAGTACTACAGCATGAGATCTTTTATTATAAAGCTTTTTGCTTTGTAAGCTGTCACAGCCACTTGGAGGAGATTGGAGAATGGACTGCAGAATAAATGTTCTGATAAAAATGAGCTGTGAAAAGGAGCAGAGAAAGATTTTCAAGTAGTAGAGGTTGAAGACTGCTGGTAGAGTGCACCAGGAATATGCAAGAGTACTATTTGAATGTCACGGGGAAACAATGAGAAATTGCCAGGACAGTGAAAAGGCAGCAGGAACAAACTCTAGAAGAATGTGCCCAGGCAAGATAGGAGTCTGGAACTTTTGCATCGGAGTATCTCCATTATGCTCATAAACGTTAGAAAAATTCCCAGTGTGTGTTACTCTCAGCACTTTCCACGGATTTATTGTCCATTGAAATGTCGCATAGGGTCTCAGTGCCTATCTCTCCTCCTGGTGAGTAGCATCCAGTAACAACTTCACCGAGGCTAAAGTGTTTTTTCCTGAAAATAAGACGATGAACCTCTGAACAGTTGGATATGCAAGAAAGAGATGAAAGTGTATCAAAAAAGTAGGAAAAAATAAACCTGTTAGGTTTACATTAAATGGTGAGGGAAAAAATGTCCTGACCCTAAAATACTCTTGTTCATCATGCACTCTACTGGGCATTCCATCAGTTCTTTTTGTCCAGCTCCTGTGAGTAGGATGTGGGAACACATATGAAGTTTCACAACTCTGCGATTTGACTAAAAAGTGATTTTGAATAATTTTCTTCAGTTTCACTTAATGTCTTTAATATAATTTTTTCGAGTGAAGTGCTTTCTATGGCTTATTTTTTACAACTTTCTCTTCAAATGCATTCTGTTTTGTGAAGTGGCCTTCTTCTGGGAGAAAGAAGGCTGTCTTTGACCCTCACATTGTCTGTGTAGTTTATTTAGTTGTCTTGCACTCTGTTAGACTGTGACGCCCATTAGAAAATGTCCAGAAGGGCTTTGAAAGACTCAAGCTGAAAGGAATGCAGCTGGACATGTGAGCGGAGGAAGAAAGGAAGTTGAAGACTGGAGAAGTCATCCTTTCATGCTAGCTCTGAAAGGCAGTTTGCCCCAAAATCGGAAGATCCAGAGAAAGGAGTTCTTCAACAAAAGAAAAACACAGACAACACCATTCTCCAGTATTGTATCTGTTCTAGATTCACATGCTTGAATCTTCCCTGTTGTGATGGTGGGTGTCCCACTGTAACAATAGAAATAGTAGTACTGAATACATTACATAGACCTCTATAGAGAGAAAATTCAACTGAGCACTCTTATCAACCTCATTTTATAACATCCAAAGTTCAGCCAATCACAGCAGAGACCTCAGAATAATCCTCTCCACAGAGCCACCACACCTCAGATTTCTTACCACACGTCTTGTGATAGGGAGTCTCTCGGAGCTCTGCTCAGTGACAGTTGGCTTTTTCAACTTTTGACCCCCAGCTTTCAGCTTCAAGGTATTTCTTTCTGTGACTTTCAAATGCCCGATAAAAAATGGTTGTTTAGGCCCTATAAGTCTTGTGGCAAATCTAGACTTTTCTCAGAAGATTCCCACAAGCAATGTCTCCATTGCCTCTACCCTGACCATAAGCCCAGGGAATGCAAATACTGCCACAACTTATCGGCCAAAACCTTCAAGGATGGTACCATTGACGGGAGAAAAATTCCCTTTAGGACTTTCTAAGGTTCAGGATTATTGAAAATTTGCTCTGTTGCCACCTACACGTTTGCTTGACTTCCAGGAGTTTGAGGATAACAGCACGTTTGGCCCTGCATGTAGTCCTTTCCAGCTAAAAGTCAAATGTCAGGACTTTGATGATGTTGAGGACTTAGAGGACATTAATCCATCCTCATACCTTGCAGGAGAGTATTCTTTCACTGACTCTGCTACTGTTCAGCAGCCAGAATCTTTCCAAGAGCGTTACCCCTATGAGGAAGAGGATCCTCGCCATTTTAGGGAACCATCTATTATGTGTCGTTGTTAACAGACTTACGTCACATGCTAAATAATTATTACAGATGCTTTCCTGAGGCAAATGCTCTGCAACATCCTTCACTGCCTCAGCAAGCCCCTATGGAACACGCAGTAACTTCTATACCCACTAGGGAAAAAGGTTTTTCCTCCTCCTATCGTTATTCCTGATGATTCACAAAACGTGGCCCAACAGATAGAGGAAGGAGAGACACACACTGATGTGAACACCCAGGACGAATTGGATGATTGCGTAGTTCTCACACAGTCCTCTCCTATCCCTCCTCCTGCAGACTCTTCCCCCTGCTGACATCGGGAGCTTTCATGACCTTTTAGAATGTGCCTCGAGGCGCTTTGATCTACCCATGCCAGTTAAACAAACGGAGTGTTTCTTATATGACTTTAAGCCAGGCACTCAACAATCCATTAGGGCAATTACCATAGTGGATTACTTGGCAGGATGGTCTTAAACTGATGCAGACACCAGCTTCTATCCCAGTGGTAATTCTGAAACTGGATAAAAAGTACAAAGCCCCGGATAATTCACACACATGCCTCATCGGTCATCCTAGACCTGATTCAGTAATCATGCAGGCAGCTCAAAGAAGAGCTCAAAATCTGGCATCTCAATGTTCTGCACCTCCGGATAAAGGAGGACGTCGGCTAGACAACATAGGGAAGAGGTTTGCCGCCCTGGCAGCCATTTCTATTGGAGCCTCCAACGCTTTGGCCATTCTTGGTAGGTACGACCGACAGATGTGGTCGGACATCTCTTCGTTCCTAGACCATCTTCCTGAAGATAAGAAAAAGGAACCAAGGCATATCTTGTCGGAAGGGGAAAGAGCTTCCACTGAGATGATAGAAATTGCAACGGATATCTCTTCGACTTCATTCCGGCAAATGGCTGGAGCAGGTGTGTTGAGGCGTCCGGGGTGGCTGAAGGCAACCAACTTCCTTCCTGAGGTTCAGGCTAAGGTGCTAGAAATGCCTTTTGATGGCGAATGCCTATTTGGAAATCATATAGACGAAGCCCTTCAATCTATAAAAAAGGACACTGATACAGCTAAATCCCTGGCAACGTTACAACAACATCGTATCCAGTCCTTTCGGGGCAGAGTTCGAGGACAGTACGCATCCAGACTGCAATTCCAACAGCGGTTCCAACATTACCCTCAAACAACCTATCAAGCGTACAACCAACCTTGCAGGTCCGGCACTGCATGGTCCTAGTAGCGGCCCACAGGGCATAAAAGGCTGCAATCGGCCAGAAGACAGCAGGATTCTAACAATGTGCAATGAGTATTCCAGACCACCTCCACTTCATTCACACAACATTTCAAACCAACCTGCACAAAATTCTTTAAAAATTGGACGTCCCTCTCGTTGGATAGATGGGTTTTGGATGTCTTCCGTCACGGTCATACCCTAGAGTTTTTCAGTATCTTGCAACTACCCCTCCTCCGAAGGTACTAGATCGTCGTCTGCCAGATTTCAAGAGGGAAATAAAAATTCTTCTTTCCAAACGTGCCATAGAAAAGGTACCCTTGCGTTAGCGCAATCGTAGGTTTTATTCCCACTTCTTCCTAATCTTAAAGACAACAGGAAAATGGAGGCAGGTCTTGGACCTCCGGTTACTGAACAAATTCATCAAAAAACATTTTTCAAGATGTTGTCTCTGCAGGACATCCTTCTTCTTATGGAAAAAGGGGGATTATCTGTCATCTCTCAATCTTCTCGATGCTTATTTTCACATCCCCATTCACCCAAAGCAACGGAGATATCTCGGGTTCGAAGTGGCGGGGTGCCATTATCGGTTCAGAGTGCTTCCCTTAGGTTTGAAGTCGTCCCCCTTAGTCTTCACCAAATGCATGGCATGCCTTTCTGAGACACTCAGGTCTCCAGGTATTCCCTACCTGGACTATTGGTTGATAAAAGCTCCTTCGTTTCAGGCAGCCAGGAACTCTACTCAAACTTGCCGGAATCTCTTCCAGTCTCTGGTTCTCCACCTCAATCTAGAAAAGTCCTCTCTCATTCCTTCCAATTATCTGACTTTCCCAAGAGCTTGCATCGTTGCAAAGCTTTTCCAACTCTCGAAAGGGTATGACACGCCGTCTATCGTCAAAAAGGTCAATTTCTGTCAGAAAGTACAAATATATGCAGGGGATGATGTCCTCTTGCATTGAACTAATTCCAAATTGCTGTCTTCCTATGCGCCCACTGCAGGAGCAACTGGACACTCAATGGGTTCAATCCAAGGGGTCATTCAACAACATAATGCAAATCTCAACGGCTATAAAAACTGCAATTCTTGGTGGCTGATTGAGGAAAATGTGATTCTGGGCCTGTCCTTCATTCACTCAACCCCTCAGTTTGTGATGACGTCGGAGGCGTCCATGGAGGGCTGTGGAGCTCACCTCCAAGAGCTTCAAGTGCACCGAAAATGGTCCAAACAGGACTCGAAATGCCTTTTAGAGGTAAGAGCGGTGTTCTTGGGCCTCAAAGCATTCTTGCCTCGGATTCGTAGATCTTCAGTTCTGGTCCGGACGGCCAACACCACCACCATGTTTTATCTCCAGAAACAGGGTGGCACAAAATATCTGGTTCTCTGCCTTCAAGCGCATGAGATTTGGGAAGGCTTTTCCTCAACCAAATTTCACTCTTGAGTGGAGCACGTGCCGGGAGTCCGCAATCAGTGGGCCGACTCAATAGGGTGTCCAAACAGTGCCACATAGGGAGCTCAACAACCAGATGTTACAGATGGCCTTCTGGTCTTGGAGCTTTCCAACGTTCGATCTATTCGCTACGTACCTAAACAAAAAGTGCACCTTTTACGCAAGTTGGACTCCTCAGCCGGGATCGTGGGGAGACGCGTTCCCGACGTTTCCTCTCATTCCTCGAGTTCTCCAAAAAATAAAACGGGAGCCGTGCCGCATAAGTCTTATCGCTCCCGGGTGGGCAAAGCAATTTTGGTGCACAGAGCTTCTTTGCTTCTCTTTCGTCCAGGATCTTGTTTATATGGACAAGGGGCAAGTGATTCACCTGCAAATTCCCTCTCTTCACTTATCAGCTTGGCTCCTCACTTCATTGAATTTGAGAGTTTGAACATATCCAATGATTGCAAAGCAATTTAACTAAATTCTCCAGCTCCTTCCATGCTCAAATGTTACTCTGCAAAATGGAAAAGATTCTGTGTGTGGTTCAGCGTTCATTCTTTTCATTCACCCTGGAGCAAGTATGACCATATCTGTTACACCTAGCCAAGGCGGGACTCTCACATTCGTCCATTAAGATCCACCTTGCTGCGATTTCTAGATAGAGACGACGTCTGGATCAATCTTTGTGGTCTTATAGACTTATTAGGGAATTTTTAAAAGGCCTATAAAGGACCTGCCCACCGGTGAAATCTCCTCCAGTGCTATGGCAACTAAATATGGTCTTGTCACAACTAATGCGTTCTCCATTTGAACCTATACACAAATGTGACTTAAAATTTCTCTCCTGGAAGGTGGCCTTTCTCTTGCCCATTACATCAGCCAGACGTATCCGCAAGATCCAGGCTTTTTCTACAAAGGAACCATTTCTTCAATTGTTAGCAGATAGGGTTATTCTGCGTACAAATCCTTCTTTCATACCTAAAGTACCATCATATTATCGCATCAGCAAACCTATAATTCTGCCCACATTTCTTCCAAATCCGTCTTTGGTGGCGGAAAAATCGCTCAATTTTCTGGACATCAAACGCTGTTTGAAATTTTACCTGCAAAGGACAAAATCCTTTCGTAAGTCTTCTCAGCTGCTGGTTTCTTACTCTGCACCCAGGAAGGGACTCGCCCTAACTAGGGCCAGTATTACTCGCTGGGTCACTTCAGCTATTGTTTTCTGCCATGAGAAGTCTGGACATCCATTGCCTGCAAGAGTGCAGGCCCATTCGACGAGAAAGGTTGCAATTTCTTCAGCCCTGTTAGCGGGGGCTTCTCTCCCTGAGATATGCAGGGCAGCAACGTGGGCGAGGACGCCCACGTTCACAAAGCATTACTGCCTGGATGGTTGGCAGAAGGCAGATATAGCCGTGGAACAATGGGCTCTTTGTCATCTCTTTGCCTAAGGTAGGAGGCTTGTAGGCATCCTGATTTCTTTATCTATTTATGGTGTTTATTCTATTTGATGGTTATTTCTACTTGCATTTAGAGAATTCTGGTTTTATATGTATTCTTTACTGATACTGTCATGGTGGGATTGTTCGCCTTCCCGCCTTTATTGTTGTTTCTATTCATATATAGATATACTGCTCTTTAATCTGATTTAAGCATGTGAATCTATAAAAGATAGCATACTGGAGAAAAAACAAGTTACTTACCTGTACACTGTGGTTCTCCAGTATTGATACTTTGTATCGATTCACATGCGACCTGCCCTCCTCCCCCGGTTAGGCTCACCATTCTACGTCAGAGTTATATAATATATTGCACCCTTGTGCTCGAAATCTGAGGTGTGGTGGCTCTGTGGAGAGGGTTACTCTGGGGTCTCTGCTGTGATTGGCTGAACTTTGGATGTTATAAAATGAGGTTGATAGAGTGCTCAATTGAATTTTCTCTCTATGGAGGTCTATGTAATGTATTCAGTACTACTATTTCTACTGTTAGAGTGGGACTCCCACCATGACGACGGGGAAGATTCAAGTATGTGAATCTATAAAAGATATCAATACAGGAGAGCCACAGTGAGTGTACAGGTAAGTAACTTGCTTTTTCCCAACATCTTTCGAGATCGACATCTAAGGTAATGGTGTAGAGAGTGGGTATGTCATCTACCTCTCATTGACATCATGTAGCGCACGCCAGACACTTGTAAAACCCACAACCTCAAAGGATGTTGGAAACACCACAAAGTTCTATGTCGATTGTTGACAAAACTGCCAGCGTTCTTTACATCTACATCAGCTTATCCAGTATTTGGGTGTCTTTCATAGATTCACATGCCTGAATCATTCCCCGTCGTCGAGACGGGAGCCTCCGGTATATAAAAAAGTAATGTTTTAGAGACATACATAGAAAAGAATAGGCCTAAGGATCCCACCTTAGTGTCCTATCCACGTCCTTTTGTAAAAAGGACCAAAGTAAAGAAGCCAACCAATCAGCTACTACCTCCTTCTAGAACCTTCCTGTTAGGAGCCTAGGTCTCTCAGATTTTCTACCGCACGTTGTGCTATGGAGTCTCCACCTGAGTTCTCCTCAGGATTTTTCTTCAAAAAACGATTTTACCAAAAATTAATACTTTATGGCTGATTCACAGAAAAAGGGTCTCTTCAGAGCCTGTTCCTCGTGTGGAAAGAAAAGGCTCCATGTAGAGGACAAGCACGAAACCTGCTTTTATTGCCTCTACCCTCACCATCTACCCAAGGACTGTAAAATATGTAGGACCTTCTCAAATAAAACCCTGAAAGACAGAGAAGGGCGCCTGCTGCTCTGGCTGGACAGGCTGAAGAAGAGGACGGACGACCTGGTGTCAGAAGACGGTGAGAGTGTATCTGGTGCCTCACAATTTTCCTCGAAGAGGCCAAGGGTTACTTCCCCTAGCCCCTCAGACACCCCTCCTAAGAAGACTCTCAAGAAGTCCTCAGAGGGCAAAACCTCAGTGTCTGACAAGGATCTTCCTGTCTCCAGGAAGCTACCGCTGACCTCGACGATGACAGCGTCGATTATCTCTCCAGCGCGAAAAACTGCTTCAACGTCGACGACAGCATCGTCGGCCTCCTCATCAACGACGAAGACGACGCCTTCATCGACGGCGAGTATACCAGTGTCGTCGACGATTCCATTTTCACCGTCGACGACGAAGATCTTATCGTCGACGACGAAGTCGACGTCGACGACAAAGTCAAAGTCGCCGGCGATTGCACCGTCGACGACGACCATCCCGTCGACAAAAGACACGTCGACGAGAATACCGTCGACGGGGGCACCGTCGACGACGGGAAAATTACCGTTGACGAAGGTAGTGTCGACGAAGGCGCCGTCGACAAAGTCGTCGACGACCCCTGGAAATGCATCGTCCTCAGCGCCGCATGTGGCACCGCCAACAGGGAAATTGACAGAGTCTGCGTTACTATCCCAAGCCATGGATACCTTGCCGCCACAGACAGTCCATATGGCCATTAAAAGCTCAAGGAAACCAATTACGCCAGACCTGACGTCACCTAGTAGGGTGCAAAAGTTGCCTCCAACCTGCCTACTTCAAGGTGAGGAGTCGGAGGAGGAGTTGTACACACAAGTCACAAGCTCATCAGACCTTGTGGTCAAGTGCCAAAGCACTGATGAGGAAATGGAAGAAGTGGAACATACAGTCCACGCTCAAGTCCGCACACAGGTTACACCGATGGTGTGCTTACCAGCGGCCATAGTATCGGACCTGCAATTCTTAATACAGAACTAAAAACAGCGGTTTCCGGAGAAACCCACTCCGCCTACACCTACAGCTGTACACGCACCCACTCCATTGACCCGACACAAGCCGCCACCTCTGGTGCTTAGTAGGGAACAAGAGCCAGTGCAAGATATTCACTCGTCTGATGACGAACAAAGAGACCAGGAAGAGGGCGAGGTCCGTGAAGACAAGTCTGACCCAGATGCAGATCAAGACTATATCGCTCCTTCTCCAGCCTCCCCGGAACCACAGTCCTCAGAATCACCACCCGCAGACATCGGTGGATTCCGTAACCTTGTAGAGCGTGCAGCCAAACGATTCCATATGGCTATGGAATCTCAGGAAACCAAGTGCTTCCTGTACGACTTCAAGGAACCAACTAAAAAGACAACCAGGTCAATTCCCATCATTGACTTCATATGGAAGCAAGGGAAACTACTGATGCAAACACCAGCTTCAATCCCAGTAGTAGTACCCAGGCTCGATAAAAAATACAAGGCGACTTCATCGGCGCCAGCATGCCTCACAGGTCACCCCAAGGCAGATTCTGTGGTAACCCAAGCGGCACAGAAAAACTCACGTAACCCAGCATCGCCTCTGTCAACACCACCTGACAAAGAAGGCAGAAAACTGGATACTATTGGCAAGCGTTTCTCCACCACGTCGGCCATGACAGTGAAGGTGGCAAATTCAATAGCACTTCTGGGCCGCTACAATCGGCAACTCTGGGCGGATATTGCACCTTACCTATCTAACCTGCCAGAGGATTTAAAAGAGGAGGCTCATTCGCTTCTCTTGGAAGGCCAGACATCTGCCTCCGAGCTCATTGACTGCGCAATGGATGTCGCCATGACCGGTTTCAGGCAACTGGCAGGTGCTGCCGTACTCAGAAGATAAGGCTGACTCAAAGCCACCTCTTTCCGCCAGGAGGTGCAAACGAAGATTCTTGATATGCCCTACGACGGCCAGCATCTCTTCGGTGAAAAGATTGATGAGGCCTTAACTACTATCAAAAAGGACACGGACACTGCCAAAGCCCTTGGAACACTGCAATTCCGGAACCAGTCCTTTCGTGGAAACAAAAGTAGAGGACAATCTTCTTATAGAGGCACTTACCAGAACAGGTCCTCCTATTCATACAACCAGAACAGAACGCAATACCAACCGCGACAACAGCTGCAAGGGAGTCAGACTTCCTACGGCAAGTCGAACTACAGGGGGAAGAACCAGAAAAAACCCGCTGGCAACCGCCAATGACTTGTGTCAATGGCCAGTCCATCCACCATTGAACTTTTTAGAAGTTGGAGGGAAACTCTCACACTTCCTAGACAATTGGAAATTGATAACAACAGATCGGTGGGTGCTTCAGCTCATTCAATTTGGACATTCTCTAGAATTTGTCACGATTCCCCCGACAGCACCACCTCGCAAACGGTCCCACAGGCACCTACGATTGCTTCTTCAGGAAATCTCTTCCATGCTACAGAAGGGAGCGATAGAGAGAGTTCCACCAACCCACAACGGAAAAGGTTTCTACTCCCACTTCTTCCTGATCCACAAGAAAGGGAAAAAGTGGAGACCAATCCTCGACCTCAGGGCACTCAACGTGTTCCTAAAGAAACAATCATTCCGTATGGGAACACTCCAGGAAATCCTGGGACTACTGGAGGAAGGGGACTACATGACGTCCTTAGACCTGCAGGACGCTTACTACCATATTCCTATCCTCAAAGGGCACAGGAAATACCTCAGGTTTGCTGTAGCGGGGCAGCACTACCAATTTTGTGTCCTCCCGTTTGGCCTCAAATCCACTCCACGGATATTTACCAAATGCCTCTCCCCTGTGGTAGCCTTCCTTCGTCAACAAGGACACCAGGTCTTCCCATACCTGGACGACTGGCTGGTAAAGGCACCATCTGCGACCGGCGCAGCCAAATCCTCCAGCGCCTGTCTGGATATTTTTCAACGTCTAGGTTTGACCCTCAACCACGAGAAGTCGGCACTGGAACCCAACAAGGTCATTACATTTCTTGGGGCGACTCTAGACACGGAACGCGTCAAGGCTTTCCCCTCTCAGGAAAGAAAAGTCAAACTCATCTCCCTGGCCACGTCAGTGGCATCAAGGAAGACTTTACCGGTCCGCACCTTCAAGTCCCTCCTCGGCATGATGTCCTCATGTATCATGCTCATTCCCCACTGCCGCCTCAAGATGCGGCCACTCCAGGAGGAGTTGACGAACCAATGGACACAAAGTACAGGATCATTCGAGGACCGCATACGAGTCACTCGAACTATGGTCAACAACTTACAGTGGTGGAGATCGCTCAAACACCTGTCACAGGGATTGCCGTTCCTGCTTCCCGCAGAGCCACATGTGATAACAATGGACGCATCCCTGGAAGGCTGGGGAGCGGTCCTCCAAGAACTCCAGATCAATGGCAAGTGGACAAAACAGGAAACCCAGCTCCACATCAACCTATTGGAGTTAAGAGCGGTCTTCCTAGCTCTACAAGCTTTCCTACCACGCATTCGAAACTCCCCAGGACAGACAACACCACGACGATGCACTACCTGAACAAGCAGGGGGGACGCGATCGCTCCCACTATCTCGAGAATCGCAAAGAGTCTGGAACTGTCTTCTGGAACATGGGATAACGCTGAAAGCGGAGTACATCCCGGGCAAGGACAATGTCTTGGTGGACGCTCTGAGCAGAGAGGGGTCTCCATCCCACGAATGGGAGCTAGATATGGAAGTGCTGGCAGGGGCGTAACACAGGCCCCCGCGTTGCGGGGGGGCCACATGCTCCAGGGGGCCCCATCGCTCCAGAGCCCCAGCCCCAGCCCCTTCCCTCAGCAGAGGAAATTAATGGTGCGAAAGACACAGGAGGCCCCGAAGCCCCGGGCCGTGTTGCAGGGGGGCCGTGCTCCAGGGGGCCCCTCACTAATAAAATGGTGGGGCACTGCACGCCCGGCCTCCTAATTAATTAAACTGCCTGCCGTTTAAATGGCAAGTTCTTTATTAATTATGGCGCGCGCAGATGGCTTCGCGCCTGCGCAAGCCGCGATTGCGCGTCTTCAGGGTGGGGGAGGCGCTGTCTCTGCAGCAGCAGTTACGAGGACGGCAGCACTGCCCACCGCAGTAGTAGGTGAGAAGAGCGGCCAACGCCGGTGCATGCACGAGTCTGAAAGGGACCGTGGGCGCAGCAGCTGTGGTGAGTTGTGTGCAGCCAGAGTTCCTGCTGCTGCGCCCGCTAGAGCTGCACAGCCCCATGGACAGAACGAAGTGAGCCACGAGACTACGCTTTGGTGCTAGTCTTTGATATTAAATGCAAGAGAGGCAGCGAGTTCCAGGTCACAGGGGCCTCGGGCCATGCTGCGTTAGTCCTGGATGTTAAAGTAAGGAGTGCAGAGCTCCCGGTCGCTAGAGACATGCAGGGTCAGACCTCGGTGCTTCGAGCGGTGCCACAAAGGCCTACAGGCAGGCCAGGCCAGTCGACGACATTGAAGGTACGGGGAGGGCTGCACTGAGCTCCGGGTCACAAGTGGCAGGCTGGGACTATCCTGGATATTAACGCAGGGAGAGCGCGAGCACCTGGTGACTAGAGCCAGGCTGGCTCGGTAGGTTGGGTTAGAGGACCACAGAGTCCAGGTCACGGTTCAGTTTCGTCCCGGTTATTACTAGTACGGGGAGCGCCAAACTCAGGGTTACCGGGGACAGGCCATTCCAGGCCCAGATATCAAAGGCCGAGGATTTTAGAGCTCTGTCATTAGATTCAGACTGGCCTGGTCTGGGGTGGAAGAGCCTGGGGATTACAGGCCTCCGGCTTACTGCAGACCCGGCTGTGGTGCCTGTGTGAGCTCTGTAAGTGCACTTAGTAAGCATTAGAGGCAGCGCGGCCCATCCAGGTCTGGTCATTAAAGACACATTTTCAGCATACACCTGCACATAAAGTCCCTCCCCCTCCTGCTACAACTGCAAAAGGCAGTTTGCCCCAGGGCCATCATTAGGCAGAATGCAGGATGAAGAAAGCTTTCTTTCGCATTTCACGGGGTCTGGGGAAGGGGAGGGGGGCAGTGAACCCCGCATATGGAAGGTGGGTACACAGACACTTGGTCCCAGCCAACCCACTCTAACAGCATTAACCATGGAACACCTACATAGCACACACCGCAACCCACTCAGTGTAGTGCTGCGCACTAGCCCACCTTCAAAAGATCTGGGTTGGCTCTAGTGGGTTACAAAGTGTCAAACCTGCATGTACCCAACGTATGAGTCAATTTATGGTTGGCTTGTGATATAGCACACTATGATGCTTTTCTCAGCTTCAGGTTTGGCAAACAATACAGGGGGTTGATTCAATTAAGGGGATCAGAGGCTGGAATCGAGATAAATTATATCAAAGTAGAAATGCCTCTGACACCATAGATTTGACACATACTTTTGTACAATGCCCTATTTATTGACATTGACTGCGTTTATAATTATGCATTTTTCAAAAATTATTCATTGATACATGATAAGATGTAAGCACATAAATCGTAGTCATCTCCTTTAGTAAAAAAATGTTTTACCATAAATTCAAAAGATAATTTTCTAACATAAACATTTATCTACACAACATTTAACGATACTGTACACAAATACTAAACAATAAAATGACCTATAATCTCAATGTGTGTTGCTCACAGACAATTTTCAGTTTTGTTCCTCTTCCGAGTAGCTTAAAGAAAGAGGAGGGTCCTACTTTAAATCAGAAAAAGGGGTAACTAGCTTTGGGGTATCAATACTTTTCCCACAAAGACACGTTAATTATAATCCTGGATGAGGTCGAAGAATTCCTTTTTGTGAATTTTATGCCGTGGCGTGAGATACGTCTCTCACTGTATGTCCCAATGATTCACTAGGTCATAAGGCATGCACTTCTCCTGGCCTGAATCATAAGCCTACGCGTTTCGACCTTGTGTGCGATAACAGGAGCTGATTTAAGAAAGGTCTTCATCAGGGCTCGATGTTGTTCTTGTAGGACGCTCTGTTGTTCAGCGTATATTCTGTTCGAACGAGGACACAGCAGAACCCGGAGCCGAAGAGACGACCTCCAGCGAGGAGACGCCGCCCGGCAAGACGCCGAAAAATAAATAAAGAATATACGCTGAACAACAGAGCGTTCTGGAGAAACCCTTACAAGGACTCCGCCTTGCCAGATACATGAGAGTACCGCCACCACGTTGGGCACAGTGACCAACAAGACAACCATAACAAAGAGGAACTTTCACTTTCTTCATGTGGGTGTAGTATGATGTCCTACAAGAACAACATCGAGCCCTGATGAAGACCTTTCTTAAATCAGCTCCTGTTATCGCACACAAGGTCGAAACGCGTAGGCTTATGATTCAGGCCAGGAGAAGTGCATGCCTTATGACCTAGTGAATCATTGGGACATACAGTGAGAGACGTATCTCACGCCGCGGCATAAAATTCACAAAAAGGAATTCTTCGACCTCATCCAGGATTATAATTAACGTGTCTTTGTGGGAAAAGTATTGATACCCCAAAGCTAGTTACCCCTTTTTCTGATTTAAAGTAGGACCCTCCTCTTTCTTTAAGCTACTCGGAAGAGGAACAAAACTGAAAATTGTCTGTGAGCAACACACATTGAGATTATAGGTCATTTTATTGTTTAGTATTTGTGTACAGTATCGTTAAATGTTGTGTAGATGTTTATGTTAGAAAATTATCTTTTGAATTTATGGTAAAACATTTTTTTACTAAAGGAGATGACTACGATTTATGTGCTTACATCTTATCATGTATCAATGAATAATTTTTGAAAAATGCATAATTATAAACGCAGTCAATGTCAATAAATAGGGCATTGTACAAAAGTATGTGTCAAATCTATGGTGTCAGAGGCATTTCTACTTTGATATAATTTCTCAGCTTCAGTGCACATCTCAGAAGACAGAGGAGGGCAGAAGGAGCAAAAGAGAAAGGATACACTTTACGATTGAGAGCGTGGGGTAAGGACGTGATGGTTTTTGGAAGAGTAAGATAAGGACAGCCTGTGTTAAGAGGGGCAGGGAGAGAGGAGGACATTAAAAAAGCGCAGAGCCGTTTTATTCCATCCGTCTTCCAAAAATGACGCACGTTGGCGTTCTTGGTAATTGTATAGGCATGAACATCTGTCCGCCATTTCGAGTCATGCATTTGCAAGCACACATAACAAAAGTATACCAAAAAGGCGTGAGAAGTGGGAAAAGAGGAGCGCGGGTGGCGGTCAAGTTGAAGGCATAGGAGAAGGAAACAGAATCGTTTCAAAGCATACGTAGGCAATGTGTGTGAAAGAAGATAAGGGGTAGATGGTTACAGTAGACAATACATGTTGGTTATGCTTTTGCTGTGTTGTGTTGGTGCTTAATAGACACTTTAGCCCAGGACGAGACATTCAGACGCGGAGAGAGGTTCGTAGAGAAATCTTAGGATGGCAGAGAATAGTAGCAGTGAAAATGAATACTTATAGGATGGGGTTTTGGTCATATGACGTCATATTGCAGTTTGATGGTGTGGGTGAGCGGCAGGAGGGTCAGGGAGTCTGTGAGCTGGCGATTCAGAGCATATTCTCACGGAGCAATGCGAGTCTGTTTGAAGCAGGTACACAGCCCAAAAGCTGAAGAATGCCTCTTCTAGCCAGTTCCGAGGGAGTCTGAATCACTGGTCTAGCGATATGCACGTCTCCGCAGTAGGCGCAATAACCCACCGAGCTATTTCCGTATATTGGTTGAAAAAAGCGCTTTAGTACCAGTGATGTACTTCCACCTGACAGATATAGCATGGCAAACATACATGCTAAAATAATAATATGCTGTTAAGTTCTGGCAGAACAGCCCAGCTAGCTGGCAATCTAGTGTTCCTAATTCTTTAAATAAAATCTGGGGGCTGATAACACAAGACTTTGTGCTGACGCAAAGTGTGGCAAAGTTGTGGAAGGGTATTTACTTTCCAGAGCCAATGATGCTTCCCTTCTGAGTGGGAATTGCTCTTTGTGCTGTTTTGTACAATTTCGCGTGATGGTGACATTAGCTATCAGTGCAGCTATCCATAGTTTTTGATGCAAAGGCCGTCTACCATGATAGTCAGACTGGGTTTTGCATAAAAAACGATCACTTCCTTGCACAAAGTTAGAAAAATGCTTTCATTTCTCTAACCATTTCACACATGGCGCTGCGGCATAGGACAGCTCACATCCGATGTGGGGAATGTTATAGAAATTGCCTAGGCATGGGCTTTTGTAGTGCAAGGGTATAGCTATAGTCAGGGCCACTGGATTTATGCGGCATTGGGGGGCCAAATTATGGGGCAGGGTTAAGTAAATTATGCCGCAAGAAAAGGCAAATTATGTGGCATTATGTGGTACATTTTGTGATAGTATTACTTCTTTATTTTGTCAATTTTTAACTTGTTATCACTGTCTGGGCTTTAGTTGCACCTCTTTAGTACCAGTTTAACACCCAAATATAGGCAATATTCAACGGAAAGGTGACCATTCCACCTTTGCAAAGGGACTTCGACGGTGCTGCAACACGTGTTGCTGCGTTTTTACTAACTTTTGAACAATTAGAGTTAGAAACTATTTTTGTTGCTAAAATCTGCATATTATACAGCAGATGATGGATTAGGTAGCAAATGCGGCAAATCTATAATTATGCAAAAAACGCAGCAGCTGCACAATCGCATAATTCCACAAACCTTCACCCACAAACACACACACAACATACATTTAAAAGCATTTTTTATTTACCTCCATTGCCATGGAGGGTCATATTCGAGCTAATTCTACTTCATTTATATTATTCACGATTAGTGCAATATAAAATTGACACAAAACAAAGAAAGCGGAGTGCCAACCAGCCAATCTCTATAAGGATTAGTTGCCCCTCTGTTCCTGGCACTATCTAGCCACCTTTGGGGTCAGGGGGCGCAAAGGCAGTGCCAGGGGTCGCAAGGGACTAGCCAGGTGTCGCAGAAGCTACCCCTGGCAAGCTGTAAGCTATGTCCATGCTTTTCAGTCCAAGAGGAGTCAAAGCAACACACACAACTCCCTGCTCCTTCTAAGAACAATACATTGAGGTCGACAGTTCACCTTACTTGAGAGGCCAGTCCGGAGCACTCAGCCAGTCCCTCTTCTCTGGTCATTCAGCTGAGGTCAGCTGTTTTAGGGGCTACAATGAAGACAGGACCTTACCTACAGTCGTAGATCACACAGTAGGCGCTTCCGCAGAGGGATGCGCCCTGTGTTTTTTAGTGGCTACACTAGTGACGTACTGAGGTGCATGGAGTCATTCTCCAGTAGACGGGACAGTCTCCTCTGGAGCTCTCAGCCCTGCCCGGGGCCAGGGCCGGTAGGACATTGTGTCCTCATTTGCAGGTTCCGCCGTTGTTTTGTGAAGCTGCTTCTGGATGAAGTTATTTCCTGTGGTGTCAAGTGTGGGGTCCTTCTGTGAACTGTTCCTGGCCACCCTCTATGGGCCTCACGAGGATTGTCTGGTGACGTCTTGTCCTTCATTGGTGATCTGGCATAAATTGACGAGGTGATCATTTCTCTTCTCAGGGCATTGGTACAGCTGGATTCTTTTTAGTAGTAATTTGACTGATGATTGAGGCACAGACGATTGTGAAACCGCTCTCAAAAGGCTAGAAGAGCGCATCCTCATGGCCCTTGATAAGACAGCCCCGATCTATCTCGCCAAGACAGGGTGCAGAGACAGGAAATCAGCTCCTTGGTTTACACCCGAACTACAAGCGGCTAAATCGGCATGTAAAAAACTGGAACGGAGATGGCGGATAGATTTCTGCCCTCTGAGTAAGTTAAACTACAAAGAGCTGCAGAAAAAATATCATACGATGGTACGTGGAGCTAAAGCCACCCATTATAAAATACGCATTGGGGAAGCAGAAAACGCATCGAAAGAGCTCTTTAAAATTTTTAAAGAGATCTCGGTGGTTCTTAACTCAACCACCCAGGACACTGACTCGGTAGCAGAAGCAAACAAAATAGCCAAATACTTTGCAGGAAAGGTCAGGAATATATATGCTACCTTCTCCCAACAAACCAGAAGAGGGTATAAAATTTGAAGTAATTAGGGCAGCAGACAACACAGAAGAGGGATTGAAACTCTTCTCGGTTCCTCCCCCAGAGATACTCTGTAGCCTCTGCCAGGGAATCAAATCGGGTTCCCCTCGAGATCCGGCCCCTCCAAGGATAATGGGAGATAGCCTCTCGGTACTAGAGCCGTACATCAGGCATATACTCCAGATCTCTTTTTCCACAGAACATCTTCCGGAAGAATGGAAAAAAGCGATTGTGCTCCCCATAAAGAAAAAGCCCAATATAAGCCAGGACATACTGGAGAATCTGAGACCTATTTCTCTGCTCCCCTATTTAGCCAAAGTGGCGGAGAAAGTGGCAAATGGTCAATTAATGACACATCTAGAAAAAACTAACTCCCTATACCCCTCGCAATCGGGCTTCAGGGCGGGCTTCTCCACAGAGACAGCCCTCCTGAGAGCGACTGAGTTCCTAAGACAGGGGGCGGATGCTGGCAACACCATGGCCTTGGTGATGCTTGACCTCAGTGCGGCATTCGACACTGTAGCCCATTCCATCTTACTACAGTGTCTAGTCAAGGCGGGTGTCACCAGCTCCGCACTGGGGTGGCTGAAATCCTTCCTCACGGGCAGAAGCTTTCAGGTGCAAAAGGGCTCGTGTAGATCAGCAGAGATGGCCTTAGAACAGGGGTTCCTCAGGGCTCGGCCCTGAGTCCAACTCTTTTCAATCTTTACATGACCCCCCTGGCCGAAGTGGTGCGAGCGTACGGGGTAGAGTTGGTCTCCTACGCAGACGACACACAACTGCTGATCTCGTTGTCTCAAGTACCATTAATGACAGCATCTAATTTTAAGGCTTGCATGCAAGCACTTGCAGAATGGATGGACGCACACTGCTTGAAATTAAATGGATCTAAAACGGAGGTAATGGTTGTGGGTGGGAACAACTTGAGTTGGTCTCCAGATTGGTGGCCTACCTGTCTGGGTCCTAGGCCTGTTCCCTGTAAAGAAGCCAAAAACCTGGGTATATGGGTTGATCCCACTCTGTCCTACGAAGGCCACATTCGTCGCCTCGTAGGAAAGTGTTTTGGGGTTCTGAAAACACTAAATCGCACCCTTGATTTACTCCCGCTGGATGCTAGACGCACTGACTCAGGCGCTGGTGACATCCCGTATGGACTACGGGAATGTTTTGTTACTGGGTGCTACAGAGCACAGTCTAGAGCGCCTACAGGTCCTTCAAAATACAGCAGCTCGTCTTGTTCTTCGACTCCCCAGAAGAGCAGCATCGAAATCAGCATTAGCGACTCTACACTGGCTACCGATCAAAAAAAGAGTGATGTTTAAAGCTCTCTTAATGTGCCATAGGATACTCCAACATAAAGCCCCTCCCTATCTGCAAGACCTAGTACTTAGGTATGAGCCAACCAGAGCCATACGCTCAGAGGGGATGGGTCTGCTGACGATCCCCCGTGTAAAAAGAGCAAAGCTAGGTGGTCGCTCCTTTAGAGCTGTAGCGGCAAAAAACTGGAATGCTCTACCGACATCTCTAAGACTGGAAGAGTCAGAAACTAAATTTAGAACTATGCTAAAAACATACTTATACAAACTATAAGCAGCTGATAAGGCAGTGGGAGGTGGGATGTCTGCTCTGATAACTTGCTCTCCACAGCGCGGGGACACGCCGGGAAGGCGTCACCAGGCGCTTTATAAACTATCTTATTATTATTACTGGGCTGCAAAATATATTATATGAAGAATGGTTTAGGCTGAGGAACTTGTGTCCGAAAGGAATATCTGGAATGACATCTTTTACTGCTACTTAGAAGCCTGTAGTTATTGCCTCAGATGATTCAGTTAGCAGAACTTAGTCAGTCTTTAATTAATCTGCACAGTGGGTCATCTTCAGTAGACGATGAAGGATGTGGTGGTCCTATGTTGTGTGCGCTGTGAGGACTTGTGTAAAACACGTTGGCGCTGTAAGATGACCCTTGAAACACTGGTGAGAAATGTACGCTGATTATCCTCTCCCTTTAAGTAAACTTCAAGACTTTGAAACTGCCAGATCTTGGATTTTTGTATTGACAACACATCGATGGAGTAAGAAGGGATAATTTGTAGCATGGTTCCATGTATTAAAGATTTTTTGACTACACCCATTCTCCAGAGAGGTGAAATGGTAATCATCTTTGTTGAGAGTGTGAAAGATGTGGTGCCCATCTTACTTGAGAAGGAAAAGGCTCTGCCTTTGGCCACCAAAGGAGACCCAATCATGTTGAACCTGGGGTGGGTCGGGGACAATCGGTATTTGCCCGGCGGTATTGCCTCTGTGACCCTCTAGTTATTTAATCAATGAAGAGGCAGGCGCTGGAGACTGGAAGGCAGGAAACAAGGTTTTTATTCTCTCCGGAGGAGAACACAACAAAACGGGCAGAAGGTATCGTTCTGAGGTGCTCTAACTACATTTCTGAGGCCTGGCCTCTTATACACTGTTTTATGACTTTATTGCAGATTACATATTCATGTTAAAACTTTGATGTATGGAAAAGACATTCCCGGAACTCCCCTTTGGGCCCGTTCCCACACGCATTTACAGTTGAAGTCCCCACCCTAGTCACACCAGGTGATGAGTATCGCGCAGCTGGATATTCCGTCGATTCACGGGACGTGGGGGGTTTGATCGGATCTCATGGAGTGGGGGCTTTGATCAACCCGGGGATCCTTTGATGGGGGAAGCTTTCTATTGTACGGGGAGGGGCAAGGAATGGTATCGGCAGAGCTGGGTGTCGGCCTGGGAACGGGGAAGACAAACGGGCACACGGGGAAAAAGGGGATTTGCATCTAAGGGCCGGAGATCATGAAAGGGAAGAAGGGAGGTGTCGCGCTGGGAACAGGATGAGGGCCTGGGGCAGAGCAGCGCCGAAGAGGGGTTTATGATTCTAGGCAGGTGCAAGCAGGGGGTTGGTCAGCGTGCAGGTTTAGTGAAGGCGAAGGGCTATGTCAGGGGCCAGCGGCATGCAAAAGGGTTCGTTCTGATCGGGGCATCTTAAAATGGCGGGTGTGCACGACAAAAGTGTGGCATCAGGGGAAGAGGCAAGATGGCGCAGATAATGTTCACCAAAACGTACTAATTTTCAACAGTCCTCCCTTTAACATATTCAAGACATCTTGCTGGTTCATTTTCTACTCGGTTCTATTGTGGTGGGCATGAGAAAGAAAACGGTAGGAACCCTAGATGAAAAAGAGTTGTAAACAATACATTTTAGCATTTCTAGTTTTTAGGAGGTGGACCTATTTGATAAACTTTGATCAATTTGTTTAGCAGGAAAGTCATAAAAATGTAATACAAAAAACGATTCTGTAGCGAGAGCAGCAAGTACATTTCATAACGTGAACTGGTAGGTTATTACATATATCAGATTCGGATTGGAGCATGATCAATACAATGGCGGCTGGGAGAGAAATGAGGCATAGCAGAAACGGTGATTGAGGATGTCAAAATGTTCGAAGTTAACGAGTTCTCATTATTCTTTGTTGTCTTTCGTTGGTGCGGTGGAACACCGGCGATGGAGCTACGGGTCCAGCTCTATTCTAGGTCTCGCGTTGCAGGGCACGATCTTTCCCTCGTATTCCTGGTCGGAAAGGTCCTTTTCGCCCTGTGTCCTTTGAGGTGATTGTCAGAAAGTTCAGATGGAAGAAAAGCGTACAAAACAGTCCATAGGGTAGGTCGGAGGAAAAGGGGGATGGAGCAAGGCCAAATTAGGAACAAACTAGGGGAACGAGAGACTTCAGATAGGCGGGCGTGTGACCGAATTCAGAGAGCGGGGACTTGTCGGCAAACACTGGACATCGAGCAGGGGCATCAGGTCGGCCCTTTCTTCTCATGTTGTCGAAAACAGTGCCTCGTCCTGCAGCTCTTTTCTGTCGTGGTCTCGCCTTGGCTAATGTCGCAGGTGTTCCTTAGTCTGCGGTCAGGCCTCGTGCTCCCACATCCGGTCCTTCTCTCCTCCAACAGCAGTACCCTTAAACAAGTTTGAAAAGACAGTCTTTAGAGAATTTGCAGATGAAGATAATCAAAAAGTCTATTTCTCTCCCAGCTCCAGGCAAAGAATGAAAATGTCCGTTATATTAATGTTCACAACTGGCATATGAATGACCGGTGACGAGCCTGTTGGATTTACTATGACTTTCCTTCACAATTATTTATTACAGTCACGACAGTTCATCTGATGGTGACCCACCTTCGTAAGACGGGTTTGACAAAGATGTGCCGTTCTCTAGGGCTTTATATTTACCAAGGGTACTGTGTGCTATCGACATGGTACTAAACAGATATTTTGCTGATGGACGAACATAGGCTAAACATTTATTTTCTATCAATGCCTCCTGCTTTTCAACTAAACATTTTCGCTTTCGGCATGGTACAGTGTAATGGTTTTCTTTGCTCCAGTCTAATCTTAAACTTTGCAAAACATCATTCTGGTCCCTATGCAGCCTCTCGCGGCCGGATTACTAAATTAGAGAAGACAGGGGTCTCATCGGAAGACACCTAGGGACATAGAAAACTTATGGTAAGGGCGTAAATCGACCCGTCTCTCACAACCGGGAATGAGGGGTAGTTTCATAACTCCAATTTGGAGCGGCTGATACAAGGGATGTAACAGGGGTGATCATTTTTCCTGTTTGGGTATTGCGACAATTCGGGGCGGGGAGGGTCACGTATTCTGGGGTCCTTGTTTTATACCATAGGAGCCGTTGACATGTAGTTCCCTTATTACGGGCCAGATTAGGGAACCTCTGTCGTCTTACCTGTCCTTTCCCTTACGGCCCAACCTCGGTTCATTGGCTTCTAGCGGAAAAGGAGAGGTAATGACACGGTCTCAGGGTGATTGTATTAAAGACAAGTTTTTGTGCAAATACTGACGGTATTTGAAGCCAATTAGGTGGTGCGCTAGGGGTGGCAGTCTGCCAATTTCGGGGCTAATCGCTCGGAAGAGTGGGAGTGCAAAAATAGAGAGAGAGAGAGAGAGAGAGAGAGAGAGAGAGAGAGAGAGAGAGAGAGAGAGAGAGAGAGAGAGAGAGAGAGAGAGAGAGAGAGAGAGAGAGAGAGAGAGAGAGAGAGAGAGAGAGAGAGAGAGAGAGAGAGAGAGAGAGAGAGAGAGAGAGAGAGAGAGAGCAACGGCAGGCTAAATAGTACACGTGCAACAGAGAGGGTGGCAGTGTATTCAAGAAAGGCTATTTAGTGCATTACACAGTAAAGGACATTCGCGGGTCTGCGTTAGAATCTTGTAATCATGCAGTTTGAGCATTAGACAGGGTAGAGGGGACGTGCCTTGAGAAAAGGAAAGAAGAAAGGAGGTACCATTTTGTCGCACTTTCTCGCACTCTCGGTCCTTCGACCAGTTGGGTCAGCGCCTCGGTCACACACACACATTCTCTCATAGTTTCGCATCATACGTGACATGGGTTCATTCGTCCGGTCTGGTTTAAGGGTGATCACTTTTTATCAGGTCGTGCTAATTTCTCGGGTTTGTTCGATACGTGAGTAGATTGCAGGCGTGCTTAGGCACCACCTGCGGCGCTAGTCTGCTTCGTGTATTAGACATGGCAAGGCTTCAGATCTTCGCCACACCTCGGCCGTAATCTCTGATGTAACCTGCAGAGGGAGGAAAAAAGGGGGGGGTGGGGGAGACAGCATTCGCGCATATTCAGATACATGGATTCATAAGTCCTTTACTTACCTCTTACTCGTCTTTCCTCCTCGGGGCAGGGTCCCGGGGATATGGTTTCTGGGGTCGGGAGGGGAGAGGGGCAGTGTGTCCTTATAGGTCGTGTGCGGGGAAAACGTAAAAAGGAAACCAGAGGTGCCTAGTGCGAGGTATCTAGTCAAAGGATGTATCTCACTATCGGGATCCTTAAACCTCTTTCAACGCTGTGGCGTTCTAAGGTTCTTCGGTTCTTGGGTCAGCTCCGTTCCCTGATACCTTGGAGCGTTGTACTTTATAACATTTACATCATTTCATTTCACCCTCCTTTTACATTCCCTCATTTACACCGTTCGTTTTACCCATCCTTGGAAGTCAAGGTCTTCCTCCACGCGAGAGTTCATGAGTCAGTCGCGTACTTTGAAGGCAGAGTGTCGTGTTGTCGATCCGATCCGTCCTCCAGGGCGGGGCAACCATCTTCTTTCAACCTTAAAGAGAGAGCAGAGTAGGGTGCACAGAAAAGAACTTTCCCACCGATCCCACATTTTTTTTATTTTTTTTTTTTTTAAATAAAGCATGCAATACCCGTCCATAGTTTCAAAAAACTTTATTTTGCAAAATCATTTCAGCACGTGGATTATGAGGGTGCGGTCGTATTTGGCCGGTCGTGGCAATGGCTAAAGTGCGTACAGTGGGGGGTGTCGTTTGCAGCAATAAAAACATCGGAAAGTTTTATTCATTCATTTGTAAGAAACTAAAACGTCTATTAATTGGATGGGGGTTCGGGGGCATTTATTTTCATAATTTAGAAGCATAATCATAATAGTTGCAATCAGATTTCCTATATGCATACCGTACGTGTGCGTCGTAAATGAGGTTTACATCAGCTATAAAAATATAATACATTGTACATTTGTAATCAACATTTTTAACGGGGATCCTTTCATACTGTTCGTCGAGTGAGTTCTCCTTGTCTTTTCTAGCCAAGTGTACAAAGGATCATATAAAGTCTCAGAACATCAAGTTTATATTAGTGCGAAGGAACACCACGAGGTGTTCGTAAGTTCCGATTGATACCAGCGCCATTTTGGGCGGGGCCGGCTCAGTCCGGAAGCAGCATCAGGGGGAAATGTTTCCCATTACTGGCAGTTTGGACCAGAGTCCTTTTCGGCAGTTCTAGAATTTATGCTAACAGAAGGAGTGGCAATGTCATGTTTGTTTCGTTGGCGATCAAGGCAGCCGTCCCTTACCGGAAGCCTGCAGAGGCCGAAGGTTCCGCCGGGGACTTTTGTAGGGTCTCCAAGGCTGCGGAGATGCTGTCGGAGATGGGGGCTCGTGCCCCTGTGGGCAAATGTCCGAGTTATATTGCTGGTCAAAGTTACTCTAGTGGCCGGGGCCCGCCTTCCAGCGGACCCAGACGCCATTTTGAGGCCCTACAGGGGCCACTCTCGTCGAGTTTGCAAGAGCGGAAGAGATCCTTCGGAGTGAAAGGAAGAGGTCCCTGTTGTGTGAAAGCGGGACGTTCAGCTGGGGTGCAGCTGTGATGCCCCCACCTGGGGGGGGCGAGGGAGACTCGTTCGCGCCGTCTCCTTCTCCCGGTGCACTCCATGCTGTTCTTTTTCATCGCCCCGCATGAAGGTCTCTCCACATCCGGTGTTCCCCAAGTCTTGTGCTCAGTGCTGTGGGAGTATGGCCACCTGTGGCGCGCATTCGGCGCGGCACGAGTATCAGTGCAGTCATTGCAGGTTCGGTGTTCCGAAAATATGGCCACCATTGCACGTTCGGTGCTGCGCAAATACTGGGGCGCCACCATGGTGTGTTCGGTGCTGTGGAAGTATTGGCACCATCGCCTGACTGGGGGTGTTCGGCGTTGGGCCGGGGGCTGGGAGACCTCCTATCGGTGGAGGTGGGAGAGGCTCGTCCGCGTCGCCTCTCCCTCCCAGCCCAACTTGGACAAATTGTTGTGGAGGTACGTGCAGGACATCCCGCCGTCCAGAGCTGCTGCGGCTGTTACGGAAGGGAAAAGAAAGAGGTGTCTCGTCCCTCTCTGGACATGTGGCGGGACTACTTAAGTCTATCCAGGCCCGTTGCGGCTGGGCCGAGGAGGCATGTGGCGGGACTGCCTGCAACTGTCCAGGGCCGCTGCGGCTGGACTCCGCTGGCCCCTGCCTCTCCTCCGGCTTCCCCATATGTTAAGATTTCCTGACCAAGAGTTGGCAGCGGGGCCCGCCTTATATGGGTTGTCGCTGGTTGGGCGTAGCCGTAACCCTGCCCTACTTTGGAAGGTTCCAGAAGGGGGGGGGGCGAATGTTCTGTTTGACTTCCATTTTCTACAGTTTACCGTTATTATTTCTTGTTTGCTGTGTTAAATTAAAAGTTCAAGTTCATCAATGGTCTACGGATTTTGTTGTACCATTTCTTTCTTTCCAGGTTGCTTTTATGCTAAGTTTCTGCTTAACAGAGGTTGAGTAACACGAAAACACGTGTAGAGGGATGACGCAGATTCGTACATTACATACACACAAACTCAGACGGGGGGACAGTACAAATACGACATACAAAGACCCAAGACGAATAAAAACAGTTATTGGTCATAATTATCTCTGTCCGTCTGTGAATTTTAAAGCGAGGCTGGGTTCCCGTCTTGACGTTGCCCGACCTAGGAGAACTTGAGCATGCCGCTGAAATTGTCCTGGCGAAATCTGTGCCATCGGGCATAATCAAACGTGGTGGTTCTATCCGGTCTGTCTATGTAAGTCGGGTTCTTCTTTGTCTCGCGCTTTTTCTCGTACTGCCGGTCTGTCGTTCCTGTCGGCCCTTTGCCTTTACTCACGCTCAGTAGAGTCGGGCATTGGGCTTTCCAGTGTCCGACATATCTACAAAAAGCGCATTGGTCTGGCCCTAAGTCTGGTCGTCTTTTGCGTAGTGTCGGGGGATAACTTGTGGGTAGCGGTGTCCTGGGGTTGTTCTGTCGGTATATCTCTCTACTTGGTTTGTCCTCGTCTTTCTCTGTCGTTGCATAGCCTCTCTGCGCCACATACCGAGACTGTCGAGCATAATAGGCGTTGTCTTATTATTTCGAAGGGCTATTTCTAACGTTTCTATTTTATCAAGGTCAAAGGATCCTGCCAGTGGCCACTGTTTGTCTTGACTTTCTTCGGTATACCTGTGCCACAATTTATTATAGGCTATGGTGACTAATCCATAGTTTATGAACATGTCCTTATTAGGGGTGCCTTCTAGTGGAGCTATATGGTCCACCTCTAATACACGGTCCGGGCTAAACAGGCTACTAATCAGTGGGGAGAAGACAGACATGACGGCTCGTAACGAGGGACTAAAAAGTCAGCACTGCCTATCTTATCACTAGGTGCAAAGACTGGACAGAATATTTCTATTCTATGTTGTTTGCAGGCAGTGAATACCTCATGGATCAAAAATAACAAAAAGACCAATAAATAACAATGGGGAGAATGAGTAGGTCCGCAAAGATCTGCGTTACCTACCCTTTTCACTATCTGCAAAAAGGGTGGTCTCTTCCCTGTTTGCAGACAGGGAATCTCCAGGAAACAATATTTTTGCGAACAACAGTTCAGTTTCAAGTAATTATTGAGTGGGGGAGAAAAAAATAAGCACGGCTGCTGCCCTACCTATCCTCCACTGCTTGCAAAGAGAGAGCCCGTTGTTTCTCCGTTTGTAGACAGTGAATCTCCAAATAAATAAAGAGCAATACTAGTATTTTTAAACAATCAAGCAATCAAACAATCAAGCAATCATTTCGCAACTTGTCGTGATTACACGACCTTACCTGGACCATGTGGACAGTTTCTTGTCTTCCGAATCCAGCGCCCGTTCGTCCTTTTTTTCTCGTATTTCTCACGGCACTCCTAATGGTTCCCAGTCAGGACCGTAGATCGCTCGAGAGAGGTCTGTTCGGAACTAGTGAAGTTCGGATGATCGGCTGCCAGACGAGGGTCTATTGGGCAAGAGCTCTCCCGATCGTTGCAGTCGTTCACTCTGTCGTCGGGACCTCTCCCACTGGATCCACGAGTCGCTGATGGGCCCCACGCTTGGGACGCCAATTGTTGAACCTGGGGTGGGTCGGGGACAATCGGTATTTGCCCGGCGGTATTGCCTCTGTGACCCTCTAGTTATTTAATCAATGAAGAGGCAGGCGCTGGAGACTGGAAGGCAGGAAACAAGGTTTTTATTCTCTCCGGAGGAGAACACAACAAAACGGGCAGAAGGTATCGTTCTGAGGTGCTCTAACTACATTTCTGAGGCCTGGCCTCTTATACACTGTTTTATGACTTTATTGCAGATTACATATTCATGTTAAAACTTTGATGTATGGAAAAGACATTCCCGGAACTCCCCTTTGGGCCCGTTCCCACACGCATTTACAGTTGAAGTCCCCACCCTAGTCACACCAGGTGATGAGTATCGCGCAGCTGGATATTCCGTCGATTCACGGGACGTGGGGGGTTTGATCGGATCTCATGGAATGGGGGCTTTGATCAACCCGGGGATCCTTTGATGGGGGAAGCTTTCTATTGTACGGGGAGGGGCAAGGAATGGTATCGGCAGAGCTGGGTGTCGGCCTGGGAACGGGGAAGACAAACGGGCACACGGGGAAAAAGGGGATTTGCATCTAAGGGCCGGAGATCATGAAAGGGAAGAAGGGAGGTGTCGCGCTGGGAACAGGATGAGGGCCTGGGGCAGAGCAGCGCCGAAGAGGGGTTTATGATTCTAGGCAGGTGCAAGCAGGGGGTTGGTCAGCGTGCAGGTTTAGTGAAGGCGAAGGGCTATGTCAGGGGCCAGCGGCATGCAAAAGGGTTCGTTCTGATCGGGGCATCTTAAAATGGCGGGTGTGCACGACAAAAGTGTGGCATCAGGGGAAGAGGCAAGATGGCGCAGATAATGTTCACCAAAACGTACTAATTTTCAACAATCAGATCTGGGACTGTGGTAAAATGCAAAGGTTCTCAGTGTTGCAGTGAAAATGAGGTCCCAATATATTCTCAGTATTCTGAGAGAGGGGCCTACAGAAACTAACATAGCTCCTGTGACTGCCTCCTGGCAAAGAAAACTCAGTTTCACATTTTGATTAAGTCCATAAAGTTTTTATTGGAAAAAGTAATTATCTCTGTATGTCAGAGATTACTGACAGAGAATGCAACATACATCAACAACAGTCGCACATGGCAATCTGAAACCTTGGCAGCTATGCCCCCAGCAGCCCCCATTTTCCAGTCTCTAGGGGCCCCATCAGCGCTGTAGCGCACACAGGCAGCACTACACTCTCTCGCCAGCATTGGTTGCAGCAGTGAGTTGCCTCATAACAGTCCTACCTCATAAATTAAATAGTGTGTGCCACGTGCGATGAGTGCAGGTGACCTTAGCTTCCAGGCCTAGCAGCAAGGGGGTTGAAGGCAGCTCCCTTGAGGCCAGAGACCATTTGCATATTTACATACCTTTGTAAACTGGTTACCTGAGGCTTAGTTTTGTTCTGGTTCCAGTACCCCTTGGTCCCCCACTCTGCTTATTCCTTACATTTGAAATTTACATTTACAACTATAGTGTGACAGTATTTCATCAAAACAAATATAAAGTAGGGTTGCCAAAAGAAAAATGCCAGTCTATTTCTCTTGACTTTTTCACTATACTGAGTTATATCTTGTGTACTTCTCATGTATATTGTCAGTAGAGTTTTTATGGAATTGCAGGTTTGGGTTTGTCTTTCAAAGTTTCAAGTTATTGTCCATTAATGTCAATTCTGTTTCAGACCCTTCATAGTTGTTCTTTGTTCTTCAGTCATAGTGTTCCTGACACAATAGGATCGCTCCCTGGCATTGATCTGATTGCTGCCTCAGTTAAATAATCTGCTTTTGACAGTATTGTTACAAATGGCATAGCTTGTATGTTGAGTGTTTCCCACTTTTCTTTTAGAAAGTAGAGAGACAATATAGAAGTATTTCATTGTGGAAGGTTTCAAATCAAAATATACTAGATTTCTGCCTGGTAGGGCAAAGTTGTAGGTGGTGGGCCAGGCCGCCTGGGGGGGCCCCCTCCATGTGCTTTGCAGGGGGGCCCCCTCAAGTTTTGTTACGCCACTGAGTGCTGGAACACATCTTCGCGGATTGGGGAACTCCGCTAATAGACCTCTTTGCCACGAGAGAGAACGCCAAATGCCCAAGCTTCGCAAGCAGGCATCACCACTCAGGAACCCTCGGAAATGCATTTTCCATCGCATGGCGCAACGTCTTTGCGTACGCCTTTCCGCCATTTCCACTGATACCCAGGGTTCTCAGGAAGATGAAGTCGGAGCCCTGCACTCTCATTCTGATCGCTCCATTCTGGCCGAGGCAGCACTGGTTCTAGGACCTTCACCGCCTCTCTGCCCAGCCACCTATTCGCCTGCGTCAACATCCAGCTCTGCTCACAATGTCCCAAGGACAGGTACATCACCCGAATCTGAGCTCTCTAAAATTGTCAGCTTGGCTCCTGAATACCGGGAATTCAGCCACCTAAACATCCCGCAGGAGTGCAGAGACGTCCTTGCAAAGGCTAGAGCGGACAGCACTAATAAAACGTACTCACTAAAATGGAAGCAGTTTTGCTCTTGGTGTGTGGCCGAAGGCTTGCACCCCTTCCACATCACTCCACAGCAGCTGCTGCCATACTTACTACACCTGGCGCAATCGGGCCTTGCACACGCATCAATCAAAGTGCATCTGGCGGCGATCTCGAGATTCACCAGGACTTCTAAGGGTCCATCCCTGTGGGCAAACAGACTTATAAAGCAGTTCCTTAAAGGTCTCTTCAGGTCCTTCCCACGACCAAGACCGATCCCTCCGTCGTGGCACCTCAATGTGGTCCTTCACCAATTAATGAAGCACCCCTTTGAACCCATCCATAGGGCAGACATCAAATTTATCTCATGGAAAACGGCCCTCCTCCTGGCTTTGACTTCTGCCAGAAGGGTCAGTGAGTTGCAGGCTCTCTCAATTCAAGATCCTTTTATGCAGTTCAGGGAGGACAGAGTCATCTTACGAACTAATCCTCGGTTTATTCCGAAAGTCCCCTCGGACTTCCACCTCAACGAACCAGTGGTACTCAGGTCATTCTTTCCAAATCCTACCACTGTAGCCGAGAAAACTCTACATTCGTTGGATCTGAAGAGATGTCTTAAGTTTTACATTGACAAGACAAAACACTTCCGAAAATCATCTCAACTCTTTATTGCCTTTAGTAGACCACGGAAAGGCATGCCCTTATCAAAACAAAGCATTTCAAGGTGGATTTCCTCGGCGATCACCTTTTGCCATGATAAGGCCGGACGACCTTTGGACTCAAGAGTCAAAGCTCATTCGACAAGAGCCATGTCCACGTCTGCGGCACTGTTTGCTGGAGTGCCGATATTGGACATCTGCAGAGCGGCGACCTGGAAGTCCCCGCATACCTTCACCAGGCACTATTGCCTGGATACTGAGCTGATGAAGGATGCAGCAGTGGGCCGAGCAGTGCTTTGCCATCTATTCCAGTGAGGTGAGCCTTCCGACATCCCTCCATCCTTTACTGGTATGCACATTCTTTTACTAATATTTACATGACGATGGATTTTGGTGATTTGCAGTCGCGTGATATGTATTATCTACAGACTCATATATGATGTTCCATCAAAAATGTGCATAATATATTGCTTGCTACTCTGATTCAGGCATGTGAATCTATGAAAGACACCCAAATACTGGATAAGAAATGAGTTACTTACCTGTAACTGCAGTTATCCAGTATTAGTGTCTTTCATAGATTCACATGCACCCTCCCGCCTCCCCTGGAAGGACTCACCTATCTCTCTAACAAGTTTACGCCTAACTAGCTTGGTGCGTACGAAAATCTGAGAGACCTAGGCTCCTAACAGGAAGGTTCTAGAAGGAGGTAGTAGCTGATTGGTTGGCTTCTTTACTTTGGTCCTTTTTACAAAAGGACACAGATAGACCACTAAGGTGGGACCCTTGGGCCTACTCTATTTTGGTCCTTTTTACAAAAGGACACTAAGGTGGGATCCTTAGACCTATTCTTTTCTATGTATGTCTCTAGGACATTACTTTTTTATATACCGGAGGCTCCCGTCTCGACGACGGGGAATGATTCAGGCATGTGAATCTATGAAAGACACTAATACTGGATAACTGCAGTTACAGGTAAGTAACGCATTTCTTCACTGTCGATGTTGGTAGCTCTCTAAACGCTGATGTTAAAGACAGAGTGCAGATTGTTGTCACATTTCTCTCAAAACAGATGCCATAAGGCTCCTACATCGACACTACATTATCAGTGACTGTCATCACCTCATCAGCATGGTGTGTATCCTGATGTGACAGGTTTTTCTACCTCTTGACTAACTCTCACTCCGAAAAAGTGTAGAATACGGTCTAAGCTGCCTCAATTTATGCATGATCCTCTCACAGTAGATCTGCATACAGTACCTTTCAGATGATTAAGGCCAGCAATCTTTTTTGTTAGCACACAGTTCGTGTTATTTTAGAACCTTTATAGCTATAGCCTCCCAGCATGATATTGAGACTAATGTCCATGGCTCTACTGTGGAAAAGGTGACCAATTCCAAAACCTCCTCACAGATCTCTGACATCTTCCCATCATATTATGGAAAGGAGAAAGACGAACTCCTTCCTGATCTCCTATTTCAATTCAATTGATACTCATTCATCCTACACATGGACCTCACCAGGTACATCTCCCTCCCATGTTTCCCCATTAACAACAGTACAACCTTTCAGCTAGAGGAGCGGCTGAGTTGAACATTTCTCTGGAAATTCCACAAGCAGCAATTTAGATGAATTTAGAAACTTTATAGCCAAGACTAGCTCCAGAATCCTTGCTACCAGCAGCAACTGGCCAGCTTGACATCGCAGAGTAAACTATCTTTAGCCCTGCCACTATAAAAGCAGCCACTCTGATGCTCTTGAAACAATGTACATCTCCACAACAGGATCCTGATTTTCTAAAATCTGAACTGAACTTTGGTGAGACAGACATGCCTCCGCATCAGAAATAACTGCTTAGCCACAGTGAGAAAGAAAACAATTGAACGCTACTGGCAGGAAGGTATGGGGTAACTCATCTAAGAAAAAATAAAATACCAGTGCGATGGCTATCCCTGGAAGATATCCATGCGAAACCTGTGAGACCATCTAGATTTTATAGATGACCTTCCAAAACATCAGCAACCAGATGACCAGTTCTTCTCCCCATATCCCCCCAAATCAGGGCATGACCACTAAAAGCTCTAATGTCAGTGCAAATAGCAGAGACGATAGTGGGCAACCCCATCTTGGGCCACTCCCCAATCTGCAAGTACTATCTTTCCACTCTAGATCCTGGCCCTGAAATTTGTGTACAAAAGCCGTACCCTGCCACAGAAAACAGGGCCTATATGCCTTCACACCTTCATCACATATGTCTAGTCAAAGACGTCTGATGTTTTTTCGAGATTAACCAATACTAATATGAGCTCTTCATTCGTGCCTTCTACTGAATGAATCGGATGAGTCAATCTGCAGATGTTCATGGCTGTACTGTGGCCAGACATGCAACTGCATTGATGCTCACGGACCAAATCCCCCCACCACTGTCTCCCTGCTAGAATTTTGTACAAGATCTTTGTGACAGAATTAATCCAGGTTAAGGGTTTAAAGGAGGGATCCAAGGGACCCCCTTCAGCCTTAAACATCATACACAAAATGTTCCCCCGCATAGTAGGAGGCAGGGTACCAGTCAGCCGAGTTTCCCTGAGTCCTTCCCGTAGTTTCTCGCTCAACTGCAATGCAAAAGTTTGATAGAAGTCCACAGGAAACCGTCGCCTCCAGACATCTTATCTTTGGCAACAACTTTAGGGCCCCTCTCTGTCCCCCAAAGTAATCTCTTCCTCAAGCTCCTAATAAAAAGGCTGAGGGACTTTTGGCAGCTCCATTCTCACCAGGAAGGCAGCTATGAAGTTTGGCATGCATGGCCCTTACAAAGGATGTAAATGCTCTTACAGGGTACGATTAATTATTGTCTGCATTGTAGCAAATATACCATTGGGGTGAGTCAAATGTGGGATAATCAGTCTTTATTAGTTTACAGGCCGGCCGCTTACTAGGATTATCCCCCTCCCTTTGTAGTTGCTGTTGGTATTCTTCAGGGTTGGACTACCTAATCAGTCCCACAATTTACCTTTGTTTCTTGACTTCTATTCACTATGGCCTCAGCTCCCATTATTTAGTTAAATGCTACCTTGACCCTGTCCCCAGGTAGGTCGCCCCCCTCAGCCGCCACACGGTCCTCCTGTGCCGCTGTCCCACTGCCGTTGCCCGCTGTGTCCTGACCGCCTCTCCAGCTCCGCGGTCGGTCTTGCCTTGCCTGTGATTTGTTTCTTGTATTTGTCTTTTCTTCTCCTTCTGTTCCTGAAACTGTGCTAACGTCCTTTGTTTTTTGTTGCCATATATTGTTTACTGCTGCCATATATTGTTTACTGTTGCTGCCGCTCTTCTTCACTTGGTGCCCTATCCCCCCACCCCCTTTTTGCCTTCTGTGTCACCCTCCCGCTCCCCCCCTCGTGCTTTCCCGCCGCTGAATCCCATGCGGCCCTGCCCCCCTGGTGTCCCATTCGCCGCCCCACTCCCGCCTCCCAGCTGCTCCTCCCTCCGACATCCCCTCATATGGAGGCCGCAAAGGCAAGCCCGTCTGCGCCCGTCTGCGCCCGTCTGCGCCCGTCTGCGCCCGTCTGCGCCCGTCTGTGCCCGTCTGCGCCCGTCTGCGCCCGTCTGCACCCGTCTGCACCCGTCCGCGCCTGGACCGCGCCCAGCGACAGAACCCCTGGCCCCACCGAACCCAGGAAACCCGACTGAGATACAACACCGCCGCCCTCAATGCAATCAACACCGGACAACCATCTGCCTGCTACCGAGCCACCCCGAAGCGCACCCACGGACCCTTCTCCTGCCTAGGCTGCAAATTCACCTGCGCCCGAAACTGCACCCCACCATCCAGCCCAGGCAACAGCAACCACCTCAAGTGCATCCTACTCAACTGCCGCTCCGTCCACAAGCACGCCGTCGAACTCTGGGACCTCCTCGACACAACAGCGCCAGACGTCGCCTTCCTCATGGAAACCTGGATGAACGCCTCCTCAGCCCCCGACATCGCCATAGCCATCCCGGGCGGCTACATGATCATCCGAAAGGACCGCGTCAACCAAACCGGAGGAGGAATCGCCATCATCCACAGGAGCACCATTAGCATCTCGACCAACTCCAAAGATACCCTCACCACCGCCGAACACCTACACTTCCAGATCCGCACCGACCCCAAGACCACCCTCCGAGGAACCCTCATATACAGACCCCCAGACCCACACACACAATTCAGTGAAGCCATCGCCGACCTCATCAGCCCGCATGCCCTCGCCTCATCAGACTACATCCTCCTAGGAGACCTGAACTTCCACCTGGTGAACAACAATGACAACAACACCACCACCCTACTAGACAACCTCGGACTCAAGCAGCTGGTGAACACCCCCACCCACTACGCCAGCCACACGCTCGACTCCATCTTCTCGTCCAGCGACCACGTTACCTTCAGCCACTCTACCAGACTACACTGGACCGACCACAGCTGCATCCATTTCTTCTACAAGAAGACCACATCCCACCACCACCCGCAACAGATCCCCGCAGATGCTGGAGCAAAGTCCCCACAGACCAGCTAACCACATCACTGAGCCAGACCCCACCAATCAGCCCGCAACCTTACACAGTGGATCATCAACTGCGCCAACACCCTTGCACCACTGAAGAACCCTCCAGACAAGCCCGGCAACAGAAAAGCCCCATGGTTCACCGACGACCTCAAAGAATCGAAGAAATCATGCCGAACCCTCGAGAAAACCTGGCGCCACGAACAGACGACAGAAAACCTGACAGCCCTCAAGAACGCCATTCGCAAACATCACTAGCTGATCCGCACCACTAAAAAGACGTCGTTCCAAGAGCGGCTGGACGAAAACATACACAACAGCAAGGAACTCTTCAGCATCGTAAAAGAGCTCTCCAACCCCAGCGCCAACAGCAACGACATCACACCGTCACAAGACCTCTGCAACTCCCTCGCCACGTTCTTTCACCGCAAGATCACCGACATACACGACAGACTCAGACTCCACCCCCAGCCACTGAATTAATGCCCCGACAACCACCCTCACCGACTGGACTGCCATCAGCACTGAAGACGCCACCCACGTTATGAACACCATCCACTCCGGCTCCCCCTCAGACCCATGCCCTCACCACATTTTCAACAAAGCCGACACCATCATCGCACCCCACCTCCGGAACGTCATAAACAACTCCTTCACGTCCGCCACCTTCCCAGAGAGCTGGAAGCACGCGGAGATCAACGCCATACTGAAGAAACCCACGGCGGACCCTAAAGACCTCAAGAACTTCCGCCCCATCTCCCTTCTTCCCTTCCCTGCAAAAGTCATCGAGAAGACCATCAATAAACAGCTGACCACATTCCTCTAGGCAAATGGCTCCCTCGACCCATCCCAGTCCGGTTTCCGAGCCAACCACAGCACTGAGACCGCCCTCATCGCAGCCACCGACGACATCAGGACCCTGCTTGACAACGGGGAAACAACCGCGCACATCTACCTAGACCTCTCAGCCGCCTTTGATACAGTCTGCCATCGCACCCTAATAACCCGCCTCCACAACGCCGGGATCCAAGGTAATGCCCTGAACTGGATCACCTCATTCCTCTCCGGCAGAACCCAGAGAGTCCACCTTCCTCCCTTCCGCTCAGCGGCCACCGAGAACATCTGCGGCGTACCCCAAGGCTCTTCGCTCAGCCCAACCCTCTTCAACATCTACATGAGCCCCCTCGCTGCCCTCGCACGCAAACACAACCTCAACATCATTTCATACGCCGACGACACCCAGCTGATACTCTCCCTCACCAAAGACCCAGCCACCGCCATATCCTACCTCCAGGAAAGAATGAAAAACGTCGCGTAATGAATGAAACTTAGCCGTCTCAAACTGAACTCAGAAAAGACGGAGGTCCTCATCCTTGGACCTTCCCCATCCGCTTGGGACGACTCCTGGTGGCCCACAGCGCTGGGCACCACACCGACACCCACGGACCACGCATGCAACCTGGGATTCATCCTTGACTCCTCCCTCACGATGACCAAGCAAGTCAACGCCATCTCATCCGCATGCTTCAACACCCTGCGCATGCTCAGAAAGATCTTCTGGTGGATCCCTACCAAAACCAGAAAGACAGTCACCCAGACCCTCGTCACCAGCCGACTGGACTACGGGAATGCCCTCTACGCAGGAACCACAGCCAAACTTCAGAAAAGACTCCAGCGCATACAGAACGCATCCGCACGACTCGTCCTCGACATCCCTCGCCACAGCCACATATCTGCCCACCTGAGAAACCTGCACTGGCTCCCCGTCAGCAAAAGGATCACCTTCAGGCTCCTCACCCACGCACACAAAGCGCTCCACAACACGGGCCCCGAATACCTCAACAGCCGCCTCACATTCCACACTCCAACCTGCCAGCTACGTTCCGCCAGCCTCGCCCTAGTCAGCGTGCCACGGATTCGCACATCCACCTCCGGAGGAAGATCATTCTCCTACCTGGCTGCCAAGACGTGGAACTCCCTACCCACCCACCTACGACTGACCCAGGACCACCTCACCTTCAGGAAACACCTCAAGACTTGGCTCTTCGAGCAGTAGCAGCACCTCCCCCCCCCCTTTCAGCGCCTTGAGACCCTCACGGGTGAGTAGCGCGCTTTACAAATTGATTGATTGATTGATGCTACTGCAAACCTAACAATTGTTTCCTCTTTTACTCTAAGGTCCTTCTGTAGCTGTCTCTTAATAGCATATAACTTGCGCAGACACTGTCCCTTCCATACCACTTTCATTTAATCCGATTTATTCGCCCTAGTGGCAGAGGAACCCCAATAATTCTGCAGAAATATAGACAATGTCTCACTCTGGTCTTTCCATTGAAGTATCCACGCCGCAGGATTTTCAAGACCTGCTGCTGGTCGTTAAGACGGGCTCCTGATCGAAAAGCCCCTGCAGGAGGACTGAATTCCTTTTTCTCCTGACACACAAGTTAAAAATTTCCCCCCCAAAAAAAATTCTTTTGGGATGTTGCGAATCTTTTTAATAAAATCGACCTTGGAATTTCTGAAAGCATACGTGATTAAAACGTGATTGCTTTGGCCTGGATTTTAAATATTTTTGTTGCTCTACGCATTATTCTTGTCCTGATGATGACCGCAACTTCTAACAGCGGTTGAAACGCCGTCGACGTATCTGTGGCTCATAAATTGTAGTGGACACATGAGTTTTGTATATGTTGTACCTTTCTCTGGAACATATTTATTGTTTGCCACATGTTTGGTTTTGTTTGTATGTTATGTATTGTTGTATAAACCAGCCCTTATTCTTTTGAGCGCACTATTTATAATAAATTTGTGATAGCTTTTTTAATTCCTTGTTGATAGTTTTCTATTTTTTCTGTGTCTCCCTGCCTTTTATTCCTTCTTTTTCTCTTTTTTCTTTATTTTCCTGACTTTTTTCATAAATTGAAATTTATGGTCTTTGACATTGTGATTTATTATTTTTCTCCTGAACTGTTGTTTGAATTACCTATTTACTGCCCCTGGTTCAGGTTGGTGGGTTGCCTCTGTGGTTGTGAAGTAGTCACTCTGTATCATAGCGTACCTGATCTGAGACAATTCCCGGGGCAGTCTCCAAGAGCAGTTCACATCACTCATCCTCCCCCACTCAACTTTAATAACTGGGAGCTGGGAGTGGTCCGATCAAAAACCTGTCCAAATATTTTGCCTCATAAATTGGTAGGACCCTGTCTGATATCAAAACACGATCCAGGGGACTAAAAGTTTTGTCTTAATGAGAGGCAGGAGTATTCTTTGGAAGTTGGATGTAGTTCTCGCCATATATTCACATTACTTGTGTTTTGCATCACCTGCTTTAGTGCTGAGACCATATTTAGTTTAGTGCGTTAGTTCGGGGACAATCTCTCAAAATTCCTGTCTATCATGCAGTTAATGTCCCCCACCCACAGGTTTAAGACATCTAGATACTAAGCCAGAAAGTCCTTTATTTAAAAAAAAGTACTTTGTCATTAATGTTTGTTGCATAAATGTTAAGGATACGAAGATCTCGTCCCATTTAGTTTTCCCTGTATAAGAACGTACCTGCCCCCATATCAGCATCTGCGTAAGTAAGCCAGAAAAAGACTCCTACGCCACCAATATGGACATTCCCAGGGTATAGGCAGAGTACGTGGACAAGTACAACTGTCCTCTCCTCTTCTTAAGCTTTTGCTTCTTCAACTTCTATGAGATGAGTCTCCTGAAGGCATGTTATACCCCATGTTGCCTAAGGACCACACTCTAGAACGCTGAAAATAGCCCTTAAGGGCTTAGACATTTCATGTAATTGTTTTATGAGTTGTAGGCATCAGCAGCCTTCAAAGTGCCCACTCCAACGGCCTACACTAAGAGCTGCCCGCTGGCAGAGAATCGAAATTTGCCTAGCTAAGGTGACGGTAAGTTTCAATTCTATTAAGGACACGGAGGCGAGGATTATGCTTTTCTTTCTCCGCCATTTATTAAATACAAAACACACAGCAGCCCAAGAAAAGCTCTTATTGTAACAACACATCATATTATATCAAGAAACTTGAGAAAAACACCAGTATGAAATAGTGCAAAATGTCTCAGACTTTAAACCACAAGTCCCAGCACTCCAACTTGTAAGGCAACGAGGATAGTCCTTTCACAGTGTCCATTAACCATAGATAGGAAGTCCCCTCTCTCAGTCCTTCCTCTTTCTTCGCGAATTACGCTTCATCCTCACTGGTCCTGCTTGACACCATCATTGCCTAGTGAGAAAACACATCCGCGTCAGCGTTGTACAAACAGATGTATGTCAGCAAATATACGCAGAACAACATCAGGCATGAACTCAACAGTACCAAAACTGGAAAACCTACGTACTTACTGAAATACGGGTGGGACGTCACTCGTGGACGATCTGGGTGGGATAATCCTCGCCTCCGTGTCCTTAATAGAATTGAAACTTACCGTCACCTTAGCTAGGCAAATTTCGATTCTATGGCAGGACCGGAGGCTCGGATTATGCTAGTTTAAAGCTTACTCACCACCAAATGGGCAATATCCACCACTGGCTTGAAGTAAAACTTCTTAAAAGTGGACTCTGAAGACCAATCCGCTGCACGCATCAAGTCTTCCAAACGTGCACCTACTGCAAAAGCCTTAGAGGCCATGGCCCCTCTGGCAGAATGAGCTCCGAAGCGTTTCGTATCTATGCCCGCCTCCTGCATGACCCAGCGCACCCACCTGGCAATGGTGGGGGAAGAGACTGCATGGTGTGGTTTTCGCAAGGCAATCAACAATTGGCGTTCGCCCGGAGGACGGAGATCCCAAGTGACGTCCTCATACGCTTTCAAACAATGCACGACGCACAATTTTGGAACATCCACAAAAGCAGGGTACGAAATCGTCCTGGAGCCAGATTTTGTACGGCGGCCAACCGTAAAGGTGACGCCTTCAGGCGAAAACACCCGTGCGGACACATCCAGCGCCCGAACATCAGACACTCTGCGACATGACACCAAGCATAACAGCATGGCCAACTTGGCTGAAAGCTCTTTTAAAGACAAATATCTATTAGCTTGCCAGGAAAGAAACAAGTTCAACACTACGTTCACGTCCCAGAGGACGGAGTAACGAGGTTCCGGCGGCAAGGACAACCGGATTCCTCGCAAGAGCCTGCACACAAAAGGATGCTCACCCACAGGAGAGCCGTCCACCGGCAGATGCGCCGCAGAAATCGCTGAACGCATGGCATTAATCGTGCGATATGCCAAACCCGCCGTAGCCAATTCAGCTAGAAAGTTCAGGATGGGAACCACTCCGGCGACCAAGGGATCCAGACCCCGTCGAAGACACCAACGCACCCACTTAGACCAAGCGGATTTGTAGCGCTTCGACGTACTGGGAGCCCAGGCTTTGGACAAAAGCCCCTCAGCCGGTCGCGAAAGCCCTGGGAGCGACCAGCGACCCCTGAAAGCCTCCATACCATGAGATGGAGAGACCCCTGCACGAGGAGGTGATGAGGTTCCTGATCTGGACTGAGAAGCAGGTGAGGAAACTGGGGGAGTAGGATTGGAGAATCCCAAGAAAGTTCCAGTAGAACCGGAAACCACACTTGAGACCTCCAGAACGGAGTCACTAGGACCAGCTCCCCCCTCTGCCGGCGTAGCTGCGCCGCCGTTCTCGTTATCATGGAGAAGGGAGGAAATGCATAAGGAGACTCCCGGCTCCAGTCCTGAAGAAACGCATCCGTGGCTTCCGCCGCCGGATCCGGCCTCCAACTGAAGAACCTTGGGAGTTGATGATCCAACCGAGAGGCAAAGAGGTCGATCGAAAAAGGACCCCAAAGGTTGTTCAACCATCGAAAAACCGGAACATCCAATTTCCACTGACTGAAATCTCGCAGATACCTGGAGTGCCAATCCGCCACCTGATTGGACTGGCCCGGTAAGTATTCTGCCTGTACTGACACATGATTGTCCAGGCAATAGGCCCAAAACTCCTTCGCGAGATTCGCTAGTGCACGGGACCGAGAACCTCCCAAATGGTTCACGTACCGTACGGCTGAGACGTTGTCCATCTTCAGCAGGACGCACGACTGCACCAAATCCTTGGTCCAGCAGCGGACGGCAAAAGACCCCGCCAAGAGTTCCAGACAGTTGATGTGCAACTTCTGCTCTTCTGGCGACCAGGCTCCGCCCGTGGAAAACTCTCCGCAGCGTGCGCCCCAACCGGCTCTGCTGGCATCGGATTCGATCACCAAATCCGGGACCGACCCAAAAATCGCCCGACCATTCCAGGCCTCCATGTGTGAAAGCCACCACAACATCTCCTCCTTCACCTCTTCCGAGAGAGGAACCACTTGATCGTAAGACAAACCTCTGCGCAAGTGAAAAGCCTTGAGGCGTTGTAGGGCCCTGTAATGAAGTGGCCCTGGGAAAATCGCCTGGATGGACGACGACAAAAGACCCACTACTCTGGCGATCTGCCTCAACGACGTGTGGGTCTTCCCCAACGTCTGCCGCAATACATGCCGGATCTTGGACAGCTTGCGGGCAGGAAGACTGAGGTTGGATTCGACCGAGTCTATGATGAAACCCAGGAACTCTATCCGTTGAGAAGGGACAAGAACCGACTTGGACTCGTTGATAACGAACCCCAGCTTCTGCAAAAGTGACACCGTCAGCTGCAACTGTTGCCCCAGCCTCCGAGGGCATTGGTCTAAAAGCAAAATGTCGTCTAAATAGACGATGAGTCGAACGCCTTGACCGCGTAAAGACTCTATCACCGGGTGCAACACTTTCGTGAAGCACCACGGCGCGGAAGACAGACCGAAAGGAAGGGCCACGAACTCGAACACCTGACCCTTCCAGAGAAACTGCAGGAAACGACGGTGCGGAGGATGAACAGGAACCACCAGATAGGCGTCCTTTAAATCCAACCGCACCATCCAATCCTGTGAGAGAAGAATGTCGCGCAAAAGATGGATCCCCTCCATCTTGAAGTGGCGATACACCAGCCACCCGTTGAACTCTCTGAGATTGATGACTGGACGACGGCCTCCACCAGGCTTGTCCACAAGAAAAAGGTTGCTGATGAACCCTGAGGGATGACGTGTTGACTGACGAACGGCTCCTTTGCGAAGCAAGTCCGCGACCTCCTCGTCTATCAACAACGCATCGGCCTCCGAGAACACCATCGGAGGAGGGGCACTTACCTGAAACGGCTGATCGTAAAATTCTATATGGAAACCGCGGACGGTTTGGAGTACCCACGCGTCCGCAGTAAGATGTGCCCACTCCCCCCAGAAGGCCGCTAAACGGCCGCCAACGCGAACCTGATCCGCCGGAAGTACACTCACCGGTAGCGGAGTTGTTTCCGGCACCCTTCCTGAAGCCGCGACCTCCAAAGCGCTGTCCTCTGGTGGGATAGAAGTTTGTATAGTTGGCAGATGTATTATACTGTCCCCGTCCGGAGCCTTGCCCTCTGTTGCTGGCATTCTGGCCACCACGGCCGGTCGCACGGCCCCTGTTGCGACCAGCCCCGGAGGAAAAACGCTGGTGGAACACGCGTTTAATGCTGGATTGTGCTTTGTCCAGCGAGGTAAAGGTGGAGACAAACTTGCCCAACTCTTTAATGAAGGGCTCGCCAAAGAGGCCACCCTGGGCCACAGCCCCCGCCTCCGAAGAGGCTAGATCCCCTAGCTTCGGGTCCAACTTAATTAAAAAGGACCGTCGGCGTTCTGTGGAAAGGGCGCAGTTGGCGTTACCCAAGAAAATAATCACCCTCTGAGCCCAATTTGACAGCACCTCAGGGGAAATGGTCGCACCCGTGACCTTAGCTTCCTCCGCCATATCTAGAATTTTAGTAATCGGACCCACCGCGTCCAACAACTTATCCTGGCATGACCGCCAAGAACGGTCTATGCCCTTGCGCGGGTCCTTCATGAACTTCGCCAGAAAGGTTGCCATCTTGGAATCAAGGTCTGGAGTCATGGCCACTTTGCCTTCTAAAGACGGTCTAGGGCATTCCCCCCGTAAGCAACCCCTGGCCTCCTTTTCCAGCGGTTTGCGCAGCCTGCTTGCAACGAACTTGGCTACCTTGTCGCCCGGGGCCCACGCAGCTGACCGCGGATGAATAATTTCATCCGGGTCCAACATGCCCGAGCTATCCCGAGGCAACTCCGCAACCGAGCCCGAAGGACGCCAGGAACGCTCCGACTGATCATCCTCATCCGAATCTGGGGAATCCCTGTCAGGAGAAGATGGTGCAACCTCCGAAGACGCCACCGGGACAGGGGCAGCGGGCTGCTCCGCGGGTGGCGCGGTCGCCTTGGCCAGGAATGCATCCCTGAGCCGCTCAAAGGCGCCCTTATCCACCCCCTGGGCACCCTCCGACGGCCCTTCCCTGCAAGGCTTCTTTGGAGCTGGGGGACCCTCCCCCGAAGTGCCCGGGAGATCAGCGCGAGCCAGCTTGGCACACTCCTCTACAATACGCGCTGAAAGGCGGTCCTCCATAGGGCCAACCACCTCCGTTACACACCTATAAATAGAACTATCAACCGCCTGATAGAACTCATCATCATTGAGATAAGACTGGGAATCGTCATAGTACTCCTCTTCCATGATCAACGGCCCTGAGAGACAGTGCCCCGCACCTGACCAAGAGGACACCTAAAGGAGCACCAAACACAGCCCCAGCAAAATGGGGGTCAAGAAATATTGCCACAGACCGAAGGACTGCAAAGGGTTATGGGCGGTAGAGACTGACCGCAATTAGGGCGCACTCCAGCCCCACACAGCGCGCTGACCCACCACAAGGGACCAGGTCTGCCCCCCCAAAGCGCGCTACCACACCAGGAGTCAAGAGTGCATCAGCCGGCACCACCGGCAGAAAACGCGGTAAAACCGCAGTACCGACCCTCAACAGGGCGTAGCAGTGCACAAAAGCACTGAATCAGGATTACAGACCCAGCCAGAACCGGGCGTACATGAGGGGGCAAGAGGACAAGGCTCCGCGATCGTTGGTCTCCTCAGCGCGGCTCCTCTGAGGAGAAAACCGCGCCGAAGACCAACGAGACGCCGCAGCGCCCTCTGGCGGCCGATACACGCCGCGCACAACACCGGGATAAAGTCGCGAAAGGAGCGGAAAACCCGCTCCCGCGACGTCTTTGGGGCTCTGCAAGAAAGAACTGCCACAGCGCTCGCACAAGCCCCAAAATAACAATAGAAAAACCCCAACTGTGAGGCTAAAACCACATCACACACAAGAGCAAAGAAAAAACACTTAACTGGCTGCGAGAGCAGCGAAGAAAGAGGAAGGACTGAGAGAGGGGACTTCCTATCTATGGTTAATGGACACTGTGAAAGGACTATCCTCGTTGCCTTACAAGTTGGAGTGCTGGGACTTGTGGTTTAAAGTCTGAGACATTTTGCACTATTTCATACTTGGTGTTTTTCTCAAGTTTCTTGATATAATATGATGTGTTGTTACAATAAGAGCTTTTCTTGGGCTGCTGTGTGTTTTGTATTTAATAAATGGCGGAGAAAGAAAAGCATAATCCGAGCCTCCGGTCCTGCCATAGAATCCACATTCAGCATGCAGCAAAACTTACAATCCAGCATATGGAAAATCATTGTTACCCAGAACAGACCACAAAACATATGATAAAACCTAAGAAAAAAACATTTCAGCACATCCTGGGTAACCACATTGTAATATAATATATCCCTGCCCATTCACCCGGCCAAAATGTGTTCAGCGCAGATTCCCCAATAACAAAGTTACAACAAGATAAAATCGTACCGTACGTTTAATAAACTAGCTTATAAATACAATATGTGGGAAGAGGCTACTTTCAGCCAGCCTTAAAACCAGCAAAATCAATCCTCCGCTGGGGACTTCCTTCAGTTGCCCTATTCTGCACTGTAGGGATGGTAATGCCCAAATTATCAAGGAACAACCAATTAGTTAGCATCTGAACAGTTCTATACATTTACTGCCTTAAAAGTAAGTTCTGCTACTACAGAGCCCACCAACACATTTCAGACCCCCTTCAGTCTATTATGCAATTTATGCCACATCATCTGGTGTGCCTGATCTTAATCTCCACCAGCACACCATGTCAGCAGCATCAGCCCTGATCATTTTTGGGTTCCACTTATCCTGTTGTGACCTCCATTTCCACCACCACTGACTTCTCAAGAAATTTTGGGGATGCTGTTGGTGTCTGGATCCACTCAAAGATGTTTCTGCTTCCTCTCCTGTCCTGCGGCAGTTAACCTTGGTCATCCATTCCAAGGGAGGGTGCACTCCCAGGGGTACACATGCTCTACCCCTTGTTACCATTCCTGACTGAGCGGTTCTGGGAAGGGAAGCGTATTCAAGGCTTCCCTTCCAAATGCAATACCGCAGTGGTATGTATGAATGTTTTGCAACTGAATTACGTTCGCAAAACATTCATACTTTACAGACACCTCTAAGGAGGTGGTAACCATTCAAAATTGGGGAGGAGTCCCCAAGGGACTTCTTCCCCTTTGTGAATGTTAAAAGAAATAATTGTTTAGGTAGGCAGTGTTCCCATGGAACTTAAATGTTGAATTTTTATTTTTTGAACCTCATCCTATTTTCCTTTAGGAAAAAAGAGCTGCATTAAAAAAAATAAAGATTGCTTTTATTAAAAAACATTCACAGACTGTGATGGCTGCAATTTCTAATGGGTCGCAAACTGTGACCTACCTCGTGAATATTCATGAGGTAAGTTGATTTGCAACCCTCTAGGAATATTTAAGAAGTGTATATTTTTGCACATTTGGAATTGTGATTTGGTAATTGTAATTCTTACCAAATTTTGTACATATGGCCCTCCATCTTTAAGCATTTTCACCTCCGCCAGCATGTCGCTGATCAAAGTCTCAGCAGCTTTGACTCTGTCAACTACTTTGTGTAAGTCAGTTGGGAGTAAGATCACCTCTATGGAGGCTGTTGGTTTTACCCTATATTGCGGCTCTTGAACCGTGTGTAGCCGCTACCAGCTCCACTCTGGATGTTTCTCCCACTAAATCTTCATTTTCCTCCTGCAGTTTCGCACAGGCCTGTCGAGTGGCCCTCTCGGTGGAGGGCTGCGGTGTTGTGTACTGATTAATGGTGTTACCCTGTTGGGTCTTAGGTTTTGTTCTTTGCACATTGTGTAGTTTTCTGATAGCGACACATCAGCCATACTATAAGACAGCTGTCTAACCTATTAGTTGTATCACCAATGATTCTTCCGAGGTAAGACCTGCTTCGTGACCTCGCGCACACAAAAAATTAAGGGTAAGGGGCTCCTGAAGATGGGGGTCCCCAGGGCACAAAGAGGCTCAGGGAGGGAGCCATAAACTCCACTCCCCTTCAATAAAAAGATAGACCCCAGAGTGATGAGGTCGTGGGACCTACTAGCGGTCAGAGAGAAGGCCTGGTGGCCTCCCATCCCCTTTTTATGGCAGTCTGGCCCAGGATGAGGGTCTCCTGGGCCTTTTAGTGCTTGGGAGGGGGTTATTGTGCCCCTCTCCTAAATTTAAGTAATGGCCCAGGGAGATGGGGTCCCCAGAGCAACTATTGGCTCAGGGAGGGGGGGCATTCACCCTTTGCCCACTAACGGCCCGGGTCCCTCAGGGTTCGAAGAGTTGGGCCTTGAAACAAATGACTTTTGGCCACGGTGGATGGGGCCCCCAGGGCCCAAATTGGCTCCAGTAGGGGGGTTTGACTAATGGGTTGGATACAGGCCCTGGCAATGGGGTTGGCTACCTGCGGAGGGTTGGCTTTACGTATGGTAATAAAATATTACTCTACGTTAAACCAGTAGATAAAGGAATTTGACCAAAAACACACACATGCATTCCTTTATCCATTGATTTTATACAACTGCCACTGATGTTTGCTTCCTTATCACAATTAGCACAGCTAGAAGCTCACCTCACTTCAAACAACTGCAGCTTGCAAGCATACATGCAATCCTTCACTTTAGAAGTAGTCTGCTAGCCACAAATTTGTAGCTACCTGAATTTACCAGTGACTGCTAGTGTTGGAAATGACCCATTTTGCAGGGTCCACCCCAAACCTTTTGCCTTCCTCCTCCACTTTTTCTAGAATTTGTGTTTGCTGGCCTTAGGACTCTGCACAGTTTACCACTGCTAACCAGTGCTAAATTGCTTGTGCTCTCTCCATAAACATGGTAATATTGGCTCATACCCAATTGGCATATTTAATTTACTTATAAGTCCCTATTAAAGTGCACTACATGTGCCCAGGGCCTTTAATTTAAAATTTACTAGTATGCTTTCAGCACTGCTTGTGCTACTCGCTTAAGTAGCCCTCTAACCATGTCTCATACCTGCCATTGCAGCGCCTATGTGCAGTTTACAATGTAATTTCAATCTGGCAAAGTAAACCATTTTATACATATAAGTGACCCCTAAGGTAGGGCCTGGACAACCCAGAGGGCAGGGTTCTTTGTATTTAAAAGGCAGGACATGTTCTTTTCAGTTTTACACTTCTGTAAGTGAAAAAGTCTTACATTAGGTTTTCACTACTGCAAGGCCTATATCTCCCATAGGATAACATTGGGATTACTTTATTTTATAATATAATACTCAAATGGGAATACATAATTGATTCAAGTTTGATGTCTCTGGAATCACAATTTAAAATCCAAACTTATGGTGAAGTTTGATTTTAAATTACAATTCTTAAAATGACACTTTTAGAAAGTTGGCTTTTTCTGACTTTAGCCATTTGGTGCCTGTTGCCTGTCTCTGCTCACGTCTAGGATGGCTGACAGCTGGGCTTTCTGTATTCCCCCTTCCCCGCCACACATAATGGGAGCTTGGGTGTTACTTGATGGGCCATCCTGGGGGGATGGGAGGGAGGACCTGGACCCAGCCTCACATACTCCTGAATAGGCTGTGTCCTGTCCTCATGCAAAGGGCTGCATACCCCCTGTAGTGAGTCTGTAGTCTGGACAGGCATAGCAGGGCAAGTCTCACCCTCTTCAAAGGCCTCTGTGCATTTCAAAGACCTGTCTTTGAAGTCTACCACTCTTCAAAGGCACCACTGGGTACAATTACTGGCACTCAGGCACCACCATTTCAGTACACTTCTGGAACGGTGAACACTCTTGCCAGGAAGAAGGACTCCTGTGCTGCTGAAAGGACTGCCACTCTGCTGGACTGCTATTTTGCTCTACTCCTGCCTTGCTGTGCTGACCTGTTGCTTGCTGCCTCCTGCCCGGGTGAGGGGATTGGACCTGCATCACTTGAACCCAGAGTGACTCAGAGGGCTAGCTGGCTGGACTCCTGATTTGTAGTCTCAGGTGCAGAAGCTGGTTGGTTGGAAGTCTATTATATCACTAAGACTCTACCGTCTGTGGGTCTACCCTGCCAAGTGGTGCCTTTCCAATCCCTAGACCCTTTGAAGTGGGCCTAAGGTGTTTCTCCAGGGAAACCGGTGCATCCTATGCTCTGCGATGCAGAACCAACACATCTCCTCGGCTGAACAGCACATCTTCAAGCAGAACCGGTATATCACCACTGTTGCATGGATTGCACCCGTCGAAAAGACTGCTGCATCCTTCATCTTGGGACCAACTCATCACCTTCAAAACCACCACTGTACTACACTTTTCTCTGCGCAAGCTCCTCGTATCTCTTGTTGGTGGCACACTCAATGATGACGAACCTCCGCATCGCATCTTCACCTCTCACCGGAACCGAAGCAGTCTCCACTGCACCTCACATCCTCGCCACCAGCCTTCACATCACATGCCCCGTTGGAAGGATTCTCTGCGCCAATACATCAGAACTTTGCACCGCAGCATTGTCCCATCTCAAAACAGGCGCATTTCTGGAGCATTTCCTCTGCTGCGCGATGCATCTTTGACGCATATGCACGCATCACTCCGCAACCATGATTAATATACTTTTGTTCAGCAGGCCTAACTGGGTGCATGTAGCCAGCCTGCGATCGAATGCGGTCGGCCTGAACTTTTGACTTGCTCCCGGTCCAGCGCGACCAGATATCCCAAATAGTGATTAAAAAAAATATGTTTGCTTCTGAGTGGCCATTAGTGCCCGGTACGATTTTAATTTTGGTCTGCACTAGTTCATATTCCACAATAGAGACTGCTTAGGCAAGTGTAAATGGGAAGTTCTAGCCCTTGATCTGCTCCATATATAATGTCTCAATATGGGTGACCTAAATTGATTCTGAGATGGCATTATCAAAGTTAAATGTATGTTGTGGCAAAATATTTTTGAAGACTGACTAGCTAATTTCTATGTTATTTTTTTTTTTTAAAACACATTTTTATTGTCATATTTGCGGATGCAGCACAGGGCCCTGACACCCAGGGGAGCCTGTCACGATAAACATCACAGTATCATTAGCATTTGACTTTTCAACTGTATAGAAAAAATACCACAAAGAAAACGCGAACCCCCCCAACCCCACTGCCCCCCCCACCCACTCCCCCTTCCCCAACACCCCCCCACACCCAACATCTCACCTCCCCCCTCCCCCCGTCGCACAGCTGTCAAAAGGACCAGGGAAAAAGGTCAAGGAAAGAAGATCCACACCGACCATGTAGTACACCATACATACAATCTCACACATAGTCCCTAAGTCTCGTCTGCACCATACTCCAAACATGCTGACGCGGCCCCCTCACACGTCCTGAGGGAGAACATCCTGTTCCACTGGAGGTTCCAGCCACACTCCCCTGTAATCCACCCAACGTTTCCAAATTTTAAAATGCTTCCGAGGGCAACCCCTAGAAACGTAGATCGGACGCTCCAGGCCCATATAAAAATCTAGGTCCCCCTTCCAGACCGACACCTTAGGGGCACGGGGGTCTTTCCACCCTCTGGCTATATCTCTCTTAGCAGTGGTAAGGCCCAGCAACATCAAGTGTCTCTTGTATAAGTTGCCTCCAACCCCATCCATGACATGTAGTAAGGCAAACTGCGGTGAGTTTGGGAGCTCCCACCCCAAAACCTCCGCTAAACAGGCCAGCACTCCTCTCCAGAAACGCGCCACGATCCCACAGCTCCACACCATGTGGAGAAACGTCCCCTCCTCGCTCTGACAGCAGAGGCAAGCCGGCGAAGCAATCAGGCCCGCCCAAAACAGACGAACTCTGGTATAATAGACCCTATGCAGGAATTCGAACTGGACCAAACGGAGGCGCATCGCGATAGCAGCGCCCCGAGTAGAGGCCAGTGCCTCCCTCCAGTCCTCCTCCTCTAACTCCCCCACGTCACCCTCCCAATGTTCCCTGAGCTTCTGAAGTGTAGGAGAACTATGAGTGACCGGCGTTTGGTATATGCTGGGGATTTTCTTCGTTACCAGGTCCCCCATAAACACTTTCGCCTCCAGAGGACTGAAATCCGGCAATGTCTCCAGGCCCACCAAACTGGGGGACAGAGCATGGCGAAGCTGAAGGTAGCGAAAAAATTGAGAGTTGGGCATATCAAAGTCACCTCGAAGTTCCTGGAAAGATTTCAGTGCGGTGTCATGCATCACATCCCCTAAAGTCGAAATACCCACCCTGTCCCACCCCTCAAAGCCCCGTAAGGAGGCCAGAGCTGGTAAACGGCCATTGTGCTACAACGGCGTCTCCGCCGTCAGGACATTCCACCACCCCACGCGAAGCAGGGCCTGTTTCCAGATGAGGAATATCACCCGAGTAGCTGAGGGAAGCGCATTACGCAGGGGCGCAGAGTAGAGGATAGTATGTAGCTTATAGGAGCCCATCAAAAAACGCTCCACAGCATAGGCCGGATCTGCACGATCACCATACCACCATTCATTCAACACCAACAAGTGAGAGGCCTGGTAGTAGGAGAGGATGTCCGACGTGGCCAGTCCTCCACAATAGGTGGAGAGGAAGCACGTGCGCAACGCCACCCGCACCGCTCCCCCCTCCCATAGGAACTGCCCCAAGTGAGAGTTGACCTGACGAAACCAGCTCGGAGGAATCGGAATTTCTATGGTTTTTAACAATTGATTTTCTATATAGACTTTTTGCTTCCCCTAATATCTGCTTGCTATAGTTACAGTTGTGTTTCGCCGGCCATACACAAAGTCAAATGAAAGGGTTCTGTTTTGTTTGCGATGCTAACTTAAGTTATTTAAAGATCCTAACTTGTGAATAAACCATGGATGCCGATGGTTGGCACCCAAAGTGAGGCGGGGAGAGCCTTAGACTTCTGGCTTAAAAGAACAAATGAAGATTTTGATGTACAGGCCCATATATCAAACGGGTCTTAGTGCAGGAATCCAGGGTTAACACGGTGTTTATTACACTCTTGCTGTTCTCCTCGGCAATCCAGTAATTAATTTGATCACTTATTGCGGCAGTCCAGGAAAGGCGCTTTATGTGTTGGCACCTTGCAAGAGCTCTTAAAGCTTAAAAGGTTTGATGTGTAGGTGGGGAATGGAAAGCTTGTGTCTGTTTAGCTGCATGATCAGCCTCTATTCTTGTTATAATATCAATAGAAGTGAAATAATGAAAGTGCTCTGCCATGACATAAGTATAGTCTAACAGCTGTCCTCAGACTCGAAAAAGGAGTTTATTTCATAAGGATCTCCTGGAAGCTTCCTACCTATTTATGTAGGGTGTCTTGGAGAGATACTAAGATACTTAAACTACTGTAATGTTGTGTCAATGAATTTAATGCATGTCCATATGTTAGATTTTCCAAAAGTTACATGAATGGTCTGGGGTGATGGTTCAATCTCAATATTAAGAATATAGTTTATTGCACATTCATTTTATAAATATGTTTTTTCTGCTAGTTTAACTGTTGTTTATAACTTGAACATTGATAGCGTGCTGGTCGGGGATGAGGTAGCCTGCCTCTTGGACAATGTAGGTTATTACAAGTGGAATTTCACTTGGCCCCCTTCCGCACTGCGAGAAATAGCTTTTATATTACAAAATACAATTGCATTCAACACCTGAAATCGACATTTTTAGCAATGATTATACCAAAATGTCATTCACATTTTCTTTTTAATAATTGCAAACCTTATATGTGAAATGCATCTCCGCTGCCAACACATTTTTCGCATAACATACATCAATTTCAAATGACAATTTACAAAATAAAATGTTGTATATCCATATGATACTCGGGTTGTAAAACACGTGACTCTCACAAAGCTGTTCCCAATGCATTTCGGGATATACAAATCCCTTCGTCAGGGATGCTGTCAAAATAAAAATTACAAGCTGTTTAAACTGTAACACAGAGAGGATCACCAATATATATATATATATATATATATATATATACTGCTCTATACATGCCAACCGCGTGACCGTTATCTTGTTTCTTTCACCAAAGTAGATTCTGCTATTCACGCGATGCTGTGATATAAATAATATACATGAATTGTGCTGTTCAGCATAAATTGCATGGGTGTGTACACATCATCATATCGAACCGCACATTTAATGTAGGTATACACACTAAACTGCAGGTGCTAGGTCATTTGTCCATACGCATGCTCAAGTATACAATTTAGTTAAGAGAAAAACCGAAATATTGAAGCTTACTGAGAGTAAGTTCCAAACCTCTCGAGCTTATTGAACGTATGTCCGACTGGCTGGGTAATTACTAGGCCTGGGCAGTAAATTCCGTTCTGCTCGCGAATTTGGGTAATTTCTCATTCCGCGGAGAACACAAAATTGCCCAAAATTCTGCATTCCGCGACTTTGCGAAATGTGTTGCTTGTTCGCGTTCTCAAATGCGTGTTCGCAAGATATTTCTCCCCGAGCACGCAAACCGCGATTGTAAACAGTACAAAAGCATTGCGAACAAGCAATTCTGCGTGTTCGCGGAGATTTTTTACAGTTTCACGGAGATGTGTGTAACGTGATTACGCAAATTCCGCCCACCCCTAGTAATTACTGAGTAACCTTTAACAAACAGAATCCTCGTTTTACAATTCACACTCAGGATGCTAGCCCAAACGAGTTCTTGCTACCATAGCGATTAAAATGCCTGAGTTCTGTTGTGGTGTGTATCGACTTTTTATCCTTGCGTGTGTTCTGCAAAACCTATGTTCGTTGCATTAGATGCTGAAAAAACACAAAAGTACTCGCCCAGAATTCCGATATCACAATCTAAACCCTTGCAAACACATAGCCTTGTTTGCAAATCACCAACGCTCATCTGCTCAAAGGATGAATCCCGCGAAGTATTGCGCATACTTTTGAAAATTAAGTCAACTCTCACGGGTGTAGCTGCCACGTAAAATACTAATACCGCCCGACTAATCATCAACATCCCCCGCCGCAGCCACATCACCCCCCACCTGAGAAACCTACACTGGCTCCCCGTCGACAAGAGGATCACCTGCAAGCTCCTCACCCACGCACACAAAGCACTCCACAACACCGGACCAGCCTACCCGAACAGCAGACTCAGCTTCCACACCCCCACCCGCCAGCTCCGCTCCGCATCCAATGAACGACCTCCCCCCCCCCCCCCCCACCCTTCAGCGCCTTGGGACCCTCACAGGTAAGTAGCGCGCTCTACAAGTACTTGATTGATTGATTGACGGGAGCAAAGATGCAATAATTCCATCCAGTTTTGCGTCCACACTGGTTGCCATGGGATCACCAGTCCAAAGCAGGCTGCCCCTGACCTCCCTGCCACATCAGGCTTCTCGGGATAGGCTGGACTCAGTGACAGGATGGGGAAATCCCCCAAAGCAGCAGGGTGGCCTCAACGTAGATGACTAGGCCACCAGGAGCTGAGTTGAGAGGCCAGTGGATCCTCTGGGAGCAAGCCGGTGTGGGGCCGCTGTACAAAAGCTCGTATAATCCTGATGTCCTCAGGTCGGACCGATGACCGCAAAGTGGCTGGGCACAGAAGAGGAGCCGGGGCTGTGACCAGCAGACAGAAGGGATGCTGGGTGCCCAAGCCCGAATACCAGTGAGCAGAGTAGTGAGCAACGAAGAGTTCAAGCAAACAATTGAATGTATTAGCGTGCCAAGCAATGAAGTGGTGTTGGATAAGTTCTGTAGGTGAGCACAAGCAAGGCAAACCATTAGGATTCGTAGGTTGGTTTGGCCGGTCTAGTCCAGTGACTGCTTCTACCTATTTATAGTATGGTGTCCTGCAGAGATAATAAGATATTTAAACTGCTGGAATGTTGTTAAGATGAACTTTAGGCACAAGGGTCAGATTTTTCCTAGAGTTACATGAATGGTCTGGGGTGATGGTTGATTTAAAATACCGAAATACACTGTAATGTATCTGTATATTTACCCACATGTTAATACAATGTCAAAGTACCTTTTTGGTTGGGATTTATTGAAAGTTGCAATGTTGACTCATCTTAAACCATCTTTGGAATATGTTTTTAGCCTATATAAAACAAGTACAAATCATTGGAGTAGCAAAAGTGTATACGCAAATTTACATGTCTAAACCACCCCCCTCATCTTTATGAATGATCTTTTAAGCAGTTGCATCTGACTGAGAAGGACATTCATGTAGGTTTGTGGTTTTTGCATACTCCGGACCTTGCCAAAAAGCAGATGTACATCTAGTAATGACTTGAGGTAGCGCTGCTTTCTGAAAACTTTTCAAGAAGTGGGATTTGATTTCAGAAAGACATCCAGTAAGGCAGTTATTGCAAACCATAATATGCACACCAACAACAAGGCTTATGACTTCCAAATATTTATGCCAATAAATAACACCTCAAAGCAAAATGTAATTAAACAGCAACACATGCTCAAAACAATAAATTATATTACATTTATAGCTATCTATGCCAAAGTGGAACAGATAATGTGGTGTCTGATATATGTATAGTGATGTAAAATATTTGTAATTGCATGTGCGTCATTACAGATAATGTCGTAAGCAATGTTCTCTCTAATTTTGTTTCTTTGTGTGCGGCAATGAATGTTCTCTGTGTGCTGCAGCTAAACTTACGTGCACCAGACTTGCAAGGATTTACTATGCAAGTTTGCAAGCTATGAAAATTAGTGGCAGAATGAGAGAAAGATTCTATAATTTCTTTTCAGCAGCGCATATGCTGTCCACTATTCTAGTGGGCACCTTGCGCTAGTCCAAACGCCCCTTATTGATGGTAGGTTTAAAGACAACCTATATAGAAAGCTATCCTAGTGGTAGCTGTGGAGAGCAGCCTTCAGGCTAAGTATTGAAGGAATGTAAAGCAGCTTGTTTTTACTAGTCTATAATCTCATGAATGACCAAATGAAAGGAGAACCACACCAGGTATATATATAAAATATATGTATTTATTCTAAACACATCCCTCTAGTCTCTTTATGAGGCTAGAGGCAAAAGTGCATTCAGTAAACGTATTTAGCACACAGTAAATTAGCACAATATACGTTGAGCCCTAGGGGCGTACCAAACCATATATTAAAAAAATTGGTATAAGAACCACGATTGACATAGATACAAGACCTAGAGCCTTTAGAACCGCTGGGGCCACCAGGAACCACCTAAGGTAGTGACACAGGGGACCCGTGGGGATGCGTGCAGTGTCTAAACACAGCCGCAAATCACCATTAACTTCTATGGGGAAAGTCGCGGTTGGAATTTTAAAGATTAAGGACACTTAGAAGAGGACTTGGAGCAAACCCCTTTAGAACTAGGAGGTTCTAGAGTCCACACCCACGGGAGCACAGGAGTACTTCACCCAGGGAAGCCGGGTGCATAGGTGTCTTTTCGTGTCGGGTTTCGTCGTCGATTTCAATGGAGAGCTGCTGCAAAATGCTGCTGGTGTCCAAGTGGAAAGTGTCCGGGTGGATCAAGGGTGGATCGGAGATGTGAAGAACCTGAAAGCAGAGGGGACAGAGTCTGGGTCACTAGCCAGTGACCAGGAAGGCGATGAGAAGATGCCCACTGATGTTGGGTCATTTCAGGTGCAAGAGGTGAAGCTTGACTCTTCAGGCATGAGGACCAGGAAGCGTCGATGACAACCAGGAGCTGGATTCGAGCTGTTCCACGAAGGATGTCGAGTGCTGCGGTGTCGGTTTCCGGATTGGACCCAACAAGTCTTTGCAACAGCAACCCACGCAGAAAACAAAGTTTGGCTTTGGTGCAGACCAGCAAGGTCTGAGGGATTCACCACCTGGTGGGGGTCAGTGCACGTCTTGAGCAACCAGGAAAGCCCAAGGAACAGAAAAGTTACCTTCGTGGAGACTCACCAGTCGACGGACCAGGGATTGCAAAGGAGCCTCGAGCGGAAATGCTAGTAGCGGGCCCAGGGGACACTAGTGGAGTGTAGGCCCACAATCTTCGGTGCAGATGGTGCTCAGGGCTTGGACTACAAGTAGCCCAATGTACAACTTCGGGAAAGCTCAGTAAGTCAATGCACTTGCAAATGTGCAACGGCGTCCAGGAGTTCCGGTTCCACGTCACTCGTGAGGGCTGCACGTCTCCGCTTTGCTGGGATCTCGTGTCTGACTCAGAGAAGTCTGGAAGTCCGTGTCCTGAGTCGCAAATCCGGCGGGAGCCTTGGAAATGCAGACTGACCAGATGCTTCTTGGTGCCTGTTTGAACAGGGGAGTCACTCCTTGACCCCAAGGGAGATTCTCCCGTCTTCTAGTCGAAATAGAATGTCGAAGGTCCAGGATATATGTTGCAGAGTTTTGTCCAGGTGTAATCTGAAGTCCTAAGGACTGGGATCCTATACTTATACTAAGATAGAGGGTTGGACATACTGTGGGGACCCACCTATGGGAGGGTCTGGGGAAAGGGGTGGTTACACCCCTTTCACTTTGTCCAGTTACGCACCAGAGCAGGGTCTGAGTGCCCCTGCAACTGGTTTGAACTGGGGTATGCACAGGGTCACCAAGTGTGCCCCCAGCACTGTCTGAAAAACATTCTATGAATGCACCCACCCAGCCCCAATACACTAAAGCCTGTCTGGGAGGTGGTTACACCTCCCTGTGATATGTAACTTTGATTCTCCTTTACTTTCTTCCATTTCCGGGAACGGCAAAGCCAAGGGATTAAGTGCTGAAGAAACTAGGCTAGCAGGCGTCTGCTGTGCCGCCATTTTAACACTTGGAGGTCCCTCTGTTACAATAGTATAGGGAGCTAACTGGGGATGTATAGTATTTGGGGGGGAAGCATTATAAATCAACAAAGGCCCTAACGCCAGATCTTTGGGCTCTGTAATCTCTTGACCTACTTCGACAAGCTGGTTCATATCTTGTGATACATCGTGCAATAACCCCTGGGAAGGGTCCTTTCCCATGAGGGTTTCTGCGTCTTCCTTAAAACAAATTTTCCTTTGCCTCTTTTTTGCAAATCTTCGGTTTGGTTTCAACTGTTTCCCTCTGTTCTTTTTAAGTTTCCCATTTTTTTCCTTTTTTCCCCAAACATGATGAATCCAGGACACACTCTCTCTCCTCATTTATTTGGGTCTTAAAAATAGGAAATATCTCCTTTTCCTTTTTTCCCAAACATGATGAATCCAGTACACACTCTCTCTCCTCATTTGTTTGGGTCTTAAAAATAGGAAATATCTCCTTATCTATCCTTTTTTCTGGGTCCACCGCGATTTTATCTTCTTGAACACACTCATGAGCGCAATCAACTAATAGTGGGTTTAATGAGGAATCAAGAATCTTCTCTACCGTAGCCACTATATTCTTTTGCTCAAAGATTTGGGTTATACCATCGTGGTCAATTGGGATTGAATCACAATTAGCGTTCTCAAACCTGTTCCCCGCCACCTTATCAATCTTCGCTTCCAATCCTACTTTAATAGAGTCCGTTTCTAAACTAAGGTCCCTCCTCTGTTTGCTGTTTAATAATACCTTTAGTATTTGTGTTACGGTTTCCCGCACACAATCTGACCCTCCAACGAATTTTTCAAGTAACTTTAAAATGGAGGATAGCAGATGTTCTAACGATGACAAAGAGTCCGAAATGAGTATATCCTTCCTGGTGGTTTGACTGGGTTGGATATCAATAATATTTAAATCAGGGCTCGTGGAGGTGCGAGACTGCGATAGAGAATAATTAGATTTATTAGATGGAGTACTACAGAATAATTGAAGTCCTATACGGGCTGTTACTACTGGGGTATTTGCCAGTTCTGTAATCTTGCTGGTATCACAGGCGATATATCTCCTATAAAGCTCTAGATCTAGATCCAGAAGGGTGAAATTTTTACTACGTACCTCCGCAACCGGAGAAGGACCGAGAAGGTCTTCTATGATTCCACCGGGGGCAGGTAAGGGTCTATGCACACTCACCTCCACTATTTTAGAAGTAGGTCCAGAGGATATATGCTGGGTTTGAGAACCATTTTGAACCCCAGGGATTTGCATCAAGTGGCTCAGGGGTTCCGGGGGACCTTGAGACCTACCAACCCCGACAGTAAGTGCTTCTTTATCATCTGCCATATCTAATGATTCAACTAGTTCAACAGAATTGCTGTTCCCACTCACAATTACTGCTCCATGTCCATCAACCTCCCCCTTACTATTTACAATATTTGGTCCCACTTGGGGGACTCTGTCCTTTCCTCTTTCCCATAAACTATAAAGTTGGCATTGTCCTTTTAACAACATACCAGGAACATACTTGTTACGTAGGGGATTAGATTTAGTCTTTGAACAAGTCCTTCCTACCAGTAACCACCCAGACCTTAGCTTTTTCGCTGTCATTATGTTTAGTGGTTTCTTAAGATAAAAACCCCGGCTACTAGAATAAGTGTCACAAACGAGAATACAATAAAAAAGAACAGATAAATAGTCAATTGGACATAAAGAATGCCCAAAGCTACGATAATGTTCGACCAAAAAACAAAGGCACCGTGGGGGGACGCCGCTTGAAAGTGGGAGCGCTAGAAAGCAGGAACTGGTGCCAGTGCCAATACCGCCACTTCTTAAAAACAAATTATTACCATATTACCATATTCAATACATATGAAATCCATAATAAATGCAACTAAAATGATCAATGGTCTGATTTATAAACCAAATATTCATCTAAACAATACAATTGTCGCAATTCATGGACTGTGTACTGAGATACTTACTTCGGTTAGAATCAGTCCAGTGCAAATGTGGGGTTGCCGGCAAACCGTGCTCGGACCGCCCCAGCAGACAGCCTTCACGCAGCCGGGATTGCTGCATTATAAATACACCACTCTGCAAACGCAGCTTCTGGTGGGGCGATGAGGTCCTCTTGGGTCCTGAGGACCTCCGGGCACAAGTGGACTTCATCCTTCGGAACACCTCTCTGCAACGCAGCTCTGTGGTGCTTACTGGAGGTACCTGGTGGGCTAGTTAACCCCCAGGGTCCCTCAGGATTCAAGGGGACATAATCCCCCCAATTTTTTTTTATTTTTTATTAATTCTTTTTATTAGGCAACACAAAAGAAATCAGAAACACATACAAAAAAAATACACTGGGCTACATCTCAGTTCACATTGCAAATACCTGCGACCTCCTAGTCAAAGAAATACGACAAAATAACAAAATACGGGTTCAGGGAACCTCCGACATTGCCGGATCATCCGGAATGGCCGGAGGAGTACAAATCTCACCCCTGTACAAATTCCATGGTCCCCAGATCTTGCCCCATTTCCTGGGTCTCCCTCTGGCCACATACACCGCCCGCTCTCTAAACATGCACCAGTCCATGTCTTCCATCCATTTCCGAACTGTAGGTGGCTGAGACGCCCCCACAGTTGAGCAATATTACGCTTGGCCACACCACGTGCTAACGTAGCCCGTGGGATGAGAGGTCGGTAGGCTCTCAAACATTCAGGAGACACCTCCGGGCCTCCAACTCAAAGCTCACTCCCCACACCTCCCGCACCTTGGCGTGAATACTGGACCAGTACTCCCGCAAGTGAGCACAGTCCCATAGGATATGGAAAAACTTTCCAACCTCACCACAACCTCTCTTACATACATCACTCACTGCCAAACCCATTCGCACCATACGTGGACCAGTGACATAGCTACGATGGAGGATCTTTAATTGAACCAAGCGGAGTCTCATCTGAATCGCAACGACCCTTGGAGAAGCCACAGCCTCCCTCTAGTCTTCATCATCTAATACCAGGCCATCGGCGGACCACTGATCTCTAAGAACCAGCAAGGGATCTCCCGTGTGGTTAACCAATTTCCTATATATCAAGGAGATCGTTTTGGTTGGAAGATGACCATCCAGCACCCGATCTTCCAAATGGGAAGCCTCCGGGACCTCCGCCTCCCGGGGGATATTAGCCAGCAGCGCATGCCGGATCTGAAGGTAGCGAAACCTCTCATTCTCGTGGAGTTGATACAGTTCCCGCAGCGTCTCGAACGGAAGGATGCCATCTTTACCCCAGAGATCGCCCACTCGAGAAATCCCAATGAGGTCCCCTTTGTCAACATAATCCCCCAATTTACAATTCGCCAGGGGGCGCATTTGCACAGTGGTGCAGGGAGGGGGCGGGGCCTGATGTAACAAGTTAGCAATCCTGCTGTGTGGTACTTACTGGAGGTAATAAAAGGGGTAGTTGTCCCCAAGGTTGACGTTGGGGGCTAACTACCCCTCCTGTTCCCTCCAGTAAATCCCACACAGTGGGATTGCTAAAAGGTATTTGAGGCCGCGCTCACCTTTCTCCACGACTCTGAAAACGCGACTGCTATGTTATAGTTAGAAATTAGCATTTTAAATACCTTTGAAATTCACTGAAAAAACCATAAGTTTCAGGGACGTTATAGTTAGAAATTAGCATTTAAAAAACCTTTGAAAATTGTAGTCGGTATTATATTATGGTATGAGGCGGTGCATCAGATTTTCACGTGGATGATGTGATCAGTGATGTCACTGACCATGTCATGAATGATGTAATATGTGACGTCATCAGCAGTGCATTGCGGGGGCGCAAGTTATAGTTAGCTGAACTAACTATAACGGCAAATTTCTCTGTTTTTGTACAAGTGAAATGTTAAACTAACTATAACGTCCCTGAAACCTTTTTCACTGAATATATAATATATATTCACTGAAAAAACCATAGGTTTTATAGACGCTATAGTTAGGAATTAGCATTTAAAAAATCATAGAAATTCATAGAAAATAACCATAGGTTTCAGGGACGTTATGGTTAGTTGAACATTTGACTCATATAAAACCAGTCATGAGTGATGTAATATGTGACATCATCAGCAGTGCATTGCGGGCGCACAAGTTATAGTTAGCTCAACTAACTATAACAGGCGAATTTCTCTGGTTTTAAATGAGTCAAATGTTCATCTAACTATAACGTCCCTGAAACCTATGTTTTTTTCTATGAATTTCTAAGGTTTTTTAAATGCTATTTCCTAAATATACCATCTGTAAAACCTATGGTTTTTTCTGTGAATTTCAAAGGTTTTTGAAATGCTAATTTCTAATTATAATGTTCATTAAGCATATCCTTTTTTTCTGTCTTTTTTAACTATCATCCCATTCGCAACCTGGTAAAAACTGCATATATCAACACTCTTTCATCGATACCTACCGCCAACAAAATCGCCAAAAACCAGAGCCACAACTAACGCTAATGATATACAAACTAGGCGTTCCCGTGCAAAAAAAACACAAAAAACACCACTTCCCCATATTTTCAACAACCAGCCAAATCTGCAATGCTACCTAAAAACAGGCGATAGCCCCACTTACCAGTAACAAAGTAACATCACCCACATCTAAAGACCAGCACGTGATAGAGGTACTAATCATGCAGCTCCGACACCCAACAAGGCCACAACACCCAGCGCCACCACCACCAGAACCTCCCCCCCCCCCCCCGGGCCACTCCATCCCCCCTACTACCACCAAGACAGCGCAAAACAGGACAACCGACCTTCCAAAAATTCCATATCCCCTCAACTGCACAATAGCTGAATGTTCGGAGATGTGGCAACCAACTATGTGTGAAGGAGGCAAGTCGCCCATCAACAATAATTCACACAATCCCAAGTGTACCGGTGATGTGTTGCAGAGACCTCACTATACAATCCTCTCCATGTGAAGATATAGTATTGACACATGTAGTGTACTGCACAGTGGACGCAACCATATTACCTCAGACACTGGGGAAGATCTTGGTCATGTAGCTGTGTTGTCCCCCCCCCCCTTGAAGCGAGTGGGCTGGTCCAACGTACGCAACTCCAGCTCAAGAGCATAAGTAAATAGGCCACGCCTTGGGCCTGGTTCACTTGTGCAAAGACAAACGAGTCTGCCAGAGCGGCGGCCCTCACCCTGGCACTTGGCTACCGCCATGACCGCGGGCCTCATCGACACCAGCCCCCTGCAAACCCAGCGCCACAAGACCGCAGACTTATATCTGTACCGACTACTGCGTTCGATCTACACTGCGGACAGCAGGGTTCACAACTTGAATTCAGCTTTGGCTCTACACTACAGACAGCATTGAATTCAGCCTTGATTTACTAAATGCAGAGAGAATTGTACTCTATGTCCTCGAATTTTGTCAAGAAGAAGTGACAAAAAGCATTCCTTGATGTCTATGCTAATTACTGCCTTCGATTTGCACTGCGGACAGCAGGGTTCACAACTTGAATTCAGCCTTGAATTTCTCTGGTTTTAAATGAGTCAAATGTTCATCTAACTATAACGTCCCTGAAACCTATGTTTTTTTCTATGAATTTCTAAGGTTTTTTAAATGCTAATTCCTAACTATACCATCTGTAAAACCTATGTCTTTTTCTGTGAATTTCAAAGGTTTTTGAAATGCTAATTTCTAATTATAATGTTCATTAAGCATATCCTTTTTTTCTGTCTTTTTTAACTATCATCCCATTCGCAACCTGGTAAAAACTGCATATATCACCACTCTTTCATCGATACCTTCCGCCAACAAAATCGCCAAAAACCAGAGCCACAATTAACGCTAATGATATACAAACTAGGCGTTCCCGTGCAAAAAAAACACGAAAAACACCACTTCCCCATATTTTCAACAACCAGCCAAATCTGCAATGCTACCTAAAAACAGGCGATAGCCCCACTTACCAGTAACAAAGTAACATCAACCTTTAACTGTTGTAAGAAGGTCGACTATCTACTGCGTGAATTAGACCCTCAACCGCCAGCTACGCTCCGCCAACCTGTCACTCGCCACTGTCTCTCGCATCCAAAGAACAACCACCGGCGGGAGATCCTTCTCCCACCTCGCCGCCAAGACATGGAACACCCTCCTACTGAGCCTACGACTGACCCAAGACCTGCTGACCTTCAGGATGATACTAAAGACCTAGCTGTTCGATCAGTAGCGGCCCCCACCTCCCCCCTCCCCCCCAGCGCATTGAGACCCTCGCGGGTATGTAGTGCGCTTAACAAATGACTGATTGATTGATTCACCCAACTCACACCCACATCTAAAGACCAGCACGTGATAGAGGTACTAATCATGCAGCTCCGACACCCAACAAGGCCACAACACCCAGCGCCACCACCACCAGAACCTCCCACCCCCCCGGCCACTCCCCCGCTACTACCACCAAGGCAGCGCAAAACAGGACAACCGACCTTCCAAAAATACCATATCCCCTCAACTGCACAATAGCTGAATGTTCGGAGATGTGGCAACCATTATGTGTGAAGGAGGCAAGTCGCCCATCAACAATAATTCACACAATCCCAAGTGTACCGGTGATGTGTTGCAGAGACCTCACTATACAATCTACAAACCTCTCCATGTGGAGATATAGTATTGACACGTGTAGTGTACTGCACAGTGGGCGCAACCATATTACCTCAGACACTGGGGAAGATCTTGGTCATGTAGCTGTGTTGTCCCCCCCCCTTGAAGCGATTGGCTGGTCCAACGTACGCAACTCCAGCTCAAGAGTATAAATAAATAGGCCACGCCTTGGGCCTGGTTCACTTGTGCAAAGACAAACGAGTCTGCCACAGCGGCGGCACTCACCCTGGCACGTGGCTACCGCCATGACCGCGGGCCTCATCGACACCAGCCCCCTGCAAACCCAGCGCCACAACACCGCAGACTTATATCTGTACCGACTACTGCGTTCGATCTACACTGCGGACAGCAGGGTTCACAACTTGAATTCAGCTTTGGCTCTACACTACAGACAGCAATGAATTCAGCCTTGATTTACTAAATGCAGAGAGAATTGTACTCTATGTCCTCGAATTTTGTCAAGAAGAAGTGACAAAAAGCATTCCTTGATGTCTATGTTAATTACTGCCTTCGATCTGCACTGCGGACAGCAGGGTTCACAACTTGAATTCAGCCTTGAATTTCTCTGGTTTTAAATGAGTCAAATGTTCGTCTAACTATAACGTCCCTGAAACCTATGTTTTTTTCTATGAATTTCTAAGGTTTTTTTAAATGCTAATTCCTAACTATACCATCTGTAAAACCTATGTTTTTTTCTGTGAATTTCAAAGGTTTTTGAAATGCTAATTTCTAATTATAATGTTCATTAAGCATATCCTTTTTTTCTGTCTTTTTTAACTATCATCCCATTCGCAACCTGGTAAAAACTGCATATATCACCACTCTTTCATCGATACCTTCCGCCAACAAAATCGCCAAAAACCAGAGCCACAATTAACGCTAATGATATACAAACTAGGCGTTCCCGTGCAAAAAAAACACGAAAAACACCACTTCCCCATATTTTCAACAACCAGCCAAATCTGCAATGCTACCTAAAAACAGGCGATAGCCCCACTTACCAGTAACAAAGTAACATCAACCTTTAACTGTTGTAAGAAGGTCGACTATCTACTGCGTGAATTAGACCCTCAACCGCCAGCTACGCTCCGCCAACCTGTCACTCGCCACTGTCTCTCACATCCAAAGAACAACCACCGGCGGGAGATCCTTCTCCCACCTCGCCGCCAAGACATGGAACACCCTCCCACTGAGCCTACGACTGACCCAAGACCTGCTGACCTTCAGGATGATACTAAAGACCTAGCTGTTCGATCAGTAGCGGCCCCCACCTCCCCCCTCCCCCCCAGCGCATTGAGACCCTCGCGGGTATGTAGTGCGCTTAACAAATGACTGATTGATTGATTGATTGACCCAACTCACACCCACATCTAAAGACCAGCACGTGATACAGGTACTAATCATGCAGCTCTGACACCCAACAAGGCCACAACACCCAGCGCCACCACCACCAGAACCTCCCACCCCCCCGGCCACTCCCCCGCTACTACCACCAAGGCAGCGCAAAACAGGACAACCGACCTTCCAAAAATACCATATCCCCTCAACTGCACAATAGCTGAATGTTCGGAGATGTGGCAACCAATTATGTGTGAAGGAGGCAAGTTGCCCATCAACAATAATTCACACAATCCCAAGTGTACCGGTGATGTGTTGCAGAGACCTCACTATACAATCTACAAACCTCTCCATGTGGAGATATAGTATTGACACGTGTAGTGTACTGCACAGTGGACGCAACCATATTACCTCAGACACTGGGGAAGATCTTGGTCATGTAGCTGTGTTGTCCCCCCCGCCCCCTTGAAGCGAGTGGGCTGGTCCAACGTACGCAACTCCAGCTCAAGAGTATAAATAAATAGGCCACGCCTTGGGCCTGGTTCACTTGTGCAAAGACAAACGAGTCTGCCAGAGCGGCGGCACTCACCCTGGCACGTGGCTACCGCCATGACCGCGGGCCTCATCCACACGAGCCCCCTGCAAACCCAGCGCCACAACACCGCAGACTTATATCTGTACCGACTACTGCGTTCGATCTACACTGCGGACAGCAGGGTTCACAACTTGAATTCAGACTTGATTTATTAATTGCACAGAGAACTGTACTCTATAGCCTCGGATTTTGTGAAGAAGTGACAAAAAGCATTCCTCGATGTCCATGCTAACTACTGCCATCGATCTGCACTGAGGACAGCAGGGTTCACAACTTGAATTCAGCCTTGATTTATTAATTGCACAGAGAACTGTACTCTATAGCCTCGGATTTTGTGAAGAAGTGACAAAAAGCATTCCTCGATGTCCATGCTAACTACTGCCTTCGATCTGCACTGCGGACAGCAGGGTTCACAACTTGAATTCAGCCTTGATTTATTAATTGCACAGAGAACTGTACTCTATAGCCTCGGATTTTGTGAAGAAGTGACAAAAAGCATTCCTCGATGTCCATGCTAACTACTGCCTTCGATCTGCACTGCGGACAGCAGGGTTCACAACTTGAATTCAGGCTTGATTTATTAATTGCACAGAGAACTGTACTCTATGTCCTCTGATTTTTTTCAAGAAGTAACAAAAACCATTCCTCAATGTCTATGCTAACTGCTGCCTTCAATCTACAGTGTGGACAGCAGGGCTCACAATTCAGATGCAGTGGCGATGATGCAGTCCAGTTTGCAAGACATGTTGCTCCCACTGCGGCCCACCGAGACCACCATGCATTGCAGCATGCGCACACGCTGTGTGCTTCAGGTGCTACTAACTCACTGCACCATAAGTCATCGCCACGTACCCTTATTAGGGCAGAATTCATTAGACAAAAGAAGACCAAATCCTCCAAATCTGTGCAGCGGAAGTAAGCGTCACCTGCCTGTGGACCTTTGCTGACCACTGCCTCTGGCCTGCACTGTGGAAGACCAGCAACACGTGGTGCCAACTAACCCTGTTCAACGCAAGCCGATCCCACATGTGTAACTGGTTCCTGAGACCTGAATGGCAGCGACCCCAACTTTGTGGCACTGACCACACCACCAAACTCACTTCAATCAGTAAATGATAATTGCATATTGAAAGCCAGTGAAACGTGTTGCCACTGAACCTCTACTACGCAGGCCGGAGGGCCACCAACGTATGCACGTGGCTGTGGGCCCTTCCTCACCGCTACCTCTAACCTACACTGTGGAAGACCGTTGACACATAGACCACAAACCGTACATGTCCAACTGTGTCCTGAGTACTAAGTAGCACTGACCACAACTCCGTAAGTCAACTACAGCACCAGACTCCCTTTGATCACTGAGACATATTGCCATATGGAATGCTGGCGACAGGTGCTGCCACTAACTATATTCAACACAAGCCGATCCCACATGTGTAATTGTGTCCTGAGTCCTTAATGACCGCAACCACAACTTCTTTACATATCACAACCAAATTTCCATATGCAAGGCCGACGATACTTAGTCCCACTAACCCTCTGTAACACCAGCCGATCCCACATGTGTAACTAAGTCCTAAATAGCAGCGGCCCCAACTTCATGGCAGCGACCACAGCACCTCACTCCCTTCGATTAGTGAGGAGTATGTACAGATTGAAATCTGCCGACAAGTGGTGCCACTGAAACTGCACTATGCAGGCCGGTGACCCCACTAACGTATGCACAAGGCTTTAGGCCCTTCCTCATTGCTACCTCTGACCTACACTACGGTCAGCAGTCCTCACAATTCAGATACAGTCCCGATTCCACATGACGCAGTACAGTACGCAAGACACATTGCTACCAGTGCAACCCGTCCTCATCAAACATCATCACAGGTCTTCATCAAAATGTTTCACACAATGTATCATTTAAGTAACCCAGTTCAGTGTAGTATAGCAGGTACTTTAACAGTGATACCGCAAATGTCAGCCACAGTCATTAACAATTAGCAGGTGTCCACGTATAACGCCTCTTCTTTCCCGAGAGGACCCACCCTTATACTGATGTGTACTTGCGCTTTGTTGCCCTTACCATTACACTCTTCTATGTGAGCGCAAGTGTCAATGTTCTGCAGGGTAAGAGCTATTCCGATTGGAGGTCTGCCCCTCCCATTCTGAGCCAGTCTTCAAATGGGGACCATATATCCACAGGTCTAGAGCCGCTCGGCATCTGTTCCCAATATCCCTCAAGCTGATCTTTGCAATATGTAACTGCCTTAATCCATGCCGCAACCGCAGGAGGCTGCCTCTGTCGCCAGTGTATTGCTACCTGTCTCTTCGCCATCAGCAGCAGCATTGCAGCAAGTTTACGTCTCCCACAGGGAGGGGGACGGTGTTCAGTTGGTTTAGATCATTTTTGGCCGGTCGCCGACAAACGGTCTGGGCCCCACCCAGCTCTGCCGTGATGCCGCCTTTGGGAGTCGGAGTTCCACAGGGTTCTGTGTTGAGCCCGACGCTTTTTAACATCTTTATGACCCCTCTCGCGTCACTGGCGCAGTCTCATGGGGCCCAGATCGTATCCTATGCTGACGATACTCAGCTCCTTTTTACGTGCAGGAAAGGAGAAGAGTTTGATGGAGAAAGTATCCGTGAGTGCCTTGGGGCTGTTTTCGAATGGTTCCAGCTGAACAGCCTCAAATGCAACTCAGATAAATCTGAGGTACTCTTCTTCGGCTGCCCTCACGATCCAGACTGGCAGGATTGGTGGCCGGTTAACATGTTTCCTCCAGCACATTCGTCCCAGCTAGCTAAGAATCTGGGAATTAAGATGGACAATGGCCTGGCGTTAAGGTCTCAGATTCTTGGTCTCTCTGGAACTTGTTTTGGCCTGCTTAGGATGCTGCGTAAGTTTTTCCCTTTACTTTCAGTAGATCACAGGAAGTTAACGGTGCAGGCCTTAATTGGCTCAAGATTGGACTATTCCAACGTCCTGTATCTTGGCCTGCCGGACTACCTTTTGCAGCGACTCCAGGTGGTCCAGAACTCGGCTGCGCAGGCCATTTTTGACCTTTATAGGCGCGCCAGAGTTTCGGGACTCTTGCAGTCGCTCCACTGGCTGCCTGTCCGAAAACGGATTGTGTTCAAGGCTTTGACCCTGGCCCACAAGGCTCTCCATGCTTCGGGGGAATAATATCTCCAGAAGAGGTTGGTCTTTTACCATCCGACCCGGTCTTTGAGGTCTGAATCTCTGTTTCTGGCGGTGGTCCCTCGAGTAAAAAAGGCTCGCATAGGGGGCCGCTCTTTTGGGCTGTTGGCATCACAGATGTGGAACACGCTCCCTTTGTCACTTCGCAGCTCCTCTAATCTACTGATTTTTAGGAAGGGCCTTAAAACCTGGCTTTTTGCCCAGTAGTCTGCTCTTGTTCTTGTCTCTCCTTGCTTCAATGTGTTGTGTTACTCTGTGATGGTTGTATTAAAAGCGCCAGGACACTCCATGGAGTAGCCGTGCGCTATAAAAGACAAAAGTTAACATAACATAACATATGTCTCTCACGTACCCCAGCAGCGCCAGTCTAATCGACTTCTCTATGGTGGTACCTATTATGTGCTCGATGTGTTTAAATATGTCCTCCCAATACTGTGACACCCCAGGACAGCTCCAAGCCATGTGTGTAAAGTTGGCAGTGTGTGTGTGTTGCACCTCCAACACCTGTCGTCGTCACGCAAGGCCATACGATGCATCCGTGTGGATGTGCGATATAGTCGGTGTAGGTAATAAAAGTGAATGTGCCGGAGTCTGTAGTTCGGTGATAAATCCTCTAGCTGGGTACAGCAGTAGCTCCGTTGTTCCTCAGTGATGTCGATATCAGCCTCTTCAATCCAAGCCTCTCGCGACTTGGTGCTTGTGTTATGCTATATATGCGAGTGACTAACTTGCGGGACGCAGCATTCGCTAGTACGTTCTCTAGCGCCGGCAGCATCGGTGGTTCGTTGGGGAATTCACCATAGGTGGCTCTGCAGGCTGCTCTTATCTGATAGTAGAGCAAGGTGTCTGATGCCGTGGGGGACTCGGAGTCACACATAGTTTGTAGTGTTAAAAATTCACCCGCTGGGTACAGATCTCCAGCCTTGTGCAGGTTGTGCGCCTGTGCTCTTCTCGCTATTGCCTCATCTATAAGGGGCTTGAGTAGTGGGTTCCCTTTCAAGGGCATTGATGGGGCATAGATTGCTTTGATATCTGCCCTCTTCGCAATCCTACTCCAAGCCCAGCGTACACTTTCAACGGGGTCCACATCTTGACGCGGATGTTTGTATGGCTGAAAAATCGCCGTGTTTAGGGGAAGAGGAGCGACTCTGTCAATTTCAATTGCAACATGCGGCTCATAAGGAACAGGGTGTTGCCAGTAGTGTATGAATTGGGCCTGAGCACTATAGGCATATAACTCGAAATCTGGAGCTCCCAAGCCTCCCTGTGCGAAGGGCAGAGTCAGCACCTGCCAGGAGACTCATGGCTGTTTACCCGCCCAGATCAGGGTCAGCACCGTGGTGCGTAGGCGTTTGAAAAAATGAGAGTTCAGCGGGATGGGTAAATTTACAAAAAGGTATAGCAACTTAGGGAGGATTACCATCTTAGCAATGGCTATGCGCCCTGTCAGGGATAGCGGAAGGTTCTTCCACCTTGTCACTTTGCTCTCTATCCACTCCATCGCTCTACCATAGTTCAGTGTCCACAGTTCTTGTATCGTTCGGCTCAATTGAATGCCTAGATATCGCACCCCGTCAGACGCCCAGGTTATGGGGAATTCAGAGGTGAACGGAGCCGTGTCGTCAGTCAAAGGGAACATTGTCGATTTGGCCCAGTTGATCTGTATGCCTGTAAGGCCGCCGTATCTTATGAATTCCCGCATTATCGTATCAAAGTTGTCCCGAGGGTTAGATAGACAGTAACATCATCTGCGTACAGTGAGATAAGGATACCGCGTGTTGTGAACCCTATGCTGCTTTGGGCATGTTGCTGTCTTAGTTTGGCCGCCAGGGGTTCTGTGGCGATGGAAAAGAGCAAGGGGGACAGCGGGCACCCCTGTCTGGTGCCCCTGGTTATGGTGATGGAGTCAGAACTACGCCCATTTACTCGAATTCGTGCAGTGGGCTTAGTATATAGTATTTGGATTTGCTGTAAGAATAGAGGGCTGAAGCCCAGACGACGCAGCAAAGTAAACAGTAAATCCCATTCCAGGGAGTCAAAAGCCTTAGTGGCATCTAATAGGGCAGCCGACGCCTGCACATGGCGAGCTAGGTAATGGAGCATCCTAAAAAAGGTTCTCAGGTTGTGCATCGTCGATCTGCCCGAAACAAAGCCCGACTGATCTGTCAGAGCGATCTGTGGTACCATAGGCGAGTAATTTAGCATAGATCTTAGCATCGAGGTTTATAAGTGACAGCAGACAGTACGAGTCCGTCTTATTAGGGTCCTTATCCGGCTTCAGGATCGTAATGATTATCGCTTCTCGGACAGTGGGCGGCAGCACACCGGCCTCCAGTGCCTCTTGGTACAAACGGTGCAACCAGGGAGCTAATATGTCAGCATATTCCTTATAAAAGGCTGCTGTCAGGTCATCTGCCCCCAGAGCCTTGTCGCCCGGCATGGCGCTAATAACCTGTTTTATATCCTCTACTGTGAACGGCAGCTCCATGTACTGTCTAGCACCGTCATTAAACCACGCAAGGCATATCTCGTCTAAATAGCTAGTTAAATCTGCCTGCGAAGGGGATACTTTAGAGGTATAAAGCTCAGAGTAATACCCGGTAAACTCCTCCAGTATTTCAGGAGGTGTGTGCAGTACCGTACCGTCCAGCTTTTGTATTTCGGCTAGGTAAGAGCCACTCCTAGGTGTTCGGATCAGGTTTGCAAGTGTCCTGCCCGGTCTGTCACTTTCACCATATCTCCTTGCTTGCGCATGCTTATGTAAATATACTACCTCCCTCTCCACCTCAGCCTGACATTCAGTGAGCTTGGACCTTATGTTAGTAAGCGTGTAGTGCGTTGGCCTGTCTATCTGCTGTCTCTCGAGGTCCTGAATCTCACGCTCCAACCTCTGTAAGGTGGTTCGTATATCTCGTAATACCCCTGACTTTAAGGCGATGCAGTCTCCCCTCACAACGGCCTTGAATGCCTCCCAGGCGAGCTCACCGAGCCCTCATTGAGCGTGAAGTACTCTTCAATCTTGGCTCTAAGGTCTTCACGGAAGACCTGATCCCGCAAGGCTCCAGACGGGAACCGCCATGTAAAGGGCTGCGTGTATGCCGGGGGCACTCTAATATTAATCTGCGCCGGGGCGTGACCCGACAGAGTACGAGCAAGGTGCGAGGCATCTGTCACCCAGGCGTGCAAATTCCTTGTGAGCAGCCAGTAATCTAATCGTGACCAGGCGTTTCTGTGATGCGTTATGCAAGTTCCCTCCCTGCGCTCCGGATGTGTGGCTCTCCATGAGTCTGTCAGGAGGAGATCATCTATTATCTCATGTAATAGTTCAGCTGTTTTAGGGTGATGTGCGCGTGAAACCCCCTGTCTGTCTAGCTCCGCAGAGATAGGAACATTAAAGTCACCCCCCCACATAATTGAGACTGGGCCTAATTTGTGGAGCTCGTGCCAAACCATTTGAAACAATTCGGGGCTGTCAGTGTTCGGGCCATATATGTTAACTAGGGCCACAGGTGAATTGTACAGTGATCCTACCAGTATTATATATCTACCGTTCTTGTCTATAATTGTGTTGTGTGTGCGCCAGTGTAGGCCCTTTCTCAATAGTATAGCCACTCCCCTGGAGTAGTTAGAGTATCCGGCAGCAGCAATCATCTCCCATCTCCTGTTTCTGAGAATGGTAGTGTCAGTACCTATCAGATGGGTTTCTTGTAAAAACCAGATATCAATCCCATGCCTCGCTAAATATGAGTGTATGAGTCTGATTTTCCTACGGTCATTGAGACCACGCACGTTGCCCTTCAGTCTTATTTGTTGTTCTCTTATTTAAATACGTTTTTTATACGTAAATCTATACATGACTAAGATTCTTCTTTGTTCAACCGCACAGGGATACTTCTGGGCCCAAGAAGGTTGTTTGGGGCATGTTGGTAAATGTGAAAAAAGGGTACGTTACCTCCTAATGTGGGAGAGGGAGCGTCCAAAGGGCTATCACTCACAGAAATATCTCCGATATGTTTTCACAAATGCCTGGGACTGAACCACAAAATAGTTTTTCAATACTTATGTAGTGTGAGCTATGAACAGTTCGGACCCGGGCTCGCACAGCGACAGCTGCGGCCCGTCCGCTCGACTCAGATGCAGTACTACAAGCCATCCGCGTCATTGTGTCTATCCCTGCCCTGTTCCGTTGTACGCCACGCCACGCCACTCCAATTACGGTCTGACGTTGGCCCGCATAGCTACCTGTCGCAGGCGTACTTGCTGTTGGCGTGCAGGTCTGTGGTCTAGTTCTCAACATCTCACGGCCACTCCCTGAGGACAGGTTTGCACACACACCACACTCATCCGGCACATGTAGCACTGGCCATGTGACCACGCAAATATAATAGATCAACAACTTTACATCCTTTATTGATGTTGCTCACTAGCTGGCGAACGGTCCATGGGTCTCAACCATAAAGACTCCATGGAAACTTGCATGCAAGGTTAGTCACACCCTCAACTATATGGCCGTCAGCAGTCTACCATCCGGACTTCATATGCATAGAGTTACTGCCACCCCAAACTCATGTGACCATCAGGAGCCTACCACCTTGTGCCACTAACTTGAGTTCCACAAGCTTAGCGGCACCAAACCCTAAGGTGATCTCTACCATTGACGACTCAGCAACATCTGTGAGATATGCCAGGCCGCGCAAAAGTTCAAGTGGTCTCCACCATACACGACTCAATGACACCTATCTCTCTCTCTCTATCACTTCCCTCTCTTCGCTCTGTCTCTCTCACTCTCTTCATTCCTTTCCTTCTATATCTCTCTCCCTTCTCCCTTTCTCACTCCCTTTCTTTCGTTCCCTCTCCTTTTCTCTCTGGCTTATTTTTCCTTCTCTGTTTCTCTCTCTCAGTCCTTTCATATGCACATTACACTCGTCCTTATTTTGTGCTTTATTTTCCAAGCTCTGTCGTCGACATCCATGGTCCCCAGAGGAATCTTCCATCTTGTTGTTTTCTATTATATTCGTAAAATTTTATTTATTTTTTATAAATATATTAATACAAAAATTACATTTGAGAATAGTTTATGGTTTATATAACTTTATAAAAAAATAAAGTTTGACAAAAAAAATTATAGACCTTTTTGATTTTTTTCTTAACTGCTGTGTGACTCTTTCTTGTTCTTTTTACTGTTATTTGGTGGTATCCACCATGATGTTAAATTTTAGAACACTTATTGCGGAAATACAATTAATCTCTCCAGATTGCACCAACTTCTAAGTACTGTATTAGATTTATCTCAACTTTAGTTGCATTAAAGTGCTAATAATTAAATGCAGAGTAGCCGTTCCCGTGCAAAAAGACACGAGGTGCACCTTTGCGATTTATTCTAAATACTAAAATCCTATATTGAATTGCACTGAGGTAGTCCCTGCACTTACAGTGTACACACAAAATCAATGAAGAAATCTCATTGTATTTATATTGATTAGAAATAGTGCATCAGATGCTGGATCTTAACGGGATACACTACTCAGTCCGTATATTATTCTGCACATAAACAAATGACATCACAACTTTCACAACTAGAATGCAAAATTAATTCCGGTGATAACCCACGTTACCACCAAGAATTTTAAACGTGCTTTCTACTTGGTTTGCCAGCCCTCACCAAAACCAGCTGCTCAGATTGGCTGGACTGAGCTTAGCTGGGGCGGGGCAGGCAGAGGAACATGACGTTCTTCCTGTAATCTGGCACAATGAGGAATCGCGCTACCAGCCTTTTTCAGACGGGCACCGCGCTTTAAATGGATCTTTTGGTCGTGGGCGGAGTGGAGTAGCAGATCGGTAAGTGAGCCCCTTGCCTAGTATCTGCATGTTCGGCAAAAGCGTCTCAGTGCATAAAGGACCTTTGATTTTCATGGCTGGTACGGCACTTTATAATCTGACTTCCCTAGTAAAAACTCTGTGGCAGAAGACGTTAAAATCAAAGGGCCTATCGTGCACTCCGCCGCTTTAACTGACTACACTACATCATGCTTTATATTTGACTTAGCACATTAGTCAGTGAAAGCGGCTGAGTGCGTGCAAGGCCCTCTGATTTTAGTGTTGGCTACCACCGCGCTTTACTAGATGGAAAGCGCGGTGTTTACTGCCCTCGCTTCCAAGTTTAGACTAGCGAAACTGATCCATTGTATCTGTGCTCGGAGGCAGAAATTCTTGAAAAATGCAAATGCAGACATAAATTGAATTGGGTGAATCAGCAGGGCAGTGGTTATGATCCTAGGCTACGAGGAGCAGAGGCAGCATGGGTCATTAGCAGAGGCAGAAGTGGAGCCTTTTTTTGAATGGGCAGCAATGCTTAAAATGTTTCAGGTGAGACGTTGCAGCTGCCTTTCCTGTCCTATTTTAGTCTGCCCTGTTTAATATGTGGCACGCTAAACTTTGTTGTGGGTTTTCCATCCGTGGTTATTGCCTCACTTACTGGAGTGAATCGCTTTTGCTACACCTCAAGGTTTGCCCTTAACCTCCTCACTATCGGGTTTCATCGGAGCTCAGCAGGGCAGACTTATCCCTGCCGGCCTGTTTCTGCTCCTCCTTTGACGGTGGTTCCCTGCTCAGAGTGCCGGGTGGCATAGCACAAATAACCATGTCGCGATTGAGCAGGGCAGCCATACTGAATGTGGGCAAATTCACCAGTGCTTATGGGTCTCGGTCTGGTTGCACTATTACTAGTCCGTCCCATTTGTACTCAGGATAGAACATTAGTGCTTAGCCCGTTTGGACATCTTAACATCAGACAATGACGGACATTCGAGCCAGACTCGAGCTGATGCTAAGGAGGTGCTATTCCTCGAATATTTGCAGTGCACTTCCAAGGGTACTGCGAATGGCACTGTGGGGGAAGGTTAACCAGATCATAATAATGCACAAGCTTGTTTTGGTACAGCGCAGAGCAGTCCCTGTCTCCACGGAAAATAACTGACAATTTTTATTAGTTGAAGTTTGTTCGGGGTTGCCTTACTATGTCGTCTGGTGGTTTCCATTCTGTCTCATTCAAGTCGCCCTTCACTCCATCATTCAGACTGGTTTTATTATCATTCCTGCGAGTGGGTGTTATGCATGATTAACTAGAAATGCACAATCGTCATGGCCCTGGTAGGCCAGTTGGTTGCGCTTGGTGCCAACAACTCCTCAGTCGACTGTCTAATAATCGCAGAGGCCATTTTATATTTCGTAAATCACGTAATTTTCCCCAATTTCCATTCTACTAACAGTTTGGTAGTTGGCACTGTAACTGCGGCACCAGTTTTGACCGCAGCAAGGTGCAACATCCTTTGATTTTGGGCAAATGAATTACGCTTCCATCTTTTTAATGTCTTTAATAAATAAATAACTACGGGCCTACGTTTACTTGCGGTGCAGTTGAGTGTTATGTTTGGTTTGAGTCCTACTATTGGGCACACCCTACTAATATGTGATCCTGGGCAATTCAGGTGAGCTTTATCTGTCTTTTACTTCTTCTTTTTTTTTTTTTAAATAAAAGGCATATGGGTATACCCTTCAGGGCATACTGCCATTTAAGTTCGTAGCTGGGCAAATCAATTTGACCCTGGTTTCATCATTAAAGCAGTCATTATGTATAGTCGAAGTTGACTTCGAGCTGGACATTCACAATTATTGACCTCGCAAAATACTGTGTTATGGCGGCATGCACTTTGGGGAGAGTGGGCTATAAATTGAAAAGAAGGGGTTAGTTAGCACATCGAGCGAATGCAGTTTTCAGTTAACTGTATTGCCTGATTAGCTGTGAAAGTATTTTAGCTGAACGTTCTGGCTTTTACTTACTGAATTCATGGCCCAGTTACAGCAAGGTCAAAGGGGACGCAGTATGCCTGAAATTGAGTATGCAGTTAGTACGATGTCTTTTAAATAACCAGGGCAGCTGACCAGAGTATGTGTGTATGTCTGGTCAGTTATGAGGGTGAGCAGCTGTTCACCAGCCATGGGGAGACAGTGGGCTGCTTACGAGCGATGTGGACAGGCTTCGCAGGCAAACCTTGTGCATTGTGGGTCATTGTACTCGTATGTAACCTATGTAATTACACTTCAGAAGCTCGAGTCAATCACTGATGATTGTACTGTTGAGGTCCTGGGCACTCAGCTGAAGGGTAAGGTTTCTAGCCCAAGCATAAATTAACTTCTCTAGTGGGGAGGATGTGCCATTAGGGTCCGAGCTCCCGACTTTGAAAATGGGGAACAGGCTTCGAGTCTCTGTGTAGTCTTAATAGACTGCAATTCTGCGAAAATGCCTCAAAAATCAATAGTTCCTTGTGTAATGTATTTAGCGTACATGTAAAGCGCTTCAAGACTTTTCAGTCAAGTTCGGGGTATATAAAACTGTAAAAGTATCAAGTAATACTGATCTGTTAGAAAATTAAATGCTTCCCTAAAATGAAAACAAAATCAGTGGGAAACACTGCATATTTAAATTGGCACTACAATTTTAACATTGACTGGCACCGCGCTTTATATCCCCTACTCTTCTTCATTTTAAAATGAAATGCTTCCCCAAAATAAAAAATTTCCCATTTCATAAATGGTGTATACTTCTGCATTACCATGTGGTGATTCCAATAGTTGTGATAATCAATACTGTTTGTTTACTATACAGTTGCCTGGGTATTATGAAGTTCAAACTAAAAATAATGCCCAGAATACACCATTCCTCACTGTAACAAGAATAAAGCAGCATTTTAGACGGTTTTATTTTTAATAAATACATTGCATCTATCTGAGCTAGCTGCAAATTTGCGAACCAGGGCCTGCAACTTTCTTTCCATGATTAATAGAGATAAAAGAAAGTTTGTGGTTCAGATATGTGCCCTGGGACAACTTGTACATGTTGCTTTAAAAACAGAGATGCTGGTGGAAGCACTCATTTCATGAGATTACGGGCATGAGCATGCATTGTCGTTTAAAAATAAAATAATGCACATAGTGAAACTAGGATTACCACCATTCCAAATATCAGCCATTTGTTATTGTTTTAATAGCCTGCAAATGCCCAGACATGAAAGGAAATCCTATGCATTAATTTGTAACATAACTTTTCTCCATTTGTTGATTTGATAATAAAGAAGGGGGGGCATTCTGTTGCAGTATTTTTATAGTGCTTGCCAACATTACCCAATGTGTGGCACTGAAGCATTGATTTACAATAGTCAGCAAGGTATGGCATGTGTAGGGCGGGTGGTTGGAAGTGTTTTATTTGGTTTAGGATCCTATGTGGGAAGCATTTTTTTTATTGTTTTTCCCGGTGAACCTACAAAATTAGGCTTAAAGTAAAGGACGCAGGGCGTGTGGGACTCTTGGAAAAATGCACGAGTTGCTTGGCCTTTAGTTAGTAGCTCACAACAATTTTCACAGATCCAAAGTAGCTCTCACTACAGAAAAGGTTGGAGACCCCTGCTCTAGAACATTCTACAACACGTGGAGGTTAAAAGTTCATAAATTTTTTAAAAACCTAACAATATTTTTTTTTCAACATTTTCTTGAACATGTAACGGCACGTGCAGGTTAAAAGTTCACGATTGTTTTAAGTTCGAACAGTGCCTTCCAAATGCAAGTAGCAGGTGTGGTTGAGTTGAGCAAATGTTATCCTATAATATGTACTCCACTTTCAAACTGCTTTTTCTTAACCAATCACAAAGATGCTTTTCCACAAAACGAATGTGCACCCTACTTTTATAAAACAATCCTTTTCATCTCCCAATCATGTACCGTTTTGTATGCGAAAATAAACTAGTTCCCCATCTTTAAACATATCTCTTATTCTACGAAGGAACTGCATGAGCTACAGACATCTTTCCATACCTTCCAGCCATACCTTCAAATTGCTAGTGTGGATCGTAGGACATAGCTACGTTTTCTGGTGCAAGGGGTATGCAGAACAGAGACGTATTGACTTAGACCTAGGTTTACAAAATGTGAACATTAAATGGTTTGCACAGAGAGGATTGAAGTGGCATCAATTGTTGCCTTTGGTTAAGACCTATTTGCATCTACAACACCCTGACCTCGTCATTGTGCACTGTGGTGGAAACGACCTAGGCACATTGACTGGGATAGGTTTAGAAATGCTTATAAAGGACACCTTTGGACAATTGATGTTACTTTTGCATCAAACTGTCTTTTTATATTCCGTTATTTCCCAAAGACAAAAGTGGAAATGGTCCAAACAATTTTGTCCTCAGATTGAAAAATCTCAGAAGAAAGTCAACAAAGCTGTGTCTTCATACCTCAGAGACCACAAAATGGGGTCCATCTGCAACAGAACATATGTTTTGATATGACTGATATCTACAGAAGTGATGGATTACACTTCACAGATCAGGGAAATCGAGTTTTCCTGACTAACTTGAAGCTGTGCATCCGCACTTATATGTAGCTCCAACTAATGAACACAAGGTCTCTTTTTAGAGTCACCCTATATCTTACAACTTAGGCCCATTATTTTAGGACCACATAACGGCAACTCCCGGACCCTCGCCAAAATATTTTTTCCACACAGCTGTGGCGCAGCAGCCAGACCATCTCACTTTCCAGCACACAGCTCTCGCTTTGATCCCCTGCTCTACTCACCCATAGGGGTGAGTAGTTTGCGCTTTACAAATACCGTATTGATTTACCTTCGCACTCCCTATACAACACCACCTAAGCACCATATACAAGTTGGACAGGTGTGACACAGCGCCAGGAGCACATGACTTCACAGCATAGCACACACAGTTTAGGCTCACGGTTTCATCCCCGACTCCAGCCCCAGCTCAATTTAACAGCATCACACTCTACACAATACCTCACTTAATTTCCGTACCCCGCGCTTTCAGACCGGTAGGGGTCAGTAGTTCAACAGCTTTACCCCGAGTCTGTCAGCAACTCCGTTTACTCCCCCAACGCCATCAGACCCGTAGGAGTAGGTACTTAGCACTTCACAAATACCAAATTGATTTGATGCGTGCAAATTTACCTTCGCACTTCCTCTATAACACCCCCTAAACACCATACACAAGCTACAATATACGAAACAAAAGTTCCTCCGAGTAGCTATGACTACATGCTGACACTACTTAGGCAGATGTGGCACAGCGACCAGAGCACATAACTTCACAGCATATGACACACAGTCTGGGCTCACTCATCCTCGAGTCCGGCAGCAGCTCAGCTTAGCACCATGAGACTCTACACAATACCTCACATATTTTCCGTACACCAGGACTTTCAGACCAGTACGGGTCAGTAGTTCATCCTAGTATATATAAACACATGCTGACACTACCTCCACAGGTATAGTGCTGCGGCACGGCACATGACTTCACAGCATAAGACACACAATTTGGGCTCACCCTTTAATCACCGAGTCTCGCACCACCTCACCTTAGCAGCATGAGACTCTACGCAATACCTCACTTAATTTCCGTAGCCCAGCACTTTCAGACCGGTAGATATGAGTAGTTCGCTTCGCACCCCCTGCATACCACACCCTAAACACCCCACAGAGGTTACAGTGCTCCTACCCTTCTCTTTTCTACGTATTTTGCCCTTTTTTCCCCTTACTCGTTTCAACGAAATAACAAGATGGCGGCCAACACTTCCTAGTTCCAAGAGACCCTAGACAATACCTCACATATTTTCCCTACCACAGGTCTTTCACACCAGTACGGGTCAGTAGTTCATCCTACTAGGTATAAACACATGCTAACACTACTTCCACAACTGTACTGCAGAGGCCAGGGCACATGACTTCACAGCATAAGACACACAGTTTGGGCTCACGCTTTAATCCCCAGTCGCGCAGCAGCTCACCTTAGCAACATCACACACTCCCAATACCTCACTTAATTTCCGTGGCCCAGCACTTTCACACCAGTAGTGGTGAATACTTCGCTTCGCACACCCTCTATAGCACACCCTAAACACCCCACAGAGGTTACAGCGCTCCTACCCTCCTCTTTCCAACTATTTTCCCCTTATTCTCTTCAACAGAATCACAAAATGGCGGCCAAAACTTTATAGTTGCAACCGTTTGCAGCCAATTAGCAGCAAGCTTGTGCTCGTAACGCCTCAGCCAATCAGATGTCCGAATTCCAAATATCGATATCTGTAAATTTCAATATTTCTCAAAAACTACTGAACCGATTTACACCAAATAAACAAAAGCGTGCTTTCTAGACCAAGACCCTTCTCCCTGCCAAATTTGGGGTAATTTTGTTCATCCGTTCGACCTGTAGCCTTGTCTAAAGTTTCCTATGGAAATTAACATTGAAGAAACACGTTTTGGGACCCTCTATCTATAAACGGGCTTTGAAAGTCCACCACAATAACATTTATGAGGCCACAAAAACGTTTTTTTTCGTCCAAAATTGAGTCATCTGGCATAAGAGCAAGGATATTTTTTAAATTGTGAAAGACTTCTCTTCCCCGCGTTCGGCCGCTAAGCCTTTTACACCCACTATGCAATGGACAAGCCAACTTGCTTCCTTTTTCCATGATAAAATGAGAATCATCCAAGACTCGTTCACGGAGGGGTGTAAACTCAAAATTTTTAACATTTGGAGCCCCTACGGAGGGTCCATCGTTAACTCGGTTTCCCCCTCTTCAAATGGAGACTTCCTTGGAGATTATGACAGGCCTTAAATCAGGCTCTCCCTCAGACCCCTGCCCAGCAAAATTGGTGGCCTCGGTCATTAATCCAGCTGCTAATTCTGTCCTTAATTCCTCGCTGAGGTTTGGCCATGTGCCTAGCAGATGGAAAAATGCTAAAATCCTGCCATTGCTAAATAAAACCCTCAGCAGACCCTTTGGTGGCATCCAATTATAGACCTATCTCACTGTTCCCGTTTTTCCCGAAGGCTCTTGAGAAATTTATTAATTCAGTCATTACGGATTATGTGGAAAAAATGATCCCATCCACCTTAGCCAGTCTTTTTTTAGATCTAATTTAAGCACAGAGACGACTCTGCTCGAAATTTCAGAGTCCATCAAAGAGAAATTGGATAAAGGGGGTAAAGCGGTGTTAATTCTGCTGGACCTCTCTGCAGCTTTCGATACCGTGCCACATGACCAACTCCTGCACAGATTGCAGGAGTGCGGCCTAGGTGGCACGGTTCTTAAGTGGTTCTCCTTTTTGGAGGACGGATATCAAGGGGTATGGTCTCCCCCTTTTTCTGCTCCCATTCCTTCTATGAAGGTGGGTGTCCCTCAGGGCTCAATTATGACCCCAACACTTTTCAACATTTTTATGTCTCCCCTTGCTCCCTTGACAGAGGCATGCGGTGCGGCAATATTCTCCTATGCTGACGATAATCAGCTTCTGTTCATCTGTGACAAGGGTGAGGACTTTGAAAAGGAGATGATCAATCAATGCCTGACTGGGGTTTTCATGTGGCTCAGAGAAAACCAGCTTAAATGCAACCCAGAGAAATCACAGGTAATTTTCTTTGGCTCTCCACCTCTGGATGAGTGTAAGAAATGGTGGCCATCAGATATGTCGCCGTCCCTTACCTCGTTTAGCACGGCTAAGAACCTGTGTGTCAAGCTGGATGATACCCTGTCCATGAAAGCCCAAATCCAGTATGTCGCAGGATCTTGCTTTGGCCTCCTGCTGATGCTCAAGACGTTTCTTCCCCTCCTTCCTCCTGCCCACAGAAAGACCGTTATCCAAGCTTTTATTGTCTCAAGGTTGGACTATGTTAACGTCCTCTATCCAGGCCTCCCAGAGTACTTACTGAATAAATTACAGGTGGTCCAGAATGCGGCCGCAAGGGCGGTCCTCCTGCTTAAATCTTGGACTCGAACCTCTCCTCACCTGAAAGCTTTGCACTGGCTTCCCATGAGGAAAAGAATTTGCTTTCAAGCCTTGGTCTTGGCCTTTAACCACTTGGATGCTAAGGCATGTTCCATGATTTACACTAAATTTCCATTGAAGTCAATGGAAACTCCATGACGAGCTGGGCTCGTCATGAGCGTCGAAGGGGTTAAGGTACTACAGGGTACGGGTGCACACTGTCTCAGAAGGAGAGTCACACACTATGTTCCCCGCAGGACCTTGAGGTCATCCTCCTTGTATCTGGTTGTTGTCCCTAAGTTTACCCGCACCCGTATAGGGGGTCGCTCCTTCCAAGTGCAGGTTGCCTGAGCCTGGAACCTCCTGCCGGTGACACTCAGCCAGGTTACTGACCTACTTAATTTTAGGAAGTTGCTAAACACCTAGCTTAAGTTTCCCCACTCCATGGGGACAACAGCAGCCTAGTTCGGAGGTTCTTTAGCGCCGGGACACTCTTCATGAGTAGCTGTGCACTTTATAAATATCCCTCATATCATATCATATATCATATCAGGGAGATTAAGGTGAGGGGCACTGACAGGTGGTCCATCTGTTGCGGGGGTCCCCCCTTCCCACCTGCAATGACCGCCTGTGCCCTGCTGAGGGGGATTTCCGGGCCCCAGACCAGAGCAGGGACCTCGATTTTCTGGGCTGGACTGCTACCTGGTGCCTGCACCACCTCCATTGCCTCCCAAAGGTGCCCTTGGGTTGCCGGGGCCTTGTCGGACTCCGAGGACGGGGCCTGTGGTTCTGCCCCCCCCCCACCCTGCTGTTGGCTGGAGTCTTGTGTGGGGAAGCGCAGACTTTGCATTATTATATCGTCTGCCCTCTGCAGAGCCTCCCTGGTGCGCCTCTCATCTCCACGGTCCGGAGACCACTGTTACTGAATGAGCCCTTGGGGATTGCCACCAGACTGATGGGGTACCTACCTTGCTGATTGTGCCTCTACTCCTGGTGACTATTCTGGCGGTCTGGGTACCTGGGGCACGCCCCCATCTCTCTCACTTACCTCTAGGGTTGTTATTGGTTGCCCAAGCGTGATTTGCTCTGCTACTGAGCTACAGCCTGGTCAGGTTCTTCCCCACCAAGATGGATCAGGTCTACCTGCTTGGCATCCAGAGAGATACAGACTAAAATTGATAAATTCACGGCTTGCTACTCGGGCTGGCCAGATGGCGACGTAACCGGCCCCTTGACTCCAGACCTTACCACAATATTACAGGCGATTCAGACTTCACAATCAGAAATGGAGAACAAGCTAGAGGAAGTTCGAATAGATGTAGCCCTACTGTGCCAGGACCTCCGCAACTTCACGGCAAGCCTCACGGAAGCCGAATCCCGGATCTCCTCCACTGAAGATGACATCTCCATTCTTATAAAACAAGTCTCCACTCTACTCACAAGAATGGCGGACCTCCACAGGCGTGAGAAAACCGATCCTGGTGCAACAACATATGCCGGATTCTAGCCTCGGAATAGATGCAGGGGACAACCCCAGATAAGTGGCGGACCAGGAGGAGAGTTGGATAAAGTCTTGGATGCCGGTCGACCATCTCTCTTCATGATTCGCCATTGAAAGGGCACATCAGGCCTTGATCCCCAGGCTGCCACTGGGGACTCCACCTGATCCCATCATCGCCCGAATCCTTAACTTTCAGGACAAGGATGCTGTCCTTCAAGAAGCCCAACAACAACCAGACTTCCGTTTCGATGACGCCAAAGTACTTCTCTTCCCGGTTTTCACCCTAGAGATCCAGCAGCCTCAACGCAACTGAACCGAGTTCAAGCAGAGGCTGATCACGATTGGGCTTCAATATCACCTACTGTTCCCGGCACGCCTTCGGGTTCCCCATCTGAACAAATCACACTTCTTTGACACACCTGAAGCACATCTGGCAATGGCTCATGGAGGAGCCTACGCTGCATGACCCTGCTGTTTCCCCTTCCTGGCACTGAGAAGCGCCTATTGCCTAGGGAACACAGACTCTTCCTAAAGCACGTAGACAACTAAACCGGTCGCAGAGGGGGCATAGGAGATGGCTATCATTGTCAACTATAGGGGCCCACCGGGAGGCCCCTCCCACGTCCTCCTAGCAAGCTGTGAATCCTGCCTCAGGTGGCGAGGAGGATGAAATAGCGGCTAAAGAGCAGGTGGCCCCCCAGCGGGTCTTGGCTTCCCCCCACTCTGACCCCGATCTGTCCCACAGCCCCGTCATTGGATAGTTAGCCTTCTGTGCTACTCCTTGTTCTAATAGAGGCTCAGCCTTTACCAGTATGCACTGGCACAGCGACACCGAGGAGGTCAAGAAACTGTGTACGTATCCCTCCTTGGGTCCCTGCCTGTCTGAGGAAGAGTGCCGGTGGCAGGCGCAGACACCATGGTGATCAGGAGGGGGATAACCTCAGTCCTAGCCGCATGTTATAGACCTGGCCCCCAATCCTAGGGCACCTGCAATCTTGCCAGGGATGAGAATCTGATCCCGACCAGGATACTTTTCAGCTTTACACTGTCTATCCAGCCCAACCGCCAAGGGGCTGTGCTGACTTGTCTCGGCCACCTAGGCCCGCCTGATGGCTAAACAGCCTACACTTGTCTGCTCCACAGCAACTTTGATCAAACTTTGAAGATTCTATGTGAAGGTGGTGCTCGCATACCTATCAAGACATATAGAATGTTATTATGCTCATTGTTTTTTATTGTTTACATTCTCTATAGGGCAACAGATGCTTCTGGGGTAGAAGTGTGGGGAGGGGTGGGCATTGGAGGGTGGGGTTAATGTTTGCACACTGTTAGTTGCTTTTTTGATTAACTCTTTTCCTCCTTCAGTTTTGCACACGCACACACTGTGTCCTTATGCACACTCCCTTACCACACTCCACTAGCACACCTTGAGGGTTTCACAGGGCCCTTCGGATCGCCCACTATAGAGGTGAAGTGATGCATGTCCCCCACTGTAACCCTAAACTCACACCTCTATGACCTTCCGAGTTATGTCAAGGAATGTTAATGGCCTGCTAGATCAGGTGAAGCATGCTGGAGTGCTCGCCTTCGCTCACCAACATCGTCCAGAAGTCCTGTTGCTGCAGAAGACCCATCTTTTGGGGGATCTCTGCCCCTTCCTGGCCTGGAAGAGCTATGACAGAGTATTTCACGCGGGGTATTTGCAAGGGTTGCCATCTTGCTGCACAGCTCCCTAATACATGACCCGCAGGGGCGCTATATCACCTTGAAGGGCACGCTAGAGAGCCAGACGGTCCTATTGGTGTGCGTCTACATACCGCCCATATCTTTGGCCTCTGGGTTACAGAATCTCTCCCGTCTCCTCACCCTCCTCCCGCAGGGACTCATTGTGATTGGAAGCAGTTTTAACTCTGTACCTGACCCTTAGGCAGATACCTCTGGTGCCCCCATGGCATCCCGCGGGATTGCCGCCCGTTGTCTTACCGACTGAGCCATGGCTTGGGGGCTTTGCGACGCCTGGAGGTTTTGGCACCCTCGATGTCTACAAGTTACGTGCACCCCAGCAGCTCACCATACCCATTCCCAGATAGACCTGGCCTTCTTACCCGCGCCGACTGCCAGAGGCTGACTCTGATCCAGATTCTCGCCCATGGTATCACAGACCACTTCCCTTTACTTCTACACCAGGGCCACTCTATGGTGGGCCAGCAACCTATGTGGCGCATAAACGCCTGGTACTTTCAGGACAAGGAGTTTACACGCCACCTCGGGTCTGAGCTCCGGTCCTTTTTTGTGACCAGTGCTGGCTCAGTGGCCAAGACGGGTACGTTATGGTCCGCAAGTAAAGCTATAATGCCAGACCTTGCTAAAAGCTATATGGCAGGCCGGGAACAGGCTCCCTTGCCTCTGGTAGCTCGACTGGAGGTACAGGCTCTCCAGCTGGTGCAACAGTCACTCAGCAGCTGAGCCTCGTCAGGGAAGACATCCGGCTACACTCCCTAGAGGCAGCCAAACGCCTCTGGTAGGCCACAACGGCCAGAATTTATGATTGGGGGCACAAAAACAGGAAGCTACTCTACTGGCCGATCTCTCATCAGCAGGCCAACAGGATCATCCCTGAAGTCCTTGAGGCACTCGGTCAGCCTCAACAATCCCTCCCAGAGATACCTCAGACTATCGCTCACTACTACCAAAACTTATATGCTAAATCCGCGACCAGAGGCGTAACGCTAGCCCAGGCCTTCCTTGACCCACTCCCGCCCTGCCTATCACTCCTTGAGGCCCATACGATGGATGAGCCACTTATGGTGGAAGAAATTGGAGAGGCGATGTCCAGTATGGCACTGGGCAAAACTCCGGGCCCTGATGGTTTCCCCATGGAATACTATAGTGCATTCTGGGAAACACTCACCCCCTACCTTTTGCAGCTTTGCCAAGAGGTCAGTCAAGTCTGGTCCTTTCCGGTTGAGGTGGACTCAGCAACCATAGTGGTGATACCTAAGACGCTGTCCCCCTCCACCTCGTGGGTGGACTTTCCGCCCGATATCGCTCCTTAACTGTGAAGTTAACATTTCTGCAGCGATCCTGGCGAACTGGCTTAGGCACGTCATCATGGGACACGGGACTGGTGCACCCGGCCCAATGCGGCTTCATGCCACTCCAGGACGATTCAAAAAGGGGGGTGGTGATGGACAGAGTATCTGAATTAAGCAGAACACTCCTACCCAGTCAAAAGATCAGGGCTTGTTCCATCACCGTTTTTTTAGCTCACTGCACCATCCCAATTCAGAACCTGGCTACATGCAAATTAGTCTGACCCTGGCCCAGTGCAACATGGGAACAGGGCAGACCAAACTACCAAGCCAATTCTTTACTGGAAAGGAAACAAGCTTCCGGGGACCGGTTTCTGGCATTACAGCTGTCTTCGGCCCGGCTTGCTTGAATCCTGATGGTGCAGTGAGCAAGGGACTCACATCTGAGCATACCCTTCCACACTTGTGTGGCCAAAACGATTCAAAAAGGGGGGTGGTGATGGACAGAGTATCTGTATTAAGCAGAGCACTCCTACCCAGTCAAAAGATCAGGGCTTGATCCATCACCGTTTTTTAGCTCACTGCACCATCCCAGTTCAGAACCTGGCTACATGCAAATTAGTCTGACCCTGGTCCAGTGCATCATGGGAACAGGGCAGACCAAACTACCAAGCCAATTCTTTACTGGAAAGGAAACAAGCTTCCGGGGACCGGTTTCTGGCATTACAGCCGTCTTCGGCCCGGCTTGCTTGAATCCTGATGGTGCAGTGAGCAAGGGACTCACATCTGAGCATACCCTTCCACACTTGTGGTGGCCAAAACGATTCAAAAAGGGGGGTGGTGATGGACAGAGTATCTGAATTAAGCAGAACACTCCTACCCAGTCAAAAGATCAGGGCTTGATCCATCACCGTTTTTTAGCTCACTGCACCATCCCAGTTCAGAACCTGGCTACATGCAAATTAGTCTGACCCTGGCCCAGTGCATCATGGGAACAGGGCAGACCAAACTACCAAGCCAATTCTTTACTGGAAAGGAAACAAGCTTCCGGGGACTGGTTTCTGGCATTACAGCCGTCTTCGGCCCGGCTTGCTTGAATCCTGATGGTGCAGTGAGCAAGGGACTCACATCTGAGCATACCCTTCCACACTTCTGGTGGCCAAAACGATTCAAAAAGGGTGGTGGTGATGGACAGAGTATCTGAATTAAGCAGAACACTCCTACCCAGTCAAAAGATCAGGGCTTGATCCATCACCGTTTTTTAGCTCACTGCACCATCCCAGTTCAGAACCTGGCTACATGCAAATTAGTCTGACCCTGGCCCAGTGCATCATGGGAACAGGGCAGACCAAACTACCAAGCCAATTCTTTACTGGAAAGGAAACAAGCTTCCGGGGACCGGTTTCTGGCATTACAGCCGTCTTCGGCCCGGCTTGCTTGAATCCTGATGGTGCAGTGAGCAAGGGACTCACATCTGAGCATACCCTTCCACACTTGTGGTGGCCAAAACGATTCAAAAAGGGGGGTGGTGATGGACAGAGTATCTGAATTGAGCAGAACACTCCTACCCAGTCAAAAGATCAGGGCTTGATCCATCACCGTTTTTTAGCTCACTGCAGCATCCCAGTTCAGAACCTGGCTACATGCAAATTAGTCTGACCCTGGCCCAGTGCATCATGGGAACAGGGCAGACCAAACTACCAAGCCAATTCTTTACTGGAAAGGAAACAAGCTTCCGAGGACCGGTTTCTGGCATTACAGCCGTCTTCGGCCCGGCTTGCTTGAATCCTGATGGTGCAGTGAGCAAGGGACTCAAATCTGAGCATACCCTTCCACACTTGTGGTGGCCGAAACGATTCAAAAAGGGGGGTGGTGATGGACAGAGTATCTGAATTAAGCAGAACACTCCTACCCAGTCAAAGGATCAGGGCTTGATCCATCACCGTTTGTTAGCTCACTGCACCATCCCAGTTCAGAACCTGGCTACATGCAAATTAGTCTGACCCTGGCCCAGTGCATCATGGGAACAGGGCAGACCAAACTACCAAGCCAATTCTTTACTGGAAAGGAAACAAGCTTCCGGGGACCGGTTTCTGGCATTACAGCCGTCTTCGGCCCGGCTTGTGCAGTGAGCAAGGGACTCACATCTGAGCATACCCTTCCACACTTGTGGTTGCCAAAACGATTCAAAAAGGGGGTGGTGATGGACAGAGTATCTGAATTAAGCAGAACACTCCTACCCAGTCAAAAGATCAGGGCTTGATCCATCACCGTTTTTTAGCTCACTGCACCATCCCAGTTCAGAACCTGGCTACATGCAAATTAGTCTGACCCTGGCCCAGTGCATCATGGGAACAGGGCAGACCAAACTACCAAGCCAATTCTTTACTGGAAAGGAAACAAGCTTCCGGGGACCAGTTTCTGGCATTACAGCCGTCTTCGGCCCGGCTTGCTTGAATCCTGATGGTGCAGTGAGCAAGGGACTCACATCTGAGCATACCCTTCCACACTTGTGGTGGCCAAAACGATTCAAAAAGGGGGGTGGTGATGGACAGAGTATCTGAATTAAGCAGAACACTCCTACCCAGTCAAAAGATCAGGGCTTGATCCATCACCGTTTTTTAGCTCACTGCGCCATCCCAGTTCAGAACCTGGCTACATGCAAATTAGTCTGACCCTGGCCCAGTGCATCATGGGAACAGGGCAGACCAAACTACCAAGCCAATTCTTTACTGGAAAGGAAACAAGCTTCCGGGGACTGGTTTCTGGCATTACAGCCGTCTTCAGCCCGGCTTGCTTGAATCCTGATGGTGCAGTGAGCAAGGGACTCACATCTGAGCATACCCTTCCACACTTGTGGTGGCCAAAACGATTCAAAAAGGGGGGTGGTGATAGACAGAGTATCTGAATTAAGCAGAACACTCCTACCCAGTCAAAAGATCAGGGCTTGATCCATCACCGTTTTTTAGCTCACTGCACCATCCCAGTTCAGAACCTGGCTACATGCAAATTAGTCTGACCCTGGCCCAGTGCATCATGGGAACAGGGCAGACCAAACTACCAAGCCAATTCTTTACTGGAAAGGAAACAAGCTTCCGGGGACCGGTTTCTGGCATTACAGCCGTCTTCGGCCCGGCTTGCTTGAATCCTGATGGTGCAGTGAGCAAGGGACTCCCATCTGAGCATACCCTTCCACACTTGTGGTGGCCAAAACGATTCAGAAAGGGGGGTGGTGATGGACAGAGTATATGAATTAAGCAGAACACTCCTACCCAGTCAAAAGATCAGGGCTTGATCCATCACCGTTTTTTAGCTCACTGCACCATCCCAGTTCAGAACCTGGCTACATGCAAATTAGTCTGACCCTGGCCCAGTGCATCATGGGAACAGGGCAGACCAAACTACCAAGCCAATTCTTTACTGGAAAGGAAACAAGCTTCCGGGGACCGGTTTCTGGCATTACAGCCGTCTTCGGACCGGCTTGCTTGAATCCTGATGGTGCAGTGAGCAAGGGACTCACATCTGAGCATACCCTTCCACACTTGTGGTGGCCAAAATCGATTCAAAAAGGGGGGTGGTGATGGACAGAGTATCTGAATTAAGCAGAACACTCCTACCCAGTCAAAAGATCAGGGCTTGATCCATCACCGCCACTCCAGCGCACGAAACACTATATCTGAAGGCGGCATGTGGTCCTGGCCCACCGCTGTCGACTGCCCCCAGACTTCACTTTACTTCTTATTGATTACAAGTAGGTCTTCGACTGAGTGGACTGGGGCTATTTCCAGTCGGTGCTGGCCCGAGCAGGCCTCTGGCTCAGATTTCAGGGCATGGTTTGAGCTCTTTACGCCAATCCCACCGCCCGGGTCGAGGTAAACGGAGCTCTCCCCGAGTCCTTCCCCTTAGAGCGGGGGACTAGACAATGTTGCCCCCTGTCTCCCCTACTTTTCGCTCTGGCAAAAGAGCCCCTAGCCGCACTCATCCGTAAGAATCCCCTCTTCGCTGGCTGAAGGTGGAGTATAGGCCATGATGACCGCATTATGCTGTATGCAATCAGGTTCTGCTGTACTTGGCCCAGCTGGCTATGAGTGGGCCCAGATGTCTCCTGCTGCTTGAGCGGTTCGAGCAGGCATCCGGTCCGTAGATGAACCCCTCTAAGTCCATGTTGGTTCCTTTGGCACCGACTAGGGACTGTTTTAACTGGCAGGCGACAATTCCCCTGCGTCGACTTGGCTTTAAATACTTGGGTATATGGGTCATCTTACACCCAGAGTGCACCTGGGCCCTCAACCGCCAACCACTGGTATGGAAAACTAAGACAGACCTCACTAGGTGGTGTACTCTCCCCCTCAACATCTTAAGCCCTATCGCCCTTTACAAAATGATGATTTTCCCATGCTTCCTTTGTTTTTCAAAATCTACCACTTCAGCTACCACAAACTCGGTTCTCTGCCCTTGTCAGCGCAGCAACATTATTTTTGTGGCGGGGTTCCCGACCACGTATCGCCCTTGAACACTGAACGGGGGCTCTATGAATTTGACCTGGGTATGTCCAATCTCTATCTCTATTTCCTATCCTCTCACCCGCTTGTCATTCATGACTGGCTCAAAGGGGGATGGTCAGACCCCGCCTACCGGGTGGAACTCTCCCTTTTAGACTTTGCCTGTCTCCAGGCCATGCTCTATGGTGCACCAGTCTCTCTCTCCTCTCTCCTCCCCCATCCCCCCTTCCCCCTTCCCTCTTCCCCCTCCCGCCTCCCCCCTCACCCATCCCCCATTGCCCAGGGTGACTCGGGCAGTGCTCCTTGCGTTAAGGGCAGCTATGCGACATGTGCAGTGGGAGTCTAAACAAGGGAAGGACATACCATGGCTGTCGGGGTGTATCAGAGCCTTTTTTTAAGGGCTGGCACTGTTAAAATTGTATTATGTTTTCCCCTTGGTCACCACCCCGATCTTGATTGCACACCGTGCCCGTGTGATGGCCAGAGTGGCCAATCTATTTGACACTTTTTGTTTTTTTTGTAAATATTTTTTAAAGTATATTAAGTGGCTCTTAACTCCGTATTTTAAAAAGCATATCCCCATCAGTTTGGAAAACGCTTACTTGAGATTACTTACCCTGGATGATGAAGAGTTGGTCTTTCGCACAGGCACTTCTTATGAGAATTGTAGTTCGAGCACGTCAAATGATGTCTAATCCCTGAGCTTTTATATTACCTAATAATTAATTTTTACGAACCTAACGATTATTGTATACTGTATGCTGCTATGGTTTTATTATGACTCTCTAATTTGCAAATTTTTTACTTGTTTGCTGTTGTGTCTTTGTGCTTTTATGGATACGACGGTATCCGAGTAAAGTGTCTTTGAACTTTGAACCTGAACCTCACATCGTTGAATAAGGCAGCATGACTCCTAAGGTTAGCAAATATGGGTATTTACACCTCACACAATCATATAAAAGGTACATCGAAAAGGCAAAACTACTAGCCCTCCATCAAGGGCTTCATTACTCATTAACGTGAAAGGATTGTGTTTATATTGCTAATAGCAAGGGCACAACTTGCTTAAACTAAATGCAGTTCTTATCAAAGTACACCTTTTAGCAATAATAACGTATAGAAAAGGGGCTAATGAGTCAGTTCTCTTTAAAATTTCCTTTGATTGAATATTTTTGGGAAGGCTTGTTGAAAGTCTTTCTTCCTTTAATGGTGCCTTCATGACCTTGGGTATTCAAATGAGTTATTTCAAAACGAACATGTCCGTTAATATGTCCTCCATTTGACCAAGTTACAAAACCTCATTGGAACATCTGTCCTGGGGGACAACCTTTTTAATTGCTATTATCTCAGCTTGCAGTGTTAGTGAAATAAATACCTTTTCAGCTTTTGAACCCTATTCAATTTTCCATTCTAATAGAGTAGTCATGAGGACCCATCCTTCTTATTTCCATATATTGTTTCGGATTTTCAAATTAACCAGTTTCCTTCAGCAACCAAGCTGCACCATACTCCTTACATTTACTGGGTATCTGGAGGGTTTTACATTTTTACCTAGACTAAGCCAAGCATTACTGCAAGTGCAACAATCTGTTTATCAACTATGATCCCAAACACACTGGCATAACCTCCTCAAAACCATCACTCCCTCAGTGTCTTGTGTTCTGTATTTCTTTGTTATCAATTAGCTGAAAAGCCACTGCCGGGAACATTTAAAGCCTGTTACAACTGGGGAGAAGCAGCAACTACAACTTGGTTGGCAAACATTATATTAACAGGTATCTGTAGGCAGCCACTTGGAAATTGGTCCTCACAGTCACAAGACAGTATTGTCTTGATTCTGATACAAGATCTTATTCTAGTATAGGTCAGGATACCATAAGTGAATCTTTTCGGGTGAAAGTTTAGTATGGTCTGGTAGGCTGATGAAATGTTTTTTAGCCGTGAAAGGAACAGCTAATTTTCTTGACACTGTATCCTAATATTTATGACATTCACTGAAGATCCCGTGATGCAGAATAAATGATTACTTGTAGTTTTGGTTCTGCAACATAGGTATCTTCATTGGAGTCCTAAATGACCCGTTGTCCGGGTTGGTACCGGAGTCTGTAATAAGGGATTAAATATATAGGATATAAAGTGTTACAGGGTGACGCAAAAATTAACGTAGAACTGATTTTTTAAACTTGCATTGCACTGATTCATACATTACAGTGGCTTATACATCATTACTATATGCACCTCATATTACTTTTTGTAGATGAGCATATGCTCTGGATAGTGGATGACAGGAGAAGAGGGGGCCAGAAGGAGGCAACATGAGGTGAGGTCAATTAATGGCGTCAGGATATCCTCTCCTGGGGGATAGCATCATGAAGGTGTGCATCTCTTTGAATAGGAACGTAACTTAGGGTCACAGTCGCTACATGGCTCTAAAATGTTCCCCATAAAGCAGTTGTATTCTGCATATTTATTCTGCTTTGCTCCATTTATTATGGCAGCAGCGGGGGTTGGGCCTTCATCTGTGTTCCATGTTGGTCAATGTGTATTCAGAAAGAACTCTTGCAGCCTTCTGCCTCAATGCAAGAACTGTGAAGTGCAATGTACACACTAGGCACCCCCTGCTCTTTTGTTCTGATGGATAAATTTTCATTTAAGTTCCTCACCTTATGAATTATCCTTCCAGGCTTCAAACTGACCCAGAAAAACCTTTCCTAAGGAATATCCCTTCAGTGCTGTCAGGCAACGCAATGCAGCTACAGCTGCATCTCCACCTCTGTAAATTATGACAGCAGATTATATTAGGCAAGCCATTGCTTGCAGGTATCAGTTCCTGTTTTTCCATGCCTCTTCGATGCTGGTCCAGAATTTTTTCTCAGGTGTCTCGCCAGTAACATTTCTCAGCACTTCAACAATGGCTTTGTCACTTGTCTGCTCTGAAAGGACATGGATTTAAATCCTTCTGCAAGAAGATATTCTTATCAGAGCCACATGACATCTGTACACAGTGTCTGGAATCTGAACACTATACAATGAAATATGATGCTTCACCTTCTATATATCTGAAAAGACAGCAGGGAGATGGCCAAGGCGTGCAACAGACACCCAAGTGACACCCCTCCTCTCTGGGAGGGTCTTCTGTCAAGAAACAATCTCTTAAAATAATCTTCCATAAAAAGCACAAAAAGTGGTATGGGAAAGAGAAGTCCACTTCTTCAAGGAAACCGTCCTGCTCCTGGCAGCTGGCAGAGTCTTGAGGCTCTTCCCTGATGTTGAACTCTTTCCTGTTGTCCGAAATGATCATTATGCTAAACAAAATGAGACCAGAATTTCCAGATTTATCGACTAACCGCCAAACAGGTCGAAACCTTCTGTCTGGCTATACTTGATTTGTTCATCACTATTCCTGTACCCCGTATAAGAGGTCCATTCTACGAGGCCCAGGGTTGCCTCCACAGCTCTCCTCAGAGTTGTCTTGGTTGATAACATCTGGATGGCTGCATGGTCATACTTGCATATTTTTGCCTTAGGTCTCAAGCACACAGTGTTGGGTACTTGTCTCAACTTCAGTTCAAGACCTCTTTGGTGAACCGACAGTACTCAGTCCCACTTCCCAGGAAGATATTACTTTGGGATTCATTCATATGGTAAGGAATATGCAAGGGGGTCTATTCATCAGAAGAAAAAGTTACTTTCCTACAGTAACAGAGTTTCTGCTGGATACATGATCATTTAGCGGATTTCCCACTGCCTTTCCTCCTCCCCTGTTGATTAGTGCTGTGGGTAATAAGAAGCCAGAGTATGCCAGCTTATTCTGTGCCTCGTTTGTTGCTCTTGTTAATACTGCTCAGGTTCCTATCTGCACACCTCAGTGAGACATGAAAAAGGTTTCAGTAACTGATGCCAGTTGCCAAATAACAACCTTGGTGTTAAGTCTGGAGGCCGCTTGTGGTTGAAGCTGCATGGTTTCTCATGGGGGAGCTAGGAGCATATCACAGGGCAAAAGTTTTCCAGACCAGTCTTAAGCCTAGAAAGATAATTTATAACTTGTGGAATCTGATTGAAGACCACATATAAGTCAGAAATATTGCTATTGAAGGCAAGTATTTTTTTCTTTAGCATGAATGACTGGTTTGTGCAGTGATGTCATAGTCCAGTGCAAGATTACTTGTGTGATGTCATCCGATGAGGTCTGGTTTCTGGAGTGATTTCAGACAAGAGTCCAATACTGGATTGGCAAGTTGATGTCAAATTTCACGGTACACTTGAATGACTGGCTTAAATAGGACTCAGTCTTATTATTGACTCACCATACAACAGAGTCATTGTCCAAATCAGGGTGTTAGCTTTTGCCACATTCAACATTACTGTGTTTCTGGCACTGCACTACCATCGATCTTGTTATGCACTTGCCCCAGCAAAGCTGGTTTTAGACAAAGTCTGTGCCCTTATCCCCCCAACCGTGAATCTGAACCTCTGATGTTTTTACCTGCATGTTTCCATCCTTTGCTTGTTTTTGTTTCACTGAAACCGGTTACTTGAGACTTTTTTTCTTTCTTTTACCTTCCCAGCCAAACTGCATTCATCTGATAGAGACATCTGGCCACAGATTCCTTACCTGTGAACTTCCCAGGCATCAGACTGGATCAGGAAGATTTTTCTTGAACAGTCCCCCTTCGCACCAGTAGGTGCTGTTGCTTGACTCTGCCTGACGTGGTAGCTGTCGTCTCCACCATTGTGACGTCTGCGTCCTCTAAATAGACCACATCTCGGCGCACTTACGTCGGTTCTCTTCTTTTCATGCCAGCCAGCACAGATCTGTTGGAGAGCTACCCCCTATCATTTTTTGGCAGACTTTTTTTTAAAACTTTTTGTCAACATTTTTCATTGGTGTGCAGGTTCCCACATGTCCAAAAAGACCACTGGATTTAAACCATGCATTGACGGATCCCTACCTCGTGTGTCCTTTGTGCCTGGAGCAGGACCACGACCCAAAGTTGTGCTCCGTCGGATAGTCAATGGCTTCTAAAGCTTTGAGGTGTCGGTCCCTAAAGCTGGTTGCAGGCCGGCAGGTGCCTCGGAGGTCTCCTCAGAAGTCTCGCTCCCGTCTCGGATTAGAGGAAGGTCTAGGCACCGCTCCAGGGGCTCCAGGTCTTCATCCTCCTATGCAAAGTCATCAAAGGAGACAGGTAGGAAGCACCACAAAAAACACACGCTTTGACTTCATCCTGTCCATCACCCGACGCGATGGAGGAGTCCCGACGTTCGAGGCCTTGTTCTGCTGAACATGTACCTGAGTCGGCTCTTCATTTGCCATGATCCTTGTCCATTTGAAGGAATGTTATGACGCTATATGCTTCTCATTTGGGTGGCCTGACCCTGCTGGCACGCCCTTAGGCCCCACGGGCTCAGCAGAAGGAGTTTCATTGGGTTCCGTGCCCGCACCTCCGGCCCCGGTGCCCATGGCTCGTCATGGATCCATTCCAAAATCTGGACCTGCGCCGGCCCTACCTACTTAACCTTCCCCAGTGCTGTGTCCACCGCTGAGACTCCCAAGGCCGCCAGTGCCCTATTGGCTGAGTCAGCCACATTCTCATCCCCGACGACACAGAGCCGACCGGGCGTCCAGCGAGGCTGTCTCTGGCAGAGCCCTCATACTCTGTCGTATCCCCAGCCTTATTTGGAGGGGCTACGATTGGAGGAAGATTTGGAGGGTACACATGACCCCTTTGAAGTCCCACTCTATTCCGAAGAAATGGACTGGTATGAGGAACTGGGTAATGCCAGTTGCTTGGATACCTCTACAGAGCTTGGCATGCTTTCCCCTCCTAACATGGCTGCAGAAGAGGGAGCTTCCTTCGCGATGGTGGTACGTAGGGCTGCGGAGGTCTTGGACCTGCAGCTTCCTACTGTGGCAGTCAAGACCAATGTCTTGCCAAAGATCCTGCAGCCTGGCGTCCCCCCTGTGGACCCTTGCTGCCATTTATTGAGGCATTGACTGATGTTCTCCTGTACACCTCGTCCAAGCCCAGCACAGGGGTTCCTGTGAGTAGTACAATTGCCTGCCGTGATTCGCACTGAACCGTGTGACCCAGCTTTCCTTGCATCTCACCCGACTCACCAAGAGCTTGGTGGTCCAAGCCGTTACTTCTCGTGGTACATTCCCTTCCGCACCTCTGGATAGGGAATCCAAGTGGCTCGATAGCTTGGGCAAAAAAATATTTTCTTCCACCAGCCTAGCATTGCGGTCGGTAAACACTGCATGTCTCTTGGGCCATTACTCCCATTCATTATGGGCGATGGTTGCGTTCCTGCTACTGCAAGTCCCGTAGGAGGCCCGGGCTGTCTTTTCCCAAGTTGTTTCAGATAGGAAAGATGCAGTGAAGTTTACCTTCTGCTGTGGCCTTGGCAGGACAGACTCGCTGGGCAGAGCGATTTCTTCGACAGTGGCCATTAGGCGCCACACCTGGCTGAGAACGTCTGACGTTTCTGGGAAGTCCAAGCCAAACTTATGGACAAGCCTTTGATGGCTCTTCACTCTTCGGAGATAGGGCAGACGCAGCACTAGAGAGTTTCAAGGAATCACAGGTTATAGCCAAGTCCTTGGGCCTCTCTGTGTCATCTGGTCCTGGGTCCGCCTTTTTCCCTTTTATGGCTACAGAAGGGGCTTCCAGCCACGCCAGCCCTATCCTAGTCAGAGGACCGCGCAAGTTCTGCAACCTCTTAGTGTCTGTGGGCATGGTTCGCCCCGACCCCTTGGGTCAGGCGTCCAGAGGTCAGGTCAGGTCAGACCACAAACCCCAAACCCTCCTCCGCATCCAAATCCTCAAAGTCCGATCCTCCCAGAGCATGGGCGTCCAGTAGGTGGCAGAATATGCCATCACCTCCACCACTGGTGAGACATCCCCTAGGACAGGTGGGTTCTACAGATAGTCTGAAGGAGCTACTCCCTCCCCTTCAAAACTACCCTTCTCGCCATGCCTCCTACAAACGATAAGCTGACTGAGGAGGACCTTGTATTACTTCGAGAAGAAGTCACAAATCATTTAGCCATAGGGTCGAAGAGAGGGTTCCAGTGCCAGAAATAGGCGGTGATTGCTATTCCAGCTACTTTCTGGTCCCCAAAAAGGACAGAGGCCTTCATCCTATCCTATCCTCAACCTCAGAACGCTCAACTACTTCCTAAGAAAAGCGAAGTTCAACATGCTCACTCTTGCTCAGGTGTTGTCTGTCCTGGATCCGGGAGACTGGATGGTAGCGTTGGACTTGCAGAAAGCTTATTTCCATATTCCCGTCCTGCCTGTCCATTGCCACTACCTACAGTTTATGGTGGGCCACAAGCTTTTTCAGTTTACAGAGCTCCCCTTCGGCCTCACCAGTGCCCCTCGGGTGTTCACCAAGGTGACAGCGGTGGTCGCAGCTCATCTGCGGGGATCAGGGGTTCAAGTCTTCCTCTGTCTCGACAAGTGGCTGTTGAAGGTGGACTCACCCCAGGCGGTTGTCTCCCTCTTCCAGACTATGATGAGCTGCCTGCATTCGCTGGGGTTCACTATCAATGTGCCGAAGTCACATCTGACTTCTTCCTAGACGCTCCCTTTCATTGGAGCTGTTCTGTTCATTGTGCAGTCTCAGTCCTATCCTCCCGAACGGCGAGTCCAGAATATTTAGGTTATGATACCGATGTTTCAGGCTCTATCTTGGATTTTGGTGAGACTGACTCTGAGGCTGCTGGGCATCATGACCTCCTGCATCCTGTTAGTAAATCATGGCAAATGGCACATGCAGGCTCCGCAGTGGGACCTGAAGTTTCAATGGGCGCAGCATTGGGGTAATCTCACCAACCTGGTCTAGGTCACAGAGGGATCTGCACAAGAGCTGCATTCGGTGACTACCAAACCGCAAATGTGTCACAAGCAGACCCCTCTACCTTCCCCACCCAGATCTCACAGTGGTAACAAATGCGCCACTCCTGGGATGGGGCAACCATCAAGAGGAGGCGTAGATCAGAGCACTCTGGTCTCCGGCAGAAGCTGGGCTCCACATCAACCTGTTGGAGCTTTGTATGATCCGATTGGCACTGGAAGCCTTCTTACCATCTCTCAAGGAAAGGCTGGTTCAGGTGTTCACGGACAACACCACCCCTATGCGGTACTGCAAAAAACAAGGTGGGGTGGGGTCATGGACCCTCTGTCAGGGGGACCTTTGCCTCTGGACCTGGCTGAAACAACAGGGCCTAGTGGTGTTCCCTGAACACCAGGGCAGGCGAACGCAGCCGTTGGTGCCTAGCAAATCACGAATGGCGTCTCCATACGGAGGTGGCGCAAGGCTTCTTTCAGTGGTGGGGAGAGCCTTGGTTAGATCTGTTAGAGCTTATTCTACCAGAGCTAAGGCAGCCACCAATGCTCTCCAGCGTTGTCCTGGTCCTCGACATCTGCCAGGCCGCTACGTGGCCATCCCTGCACACGTTTGCTAAGCATTATTGCCTGGACAATCGGGTCCATAGAGAATACCTCTTTGGCCGTTCGGTCCTATAGGACTTTCTGGTTTAAACTTTTCTACAGTTGCTTCTCCGGGGATGGTATTGCTTGTGTATCTATTCACAGGTACGGAATCTGCAGCTAGCTGTCTCTATCAGATAGACTAGTTACTTACCTTAGGTAAAACCTTATCTGGTAAAGACATGATCTAGCCGCAGATTCCTTACCAACCCTTCCTCCCCGCAATGCGGATCTATTCTTCATGTCAGGACTTTCCCCTTCAGTGCCCTAGTTGCCTAAATACACCATTGTCAGTCAACTTCATGGTTCCACAATTCTGGCATGGAAAGTTGTGAAAAATACTGATGTCAGGTCGCCGAGGTGGCACCTATATAGACGTCGCGATGACAGACACAATGCCTACAACGCTGCGTGGAGTCGACCGACACCACCTACCGGCGTACAAGTGTACTGTTCAAGAAAAACCTTCTGGATCCAGTCTGACGCCTGGGAAGTTCACATGTAAGGAAGCTGCTGCTAGATCATGTCTTTACTAGATAAGGCATTACTGAAGGTAAATAACTTGTCCTTCAAGAAGAGTCACAAGTGCCTGCACTATTTGTCTTTGATAGCATGAGGAAGCTTGCCATTCCGTCCCTGCCCTTTGGTGAAGTATTACTTTAACAAATAACACCCAGCTCCCAGGGAGTAATGGTTCATTCTTCCCCTGTGGGCCATGATGTGCCTGAAGAGCTTGCTGTTGCTGACCTACCCCAAACCTTTATCTGTCTGAGATACCCCAACCTTGCTAAATATCATTTTATGTCATTTAGTCCTACATGAGGTTATAGCTTCTCTCATGGAACCAGGTGTCACTTGAGTCGCATGTCCTAATCAGACAAGGATACATCAGCAGGAGCAGTGGTTTCCTCTGTCTTTGAACTCAGTAAGGTGTTTTATGTAATCCAGACATAGGCAGGTAAACGTTCAGAGGAGAAGATTTATTGATTGTAGTTCACACTCACGACTCGGAGCTTCCGACATCCACAAGTCTCTACCGCAACTGACCAAGTTGCCAAGAGACCTGTAGATGTTGTTCTACTGCCCGAGCATGGACCCACAGTTAAAAGTAAGGAAGAAATATAACAATACAATGTTGGCCTTGAGGAGACCACATGCGCTTGCCTCACAAGAGAGCAGGGCAACTTATTACATACCACAACATTTCCCCCTTCAACAGGCATAAAGAAGATAGAAGCAAAATAAACTAATATCCAATACAGAATGTTTGCAACAAAATTACACTGCAAAAGTGGTTATACCAATGCTTGGTGTTTGAACCTACAAAGCAATATAACAAATTATTCCAATACATAGTCTTTAAACAAGCAAGGCAATTTCCTAGGGCGACCATTTTCTCTGTTGATTGAGCCCTCACTTGCGGAAGCTAATGGGGCCGAAGGGTCTTGAGATATCATAGATCAACCTTCAGTCGTCGTGGTCCCTGCAACAGAGTTGGAAACTACAGTATCTTGTAAGAAATTATAACTTTGACTCTGATCTGTATTAGAAGCAGAACGATTCTTTTTTTTTTTTTGTAAACCTTTATTGGTATAGACAGGATATACAAATCTGGGCCTACAACCAAACTGGCCGGCCACAACACGTGAAAGCAGTCAAGAAGTCCAGAATGAAGTTACAGAATCAATCATAGAGGAACGTAAGCAATACAATCTTAAAAAAGGGGGGGGAGGAGAGAGGATCCAAACGGCCAGCAAACAGGAGCAATGAAGGTTATTTTTTATAATAGGGCAAGAAGGAGCATGACAGGCAGGGCGACAATATAAAAGAATCCGGATTCCCAAATCAAACTATTGGTAACAGAAGGGCTAAAGGGCAGCCATGCAGGAATGTCAGCACTGTATATATCAGAATAAAAAAACAGGGCCGTGAACACAAGTCAGTATATAAGTAAGAACGACTTTGTTCCCCCACCACCCAGTAGCACATCGGAAACAGAACAAAGGGGGCCGGAATAGCGACAACACCCAGACTAACCCGTCATACTAACCTTGGGAGAGAAGGAAAAAGGGAGGGAGGGGTGGGGGGGAAAGAGGAAAGAAGAGAGGGAAAGGAAAACACAGACTGAAAGAAAAGAATGCCGCGCCTAAACAAGCGTCCCGTAGCAAAGAACACATAAAAGAGCGATAATATCAACAACGAGGAGGGCATGGGAGTCGCAATGGAAAGCAGCAGAACTACAAAAAGAAGAACAGCGACATTACAGACCCCACCCCAAACATACCACGGAAGGCAAGGACAGACGCGGCACTCCAATAAAGAGATACAAAAGGGCCATAGAACTGAGGAAAATAAAACATCAAATAAGACCCAACCCACCCATCCCACCCAGCACCCCTGCAGAAGGCTATGGCCTACTCTCCAAACAGCGCGCCTGTCGCCCTAAACCAGAACCCGAAATGTAGTAGAGACAAGAGAAAATAAGAATATAAAGACAAAAAAAGGGACATCAAGACAAAAGAAATAAATGGGAGGGAGGAGCAAAAGAGCAGAAACAAATACGGTCGGCCACCGCCCTCCACCCAACCATACGAACATATTATATGTGAACCAGAACGACACAATCTCGAGCGCCAAAAAACGTACAGGGGGGTCTCCCACAGCACTAGAAATATGAGCAACTTCGCCACAGATCTGTACGTCAATAAACCACCGGGAGCCGTGCATCTCACCCCATCCCTTTTCTAACCACAGTTACCACCCACCACAGGACAGTGTGAAATAAGCAACACGATGCGAGGCAAGCACACAATTGAAAGAGAATACGAGCAAAACGTAGGCCAGGGAGGGCAATCAATAAGCAAGTGGGCAAAAGTTCAAATAGGCAGTTCAAATGTCTCAGCAATAACAACAAGGGCAATAATAGACAGGAGTTCAGTCTTGCCGTCAGGAAAAGCGGGGGTTTCCCTGCAAAATAGAAACACGACCTCATCAAGGCAAAAACAGGCAGCGGTCCACCATTGTTCTCAGGCACCCGGGGAGGATCGGATCCCCGCACGACATCCAAGTCCCCAAACTCCTTACATCGAAGAGCAGGAGGTGCCAAATCCACCGGCCAGCAAATCCGTCGATGGATAGCGACAGTAACTCTCGTAGCGACCGGGGGAGGCGAGGCGGTGGCATCACTGAGACAAGAGGGGACCATGAAGGAGCGTTCACCCAAGATGGCGGTAGAACGAATCGAGTCTCCCGGAGCACCGGGGGCCAGGGCCGCGCGTAAGGATCGTAAGGCATCAAGAACGTCTCCAATCGTAGGCTCACGCACACACGTCCAGGCCCCCGAGCCGTCCAGCAACTCAAGCCCGTCATCACGAGGAGACCCACAGCACAGGTCGTCGGTAGCCATTTTGTGAATTCAGCCTCCTCACCACCCTCCGCGATGCTCGAAACAGTTCAGAAATGCGGGCCTTTACAGATTTCCGGGGGGTCCCAGCAATGGCAGCCTCGGTGAAAAAAGGAGATTCGCCCAAGGCGAGGGGCCGTCTGCAATATCGCTGGCGCTCCACTCGAACAGAGTCCGAGGACGAGGGTCCAGGGTCGATGGACGGAGCAGCGGCGGGGGGGACCCCTTCACACGATCAGTCCACGGAGCACCGCGTTCCGCACCAGCCTCACGGCCGTCAAGGCGGGCCCGGATAAGGGTCACCGGGATGTTCCCACAACGGCTCTCACCAGTGGCGCAGTCTCTCGGCCGGGGCCGACGGTCACCACAGCGCCAGGCCGGATCCGATAGGCGAGGTCCCGGTCTCAACACCACGAAGGCCCAGGTCCCTTCGGGGGCACAACTTCGGAACCGCAGCACGCCGGAGTCTCCAGGCCAAACGGTGAGTTAGAGCGAAACGTTGCGTTGCTATTTCTTCGAAATTGTGTCGTCTCTGGGCAGGATATACAACAGGATATGCGAGTCAGGCCAGAGGGCTGACGGAGCCGAACTACAAGGCGACCATTACGCTCGCGAGCTTGGCTCCTCCCTCCAGCAGAACGATTCTTGATGATGTCCGCCTATAAACCACTAAGTTGCACCAAACTCCGCTTGTTCCACCATCCCTTTTTTTTTTTTTACAAAAGGGCAGAACCTTTGCTTACCTGTATGACTAGTACAGGTGATGAGGACCTAGAAGTTCCCTTCATCACTCTTTTGGGGGTTCTAAACAAGACCCAATCATCCACCTTTAAAGGATCATTTTCAAAATGATTGCCATTAGTGAAGCGAGATTTCATGAAATTTTGTCTAAGTTCAACTCTCGATCTAATGGCATCCAGAGATTCAACTTCCTCAAAACTCTTGCTAAGAAGCAAACTTGGACACAAATTGGAGTTCACCTTTTTTCCTCTAAACAACATAAAAGGTGCTACCCCAGTGGTACTGTGGGATGTGACAATATACGACCACATTTTATTCAGAAGAAAATTCCTGGACATCTAAACCTGAGGACAATATGGTCTGCTCACCCTTCTTGACCATTTCTGTTCACTCTCTCAACTAGGCCATTGGAGTACAGTGCCACTTTAAGATGTTGAATGTTATTGGAGTATAACAACTTACACATGCGTTGTGAAAAGAAATTGGTACCATTGTCTGTGACAATTGTTTTTGTTGGTCCTTGCAACTTGAAAACATGTTCTAAAACTTTTTATGGCATTGCCAGTTGTGGGACCATCACAAAACCAATAAAACATCAATTTCAAAAAGTAGTCCACCATGAAAATTAAAATTTGTTTTCAATAGGCAACACCTCATAGGGACCAGAGAAGTCAAGACCAACTTTGTTCTACGAACCTAGCTTTCAGGAAACAACCTAATAACTCCCTACAGTCACACTTTCTCTCCGTGCCACCTTGTTTCTCAGTAGAGTTGAGCTAGCGCCAGGACACTTCAGGGTAATCGTGCGCTCTATAAATAAAATTAACATTAAAATAACATTAACTTTGTCCCAGGGATCTATCGGAAATGGCACGGGATACAGAGGCGTGTTAAGGGTTTTCCATCGCTTGCCAGAGAGTAGGCATTCCGCACAACTTTCAATGGTTGTCCTAACTTGATTCTCCAGAGAAGGTCACCAATAATATTGTTTATAGCGTTGACATGTTTTGGTGACCATTATGCGCTGTCTGAATAATTTCTTTGCGCAAACTTTCTGGAGATACGAAAAAATCAAGATGTATCACCATCTCATCAACAACTGGGAGCTCAGAAGCCACAAAAGAGAAACCTTTCATCTCACCAGAAAGAGTTATACTCTCAGGCCAGCCCTTTATAATGAACTCTTTGACTTTTAATGAGATTAGAATGTATGGAATGTGCCTCCCACAAAGTCCCTTTAGAAATGGGCCCACACTCCAGAACAGCATCCACTGCCGCTGCAATAAACTCTGTTTCTTCCAGTTTACTCTGTTCCCACTCAAGTGACATACGCGATATGCAGTCTGCCCTGAAGTTCTTCCCACTAGGTAAATGTTTGATAACAAAATGGTACTCTTGTAATGTGGATAATAAACGCACCAACCTGGCAGATGCTTTATTAGTTCCTCCACCATTAAGAATGTACATTAAATGCTTGTGGTATGCATACCCTTCAAACTCGCGTCCCCAAATGTATGAACTGAACTTATATATTGCCCAGACACATGCGAGTGCCTCCGTTCGGTAGTGCTGTATTGCGTCTCAGCAGGTTGCAGTGTCCTGGAAGCAAATGCAATGGTATGTTCCTTACCACCAACACATTGTCCAAATACAACCACTAGTCCTGAAAAACTCGCGTCCACACTCAAAAAGCATTTGCAGTCATCCTGAAAAGGTTGTAATGCTGGTGCCTGCTCAAAATGTGCTATTCAAGTCATTGCTCCAAATGAATTTAGCTCCCTTTTTAAGTAATGCTTTCAAAGGTTCTACTATCTGAGCATACCCATGCACAAATCGAGCATAGTATTCCGCCAAGCCCGGGAACAAACGTAAAGCATCATTATCATTGGGCGGGGCAGCATCACGTATTTCTTTGATTAAAGGAAATTTGTTCTGGAGTCAAGGTGTGTCCTAAATAGCCAAGTTCCTGAACACTATACTTACATTTTTCATGTCTAATGGTCCTCCCAGCACTGCACAACTTTGAAAGAACTTTAGATAGGGTGTCATCAAGGGCCTTGCGACTGCTAGCGTACACAAGAATGTCATCCTGGTAAGCTTGGACTCCTGGGATGTCTTCGAAGAGAATGTTCATGAGTTTCTGGAACACGCTACAGTGGAAGCCGAAGCAAATGGCAGTCTGAGGTACTTCAATGCACCAAATGGGGTCACAAAAGTTGTAAGTTCCTGAGACTCAGTGCTGAGAAGAATTTGATGATAGGCTGACCGCAAATCTATTATACAAAAAACTTGGAGCCCCCCAGTCTGGCCTATAGGTCATGAGTTTTGGGAAGGGGGCGACAGTCTAAGGGAATGTTGCTGTTGAAAGAGCACAAGTCAGCGCAAAGACTAACCTCCCCAGATTATTTCCTTACGACTACGATGGTAGATATCCATGACAAAGAATCACAAGGTACGATTATTCCCTCTGAGCAAAGGTTTTTTAAACCTTTTTCAAATCCTCTCTGACACTCAGAGGCAATGGTCGGACCTTATGTAGCACAGGTTGAGCATCTGATTTTAAACGAATATGATGCTCAAAACCTAATACAGTACCAACTTTGACAGAAAAAACTGTGGGAAACTGGCTAATTATGCTATCAATATCTGAAGAAATACCTTGAAAGGAAAGCTTGTTAGAATCTACAACAGTATCCACAGTATACAGGTCATCCTCCAGATAACCTTCTGGAAGATCACTTAGAACAACAGCATTATCCAACCCAGGTTTTAAATAAAGTCCCATTCTCACCAGGTCTTGCCAGCCAAATATGTTCCTCCCTTTGATTGCTACATACACTTTAGTGATGGTTTGTCGACCCAGGCATACTACTTTTGACTTAAAATAGCCAAACATGTCAATTTCAGTTTCCCCAAAGGCTTTGGGATTTACATCTGTCTGAGAAAATACAACATAACCTTTCCATTGCTACTAAAAAGTGATATCAGATAAAGCTGAAATTAGTGATCCAGAGTCAGCCATAACTTCAAGTGATACATCTCCAATTATGGCATCATACCATTTACTCTTTGCATTGCATACTCCAAGCACAGTGTTCCATTCAGTTGTTAAAACTACATAAATAAGTTTCTCGGAACAACTGTGAACATCTTCAGGGAAATCAATGCTGTTAACCTTGGGTGATCTTTTTACACTTTTACAAACAGCTTGAAAATGTCACATTTTCTTGCAGGACATACATCTCTTGCCGTTGGTAAGACAGTTTGGAGAATTGCCTATGTGTGATTTTGACCCACATCTAAAGCATATTAGACACTTCTTGAAAGGTTGTTTTCCAGGATTATTGCCAGTACTTATTAGACTAATGGTATCCTTGCCTGCTTATGCTAACTGAGCTGACCGATTGATCCCCATGAATAGCTCTAGTGGAAATCATTGAACGTCCTATTTCCTTTGCCAGATCAATTGTTTTGGATAAAGTAGGATTTCTACAACTAAGGATTCTTTCCTGAATTGTTTGAGAATAGCATGCATAAACAAATTGATCCACGCTTGCAGTAAATTCACAAACTGAGGCTAAGATTCTTAGTGCTGCTACATACTTCTCGACAGTTTCATCAGCACTTTGCTTTCTTTTTAAAAAATGGTGGCGTTCGAGCAGGATACTATGTTCCTCATCATTTTGCTTGCCCATTCGTGCCATTGTATTTCAGTCATCTCCTGAGCCCCTGTGATAAATAGACCTCCCAGGCCCTCAGATCATTCCACTCTTAGTCCAATCAGTACAAACCCAGAGCTTAGGTGAGGACAAAGATGTAGTAACACCTTTGTAGATTTATTGAGAAAATTAAGGAACAGTCTTAGCTTAAGGACACAGTATAAACGCACGATGATGTCCAGAACACAAGTAAAGCAATTAACAGTTCAGGTAGCCAATTCCACAGGTCTCCTTTCTTCAGCTTCCTTTCAGCTCCTTGGTGGTTTCCCAATTGGCTTGCTGTCCCCAGAAGAAAGCAAAAAAACACAAAACAACCACCGGACAATCCTAATGCTTATTGCGATATATATATATATTGTACTGACCCTTCACCTGAATAGGCTATCACTGCGGTCTGTGAGGGAACAGGGATGTGAAGTGGAGGAGTGGTCCTAAATAGTGACCGACTTACATAGGCCGTCTCCCCTTGTCTCCCCTCCCAGCCAACCTTCTCTCGAACTGAATAAAGGGCACTTGCCTGAAGCTACGGTCTTCCGGGACCGTAGCGTGTGGTATCTCGGCGTCCTGCTTCTCCTGGGGACGTCCGGATACAGAGACAGTTGTTGTTGGGTAAACCTCCCTTTTCAGCTCTTCTTCTCCAGGGCTCCACCGGGTCCGTTCACCCGACTGGCACTGGTCCCGTCCTTTCGCCACTCTGCTGCTTTCCTCCGACTCCACTCGCCTCTCCTCCTCTGAATTCGCGCCCTTCTCTCCCTGTGTCGGTGTCCAGCCCCCTTTTCATAAGGCGCATGACGTCAGTCCTGCGACAGCTGACGTATCTGTCCTGCTAACCTCCTCTTCCTGCTGTTCCGACCCGAGCGCCATCTTGAAGGGCACGGAGATCCCGTCCCCTGAGATGTTATGTTATGTTAGGTTAACTGTGCTTGTATAGCGCATGGCTGGCCCAGCAAAGGGGCGCCCCGGCGCTTTCATCCACAGAGACCAATCCTGAAAGCCACAGCAAAGGGACTCCAATAAGGAACCAACGGCGGAATCTATTATGATGGAAAGAGATACGTTTTAATAGCTCTCCTGAAGTCCGACAGGCCCTCCAGGCCACAAATCTGAAGTGGCAGAGAGTTCCATAGTTTGGCCGCCAAACAACGGAAAGAGCGTTCGTATTACACTGCCTTTCTCCTCTGGATGGACGATCGGGCCATTCAGATACAGGGAATCGGAAGAGGTAGTCTGCTTTACCTTGCAACTGTCCAGGAATATGCATAGTCTGAAATGAAAAGGACTGCAATGCTAAGAACCATATCAGTACTTTGGTGTTGGTATCATTATTGGTAGCTAACCAAGTCAGGGGGGCATGGTCCTTTAGCAGAAAGAAAGTTCGCCCCAATAGGTAATATTATAATGACTCCATAGCCCACTTAATAGCCAGGAATTCTTTCTCCATGGTGGCATATTGGGTTTCCCTTGGGGACAATTTCCGACTCAGGAATAACACAGTTTGTAGGAGACCCTGTGCTTCTGGTTGGACAGCTCCTAATCCTCTATCAGAAGCATCTGTTTGTAACACAAATGACTTTTTTAAATCCGGACAGGTTAGGACAGGAGCATTACATAGTACTGTTTTTAGAGAACCAAAACTGTCTTCCTGTCTCTTTCCCCACTCTATCTTGGCCCTTGTAGTCTTGTGTCTAAGTAAGTCTGTGAGAGGACTAGCTAGCTCGGAAAACTGGGGGATAAACCTGCGGTAGGATCCTACTAACCCAAGAAAGGCTCGTACCTCTTTCCTGGTAGTGGGTCTGGGAATATTCTGAATAGGCTCTAGTTTGTTGTGTTGTGGTAAAATCGTACCTTCACTGATGGTGTACACCAGGTACTCTATCTGGTGTGTTCCAAGAGTGGTCTTTTTTGGGTTTAAAGTAAGACCAGCTTGTCTCAGGGTATCAAATATGTTATTCAGATAAGCGAAGTGTATTCCCCAATCCGAACTATAGACCACTATGTCGTCCAAGTATGCTGCAGGATATCCCAGGTGTGCGCGTAACAGGACATCCATAAGCCTGTGAAAGATTGCCGGTGCTCCATGGAGACCAAACGGCATCACCTTGACCCTGTGCCTCATGGAAACATAGCCAGAAATAGCCGCCAGATACAGGTCCTAGGATGCTTGTTTCCAGTCCAGGGAGGACCTGGCTTGGCATATGGCCATGTCTGAACTGGGGTGGTGTGGTGAGAAAGAAAACGACGGATTTAGGCCCATATGTCTGTACTGGGGTGAATGTATGACATTGTTCTGCATTCTGTCCATCAACTATTGTTTTTGCAACCATCCATGCATGGCATGACCTGGTAAAGAGACAACTTAGTTCTATATTATATTCCCCGCGTACCCCGATAGAATGGTGCGGCTGGCTTCCCATTGTTGGGGAAAAGGAAGTGTCTAAGGTGTTAAAGATTCTCAATATTACTAAAATTGAGGACCTATTCCTTGACGGATGCGTACGTAAATGGGCCGAGATAGGAACCGAACCCAAAATGCCATGCCATTAGTGCATTTTCATTTTCATAGAGTTTGGCATACTTTGCGGGAACTCCTTGGGAAGGACATGGCGGAGCCACCAGAGGTCACTCCTTTCTCATTACTGTTAAAAGCTGAATCACCTAGCGGACTAATATTTAGCATCTATGGCACAGTTCAACACTATCGCAAAAACATTTACACTAAATCACGACTGGAATGGCAGACAGACTTAGATATAGACATAGATGATGATAAGTGGAGCTATTGCTGTGAGGCGACGTGGGGAATCTCTCTAAATGGGAGACATAGGCTTGTTCACTTTAAATACCTGCTCAGAGTGTACCTCCTGCCCTTTTGCATAAATATGGACTGCAAGAATCGGCGGAGTGCAACAGATGTAGAGCCTCCCCGGCTGATTTTTTGCCCACAGCCTGGCCATGCCTGAGTATAGCAGAATTTTGGGGCTTCATTTTCCAAGAATTGAGTGCCATTGTAGAAACATCAATAGCTCCGGACCCTCTACTAGCCCTACTGGGCTACTCGAAACAGATAAAGAAATAGATTCGTAATTTGTTTGTCATATTAGAGTAAATGGTAATTGAAAGGGTAAAGTATATGGAAAGAAGAAGGTTTAAGTTTAAAATAGATCAAAGGAAAGCGTTAAAATGAAGGAAAGAAGTGAGAGTGCACAAATTAAAAATAAAATAAAAGGAAGGACATCAAAAAGAATTTAGGGTTATGTGTGGAATATGACCAATGTAAAGGTTAAGGATGAGTGAAGTGAGCAGTAAGGTTGTGTCTTCCCCAGGAATTCAAACAAGCAATTGCAGTATTGCAATACAATAGGTCTTGCATGTGGGAGAGTTAGAGCTATTGGCGTTTTAAATGACAATGTCTTTTACCCATGTGGTTTGTTTGGAGTGGATTGGGTGTATGTGGTGTACAGTGGAATTGTGTGGGTAGAATTGGAATTGCTAGTTGTGGAATTGTGTGGTTTGTGTAGTGGAATTCATGTGGCATGGTGAATAGGAAGGTTTTTTTTAAATATTTGTTTTCATTTGGATAGAATTGGGGAGACATTCCGTTTACAGGTCTTTCAGGATCATACATTAGGCGATTCAATATTACAAGTACAAATGATCCGTGACCTGTTGGCGATTCTCCCCCTCGATCCATCAATGTCTGTTGGACCAAACATTATAGTGAACATTTCAACCCCCAACAAGAAAGAAATACCCCCTCCCAAGCTTCCATGATAGGTAACCTTTAGGAAGCTTACATGTTGGGTTGTGTCCCTCATCGAGTCTTGTATTCATTATAGCGCCCACTGATTCCTATCTAACATACTGTAGGGGTGTTTCCCGTTTACTATCCCGGATCTTATGTATTCGTCCCCGGTCCCTCAGGAGAGACCCCCGACCCCCTCCGGGAATGTGCATAAGTGAATAGATACCAAGTCAACTCCGCCCATGATATTAAGGTCTCTTGTGCCCTCAGGTCTCTTTGTGTCTGTCTCATATGTATTTCTTCTGCCCCTGCCAATTTTATGAGATCCTTCTCCCAAGCGTCCCTAGCCGGTGCGCAGTAATTACAGTTCTCCTTTTTTCAATAATGATGCCCAAAATAGCATATCATCTACTGAGCTTTTTCATAGGATTCTCATGGTGAAGGCCCAACAGACATATCCTCACCATCTGCAGAATCTTCCACACCGTGGTTTCTTGCAGCTGGTCTAAATTTCTGCCCATAAATGATGTACTACGGGGCAGTGCCATTTCATGTGCAAAAAGTGGCTGGTTCCAAATGACACCTAGGGCATTTTGGATCTCTGGTGGGGAATATATCATATAGACGATTAGGGGATAGATAGGTCATGTGTACGTAATTATATTGAATCAATTTAAAACAGACACTCACCAACACCCTTTTAACCCCCTGTATTTTGAGTCAATCCGCGTTGAAAAATTGGATCCTCAACATGGGGTTTCCAGGCATCTCCTAGTGGAAGGGGTTGCAGCTGTTTATCAGCCCGTAAGACCCGATAAAGATGTGTTATTATATTACGACCCCCTGCCATCTCTAGCAATGTAACCAGCATGTGTGTAAGCTTCGGTGCCTACGGGAAAGTGGGCCAAATTTGTCATGCCTTTGCCGCAATCTTTGCCTACTGTAGGAATTGGCCTGTACCCAGATAAAATGATTCTAGAGCCTCTTGTGTGGAAATAAATCTATCCTCAGGGTATAAGTCGGACAACATCAAACAACCCCCCTCTTGCCATTTGTCTACAGCCATAGTCTGTGGTATTTGTGCGAAGGGTACCAGTAGCCATATATCCATGTCTGGGACATATGGGGCTCTTCGAAGTATGCGCCTGACCACTTTTTCCTATATTCTCCCCATGAGCTGAATTACATGGAGGAGAGTCTGTGGAGTTCTAACCCCCTTCATCAGGAGCTCCCCCAGTTGGTGAGTACCATCGAGCAGGTTTCGTTCCCAGTTTGGCTCGCCATCCTGCCAATGAACTGCATACTGTAGTTGCGCTCCGTAGTAATACAGCTCAAAGTCCGGATCTTCAATGTCCCCTTTTTCCCATTCTCGCCTCAGGGTAGCCAGACTCACTCTGCATCTCCTACCCTGTCAAAGCAGCGATGCAGTCAATTTGTCGAGCTCTTCAAATACTGTATGCCGGAGCTCATAGAAGGTGTCTTGCATTAGATATAGACACCGTGGGAGTACCACCATCTTGAAAAGTGCAATTTTTGTCATAAGAGATAGTTGGAGGGAGTTCCAGAATTGGATAGACGATTTCAACCCCACAATAACCCTCCCATTATTGAGATCAAAGAATTGCTATTCATGACGGGCAATATGAATACCTAGATATTTAAAGCTGTCTTTCTCCCACCGGAGGCCAAGATCCGGCAGTGCTTCCACCTGATGGTTGGCTAGAAGGCCGAGCGGGAAAATATCGATTTTTCAGCTTTTACCCGAAGCCCTGAGATCTGCCCGAATTCTCTCATTAGCTCCAGTAGAATTGGAACCTTGGTTACCAGTTGTTGGAGGTAAAGCAAGGCATCGTCTACACACAGTGAAATTATATGTTCTGTGTTGCCCACAGGAATTCCCCAACCATGGAGGGTCTGCTGAAGTTTACAGGCTAGGGGTTCAGTCGCCATGGCAAAAAGTAAAGGAGACCGGGGACATCCCTGCCTTGTTCCCCGTTGTAAGGCTGTTGCTTCTGAGACATATCGAGTACGGATCCTCGGCCTTGGGGTCGAATATAACAGCTTAACCCAGTTTATGTACGTGGCTCCCAGTCCCGCTTTGGCCAGTACTATCCACATATACTCCCAATCCAGGGAGTCAAAGGCTTGCTCAATATCCAGGAAAGCAAGTTTCCCCGGGAATGGCTGCAGCAGCCATTACATGAACCAGTCTTTGTAGATTACGTGGCATATTTCAATTTGGAATAAATCCAGACTGATCCACATAGATCAGTCGTGGGAGGTGGGGGAGGAGGCGTGCCGCAAGCACCTAACTAAGGAGGTTATGGTCAACATTGAGCATTGATATGGGACGATAATAACCTGGTTTGAGGGGAGCTTTTTCCTTACAAAAGTATCAGGGCGATCAGGGCTTTAGACATCGACTGTGGGAGCTCTGGTATGCTTCAGCGAAGACCTGGACTAATCTGTCAATTAAAATAATTGGGAAGGTTTTATAGAACTCTGCTGGAAGCCCATTCCCACCCGGTGTTTTTGCCCTGGCCATTAGTTGTAGTGCTTCTTGCAGCTCTTGTCTATCTATGGGAGCCCCCATTGCTACTTGATCTTCCTCTGAGATTGTCGGTAAGGTGAGGTGATCTAGGTAGTCCTGTCTAGCTGCCCCCCCAACTGTCAACTGTGGCCTTGTGAATAGGTAGGGTTGAGAGCTGCACAGGATAGGAAGAAATATAGAGAGGACTAGGTAGTTTGTGTACGAAGTGGTGAATGAACTCCAGACAGATGAGCAGAAAGAGTATGTAAGATATAAGGAAAGAGCAGGCCATAGACTCATTTAGAGGGAGCGCCTTTGTAAGCAGAAGACACCCCAAGAAGAGGAGGAGAGCATGGGTTTGAGAGCTCTGTATCCTGAAAAGGCACAGGAAAGAAACAGTGCTCGAAGACCTGAAGTGAACCGAGAGGTGGGAAGAGTGCGTGAGAGGGAGTACAAGATACAGATGAGTGGAGGGGCACGGAGGCTAGAGGTCGACCAGTGCACAGCGCGATGAAATATAGGAAGGCAGCGTGTATGAGCATGCAGTATAGAGAGGAGACAGGGAGTGTGAGGGTTGGATGAGAGGGGGTTGTGGAATTACCAGATTAGTAGGTAGAGGAGTATGAAGGAGAGATGAGGGGCAGTGGGTGTGTGGGGGAAATCAGGCGATGCTTTTTGCTTCACCTGAATTTAATACAGAATTTAGATAACATAACTTCCCAGGAAGTTAATATGAGAGCTGCAGCACAAGTTCAGCATGTGTTGCATTTGAAGCCTTGCTAAACCTTTATGGTCAGTCTGTGATAAAAGATGAAATAAAACGAGGAAAAGCAAGGAGAAAATGTAGGGGGGAGAAAGCAATGGAAATGGCAGAAAAGCAAGGAGAAAGCACTCCGGGAAGAAGCAAGGGGAAGACAGGAGCGGGAGTGATGCAGCAGCACTGAGAGAGCTGGGCCTGGCATTGCTTCTACCAGATTCAGTAAAGCAGTAATCTTGAGAAAACATAGCAAAAACGCCTAACCTTAAATAAGCTTTGCCCAGCTAGCAGACCCTCTTTCGCCTCTACAGGAGTTGTGGAAGTAATACAGGTAAAACAGACTAAGCAGACATGAGAGAAGGCAGTACCTAGGTTTCAGGCAGACACTTGTACAGACAGCCACAAAAGTCAGCCGATGGGCAACACTGACTTAACCCCATTAATGACTTACATTAAATTAAGCCCCAGCATAACAAACCCCTCACAATCCCAGCCAGTACAGGCTACAGCAAAGACTACCAGGAAGCATATAACCACGCCTGTGCCTTAACAGAGGATGCACGCCTCGGTACAGGCCACAATACTATATCAGCATGCATGTGAAAGGCAACTAGCAGAGAGACTCTCATCTCTTCACCAGCAGAGCCAAGACAGGTAACTAGTAAACAGCAGCATTTGCAAAGGCAGCAAACACTCACATCAGTCGAATGACACTTGCAACTTTACCAGAAATCAGCGTGCACCCCTCATTTTGCTGACTCCTTGTTGTTCCAGCACAGGCAGCATCAGTGACAGGCAAATTACTCACCTCTCAGCCCCACCACATGTTAGCAGAAACTAGATCTTAATACTGAAGTAGAATGCGCGTTCACCGTAGAGGCCTGGTCCTGCATGCATGGTGCTCCGAGCTCCTTCTAACAAGCTCAGTTATGTACTTCATTCAGAGCCAGGCAGCACTGCACAGCAGTGAAAGAGAGGGGGCAGAGTTCCAGAGCGGGGCAGAGTTAGACGGACTTGTCCCACAGTGTGATAACACAAGAGGATCTTATGCTTTGGTACATATGAACTTTTCCTTGTTAAAACTTATAAGGGTCACAGAATTGACGCTCCATGATAAAGAAACATAATGGCTAAGTGCGGATTTTTGTTTCAAATGAAGAAAAAGACCACATTCAAAGGAACTGTTTAAAATGTTTATTCAAGATTACGCCAAATGTTACACTATAAAAAAAAAAACCTAGACTTGTCCAAGTCAACATGAGCAACAATGACACTCGCAGAAGAATCATCCTCGCTCAGCACAGCTCTGGTCGATCACTTTGCTGTAAATTAAAGGGGCTGTGTGGAAGGCGGGCAGAGCACTAAAGCCAGGATTTAGAGGCGCAGGCACTTCTAAGAAGTGCTTGTAGTGAATAATAACTAGCAGCAAACTATAAAGGAGGATTAAGCTCCTCACCATGGGGGACGTCATGACAACAAACAACACTTAAAGAAGGACACGTGGGGTGTATTGGTATCTAAGACTGCAGTATTTTCCTAATGTCTCCGTTTACCCTAATGGCAGGCCCACTTTTGTTGTTTTGCATCTCTTAATTTTACAGTTGTCTGACCTCATAATACTACTGCAGAGAGGTGCCGTGTCTGTCTGTTACAGCCGTCGGTACACATGAATAACTGTAGATTTGGGAAGTAAATGTAAAGTAAATGAAACAAGTCTGGAGCATCTCTGTCGCTACTCTGAACCTGAAAAGGAGCCAAACTGAACAAAAACAAAGTGTGCTGACAAGCACATACATTAAGAATAGAGGAATTGTAAATGTAAAAGGGGCAGGCTCCATGGGAGGAAACCAAGCAACAAAAAGAGGGGCAAATACAAATAAGCTAGGAAAATATGGCTAAAACCACTATGTACAGGGTTGGGCTTTAGATGTCACAAAATGGCCCTACGGGTTCTCCGCACTGACACGTCTTCTACTGCTTTGGTGTGTGGGGTAGCCAAATTCCTGGGTAGTGCATGGCAGACCCGTACAAGGAGGGCCAAGCCTACCCCCCATTTAGCCTAACCGCTGGACAGTCCCACGGCAGGAAGTGCCTTTTACGATTTTATGTGACAATATCTTGAGTTTGATTTTAAATAATTTAAATTGAGTAGTATATGAGGATGGTTGAAAAATATATGAGTGCTGAACCCCTACTCTTGTATCCTTTTAATGCATTGTATAAATTGTATACTTTTATGATGAATTTTTTTTATCGAATAAAGTAAATACTACACCTAAATAAGTGACCAGTAAAAAACATGCATTTATGAGAGGCACTACAAAGAACCAATTAAAAGCAACATGCAGCAATGGGCGTTCACTTAGCCCACAGAGTAGATACAGCATGTCTCAAAGAAACAGCACATGCGTTGCGTAGGTGAGACCTAAACACGTGAATAGTAATTTCAAGATCCAACAACTACTTTAAAGCCCAGAGATTTAAAATAAAACATAAAAAGAACTCTCAACCACCCCGAGATTAGACACGTGTGACTAATGGCAAAGTGTTTCATAACCTTGAAAAAACACGTAAACAATGCTGAATTTGTTTAAAAAAAAAAGAAAAAGGGCCAGGGCACTCGTCACGAGGACACTTCCACTTGCACAGCCCATTGCTGCTGGAAGCTCTACCAATTACAGTATTAACACAACTACTAACTATCACACTCCTTGAAGTGTGAACATTCTGGCAATTTCAGGGCCCTAAAGGCTATAAAAATGGCTTTGGAAGCCGATATTTGTCATTATATTTTGGGCTTATTGAACAAATAAACAACTGTTGTGCTCAGTCTCTAAATTACATAAATAGCACTACCATGTGGCATACACAAATAGCGCTACCATGTGGCAGATGGTCGTATGTGCCGGTGTTGATAATTAAGTGCAGGAAACCACCGACTCAAATTAAGCACTGCATCTAATTGTTGAAGGGGTATGGTGGCTTTCAAACCCTGCCTTCCTTCTTTTCAGAATTGTTGTTGCGGTTCCATCGAAACCGAGATCATCCTCACAACGTCCTCTTTTCTGGTTTGAACCAGGAATTTGCATTGGTCAGATCTTTTCTTTTTTTGTGTCCCTTGGAGACAAGGTTTCTGGACAGGTGGCTGCTAAAGCCACTATTGCCTGGTGAATATTGTTGTGTATTGCTCGCTGTATAATGGAGCACAACCTCCATCTTGTATCCAGGCACACAAGTCCGCATTTGTGGCTTTCTCAAGTGTTGTACCTGTCACAGACATGCTGTGCTATGACTTCAGCTACCCGCACTGACACTTCACTCTTAACATTTTCTCCCCATTTACTGTAACATGGGTACATGGGCAAGAGTGAGAAAGAACATGGATGGGAAAGTATGATCGTTATCTGTATGCTCTTTCAAATGTATGTACAATTTGCTTCATATAAAGAAAAGTCTAACTCCAATCTCTCCCAGCATAGCTACATAGCTCAAGTATTTAAACCTCCAATTAACCAGCTAATTTTGATGTGTCTCTAAGATAATAGATGATAATTTGAAGAGACAACTTGGTTCACTCACTCATTGAATTTACAGCGTAAGTTTTTGCGATGCGCCTAGTGAGCAGGGTGTGTGACCTAAATTCTGGGCCATTCCTTCACTGCCACACAGACTGGAAGTTCTGAAATATGGCTGTTTGGGTTTCTATATTGAATGTCCTGACTAGAAAGCAGTTGATCAGGAAGTGCTCAATCTCCACTATTTTATCCCCTTTACCTAAAGAGTAGGCATTTCAGGTGTTCATGTTCTTGAAAGTAATGGGTAAGCAGAAGACATTGGGGATCCCCACTCATGAACATTAGATCTGTTCTCCCAGGGATATACCTTAAGGAGAGGTTGAACCCACTAGGTAGGCCCCCTCCATCTGAAATCTTAGCATGCCTCTCTTGGAATGTGTGTCAGATAGAATGCCAGCTAAGGCACCACACATATTTTCTATACTATAGCCACCTTAATGTGGCCTCATTGTAAATTGAGGGGGAAACTGGAGACTACAAATGTAGAATACATTCTAGTTGATGTGGATTAGGCAGGTTAAAAACTATAAATGTAGGAATGTATATTTGTGACTATCATAATCACTAACCTGTAGAGTGGGAGTGCTCCTGAGTTCTCAAATTTTTGCTTATTAGACCACATTGCACCTATAGCCATTTAAAAATTAAGGCAGAAGTGTGGTGTTTCACAACATACGTGCTAGGTTAATAGCCCCTTTGTGGCACATTTTCTCTAACTAACTGGGGGCCAGTGGTAAGTGACCGGTACTCGGAGCCTGCACATTAACCCTTGACTGCTTCAGGACCTGGAGAGCCTGCTGGGTATTCTTTTTACCTTCTCTGTACCTGTGACCTGATCTCATTGAATGTTTTAGGGTGTAGCTGGATGCCTTGCCTGAACTGCAGCCATTTGGTTCTTTCTCAAATGTAATATTGTGAACCCTGTTCCAGGTATTTAGAAGGGCGGATATTTGTGTCGGAGGTGTTACCTGGGAGTCAGACGGAGGTGGATGAAGTGGTGCTGACAGGCGACATCATCGATGAAATCAACGGCATCTCCTTGCGTTACGCAGTCAATGGGCAGGTGGGGTGTATATTCATATTTTGTTGTTGCTCGGGGGTAGAAGACACATTAAAGACTAGCAGTATCCCTCCTGAGTACATTCCTACATAAGTATCCAGGATTCAACCAACCTGTTCCATATATTATGTTACCATCAAGACCTGTACCGAGAATTCAGTGTCCAGCTCAACCAACCCTGCTGTTCTCCCCCACACAACCCATCCAGCCACCAGAAATGCTGCTATATAGGCATAGCAATTCATGGCCCATGCATATGGCCATGCAGGGAGTACAGGGTCCAACCAGCCTTGCCTTCTACTTGTCTACTACTATATACATTATATATTGTAAATCATTGTCCAACCAGATAATCTGACCCAGCCATGCTACTATGCTGAGGATTCAGTACCAAACAGGTAATCCCTCCTCAGTACGTCACTGTACAAATCCAAATGATTCTGAGCCTACTGCTAGTCTTTTTCTTGCATGATTCACGTTTCTTCAGTCCAGGGCAACACATTAACTTGGGGGATGAGATTTACACATTAAATTATTTTGTACCTGTGTAAGATTCTTGATAGAAGCGATATTGTGGTAGCATTTGTTTGATAGAGGAGTAACTGGTATCTTGCACCCCACTTTATGTCAGGTATGATTGGTGTGGACCTGCTCCGAAGCAGATTGTTTATCATGCTACAACTAGCCTCGCCCTGTTTGTCCATCTTGGTTTTTCACTGCATCTTATAAACACAGCTGTAACTCTTTTCCCTTCCAGGCTGGGACAGTGCTGGGCAACTTGAAGGGCACACCATTGAGTTTCAGACTTATCCGCTGGAAATGGCATGATGGAAGTGTCTACCGACCACTGCTGCCATACTTGAAGGTTCTGAGAGAGAAGGTGCCTTCATTCCAGCTACAGGAAGAACCCAGACATTTAGAATCCTGCGAAGACCGCTGCCTTCAGGATGGCAGGTATTGAAGGGTTGATTGTCTGTGATTTAGAATCGTGCCATTGGTCTGAGCATGGCTGGTAGGGCCCAGGACAGGCCTTCAGGATGGCCTTTGATGGGGTGGTTCTACATTATGAACTGTAGGGCAGATTAGTGCATGGGTGGGTGTTTGCTCTGCTGAACGGTTGATACAGTATGTGTAGTGCACTTTCAGGGCGTCCAGTAAGGGAGCAAGAGTTATATATCTATTGCATGCCACATAAGACATCATCTTGTCAGTTCACAGTGGCCAGTAAGACAGGGCTCCAAAGGTGCACAGGCTGATGTAGCAGGCAGAATAGTTTTCAGTGTTTAACCATTCTAAATATTGGAATTGAGTGACTTTGGGGATCTGTGAGTCTTTAGAATGACTTTCCTAGTCTTTCTGTGCATGGACTAATGGAATTTGTTTCCATACTCTGTGACGCTGGATGGTGAGTTGAATGTCAGCGGCCGCTGCCTCCCGAATAAAGGATGAGTATAATCACTTATACTTTTTCTCGTCAACCCCTATCCCTCTCTCTGTCTCTCATTTACTTCTCTATTAGTTTTTTTCTTTCCTATCTCCCTTTTGAGAGGACTTCAACTTACCTTCCTGGGCAGGCCTTTTAACAGAACCCCCTTTTAGTCACTTGAGCAGAGAATAGGATCCAAGGACACACACTACGTAGAGCGCCGGACATTGATACTTTGTGCCAGTCTTAGAGCACATGAACAGACCGCATTAGAAACTTGCAGCTCCATCGTGTCAACAATATATGAGAAACCTTCAATACATAAATGGAGTTTAAGATTCATTGATAAGCCATGTGATTAGCCTGGGGCTCAGGATAAGACATCAGTATGAATCTGATGTAAATGGCAGATCGTTGGTACATGGACAGATGATTAAGGAGTTCAGAGCACATTCACAGATCATACAAGGAATTTGGGCAACAAGGGCAGACCATGTAAGTAAGTTTGGGTGCTTGAACATACACTTTGAGGTTCTTGTCGCTTATGAATAGACTGCAAGGAGCTCATGCTTGTATGAGGACTTCAGTCTTATGCAAATATAATACATCACCTTACAACACATCTAAGGCCTGCAGACTGCACTGTATGGAAAGTGTCCTTGTTATTTGTTAATTAGCACTTGTATAGTGCACAATCTGCCATTAGTATGGCATATCCGTTTGCTATATCTCTACCATTTCATGTTCTGTGGCAAGGTGACTCCATTTGCAAGTAATGGCTCTAAGTAATAAATAAAATATGTAGAGTCACTTCATACTTTTTGTGCATTTTACCTACCATTTTTTTGGTTGCAAAGTTTGATATAACTGTTAGAGAGAGCTTTTCTATGCTGTCATGGTGCCCAATGGTGGTGTGATACATTGCATCTCTACCGTCTTATCAAGTTCTTCTGGCAGTGGATCTGACTGCCTGCAAAGGATGCAGGCTTTAGTTTTTAAGATTGGGTCAGTGTTTCCAACGTCTGTAACATTATCTCCCTTCTCTGGCAGGCTTTTGTACAGGGTGCGATACCTGGGCCAAGCCAATGTTGGATCGGTAAGTACTGGAGATTTGGATTGTGGAGGGATAATAGAGCCTTCTCTTTATAACACCCACTTTCTCCTCTCTCCTTTGCAGTATGGCGGTAAGGAAGTATTGGACCGCGGCATCTTGATGGTTTTAGAGCAGCGTTTGCCTCCCAAGGTACAATAAAATAACGTTTTGTGTTTCTCCTGGTTCTTTTTGAAGTATCAGGACATGCCAGGAATGTCTAGAGAGGAGAAGATGGTCTGACAGAAGGGGGATGATCAATCAATCAATCAATACATTTGTAGAGCGCACTACTCACCCGTGAGGGTCTCAAGGCGCTGGGGGGGGGAGGGGTGCTGCTAGTGCCCGAAGAGCCAGGTCTTGAGTAGCCTCCTGAAGGTCAGTAGGTCCTGGGTCTGCCGTAGGAGGATGGGGAGGATGTTCCAGGTTTTGGCGGCAAGGTGGGAGAACTATCTGCCACCGGTGGTCGCTCTTCGGATGCGGGAGATAATGGCGAGGGCGGGGTCGGTGGAGCGGAGATAGCGGTTCGGGGTGTAGATGGTGAGTCGTCTGTTGAGGTATGCTGGTCCAGTGTTGTGGAGTGCATTGTGTGCGTGGGTGAGGAGCTTGTAGGTGATCCTCTTGTTGACGGGAAGCCAGTGCAGGTCTCTCAGGTGGGGTGTGAAGTGGCTGTGGCGGGGGATGTCGAGGATCAGACATGCAGAGGAGTTCTGTATGTGTTGTAGACGTTTCAGGAGTTTGGCCGAGGCTCCTGCGTAGAGGGCGTTTCCGTAGTCCAGCCTGCTGCTGACGAGGGCCTGTGTGACCGTTCTTCTTGTTTCGGTGGGGATCCACCTGTAGATCTTGCGGAGCATGCGGAGCGTGTTGAAGCAGGAGGATGAGACGGCGTTGACTTGCTTGGTCATGGAGAGTGTTGAGTCGAGGATGAACCCCAGGTTGCGTGCGTGGTCCGGTGGGTGTTGGTGCTGCGCCCAGTGCGGTCGGCCACCAGGAGTCATCCCAGGCTGAGGGGGTGGAGCCGAGGATGAGGACCTCCGTTTTGTCCAAGTTCAGCTTCAAATGGCTGTTCTTCATCCAATTGGTGACAGCTTTCATTCCTTCGTGGAGGTTGGTTTTGGCGGTGAGGGGGTCATTGGTGAGGGAGAGGATCAGCTGGGTGTCGGCATAAGAGATGATGTTGAGGTCGTGCTGTCAGGTGACTTGGGCGAGCGGAGCCATGTAGACGTTGAACAATGTTGGGCTGAGGGATGATCCTTGGGGTATGCCCCAGATGATCTCTGAGGATTTGGAACGGAAAGGGGGAGGCAGACGCTATGGGTACTGCCGGAGAGGAAGGAGGTGGTCCAGTCCAGAGCCTGGTCTCGGATCCCTGCGTAATGGAGGAGTGTGCGTAGGTTGCGGTGGCAGACAGTGTCGAAAGGCGGCTGGTCGGTCCAGGAGGATGAGGGACGCGGTTTCGCATTTGTCCAGCAGGGCCCTGATATCATCGGTGGCGGCGATGAGGGCAGTTTCGGTGCTGTGGTTGCTGCAGAACCCGGACTGGGACGGGTCCAGGATGTTGTTCTCCTCGAAGTAGTGGGTCAGCTGTCTGTTGATGGTTTTCTCGATGACCTTCACCGGGAACGGGAGCAGGGAGGTGGGCCGGAAGTTCTTGAGGTCCCTCGGATCCTCCTTGGGTTTCTTGAGTAAAGCTTGTCAGGCTTATCATTCATTTTACTGAGTGTTTTGCAGACTCTACTTAATTGGGATTGAACTTGTGGAAGGCTGCACTCTGGAGTGAGGGTGGCGAATGATGTTGCAATTTCTCTTTACTTAATAAAGTAAGGGTGCAGCAGGTTCTTCTCCACTCGATTGAGGATGGGTTTAGCAGGCTTGATGTTCACTAGAATACAGGTGTGGCAAGCTACCCATTCGTGGACTTTAGGGAGTGGCTGACCACCTCACTTACAGAAGTGAACTTGTGATAGCTTTTCCTCTTCTCCAGGAGTGTGTGGCATGTTTCCACTCAAGAGAGTGAGGATGTGCAAGGGTGTATAGTCATGGGAGTTAGCTGTTGAAAGGTTGCAGTCAATTAATAGGTTTAGGCAGCAAGATAGTAGATAATACAGCTTATTTACCGAAGGTCTACAGTACCAATTAATGCTAATCTTAATTTTCCTCTTTCTCAGAATTGATAGCTCCAAGTTATTTTCACAAGCAGGAGTTCCTTGTAAAGGTAGTCCATTGCAGATATATTTGCTCTTTTTTTTAACCTCTGTTGATTTAATAAAGTTAGTAAATGTCTGTGTTTTATAGGAGGTCATGTTGGATGTGAAAGAGACTGAAGTGATTGTGAAGGAAAAGAAAACCTACAAGGTGAGCAATAGATGTTGTTTTCTTTCAATTTGCCACAGTGATTTATTTAGATGGCCTCAGGTTTTCCACCTTGGCAAAACAACTGAGAATCAAAACCTCTACAAGACCAAATCCGTTATCCATTAAACTTATGTATTATAGTCTCACATACTTTTCACTATTTTGCCAAATCATGGTTGGGAAAATAATCTTTTGGACGTTTTTAGGGACAATCCAACAGTTAGTATGACTCCTAATGGTTTGAGCCAGACGCCCTCAAAACCTTACAGCATATCTGCTATCTTCAAATTCTATTTTATGCCATTCTGGTTTGTAAACCTCATTAGGACATCTGGTAGACACCCTATGCTTTGCATGTGTTTTCACTTCTTCAGCATAGAAAAAGAAACACACGTTTTTAGAGCACAGTTTCAGACCACATACTTTTTGTGCTTTGGGTACTGCAGACTTTGGGACTCTGTGACTGTACAGGTCATCTGTGATCATGAGATTTGTGTTCCCCATATTTTCAGACTGTTTTGAGGCAATTTTGGAATAAAACAGCGTTGTAAATTCTGCTTGAAATATCACTGTTGATGAACTCTCACCATGTGTCTGCCTCTGGACGAAAGTGAAACTCCATGTTAGGCTTGTGCAGTTTTCAAGCTGAAAATCTGCATCTCAAACTTCTGAATATTTCAAGCGTGGTGTTGAAGCCTGATTACAGTGGTGTGCTGCTTTCGGAGTCAGCTGCCCAAAGTCTATCTTTAGCAACAGTGACTAAACTTCAGGTGTTAAACAGGCATTGTTAGAACAATACATTTTGGATCCTGGGAAAGGACCAGACTGAATTCCCAGGTTGTGGATCCACAAAAACTGGTGCTCATATTTATTATCTTATCAAAACACATCAAACCTAAAATGTCCCTTGGAAGCAAGGCCTTTGGGGCAAAATACATCAAGCACTAGACCGACCGAGTGGCCTTACAAGTTCAAAGCCACTTAGTGTCTTCAGCATTACCATTTTTTAAAGAACCTGGTACCTTGGATCTGAAATGCTTCAAAGAATATAGTCCCAAAAAGTAAAAAAACAACACTATGAGTCAATTCCTAGAAAATGTTATTGTTTGACCCAGTTAAACATTCCTTTAATAACAGCAACACTAGAGCAGCACGAACAGGTTCACTCAAATGTTGTGATTGTCAGACTTCCTAATCAACCTTCACAGGTGGTCTCAGACTCCCAAGCAACATGAAATGTCTGGATGTGGGTATTAACATTTTGAAAGCAATGGCAGCTACTGCAACAGTGTAACATCTGGCCTTTAGAATATCCCGTGGCACTAGACTGTATCTGGAAGATTTAATAACATTGTTCCCATGTGCCGGTAGATGCCACAGTGCGGCTCCATGTTGACTTTGTTCCCGCCTGAAAGTCACGATGGAGGCGCATATGAGTGCCACCCCTGCATATCGACATAAGTTCCTTTCTTTCTGCACCTTTTATACCAGTATCCTGAGTTCTCTACCTAATTCTTCCTCGTCAGGTTTTGTACTGTTTTATTTTTAGAGCAACCTTATTAACATTTCATTGTTAAACGGACAGTGCATACATCTAGATATTGTACAGCGGCTATTCTGTAGCAGTGCCTAAAACTGTAAATGCTTCAAGACAGCAGTTGTAAATTAGTGCAATTAATTGAAGGGGCTGTCAATGCGGTCTTTATTGAAGCAATAGCTGATGTTGCCTTGCCTGTGAGTTCAAGAAGATACATGAAGAGAAGAAGTATTCAGTGGTGTTGGAGGATATTACAAAGTGGAATCTTATGACAGGAACAAATTGTAGTGAGTAGGAAAGGCAAGTCTGGATCAAGAGAGCGTGTCAGTTTGAGACACAGGAGGCTGACGTTAGGGCCAGCTCAAGGAACAGGTTGTGACCCAAGAAGTTTGAAGACTATGTGTGCGAATAGTTCTTGACCATTTAGATTTTTTTTGTTTTTTTTGTTGAAAAATCTTTATTGATATGAAGGCAGAAGACAAATTCACAATAACAATCGTTAGCAATTAGTTCGCACAGATTCTGTCTAACCTTCATACCAGAGCAACTTTGCCCCTTGTGATCTGCCCATTTTCAGCACAGTTATCAGTTCCTAGTAAATTCAACTTATAAAACATGAAAAATAACAAAACTCAACGATTGTCATCACTCAGTAGAGAGGTATACCCGTACATAGTTGGTTATTAGTCACTGCACATGACCAGCTCTGTATCAAAGGTCTTATCATACCCTAGCGCCGCCCCAACACAAACCAGAGGTCATTATGAATGCCAGCCCTTCCTAGTCCTCCTCCTCCTCTGAGTCCAAGTCCTCGTCTTCTGGCAAAGGTTCACATGGTTCTCCCCTGTATTCGTTCCAGGGCTTCCACACCTTATTCCATTTACGGGGGCAGGTCCGTAATACGTACACCGCCCGTTCCTTCACCATAAGTAAGTCCATATTCCTGATCCATCCAGCCACCGTAGGCAACTCCGGGGCACCCATTTTTGTGCAATGTCCCACTTGGCCACCGTCACGGCCAACGTGACCCACAGCTGTCCATACCTGTCTAAGTCATTAGGGTCCCAAATGTTCAATAGGCACTTACGGGGTTCAGGCAGGATTGACAGTTTAATAGCTTGGGAGACTGTGCGCATAATTTGCTTCCATACGTCTTGGATCAGTGGGCAGTCCCATAATGTGTGGAACAGAGTACCCTCCTCCCCGCAGCCCCTGAGGCAGAAGGGGTGTGGCGCCCTCTGTATCCTGTGGAGAAGTGTTCTGGTGTAGTAAGTGCGATGTAGAATCTTGAGTTGCACTAACCTGAACCTAGCCGAAATGCCCACCTCCCTCGGCGATGCAAGCGCCTCGTTCCACTCTGAGTCATCCAGCTCGCCTAGTTCCCCAACCCATCTCTCCCTGAGTTTCTGTGTGGGATCTTTCAGGTTGTTAACCAGCTTTTTATATGTGAGAGAGGTTGCCTTCTGCTCCATAAAGTCAGTCAGTAGTCTATCCTCTAGTGGCGATGATTCTGGGAGTGCGGTATCAGGCGGAATTGCCTGCAGTAGTGCGTGCCGAATCTGCACATATCTGAATGTTTCAGTGGGGCCCAAACCATACTGTTGCTGGAGCTGTGAAAAAGCAACTACCGTGCCCCTGTCCCAAAGGTCTCCCACCGTGGAAATTCCTATGTGATCCCATTGACCATTTAGATTTGAATGGACAGTTAATGTATTACTAGTATTAGAAATGTAAAAAGTTAAATTAGTTCTTAGCATACATACTTTATAAGGGTGTTTAATGCATCTATCTCTAGCTATATATTATTAGCAATATTATGCCATCTCTATTTGTTTCCATTATGTTTATATTGTTTTGAGTAAAGTGGATATGTTGTATTCATTGTGATGTCAAGTTAGGTAGCAACCAGCTCCTGAGGTCATAGTATTCTAGACTGGAGCGGGTGGTCGTTGTGGAAAGCTGGGAGATGGAGCTGGTTCTGTTGAAGGGGCTGGTGCTGCTGTGGGGTGTATTCGATCCCAGAAACAATAAATTACACACTTGTCTATATGTGGTACTAAATACTGTGCCGAATTTCAATGTACCTTTCCTGCTGCTGAGGTGCTTTGTGCAGTGAACTTTCCAGACTCCCAGTAACTGGGGTTACTTCAACTTGGCTTCCAGGACATCGGTTAAGGTTTGAGGGGTGAGCCACAAGGCAGCTGGGGACCACATGTCCCAGAACCCCTCCCTGGACCTGCAGCTGTTGGAGTTTAGCGCTATTTAAAGCACGTCCCAGCCCTGTGGTGAGCGAGCTGCGCCGAACTTGAGTTTACCTTTCCTGCTGCCGGGGTGCTTTGTGCAGTGATTTTCCTGACTCCCAGTAACGGAGGCCACTTCAACTTGCTTCCAGGCCATCGGTTTTAGTTTGAGGGTTGAGCCGCCTAGGGGAAACGGCCACTGGGGACCACATTTCCCATAATCCCTCCATGAACTTGCAGCTGTTGGAGATTAGCGTTATTCAAAGCTTGTCGCAGCCCTGTGGGTCACGTGCGAGCCGTGCACGCAGGGCTTTCCCCCTTGACTCTGCTGCTGGACATTGTCAGAGACACTTGAGTAAAAGGTACTTTCATAATACTGCCCCCTACTATGTTTATGGGCTTCATCTGATATTTAGCTCCTCGACTAGTTAAGTGCCAATGCATACTTCCTAAAGCTCTCCTGGTTGCTTAACGCCGCTGGGTGGGGCATACAATCTTGATGTGGAACTTTGTTATCACATCCTTTATACTGTTTATGAAACCTTTGGCTCTGTTCTCCACATATTTTCTTGTGTTTGTCTGTGGAAATCTCACTGCTTACTACCTAGTGTTGGGAAGGCTTTGGCGCCATGTAAACAATTTCTGCTTTATCAGCTGGAGGTGTCACTGTTGTGATTGGCAAAGCAGTTTACATCACGAGCCTTCTGAGTGGCATTGTGATGTAATCAGGTTCACCCGTGGGGATTCTAGGAGGACGGTTGGAACAGGAGTTTTCAGTGGGGATTTCTTACTGTCCTTCTGGTTGCCTCAATAAACTACCTGCAATTACTTCTGTCTTCATGTGGATTACTACAGAAGTGGCGACGAGGATGGGATGTGTTGGTTCTCTACGATTGATTTTAAATCTCCCTACCATCAGGTATCCCTGCATGCAGTAAGCAAGAAATTCACCACTTTGTTTGGCTGTGCACCAGAGTACCGTTTGGTTTAGCATCTGCAGCGGCCCTATTCCAGAGAGAGAATTATAGCCTATATATTTATAAGGATTGATGGCATTATGTTTTTTCAGGACGATATCTATCCTGCTAATGGGCAATTGTAAGTCGGAACATGATGCTAGGCTCAAATTAGTTTTGAAAATTCTGAATGACAAGGGACAGACAGTTGAATTCAATAAATGTAAATTTGCTCAGAGTAAGGTAGTGTATCTTGGTCACAGCATTTTAAGGATGGTATTTTAAAACCAAGCAGGGTTTAGTGGATGCTATTAGGGAGGCACCCTGTCCTGCGTGTCAAGACGATGTTAGAGCCTTTCTTGGACACACAGAATTTTACTCGAAATTTATCCCAAAAACTTTTCAGAAAAGACTTATCAAATCCGTGACTAGCCCAGGCTTACAGAATGCTTCTCCGAGGTTAAGCAGAATGCCAGTGAAACTACTAGACTACATGATGTGGAATACTGGCCTGGTGTCAAGAACAAGGTGGCCGACTTTCTGAGTAGGTTGCCTTTACCACCCTCGGATGATGACTTGTTGTTGTATGAGGATAACAAAATTGCTTTGCTGTTTGATTGTCGCTTGGAAGCTATTTCACTTGATGAGTGGAAACTCCACGTGAGTAATGATAACTATTTTTAAAAAATTGTTAGCTTTATAAAAAATAGTTGGCCTAGTGAAAGTAATCTCCAAGCCGAAGAAAAAATGTTTTGGGAGGTTAGGAATGAGCTGGGTGTTGAAAATTACCTCATGTTCAGATATGGAAAAGTAGTTCCACCAAGTACTTTAAGGACCAAGATACTATAATTAAGCCATGAAGGTCATCTTGATGTATCTAAAACCAATCAAAGAATGAAGTGTAATTATTGGTGCCTTGTCGCAACAAACAGATTGAAGTACTAGTTTGTGAATGCATGCAGTGTAACAGCTCAGATAAATGTCTCAAGACCTTCAAAAAGCCTTTGTGTCCTATTGACAGTCCAAGTATGTCTTGGGAACGTATAGGTGTGGATGTTGTGGTACCAGTTGAAAGTGCTGATGGAGAGTACAAATACATTTTAGTTCTTGCTGATCACTTCTCAAAATGGCCTGTGATCAAGTTTGTACGAAATGCAGACTGTGCTGACATTATTACTTTCCTGAACAACATTTTCATGAGTGAGGGCTTACCAAAATACATAATCACAGAGAATTGCCCACAATTCGTCTCTTCTTCTTTAAAAAAAAAAAAAAAAATCTTGAGCGTAATGGGAATGTGCACAGAACCACTTCAGTGTATCATCCCAAAGTTAATGGTTTAGTGGAGCGCTTTAATAGAGTGCTCAAGGGTTGGATACCATTGTCAAAAAGCAATAGTCTTAATTGGGAAGTTGCGATCTACAAATTGATTTGGGCTATAGAATCACCCCCAGTCTCGTTACAGGCAAAATCCCATTTGTGATGATGCGTAGAATTCTGGCTGTTGGCAAGGAAATGTGTTGGTGGGATTCCTCTAAAAAAGCCAAATGGTCTCCCGAATGGGCCAGAGAGAAAATTACTTTAACCCAAAAATCATACAAAGATTGGTATGACAAAAAACATGGTTCTAAAACTATAGAATTTAAATGTGGTGATTGGGTTAGAGTGAGAAAAGAATGTTGGAAAGGGTGAGTGCAGGCTTTCACAACCATGTGTATGTGAGATATTTTGCAACTCTGTTAAACTTAGCGATGGGAATGTTTGGCACATGAGTAGGATTGCAAAATGTTCATCATCAGACAATGCTTCGGGCTGCAAACTCAATGGTGATGATAGGCTGGATGTTGACGATACTGTAGATGGGTCAAGTGAAGTGAATGATAATGTGGGTGCCGATTCAGGTGTCATGCTCACTGCTTTATAAAGCAGCAATTGTGCGTCAAAAAGTAGTCCTATTGTATCTGAAAAGCCCCATGGAAATTACCCCTGTGGAAGCAGCATGAGTTGTTTTGGAAGGATTGTTAACAAGCCAACGAAATTTGATGACTTTGTTGTCAACTTGTGAATCCGTAACAGTCTATATGACCTGTTCATTATACATTTTTAAAGTTAGTTCTAATCATTCCTGTCTTTAACTTATAATATATTGTGTCCTATTTTCGGTATATTCTTTAATTTTTGTGTAATCCTTTCCCTGTTAAACTCCTGTCTGTTTATATTCTTATTATTTCAATTGTGTGAAGAAAATATGTGTTGTAATGGTGTTGTGTTTACACCTTTAAGTTTTGTAATGTGCTCTCGTGTTGCCACACGAGCTTATATGTCATTTTAGAATGTTATTGCTTGTCATGAGCATTCCTGCTTGTCGGTTGTTCTCACTGGTCATACGGCATAATGTCAAGCTGACGACCAGAGAGAAGGACTGAGGAAAGGAGCTCCGTTGGTTTCTACCATTAAACTTAACTTCAACAGATTACAACTCTGAAGTTTTACTTAACAAATTGGCGACGATTTCTTGCCAACGGAGGAAGAACCCACAAGAACAAGAACTCTTTTATTCCATTTCGTGAAAAGAAATGTTTTTGAAGTTCGTCGTTCTTTGCCCTCGTGTTATTGATTTGGTAACGTATGAATTTTCGCTACTATTTTAAAGGAGAATCCTCACCGGCTTTCCCAAGGGCTGCGCCGCGCTCGAAACTCTGAATCTTTACAGTTAGATCCTCATCGGTCTTTCCAAGCACTGCGGCATCTTTTGAAAGTGTGCGCTCGAGGCATTGAATCCCTGCTGTTCTAGAACGTCCCCTCGACCTAGTGATTACGCGCATATGCACGGAAGCTTCAGCAAGTGATTACGCGCATGAGCACGGAAGCTTCTTACTGACGTGTGCTTACATACGCGAGGTCACGCCGAGGTTAAACAACGTGCCTCCATCTTGAATTTTACCGATTATAAGGATTTAGTCATCGGAAGCCGAGTGAAGCATTTCTTTACAAATTATAAGTTACCTTTTCATTTAATTATCTATATTTTTCGCTTTCTTCAGTTCCTGAAACAAGATTCTAAGGATTTTAAGGTATTATTTCTCTTTTCTTTAGTTTAAACATTTTACTCATTTTATTACAAAGGAGAATTGTGATTTTATTATAAGATGGCTACTCAACAAAACTTTACCATTCAAAATCCATCTCCTTTTTGGTCTTCTGGTAGTGAGCCTCCTATTAGGTGGTTAGAATGGAAGGCATATTTTTTAAACTTGATAAAGGCAATTGATGTTGATACAAAAATGAGTACAGAAAGAAAAAAGACTCTTTTTCTTTATTCTCTTGGTCCAGCTAGTTTAAAAACCTATGAAAAAATGCAAAAGACTACAATCAGTGGTGATATGGATGAATTCATAATTATTTTGAAAGATTTTGATAATCATTTCTCACCAAAAGTTTGCATTGGTATAACCAGATACAAGTTTTTTCATAGAACTCAAGAGTCTAACGAAACCATCGATGAGTATGTTTCAGCTTTAAGATTATTAGCTGAAGATTGCAAATTTGATCACTTGGAAGATCAATTAATAAGAGATCAAGTTGTTATGCATGCTAGTGACACTTCCATTCAAGACCGTTTGTGGATTAATGGTGACTCTGAATTAAAAGATATTTTAGCACTGGTGAGAAAAGCAGAACTTTCAAGTAGAAGTGCTAAAGCTCTAAAGAAAGATAACAAGACTGAAGGAAAAAGTGAAAGTGTTGTCAGTAAAATTAAAGATAATTTGTCTGGAAAATTTAAGAAGTCGAATCTTAAAAACACTAAACATGAACCTCATAAAGAAAAGGATGGTCTTAAATGTTTTCGCTGTGGAAGTGGTTCACACCTGGCTAACAGCAAGAGTTGTCCTGCCTTAAAGTTTAAATGTTCTAATTGTAACATTGTTGGTCATGTTGCAAAAGTTTGTTACAGAAAAAAATCAGTTAAGGTGAAATGTTTAGATGATGAAAATGTTACCAGTTCAAGCGAAGATGATAACTCAGTTAAGAAAATCTCGTTTAATACTGTTTTAGAAGACAAGGATAGGAATCCTAAACAATTTTTTTTGCTAAACATTATTGACAAGGAAAATAATAGGAAGAAACCCCTTTGTTTACTATCCTTAGGTGGTGTTGACGTCCAAATATATGCAGATTCTGGTTCTCCATATACAATAGTTAATGAAGCTATTTGGAAGAGTATGTTTGTTAAGAAACTGGGTAATGAATTATTACCATCTGATATTCGACCAGTAGGTTTTTCTAATGAAAAAATTGATATTCTTGGGTATAGACCTCTTCTCTTCAGATTTAAAGGGAGAGAAGCCTATGGGAAATTGTATATCTCCAAGAAGGGTCCGTCTGTTTTGGGATGGATAGATCAAGGGAGCCTTGGGATAATACTTAATCCTAATAGTGAGGAACCAGTGATGCTACTAGATGATAATTCGGATCTTTGTAAGGAAATTTTAAATATTTACCCCCAAGTTTTTAAAAAAAGTATTTGAAGACTTAATGATTTTAAACATCAAATTGTTTTGAAATCAGATGCATGTCCAAAAGTACGCAAGGTGAGGAACATTCCTATTATGTTAAGAAAAGAAGTGGAACTTGAACTTGAAAAACTTGTTCAAGCAGATATCATTGAACCGATCGAGTCATCACAATGGATTTCTCCCATTGTGGTGGCTCGACGCAGCAATGGAAAATTGAGACTTTGCATCGATTTAATTAATTAATTAATTAATTAATTGTGGGTTTCTAAAGCGCTAGAATCGACTCCCGAAGGAGTATCTCTGCGCTGTAGACCGCTGGGGAACCCGTCCTGGCTTTCCCTGTGAGATGGTCCCTACTGGGTATCTCCAAGGTGAAACCAGGCATCCCCGGCGTATGTGGGGGGCCGTTGTGGAGATGAGGCAAGCTAATGCCCAGAGTTGCCGAGTGTGATCCCTGGTTAGAGTAGGCACCGAGGCGAGAATTATCGAGTCCGCTGACCCTGGTCCACGACCCTGCCGCGTCGGGGATAGAACCCTGGTCCCGGGCCGTCCTCTGCTTCCGGGTCTGCCGCCTCTAACCAGTGAGCCACACCACTCCTTAAGGCATTTGAATAACAATATTATTGTTGATAAGTTTCCATTGCCTAAGATTTCAGAAATGTTAAGCTTAATTAAGGATGCAAGTTGGTTTTCAACTATAGACTTGTCTGCCGCTTATCATCAAATACCACTCACTGATGAAAGTAAATCTTTTACTGCATTTATTACCCCATCGGGTTGTTTTCAATACAAGAGACTACCATTCGGTTTAGCATCTGCTGCCGCTATCTTTCAAAGACTAATGCACCAGTTTTTCAGCAAATTCGATAATGTAAGATGCTTCCAAGATGATATTCTTGTTTTCGGAAAAGATAAAGCTATACATGATAACATCTTGAAAGAAGTTTTAAGTGTTCTGGAAAAGAAAGGATTGACTGTGGAGCATTCGAAGTGCAAGTTTGGTGTAAGATCAGTTACTTATCTTGGACATGTTATTAGTGGGGAAGGAATTTCCACTAAGCCTTCTCTGGTGAATGCAGTAATTAATGCTCCGAATCCTAGTAATAAAGATGAAGTAAGATCTTTTGTAGGTTTGGTTGAATTTTACTCTTTTGTAAGTTTGTGAAAGATTTTTCGAGTAAAATTTTCAATATCAGACAATTGTTAAAGAACAAATCTAAGTTTGTGTGGTCTGCTGAGTGTAAACAGGAATTTGTGTAAACAGTCTGGTCAATCCTGGAATTATAGATCCCCTCCACTAAGAAATGGTCTCCCGTAGCTGTCCAAATTAAAGCCCTCGCATTAAATTAGGACCTTTGTGCATGCAAAGGTAGATCTTGCTCTGACAGGTCTTGCAAACCTACATACACTAGGTCAAACCATACCAGTCTAATTGACAACATAATATTGGATATTAAAATATGGCCATACTTGATTGATATGATGGTGCTTCCCCATTCTGATAGTGATCACATTGCCCTGATTCTCAAGTTGAGTCTGTCCACTATAGAAGCATTTTGCATTCCGGTGAGCTATTTGACGCAAGACTGAGAGTCACAAGTATCCAGCGTGGGGTCAAATGGAGTGGCATGAAGCTTTCCCAAGAGTTTATTTGCAAGATTTGTAGACTGGTCGCAGATGGTATGGAGAGATTGTGTTACCTGGATTTGTCAGAGGACACGAGAGAGCCCCTGGGGGCGATCTCAGAGGCGCATAACCAGATGTTCCAAAATTTGAGGAACCTTTATTTTTTTTAAAACAAATTTTATTGAGTTTAATGGTACATATTGGGCAGTGCCAGGAGCATATTTTATGGATACAGTTTGAATGAGATCGTACCAATTATATCTAAACAACAAATTAACCTGTGAATGTACAGGCCCAATAACTAAAACTTGGCAGAGGTTACTACGTGTTTCACTGTAAGTAGTGTGTCTAGGTGTGTGTGTGTGTAAAGATGACAGAACGACTCATCTTTGGTGTATATGGTCCAGTTAGATGTGATTTCCGGGTTTATAGAGGGTCTGATGGCGGCAGGGGGGACAAGTCTATGCCATGATACGTCACCCAAAGGGACCATATTTTCCTATGTTTCTGTAGGCAGCCACGCGCCAGATACACTACGATTTCAGCCCCATGCATCTGTCAATGGCTGCCCTCCACCCACCCATTGTTGCCAATGTCCAGTTTGACAAGTATGAGGCCCAAAAACGGTAAGTGTTGTTTGTAGTAATTTCCAACTATCCCTCCGTACTGTGAAGTAAGAAAAGCTTAGGGTCAAATGGGAGACTCCAGAACAAGACCCGACCCAGGCATCATGATATTTTATGCCAATACGGCTGCTGTGCCCCACAACTCCAAACTGTGTAAAAGAAGGTCCCCTCCGATTCACAGCATCTGAGACACATGGGGGACTGGATGACACCCATCCTCCAGAGGTGGGAGCAGGTGAAGTATGCTTGGTGGAGATATATATATATATTTTTACTTTATTCTGGAAAATAAGCATTACAAGTAATGTATTTGAAGGTACAATAATTTCAAGGCATCTTCGGCATGGATAAGTGAGCTTTGCCAGTTAATGATAGCACGCATGACAACATATACAAATACTGAGCATAACAACGACCTTCAGGATAAATCTATCGGAATTCACTGTGTCATATTAACATAAAGGTTCGTATGTGTTATGTTATGTTAACAGGTTTATTAAGCGCAACAGCTGCCCCAGCAAAGAGGCGTCCCGGCGCTAACCAGCAGAGAGGTGACAGAACATAAAAGGCCCAGGGACCTACGGAATGGGGAAGAGAAAGGTTTTTAGAGATTTCCTGAATTCGAGGTAGTTAGTGGACCCCCAAATATGGGCTGGTAAAGAATTCCAGAGGATGGCTGCTCTGTTCCAAAAGCAACGACCACCAGCACAAACCCTCCTGACTCTAGGAACCACCACCAGATGTTGTCCCACAGAACGAAGTTGGCGAGAAGGGACATAAGGTAAAAGCAGGTCAGTCAAGATTTTAGTAGAGATGCCAGCTTCAGAGTTTTAAAGGCTATACAAAGAGCCTTAAACTCCATGCGCCTAGCCACAGGTAGCCAGTGTAAATGGCGAATGGCGCTTGTCACTGAGCAGACTCGGCGCAGACCAAATAGGGATCTTACAGCCGTGTTTTGGACTCTCTGTAGCGTCTGAACTTCAGACTTATTAACTCCCAAATACAGTGAATTTGTCGTGACATAATCAGGGCCTGGATGATGATCTGCCTAGTAGGGGCGTCGAAGGAGCCCAGAATGGGTTTGAGTCTCCGCAGCAGTCCGAAGCAGGTACCCGCCACTTTTTTTGTCTGAGTCTGAAAATTAAGTGAGGCATCCATCCAGACCCCTAGGTTCTTCACTGCTTGCTTAGGGAGAGGGGCAGTGCCTAGGCTCTTAGGCCACCAGAGCTCACTCCATGGATCGTGGTCTCTGCCCACCAACAACACCTCCGACTTGTTGGCATTCAGCTGGAGACCATTGGCGGTCATCTACTCGGCGACTGCAGCGAGAACACCCTGAAATTTCAGGGCGTCCTGCTTAGTGTCGCACGAGAGAGCCACCACCAACTGTGTGTCGTCGGCATAGGAGACCATGGTCAGCCCTCTGCTCTTGGCTACTTCGGCCAGAGGTTGAATATAAAGATTGAAAAGCAGAGGGCTCAGGGAGGAGCCCTGTGGTACCCCCTGCTTTATGGGACGGATGCTGGAGATGAAGGGAGGAGTAATCACCTGGAACATCCTATCCGCAAGAAAAGAGGCCAGCCACTGCAAAGCAGAGCCAGTAACTCCTGCCTCCTCCAGGCGACACAGCAAGATGACAGGAAACACCTTGACAAACGCAGCCTTAAGGTCTAGAAGGATTAGTGCCGACGTCTGCCCGACATCTAAAGCTTTCCAAAGATGTTCAGTCACAGCCAAGAGTGCTGACTCTGTGCTGAGGTTGGGGCGAAAGCCGTTTTGTAAAGGGCCAAACCTGTTATTGGCATTTAAAAATTCCATGAGGAGAGAGTTTACATAGGCCTCCATTATCTTTGCAGCCCATGGTAACAGGGAGATTGGCCGGAGGTTCTCTGGCTTATTAGGGTCTAAGGAAGGTTTTTTAAGCAGCGGTAGCACCCTGGCCTGTTTCCAAGCTGTAGGCACGACCGCTGAACTAAGGGACGCATTGATCACCTGTTACAGAGGGTGTGGAATAGTAGGAAGAATTTTCCAAAATTGATTGGGCTTTAGAGGATCGACAGGAGAGCCCGACTTGACTTTGGAACAAGGGGTGAGCAATAGGTTCTGAGGAATGGGGGGAAAAGTCTCTAATGTAGCATTGGTGTGATTACATGGTACCTCAGGGGGACCAGGGAGGATCGTAGGGAAGCATTTGTAGATATTTTCTACCTTCTTAACAAAGAAGGCAGCCAACGCTTCACACTGCTGATCAGAAGTGTTCAGTGATCCGGCTGCATCCATTTGATTTTTAAGGCTAGAGACTATAGAAAAGATGCTCTTTGCTGGATTGGTGCTCTTGCTGATTTGCTCCGCGAAAAAAGCTGCGCGCTCAACTTGGATGGCCTTATGATATCTCCTTACGGCGGCCCAATAGGAATCCTTAGAGGACGGATCGAAATCCTTTCTTCAAGCTCTCGCGTGGGCGTGACATCCTGAATGGACATGGAAACTAAAAGGTGATCTGACCAGCCCATCTGGATAGGAGTACGGACCGTAAAGGACGGTATATTGGTAATAACTGGGTCCAGTAAATGACCAGCTGAGTGCGTTGGGCCTTAGAACGGTTGATCAAGCTGACACGCCGCTTATCATCATTTTCAACAATAGCTAGATTGACCGCACATGAGTCTGTTGTAGTGTTGTCAGAAGTATGATTGTCTTAGTCAGTCCGATGTAAATAGGTCACCAGGAGAGCCCATGTATTGTGTGGCCTGCTTGCGGGAGGCATTAGATTCCAGTATTCGGTTTAGTGGGTCTGACAATGTGCAGCGTCCGCCAGCCCGGCCTTGGGAGATGGTGCCGGCTTCCGATCCCAGTGGATTGCCACCCTATGCCAGGCAAGAAGCAACAGCATTGCGACCAATCTTCGGCTAGTGTCTGAGATCTCCTTGACATACCCTAAGAGGCAAGTCATGGTGCCTAGTGCAAGAGTGTCCGAGGTGATGTCGCTTGTGATGGGGCATATGTCACGCCAGAAAGACGCGTTACTGGGGCACGTCCAAGCTAGGTGCGCAAATGATGCATTAGGAGCGGAGCATCTCATACAATTAGCGTCTGCAGTCAGGCCCATTTTATAGAGAGCTCTGGGCGTGCAGTACAATCTATGTAAATATTAGAAATGTATGAGGCGTAAACGATAATTGGGAGAGAGTTTTTGAGATTGATTGCAGCAGTATAGCCACTATTCAGGCGTGGGTACATCTCCAAGTTCAGACATCCAGGCGAGACGTGGCGTTCAGTGTCAACTGGGGAAGCTGCGAGAGTCAATGCGTAAAGTCTTGTAACCAGTTTGCGCGTAGAAGTGACAGTGTGAATATATTCTAGTGTAGCGGTCTGGCGGGGAATTGGGGAAGGAAACATTAGTGTTCCTGCATGTAGCTCTGATTTGAAAGTATAGTAATTTATCTAGTGGAGTTGCGTTTTCTGGGAGGGTAACAAATTTACCATTGCCCTGAAATGGGTGTCCTCTTTTTTGTCCAACCGTACACAGGCGGTTTTCACTCCCCCTTTTACCTCAGAAAGCCGACCACTCAAGTGGGGAGTCCCTCAGGGCTCCTCCTTGAGCCCCCTTCTTTTTAATGTTTATTTCTCCCCCCTGGCCGAGCTGATTGCTCAATCTGGAATCAAAGCCACCTCATACGCGGATGACATCCAACTACTATTTTCTTATGACAATATCTCTGAGTCTACATTTGACCCATTAAAAGACTGTTTGCGCAAAGTCGCATGTTGGATGGATAACAACTGTCTCTGACTCAATGCTGGAAAGACAAAGGTCCTTTTTTCCACCAATCATCTCCTCTGGACTCTAATCTGTGGTGGCCACATGACTTAAGCATGCCCCCCACCCCTAAAGAATCCGTAAAAAACCATGGAGTCAGGTGGGATTCCACCCTTTCCTTCCACACCCAAGTTCAAATGGTCTCTGCCGCCTGTTTCTCAAAAATAAGGATGGTCAAAAAACTATTAATTTCCTACCCAGTAATACTAGGAAAACTATTGTCCAAGCATTGATTACATCTCACTTGGACTATGCTAACGGTCTGTATATCGGACTTGCCGCAGGCCTTTGCCATCGGCTTCAAACAGTACAGAACGCGGCAGTCCGACTAGTGTGTGGGATTTCCCTCAGAGAACATATCTTCCCACATCGCCGCTCGCTTCACTGGTTACCGATACAGAAAAGGGCTGAATTCAAAGCCCTTACACTGGCTCACAGGGCAATCAAGGGGAAGGGCTCTGCTTATCTTTCTTCCTGTCTGCGCCCCTACAAAAACCTCAGATCCCTGCGATCCAGTTCTAAAAACCTCCTCACTACCCCGAGATTTAAAAAGATGCGATCAGGAGGAAAAACTTTCCAAACATGCGCCGCATCCCACTGGAATAAACTTCCGGAGGCCATTCGCTCAATCCAGGAAGAACTCCCTTTCCGTAAGGCATTAAAAACACACCTTTTCTGCTAATACTCATGGAGAAAGAGTCATCTTACCCTCTGGAGCGCCGGGACACCCCGTTGGGGTAGCTGCGCGCTATAAAAGAGACACTAAATAAATAAATAAATTGGGATACTGATCGGCATTGGTGCTAATGCCTAGCGTGGCGTGCCATACCAGTCGTCTGTAGCGGGGGGAATGAGGGGCTGTTTGCCATTTGCATCACCGGAGCATATAATGTCTTAACTCCTGTGTGCGTTCGAATCCCATCCCGGGCCCAACGCATGCATTCTACCGAGTCAATTTCTCCCTTTGGGGCCGTGTAAGGAAGGAATATTGCCGTCTGCAGTGGCCACGAGGAGGCAAGGTCAGTTTTTGACCGTGACATGTGGTTGGAACGGTGTGGGGTGTAGCCAAAAGAGGAGGAAACTGGCTTGAGCTGAGTATGAGTAGAGTTTGAAATTTGGGGCGACCATCCTACCGCGCCCACCGCGAAAGAAATGCAGTGTTAGTGTTTCGTATGCTATGCGTGGTTGGCGGCCTGCCCAGAAGAGCAAGATCATATTAGATCGCAGTCTCTGAAAAAAGTGAGATTGGAGTGCCATCAGGAATTTGAGCAGGACCACCATCTTGGGGATTGCGATTCTTCCTGCTAGGGAGAGTTGGAGGGTTTCCCAAATAAGAATTCTGGATTCGAGCCAGTCCATTGCTTTGCCATAGTTTGCTCGCCACAGCTTTTCAGTTTCCCTTGTGAGCCAGATGCCCAAATACTTGTTCAGGCCAGCCGCCCACTGTATCGGGTACTCCGTGTGGAAGGGATGGGTTGCGTCCTTTAAAGGAAAAAGGAATAATTTTGCCCCATTGATCTGTACCCAGAATTAAACACCAAATCGGATGACCTCTCTGGTCATGGGGGCAAGGTTTTCTTGAGGTTCGTGAATAAAAAATGCAACATCATCTGCATACATAGATGTATCCAGACCGCGGAATGAGAACCCAATGCCCCTCCTTGTATGGTGTTGCCGCAGCCGTGCCGCGAGTGGCTCCATGGCAATGGCAAAAGGCATAGGAGATAGAGGACAACCTTGCCTGGTGCCTCTGGTGATGCGTATAGGTTTGGTAAGTTGACCATTTATGCGGATGCGTGCTGCTGGTAGTGTGTATAGTAGCTTAATTTAACTAATAAAGGATGGGCTGAGCCCCAGCCTGCCTAGCAGGGTGAAGAGAAAAGTCCATCCTAAAGAGTCGAATGCCTTTGTGGCATCCTATAAGGTGGCCACCACTGGCAAAGCAGGATTGATTTGGTTTATAATGGAAAAGATGGTGCGCAAATTGTGTGATGTGGCACGGCCAGGAATAAACCACATTGATCCGGGCAAGCAATAAGAGACATGAGAGGGAGAAGGCGGTTGCTCGGTGGAGATGTTTAAACTGGATAAGGCGATATCTTGTGGCAATAGTGCCTCCGCGGGGACTAGCGAGGTCTTCTGTCCAGTCATCGTCAGTAATGTCTGGCAAGTCTGCTTCCCATGCCTCTCATGTTTTGTGTAATTTGGTTTGGGTGTGGGTAATCAGTGTCTGGTAGATCTGCCAAATCTTATGGGCACCAGGATCACCCATTTGTAAGCGACCTTCAAGAGGGTGAAATTCCGGTAGGCCACTCAGCAAGCGAATTAGGGGAGTCAGGGCATGTCTCAGCTGCAAATATTCTATTTGCAATTGCTGAAAAGATTTGAGGGCGGATCCCTGAATACTGTCACCCACAATAGAAATTCCGAGGAGGTCCCATGCACGGAAGCCTGGAAGTTTAGTGATGGGTCGCAGGTAAGTGCCCTGCCTCAGTAGGGTCTGTCTGCATCAGGTGCCCGTCCCAGCCCATTTTCTTTAGGATATAGAGCCAGAGCTGAATGACCGTTCTGCTGGCAGGGGGCAACAAGTCTAGGTTAATGCTACTGTAGAGGATGTTCAAGAGGGGGGGTACCCTCCATCGCAAGTCGCTCCACAGCACACTCTGGATCAGCGTATGAGCTGTATCACCACTCATTGATATTCAACAGGTGGGATGCAGCATAGTAGACATATATATCGCTCACCGCAATCCTGCTACAATACGTCAACTGCGTGCAGGTTTGTAGCACCACTCGGACAGCGCCCCCTCCCCATAGGAAATATTCAGGAGTGCATTTACTTGGGCGAACCCTGTGCGTGGAATATTGAATGGGAAATTTTGTAGACGGTACAGTATACGGGGCAAGGAGACCATCTTAAAAATGGCTGAACGCCCATACAAGAACAGCGGTAGAGGGGACCGTATCTTGGTCTCCTCTCGGATACCCGAGAGCAACGGATTAATATTATGCACCCACGATATAGTGGGACACAGCAAGATGGAAACTCCTAGATATTTGAAGCCCACAGTAGCATGGGATAACTGCATGGCCCAGGAGCCACGCCCCTGGTCTCCGCATACAGGAAACACCACTGATTTTGTTGGATTGGCTCTAAGGCCAGATGGTCTCCCTATACACCCTGAGTACCTGGAGGACCAAGGGGCAAGAAAACCCAGGATCAGCCAAGAAGAACAACACGTCATCCGCTTATAGCGCAATTCTGTCCGACCGATCCCGCGGCCACTCAAACCCCTGAATCAGTGGGTCTTGCCGCACCCATGTAGCTAAAGGCTCTATGGCTAGTGTAAATGACAATGCCGACATGGGGCAACCCTGCCTTGTGCCCTGAAAATTGGGATGGGTTTCGACTGGAAACCAGCTACCCGCACAGAGGCCGAGAGCTCTGTATATAATAATTGTACAGAAGACCAAAAGCGCGAACCAAAGTTGAGGCATTGGAGGAGCTGGAATAGATAGGTCCAGCTTAAGGAATCAAACGCCCTATCGGGGTCGGCCAGGAGGCCAACTCCGGGACCTTCGCTATGGCATTATGCCGGGAAGACGTGTGGGAATTAAGCCAGTCTGCTCTGGGTGGATTAAGTTGTGGATACACGTACAGAGACGATCTGCAAGGACCTTCCCCAAGAGTTTGGGTTCAAAATTGAGACGGGAGATAGGGCGGTAAGAAGAGGGTTCTTCAGGGGAGCAGCCAGGTTTGAGGAACACCACAATCTTTGCGTGGCACCCGTCAGGAGGTAAGATGCGCTGCTTCAGAGCCTCATGAAGTGCTTCCAGCAAGTATGGGCCGAGCTGTGCCATGTGTGGCCGTAAGAAGTCACTGGGGAAGCCGTTGGGCCAGGCGCCCGGCCGAGGTGTATTTATAGCCTATGCAGCACCGAGTTCTTTTACGGTTATGGGAGCATCTAGCTGGTCCCGTATGTGTTCTGGGAGCCTTTTGGGAAGTATGTATGTTAAAATCTCCCTATCATAGCACTCAATAGGAGAGGGCGTGGTTAAGGCGCCGATGTAGGTGGAAGCGGGACTCCGGAGCTCCTCCGTGCCCGCCTCACACCACCACATATCCTGTGCCCCGGCTCGCACTCCGACCCCCCAAGGGTACTCAAGAGGGCATCGGGGACACGCAGGGAGACTCTGGAAGACTGGGGGCCCCTGTAACTGCCCCCGCCGTACTTTGAGCGGCGAGCGCGGCACCCGGGGAAGAGAGCGCCCAAAATGACGGCCGCCGTCCTGCCCTGACGCGCCTGGCGACGGAGCTCGGGAGGCGAAGAGGAGCCCCCTGACGCTGTGGTGACTGACCGCTTGCCGGCGGAGACCCCGGAGAACAGGCAGAGGTGAGGGGTACTGGCTGGCACCCTCGCAAACGGAGCTGAAGGACGGGAGACGGCCACCCTGCCTGACGTTAAAATGGCGCCGGCTGGGACACTGTGACCGCCTTGGCGACTGATTGCGGAGCCGCTGGGACCGCGTGGAGCTCTGGGTCTGCGCGGAGCACCTGACCCGCCTTCCTGGTGGTGGAACTGTCGGGGAGCCTGCGCCACAGGTGGGTGGGCGACGCACGAGCGAAGGCAACGAGGAGAGCAGGGGAGGAGGGGCTGGCTGCCCGCCCCCACGAGGCACTGACTCTACAGGCGGGAGGGAGCGCCTAACTGCCCGGAGACGCCCGAGACCAGCGTGCCGCATTGGGACTGGGGCTCATAGGCGCACGCCCTGCCTGAGCCTTCTGGACGCGGGAGCCTCGCCAGGTGCCCAGACCCGGGACTCTTGTGCCCCACGACCCTGGTGGAGCGAGCCCTGGCACTTGGACAACCTCACGGACTGGTCCCCACGAGGCGCGGGCCCAGGGATCGGAGTGGGCGACGGGCTTGAGGCGGACCAGGGGCAGAGAGCGGGACCATCGGTGTCCGCCGCAGGGGCACGCGACACTAGCTGCCCGCCAGAATGACACGTGGCAGCAGGAAGAAGGGCTTCGAGGCCCTGAGGCTGGACGACCCGGGGCACCCTGTTGACGACGTCCCGCCGGGGGCGGGGGCCGGGAGTCCGTCCCACCCGCGGGACCCCTCCCTGGGGGACATAATGCAGGCGATTGTGGCGTCGCGGGAGGCTCTTGAGAAACGCATGGACACCATTGGGTCGGACCTGACCCTGCTGAAGGATGACCACAGGAAGCTGAAGGAGCGGGTGGCGACTTCCGAGGGTACCCTGAAAAGTTTACCAGGGGACGTGGCGGAGCTAAAGACATCGCTGGCGGAAATGGCGCAGAAGGTACGGGTGCTAGAGCTCCGAGCTGAGGACAGTGAAGGGCGCTCTCGGCGCAATAACCTCTGCCTCGTGGGGGTCCCCGAAAAAGCGGAGGGGCGGGACGCGGTCGCCTACCTGGAGGGCTGGCTGCGATCTGAGGTGGCCCCGGAGGGACTTTCGACGTTCTTTGCCATTGAACGTGCACACAGGGTCCCGGCGCGTCCCCCCAAACCGGGGGCGCCTCCACGACCGATTGTACTGCGTCTCCTGCACTTCAGAGACAGAGACCATATCCTGCGGAGGGTGAGAGACATCCCGGACCTGAGAATCGACAACAGTAGGATCATGATCTTTCCGGGCTTCACCAGAGATGTGCAAAAGCAACGGGCCTCCTTCCTGGCGGTCAAGAGGAAACTGAGATCGTTACAACTGCCCTACGCTATGATGTTCCTGGCGCGGCTGCGGGTGGTCGCTGGAGAGCGCACCCACTTTTTCCTGACACCACAGGAGGCTTGGAGCTGGCTGGATGCAAGAGGGGAGTCGGGCGCGGACCACGCGCCACAGACCCCTCCCAGGAGACACTCCACGGAGACGCCGCCGACGAGACGATCTGGCTCCCCATCGGGCTGGCAACAGGAACGAGCCAAGGCGGTGCAGGCAGTGGCGGCCATCAGCCAGGGAGACGCCAGCCCCTCCAGTAGCGCATCGGAGCAGTCGAAGGCCAGCGCTCCCAGCCCTGGCTCCAGCAGTGGGCACGAGTTATCAGAGACAGACCTGCCGGATGTGACTCCCCAGACTGCGGATGGTATCCTGGGCTGAGATGGTTCGTGGGACACTGATCACATAAGTAAGGTACTGGGATACGCGGGCGGAGGGGGGCCGCTTCAGGACGCTATGCGGTGGAGTGCGGATGCCCCCCGGGACTTCTTACTGAGACCTTGGGGACGGGGAGAGTCGGGGGACCTCTCCTGTTTGTTGCTGGGGGAGGTGGGGCGGGGGCGGGGGGCTTCGGGCCTGTCTGGAGCCGGCATCGCTGCCACTCCAGCCCTATTTTGTAGCGATACGCTTTTTGATACTTGAGTTTGGATGGGGTTTCCATGTTGGTTGTCTGTCCGGGGGTGTGGGAGTTGGGGTAGGTTGATCATACAAGTTGGGGGGGGGGGGACGAGGGTGGGGCCTAGGCGTGCTGGAGGGGTTGCTGAGAGGGTGATTAGGGTATGGTGGACTCTACCATGGGATCCGACTTAGGCTACAATTGTCTCACATGGAACGTAAGGGGGATGCACTCGATGCATAGGCGTCATAAGATCCACTCCTATCTGGTCAGGCGGGGCATTCACATCGCCTTCCTTCAGGAAACGCATCTGCTGGATAAAGAGGGGAGGGCACTGCAGCGGCGCTGGAGGGGGCAGGTCTTTCACACTGGCTACTCTGCCTATGCTAGGGGGGTGGCCATCTGGGTACGGGTGGGGGTACCCTTCCAGTGTACACAACAGGTAATTGACCCAGAGGGGAGATTCATAATGGTGCGAGGCAAGCTGGACGGGAGGGACCTTAACCTGGGTTGCTTGTACGCTCCGAATGTGGACCAACCTGCTTTCCTCTCACTTCTGTCCAAAAAACTAGCCCAGTTCTTAGTGGAGCCCTTGCTCCTGGGCGGCGACTTTAACAGTGTGGCCGACGTTGCCCTGGACAGATCCCACCCCCCCCTACAGCATGCACCAGCTGGTAGACTTGCACTTGCGCGCTCCGCCTGGCAACGCCAGTGGGGACTGGTCGACTCCTGGAGGGCTAACCACCCATCGGACAGGGACTACTCATTCTTCTCCGCTCTCCACGAGTTACACGTCCGCATTGACGCCTTCCTGTGCTCACAGGACTTGCACGCGGAAGTGAGCCACAGTGAGTATCTCACGCGCTCGATCTCTGACCACAATCCGCTTCTCGTGCGGCTGCGCTGGTCGCAAATCCGCCCGAGGATTCCGGGTTGGAAACTACGCCCTGAGGCACTGGACGATCAGCTCTTCCGGACCACAATTGCGTCGGGCATCGATGAGTATTTCCGGGTGAATGCGGGCACGGCGAGTTTGGCTGCGACGGAATGGGACGCATTCAAATCGGTGTTACGAGGCCAGTGCATTGCGACGTCATCGGGAGTGCGGAGAACGTTACTGGAAGAAATTGGGAAAGAGGACGAGACCCTGCGGAGACTGGAGAGGGCGAGGCCTGAGCGGCCGGACACTCACGAGGCCCTGCTGGGGGCGCGAGAGGCGGGGGCGGCATCGGTGGAGCGCCTCCGGTGCTTTGACTACAAAGCCTACCTCACGCGAGCGCACTCGGAACGCGACAAATCGGGGGCCCTCCTGGCCTGGCTGGCCAACCCGGCCCGTCGGAGCTCGGTCATCCTTGAGCTCAGGGACCACGCGGGGGCGGCGAGATTCGATCAGCAGGGGATCAACGCGTTGGTCTACGACTACTACACGGAACTCTACCGCAGCAGGGTCCTCCCTTCGTTGGTGGAGTTCCAGACCTTTATGGAGGATCTTGACCTGCCGGAACTGGGAGAGGAGGACGCGAAACGACTCGGGGACAAGATCGCGGAGAGAGAGGTGCGGGTCGCCATCAAGAGCATGGCAAGGAATTAGACGCCGGGCACTGACGGATTCCCTATGGAATTCTATCTCACCTACGTAGATCTCCTTGCGCCCCGGCTGACGTGGCTGTACAACGAGTCGAAGCGATTGGGCTGTCTCCCCGAGACCACGAGGGAGGCGCTGATTGTCCCCCTACTGAAGCCGGGCAAGCAACCATGGGACAGATCGGCGTATCGCCCACTGTCCATGCTTAACCTGGACTACAAGATTCTGAGCAAGATCTTGGCGACGCGATTGCTCCCTCACATGCCCATGCTGGTACATGCGGACCAGTCGGGTTTCATCCCGGCCCGCAATACGGCGCTTAATGTGCGACGACTCTTGCATATTCTGGAGGCCGACACCTATGACGGTGACGAAGCGGTGGTGTTTGCTGTCGATATGGAGAAGGCATTTGACAGCCTGGAATGGCCTTATCTCTTCCATGTTTTACGAACGATGGGCCTTGGTGATGGCTTCGTAGACTGGACGAGGCTGCTCTACCAGAACGCGACGGCGAGAGTCAGGACAGGGAGGGTGATCTCTGAGATGTGCAGGGTGGGCAGGGGCACCCGTCAGGGATGCCCTCTTTGCCCCTTGCTGTTTGCCTTGGCTGTCGAACCCCTTGCAGCACGAGCCCGGATGGGCCGGGCGTATCAGGGACTGGACGTCTATGGCCAAGTACACCACATCGCATTATACGCGGATGATCTGCTGATGTTCCTGGCGGACTCGGCGGACTCCCTGCGTGGTGCTAAGACTCTCCTGCAAGCGCTGAGCAGTATCTCGGGCCTCCGTGTGAACTGGGCAAAGTCCCACCTATTCCCGGCCCGCCCGCGGAGAGCATGCCCGCAAGCTACGGAGGGCGTGACTTGGGAAGAGAGAAGCCTACGATACCTTGGCACCTCCATCTTCCATGACAGGGCCGATATCCTTGAGGGGAATATCGGGTCGGCGATCAGGCATACTAAAGGGAACTTCGACTTTTGGGGCACGCTCCCGTTATCACTCATGGGGAGGGTGGCGCTACTCAAGATGGTGACCCTACCGCGACTGCTTTACTTCTTCGGGACCCTCCCGATCTGGATCCCGGCGAGCTACTTTCGGCGGCTGCGATTGATGGTCATCGGCTTTCTGTGGGGGGGGGGGCAGGCGCAGAGTGGCCCATGCCACACTTCTCCGCCCTAGAGCGGACGGCGGACTGGCAGTGCCGGACTACGAGCTCTACTACTTGGCGGCGCAGCTGCAGTGGCTGACGCAGTGGATAGCAGGGGCCAGGAGAGGGGCGGACGGATCGGGAGAACCGGCGGGTTCGGTCCAGGTGTTGTCCCGGATCGTCCTGGGACTACCGATGGGGGATTTCCACCTCACTCAGGAGTTTGCGACGGCCCGAAAATGCTGGAACAGATATCGCCGGAGATGCGGTATTGCGATTCCGTACGCACCTGAGATCCCTCTTAGACTCTGCGGGGCACTTCCGCACGGGGGCTCGTGGCGCGGGCTGGACGGATGGGATCAGCAGGGGCTGTCATCTATGGGTGATCTGTACGAAAACGGGGCGATGTTGCCCTTCGATCTCCTCCAGGACCGCTTTGAGCTGGCGGGCGGGGACTTCCTCCTTCATGCGGCTCTAACGGCGGCGATCCGCAAACACTGGGGAACGGGCATGTCGGAGCCACCATTGTCCCTGGGCTGCCAATACATCGTGATGATGACGGGGACGGTCAGGGCTGTCACGTGCCTGTCTCGTCGCATGGTCTCGGAATCCGTCGCTCCACTGATGGCCTTGAAGGCGAAATGGGAGGCTGATTTGGCGACTGAGATCCCCGAGGAGGCATGGAAGGGCATACTGGAGGGGACCCGGAATGGCACGCGCAACGCGAGGTTCCAGCTGGTGCACTTTTATGTCGTGCATAGGGCCTACCTGACCCCTGACAAATTGCATAAGTACTTCCCGGCCCACCCGGCGTCCTGTCCGCGTTGCCCGGCAGATCCCGCCAACTTCCAACACATGTTCTGGTCCTGTCCTGAGCTGGGGCCCTTTTGGGAGGAAGTAGTGGAGGTTCTAAAGGAGGTGACGGAGAGGGACCTGCACCTCACCATGGCGCATTGCATATTACACTGGTTCCCACACACATCAAAAAACAAAGTCACTAGCAAGTTTCTGGACTTGGGGCTCATCCTGGCGAAGCGGGCCATCACGTCCCAATGGAAGGCGTCCCGGGGCCCCGTGGTAGGGCGCTGGAGGGCTGAGCTGCATAAATGGGCTAGATGTGAGGGTGAGCTTCGCCTGCGGGCCGCGCTCAGGGTAGGCAACGACACAGCACTGGAGAGAGCCAGGGTGTGGGAGGGGATGGTCCTAGGTCTCACGCTCCTGGACATGGAAGAGGAGGACTCCCCGGTACATAGTCCGGCTCCGGCGGAGCGCCCACCGGACGGGGGGACGGCTTAGACCCGATTTGCTGCTTCCCTACCTTTGCGTTCCAATGTGAGGACTTACGAATGGTCGCTGGTAAATCCTGGTGCTATGTTCCGGATCTGGTCTTGTTGGTGGGGTTGAGAATTTGATTAGGTGATACTCTGGCACGCCTGGGGGGGTGGGGGGCCTGGGCGGGGGCGGGAGGGCGGATAGGGGTGGTCCTGAACGAGGGTGGAGGGGTAGATGGGGATGAGGGTGTTGCGGGGGAGGGGGGGGTTTGTTCAAGATGGGTGAAAAGTGACTCCTGGTTTACCTGGACTTGGGCCAGGGAGAAGGGAATGTTAGGACCAAAAGCAGCCCGGCCATTCCTCACCCGATTGGTGGCTATGGACATATGCAGAATGCTCCAGCGCAATTTCTATTCCCACCGTGATATTGCCGCTCAACCTCCGGGGTGTGAGCTGAATGGCTGTGTGATACTGGGATGAGGGGGCGGCACATCAACTAAGAACCAAGGAGAGAGGTTTGAATATACTGTATGCTTCCCTGATTTTGCTGCAATAAAAAAATATTTGCAAAAAAAAATAAAAAATCATAGCACTCAATAGGAGTTCTTTCCGCTCATATAGGGAGGCAAAGTAGGCCCCCAGCGCTTGAACCACTGCATCAGTGGTAGTACAGAGGACTCCATCTGCATTACGAAGCGCCGGCACAGAGGTGGGGGACATTGCAGCCTGGCACAGCTGATGGAGCATTTTATTTTATTTGTCACTCCATTGATAGAACCTATGTTGGGTCGCTAGCCAGATCATGTGCGCCTCGTTAGTGAGATGGTGGATTTTGTTGTTGTATTTGGAAGAGCTTGCACGGTGGTAATGGATCTGAGGTCATAACCGTTTCGGCTTCGAGGGACCTCTGACGATTTTCTATTTGTACTATTTGGGCGAGACATTTACGCTTTTTGCCTGCACGAATGCTGATGTCTACCTCGCGAGTTTAATAGCTTCCCACAGAATGATACTGGAGGGGGCAGAGGCCTCATTAGACGTAAGGTAGTCTGAAATTGCCTGTCGATGGACGTCTTTGTAGATTGAGTTGCAGGGGTGGCAAGGTGACAAGAGCCACCTGAAGGGGGAATTTTGTGACCCAATGTGCAGCTTGAGTAAGCCCGGGGAGTGGTCTGATAGGCCTCTGGGCAAGATAGAGACGTGTGAGACCCTATGTAGGTAACTACTTGGTAAAAAGAAATATTTTATTCTGGATAGGGAGCCATGCATGGCTGAAAGGAACGTAAAACCTAATTCTGAGGGGTGATATGCCCGCCGTGCATCTGACCACCCCATTGCGGTGGCCAGCTGATGGAGTTTGGATTCACCCGATTGGGGCCTATGCCCAGATTCTCGCTGACGATCCAAGGGTGACATGACGTCGTTCCAGTTACTGCCTAGTAATATCAGGCTGTCCAGGAGTTCTCCCCAGAGTTGTGTGATTTTGTCAATGAATGCATGTCCCAAGGGGGAGGGGGAGTGTGGGGGGGCAGGTGAGAGCATAGACGCTACCTATGGTTATACATTTGCCATGTAATGTACCCATCACTGTGGTGTACCGACCCCCTGATGGTGACCAGAGTTTGGACAAGGTTAAGGGAATCCGGCAGTGCACAAGAATAGCCGTTCCACGGGGGTCTCATGCGAACCCTGAATGGTATACTGTGTCGTACCCGAATCGGGTAAGACAAGGGGCTTTGTTGCCTAATAGATGGGTCTCTTGCAAGAGAAGAATATCAGCTTCACAACGTTTGGCTTGGCGAAGAACAGCGCCTCTCTTTATTCTATTAAGCATCCCTCTAACGTTCCATGTTGCATTGATCAGACCCCCAGGATGGGCATTACGTGTGTGTGTGAGGACATCTGTCATCTAGGGATGTTGCCAACTCGAGTGAGCGCGTGAAACTGTAGGGACTTCCCTGTGCCTTTGTAGGAATTAAATACCTCTAATCTAGCAAGTCCAAACTTCCCCTCACCCCACCCCAATACCTCCACCAACAAGGAGTATCTGAGGGAAGCCCAGGACCCCAACAGGGAGCCCCAGGGTACCTGCGCCAATAGTACCCAAACTTCCCACAAAACCTAAACATAATTGTTCAGGGGTGTAGTAGTTCTTGGCACTGGCCCCCAAGCCATGTTTGCTCTCCAAGTGATCCTGCATCTTTAAGGAGGTCTCTCGCTCTGGTCAAAGCTATGGGCAGAAGAGATGGGGGCGACCACTCAGTATTTACGACTCGTCGCCCTGAGTCTGGGAGCGCCAGTTGGACCTGGATCTGTGCCTTCTTTTGGAATTGCCCCTCTTCTGTCGATTCCTATGTGAACCCTGTGAGGAGTTGGATTCCAGCGGCGGCGGAGTGTGTCGTTTTAGATGTACTGTCTCATCAGCCCAAGTAAAGACCGCTTCCGGCGTGTCGAAGAAAAGAGATTTCAAGTTATATGTGACTCTCATTCGTGTTGGGTGCAGCAGCATATACTGCAAATTGAGGTCTCTAAGTTTGCGCTTTGCGGCTGTAAATGACTGGCGCTGTTGCTGCACCAGGCGGGTATAGTCTGGGAAGATCATTATGGGCTGTGAGTCGTGAAGCAATTTATCCCTGTGGGTTCTGGAGTACTGAAGGATGGTATCCCGGTCTGCATAATTCAACAGCTTGGCGATTATCGGACTTCGGTGTTCCCCCGGAGGGGGCTTCCTGGTCAATGCTCTGTGGGCTCTCTCCAGGAGGAGGCAGGGAGAGAGGGTGAGGTATCCCCACACTTGTGGCGTCCGCTTTGCTCTTGAGTGTGTTTCCTTACTTGATGATTTTAGCAGGGGTCTCTGCCAGGCACCCACCCACCCAAGTGTCCCATTGGGGACACCGACAAAATCACTGCAGGCCGGGCCTCACAGAATCTGGCCCCCTCAAGCCACAAGCCGCACCAGCCTAGCTTAGCCACTTCTGAAGCCCAAGGCAGCCAGCCAAGAAGACCCCCTACCGGGATCAGACTCACCGGACCCCCAGCCCTCAGGTCATCTTTAACCAGCACAGTCTCATGGGGCTCTGGGCCACAGCCCCTCCAGGATGTTTCAAGGCGGTTCAGACAGGGCCCAATGCCTCAAGGTGTGTGCGGACCACTCCACCCGCCCCAGTGGGGCGTCACCAACGTCCACCCTTAGGCAGGTCACACAAACTGTTTTAGGGGGATTTCCAGAAGACCCAGCACTTTTGGGGGGGATAACAAAAGAAGCTCAGCACAGTCGTCCCACCTGCTGTTGTCAGTATGATGGTACAAAAGGGGGTGGTGATGGACGGAGCATCTGAACCAAATTAAACACTCACACCCAGTGAAAAGATATGGGTTTGATCCATCACCGTTCTTTAGCCCACTCTGCCACCCCAGTTCAGACATGGCTATATGCAAATCAGTCTGACCTTGTGCCTCATTGGAACAGTCCAGCCCGAACTGCCAAGCCATGTCTTCCCTGGACCGGAAACAAGCTTCCGAGGACCGGTTTCTGGCATTCCAGCCGTCTTCAGCCTGGCTTGCTTGAATCCAGTGGCAAAGTGAGCGAGGGACTCACGTCTGAGCATACCCTGCCACACCTATGGCGGCCAAAAGCGGTACAAAAGGGGGTGTTGATGGACGGAGCATCTGAACCAATCAAACACTCACACCCAGTCAAAAGATCTGGGTTTGATCCATCACCGTTCTTTAGCCCACTCTGCCACCCCAGTTCAGACATGGCTATATGCAAATCAGTCTGACCCTGTGCCTCATGGGAACAGTCCAGCCCGAACTGCCAAGCCATGTCTTCCCTGGACCGGAAAGAAGCTTCCGAGGACCGGTTTCTGGCATTCCAGCCGTCTTCAGCCCGGCTTGCTTGAATCCAGTGGCAAAGTGAGCAAGGGGCTCAAGACTGAGCATACCCTGCCACACCTATGGCGGCCAAAAGCCCGGCTTGCTTGAATCCATCACCGTTCTTTAGCCCACTCTGCCACCCCAGTTCAGACATGGCTCTATGTCCCTTGCTCACTTTGCCACTGGATTCAAGCAAGCCGGGCTGAAGACGGCTGGAATGCCAGAAACCGGTCCTCAGAAGCTTGTTTCCGGTCCAGGGAAGACATGGCTTGGCAGTTCGGGCTGGACTGTTCCCATGAGGCACAGGGTCAGACTGATTTGCATATAGCCATGTCTGAACTGGGGTGGCAGAGTGGGCTAAAGAACGGTGATGGATCAAACCCAGATCTTTTGACTGGGTGTGAGTGTTTGATTGGTTCAGATGCTCCGTCCATCACCACCCCCTTTTGTACCGCTTTTGGCCGCCATAGGTGTGGCAGGGTATGCTCAGACGTGAGTCACTTGCTCACTTTGCCACTGGATTCAAGCAAGCCGGGCTGAACACGGCTGGAATGCCAGAAACCGGTCCTCGGAAACTTGTTTCCGGTCCAGGGAAGACATGGCTTGGCAGTTCGGGCTAGACTGTTCCCATGAGGCACAGGGTCAGACTGATTTGCATATAGCCATGTCTGAACTGGGGTGGCAGAGTCGGCTAAAGAACGGTGATGGATCAAACCCAGATCTTTTGACTGGGTGTGAGTGTTTGATTGGTTCAGATGCTCCGTCCATCACCACCCCCTTTTGTACCGCTTTTGGCTGCCATAGGTGTGGCAGGGTATGCTCAGACGTGAGTCCCTTGCTCACTTTGCCACTGGATTCAAGCAAGCCGGGCTGAAGACGGCTGGAATGCCAGAAACCGGTCCTCGGAAGCTTGTTTCTGGTCCATGGAAGACATGGCTTGGCAGTTCGGGCTGGACTGTTCCCATGAGGCACAGGGTCAGACTGATTTGCATATAGCCATGTCTGAACTGGGGTGGCAGAGTGGGCTAAAGAACGGTGATGGATCAAACCCAGATCTTTTGACTGGGTGTGAGTGTTTGATTGGTTCAGATGCTCCGTCCATCACCACCCCCTTTTGTACCGCTTTTGGCCGCCATAGGTGTGGCAGGGTATGCTCAGACGTGAGTCCCTTGCTCACTTTGCCACTGGCACAGGGTCAGACTGATTTGCATATAGCCATGTCTGAACTGGGGTGGCAGAGTGGGCTAAAGAACGGTGATGGATTAAACCCAGATCTTTTGACTGGGTGTGAGTGTTTGATTGGTTCAGATGCTCCGTCCATCACCACCTCCTTTTGTACCGATTGGTTCAGATGCTCCGTCCATCACCACCCCCTTTTGTACCGCTTTTGGCCGCCATAGGTGTGGCAGGGTATGCTCAGACGTGAGTCCCTTGCTCACTTTGCCACTGGCACAGGGTCAGACTGATTTGCATATAGCCATGTCTGAACTGGGGTGGCAGAGTGGGCTAAAGAACGGTGATGGATTAAACCCAGATCTTTTGACTGGGTGTGAGTGTTTGATTGGTTCAGATGCTCCGTCCATCACCACCTCCTTTTGTACCGCTTTTGGCCGCCATAAGTGTGGCAGGGTATGCTCAGAGGTGAGTCCCTTGCTCACTTTGCCACTGGATTCAAGCAAGCTGGGCTGAAGACGGCTGGAATGCCAGAAACCAGTCCTCGGAAGCTTGTTTCCAGTCCAGGGAAGGCATGGCTTGGCAGTTCGGGCTGGACTGTTCCCATGAGGCACAGGGTCAGACTGATTTGCATATAGCCATGTCTGAACTGGGGTGGCTGAGTGGGCTAAAGAACGGTGATGGATCAAACCCAGATCTTTTGACTGGGTGTGAGTGTTTGATTGATTCAGATGCTCCGTCCATCACCACCCCCTTTTGTACCGTTGTTAGTATGATGGCACAATATCAGCACTTCCCCACTGTAGGTCTTCTGTAAGGAGCACCTTCCACTCAGCCTGGGTCCCAGAGACATCAAACTTCTGTCGACGCGGTCACTATCCAGTGGGCCCTCGACGCCAGCCCCCAGAGCCCTGTCCTGGACCACTTGATCTTCACAGGCGCTCCCTGGCAGGATAAGGAGCTCGGGCCGGCCCCATGCCTTGCGGCCGGCACGGCCTCCGCTACAAGCAGGCCCACCCTTCAGGCCCAGCCAGTCACGAAGGTAGGACAGGGCGGTCAGCCCTGGCGCAACCAGCACCACTGTTCGCTCCTCGCTCCCTGAACGATGAGCCCCCCCAAGGGCGGTTCTCTGCTCGACTCCGCTATGAGTTCCAACCGCAGCTGTACCCTCTCGGATCCACACTGGGACAGCCCTAGGCATGTCGTGCACCACTCCGCGGTCAAGGCCCCCTGAGGTGGGCGGGTCAGCCGCGAGGGACCCGCGATCTGGCCCACAGCGCTGCCACACATAACACCCGAAGGCCTCCGCAAGGCCCTCGGGCTCCCAGGCGCCCACGACAAGGCCCTGTATCTGGCCTTGGCCGCACCGGTACGCCGCGGCACCAACCTCACCTCTGCTGAAGGACACCGCTCAGGCGTCCTTTTGGGCCGCGCACCACGCAGTGCGCACCAGCGGCAGCGTGGTCTCCTCCTTCGACGCCGGCCAGGGCACTGGGCTGTGACTCCTCCGTCGCTTGTTAGGGCTGCTTGCGGCTTCAAGTGCGCCACCACACCAGAGTTGAAGACATCATTTGGCTCCGAGTGCAGGCGCTATGAATATGGCCCACTTGGGAGAGGATTATTGGCGGATTATAGCAGATTTTCGGCTTGGGTGATCGAAGCTTCGGTAGCCTGTGTCCGCCATGATGGCTGTCCAAACCACGCCCCCCTGAGGGACCTGTTTTACTTTGAAACCAGGTGAACAGTGGAGGGGAAGTACCCCTTCTGTAGTAGGGGATCTCTGTGTATAGTCATAATCTAGTGAATAGTCCCGCTCATGTGCGTGGACCCTGGCAATCAAAAATAATCTCTTAAATTGTCAGAAAATTGCAGAACTGCAAATACACTTAAGAGAGAATTTAAAGACAAATAATGCAGCCTATATCCACAGGCTACACTGTCCAGTACTTCAACTAGAAATTCCACCAAAAAAACACACAAATAGCACAGCCTGCCCAGTTTCCTTCATAGAGAAACTTGCCTCTACCAGAGAAAGCCTCTGGAATGATAGAGAGGAAGGCATGGACAGACAACCCCCATAGGCTGCCATTATGTGGCTTAAATAGGATACTGTGCCTTTAAGAGAACTTTCCAGAACTTCTCCCAGTATCCCAGAATGCACAGCAGGTCCCTCTTACTTTCAGTTCTTTTTTCCAGCTCCTGCTAACAGGACCCTGGTGCATTGAGCTCTCCCTTTTTCAAGGGTTTATTGGAATTTTGTGCACTTTTGGCTTTAAAAGTGTTTTCAGTTTGTGTACTTGGTGTTTCCCTTCACCCCTGTGTATTTGTTCAGGCTTTTTAGGGCTCTAAAATGCCTGCCCTCTTTGACAAGTGCCCAGCATGTGGAAGGAAGAAGGCCAAGACTGATCCACACGACGTCTGCATACTCTGTCTCCCTGAAGCACATGTCCCTGAAGAATGTGACATCTGTCAGACCTTTTCAACAAGGACCCTGGAGGACAGGTTGAAGATTAGGCTTCAAGGCCTAGAGGAGAGACGGCTGCAGGCTGCAGGTGGGTCTGGGCAGGCTGGGAAGGCTCCCTCGGCCTCTGGGGGGCTCCCCAGAGGCAGGAAACCAAGCAAACGGTCCCGGTCTCCGTCGACTGCATTGACGACGACGTCGAGAGGGATGACAACGGTGTGTTCCCCATCTCCCTGGGGCTCCGGGTCGAGACAGCGTGGAGGTTCGACGTCGAAAGGCCTGGGTAGGCCGCCGTCGAGATCACCGTCGACGGCGTCTTCGTCGTCGACGTCAGCGTCGAGCCATCGACGTCGAAAAAGGACCGACAGGCATCGGCGCTTGCCGTCAAAGCGACACCGCCGGTCGCCGTCCAGCGGACGGTCGGCGTCGAGGGGATACTCGACGTCGAGGACCTCTGACAAGCGGTCGGCGCCGAGAAGGAGTCGACGCTCATCGTCGAGGACTGCACGTTCGACGTCGCGGAAGTGGCGTTCGGCGTCGAGGAAGAAGCGCTCGACGTCGCGGAGGCGACGTTCGACGCCGGAAAAGCGACGCTCGACGTCGAAAGAAAGAGATCGGCGTCTCTGAGACTTTCCAATTCTCCTAAGCGGCGCAGAAGGATTTCTGGTGCCAAACGTCACGCTGGGTCTGGTGGAGGACGCCGGAGACGGCGATCACCTACTGGAGGGGCTGATTCGCAGTCACCTCCCCCGTAGAAGTCACCGGACTCGGTGTGCTCGGTGGTTTATACACCACCTCGGCCTAAGACGCCCCCGCCTCCTTTACCTAGAGAGGATCCTCCCATCAATCCTCCTCTTCCACCACTTCCTCCCGCGGGGCAACCACCGCCTCCGCCGCGTGGGCCTGCTCCTAGGTCGGAGATACCTGCTGTTCCTCCACCAAGGTCGGTGTCACTGCCTCCGCTCCCTACACCTCCTAAGGGGACTCCAAAACCACTACCCCAGGATAGGCCAAGTAAGACGCCTCCACAGAGGCCTGCGGAGCGTCCACGAACTGGGAGATCGCGCTCTCGCTCCAGGAGGAGGGAACGATCGCGCAACAGGTCGTCCACGCAGTTGAGACAACGCCACAGGAGGCGCAGGTCTCGTTCCCAGACGAGGTCCTCAGGTCCAGGGACTATTTTCCGACTTTGTCGGAGTCATCGGAGACAAGGGTGTCACCGGTTGACGATCTGGTGTCCTTTCATGATGTCCTTTTAAGAGGTGCAGCAAAATTGGGTATCTCGTTGACGGTGCCCACGCCCAAGACATCGGTGATCTTCGAGACGCTTCACCAGAAACATCTGTCACGGCCATTACTACCACTGGTACCGGGCCTGGTGGAGCCGGCCATGGACCTTTTCCTCACCCCGGCGGTGACTAAGGCGGCCCCCTCGAGACTGCAGAAAAAATACCGGGTTCCCGACTCGGATCCGGCTTTTCTAAGGGTGGAACCCCCTCCAGATTCTGTGATAGTGACGGAGGCTCGTAAACAGCATGCCACCACTCCGTCATCCACAGTTCCGCCAGATAAGGAATCTAGGTGGCTGGATTCGTCTGGGAGAAAGGTTTGTGGGACGTCGGCGACTTCCATGAAGGCTGCGAGTGCCACGGCCTTGTTGGGGCGGTATGACCGAGCCCTCTGGGAATCCCTCCAGCAGTTTGTAGAACTTCTGCCGCGTGATAAGAGAGAAGATTTCCAAGAGGTGTTGAATGAGGGGATGTTGGTGGCGAAACAGGTCATCAGTGCTGCAGCCGACTCTTCCCTGCTGGCGGTGCATGGTTTCTGCCATGGGATTAACCAGCGAAGACACGCCTGGCTCCGCCTCACGTCACTAAAACCTGACGCACAACAAAGGGTTGCCAATCTACCATTCTCTGGCGAAACCCTATTTGGAAAACATGCGGATGACGAAATGGCCCGCATGAAGGCGGAGGCCGAAACGCTCACGGCTGTGGGTCTGGAAAAACCCAAGGATAACAAGAAGTCGTACCGCCCGTTCCAGAGACGGTTCGGTGGACAGGGCAGAGGGCGTGGCCAGTCTTCGGGACAGCAGCAGCAGCAACAACAGCAACAGTTCCGAAGACCGTTCCAGAAGCGCCAGAGAGGCAGAGGCGGCCAACAATCAGCAACAGCGACTAAAGGCCTGGCCGGGTCTAGGCCCTGAGCGCTTACTTCCCCTACATCCGTTACCCACTCCGGTGGGGGAAAGCTTTCAATTTTTTCTGGCAGAGTGGAGAAAAATTACTCAGGACAAGTGGGTGCTGAATATTGTTTGCAATGGATACAGTCTTCGCTTCACCAGCCCGCCTCCAGAAATTCCACCGGTCAGCTCGCAGTTTCAGCTGTGCGAGCTCCAGGCCGAGGCCGATATCCTGTTAAGGAAAAGGGCGATAGAAGACGTACCTCAGTCTCTAAGAGGAAGAGGTCTGTACTCCCGGTTCTTCCTGGTTCGCAAGAAGGACAAGAACGAGTTCAGGCCCATTCTGGACTTGCAACAGGCAAACAAGTGGATTCGCAGAGAAATGTTTTGCATGCTGAGTTGCATCAGATCTATCCTCAGTTGCAACGGGGAGATTGGCTGTGTGCTATAGACCTACAAGATGCGTACTTCCATGTGCCCATTGCACATAAACACAGGAAGTTCCTGTGATTCCAAGTCGGCGCCAATCATTATCAGTACACAGTACTGCCATTCGGGCTGAAGTCTGCGCCCAGGACGTTCTCCAAGTGCATGGCAGTGGTAGCCGCACACCTAAGGAAGAACAAGGTATTTGTCTACCCGTACCTGGACGATTGGTTGATCAAGGCCTCCTCCTTCTCGGAAACTCAAGCGCACTTTCAGAAGACGTGCGTTCTCTTGAACAAGCTGGGGTTGCACATCAACATGTCCAAGTCTGTCCCGACTCCGGTCCAGTGCATACAGTACTTGGGAGCCACCATCAATACGCTGTCAGCAAGCGTGTCTCCTTCGGAGGAGCGACGATTATCACTCCTTCGGAAGGCTCAGGCTCTTATGACCACTCCATCTACTACAGTGAGGACGGTGTCTTCTCTACTGGGATCGATGGCCTCTTGTATCTTCCTCACGCCTCACGCACGGCTGCACATGAGACCATTGCAGGAGTGCTTGGAGGATCAGTGGGATCAGAGGAGAGGATCTTGGGACGACAAGATACGACTGTCTCTGCGTGCTCTTCAGTCTCTGAAGTGGTGGTGTTCGGCGGAGAATCTCCTGAGAGGGATTCCCTTCCACAAGGACATTCCCACGCAGACTATCGTGACGGATGCATCTCTCCACAGCTGGAGGGCGCACTCCGGAGACTTACAGATTCAAGGGACGTGGTCCCAGACGGAGTCCACGTACCACATCAATTTCCTGGAACTCAGAGCTGTTCACTTGGCGCTGAAGGCCTTTCTTCCGTCCTTCCAGACCAACTCTCTGCTTGTGCAAACGGACAATACGACCACGATGTATTACCTCAACAAGCAGGGGGGCTCGAGATCGCGCACCCTGTCGCAGGAGGCGCAGACGATCTGGCACTGGCTTCTGGCCAGAGGACTGACGATAACAGCCACCCATCTACCAGGTGCGCAGAATGTTCAGGCAGACGCACTGAGCAGACTGATTCAGGAAAACCACGAATGGGTCATAAACGACGAAGTGCTAGGAGAAGTCTTCGCAAGGTGGGGGACTCCAGACGTAGATCTGTTCGCCACCGCCGAAAACAGCAAATGCCGAGACTTTGCCTCCAGGAACTACCAGCCAGGGACGCTGGGGAATGCGTTATGGATCAACTGGTCGAACAGCTTTCTGTACGCTTTTCCACCCATTCCCCTGATTCCGACGGTTCTCATCAAGCTGTCCCAGTCCAGGGCGCGGATGATACTGATTGCCCCGGAATGGCCCAGACAGTGGTGGTTCACGGACCTGCTTCACCGGTCTCTCCTTCCTCACATGCGGCTGCCGTGCACGAAGTTCGGGGGGCAGATGTTGCATCCCAACCTCTCGTCTTTGAGTTTGGCGGCATGGCTCCTGAGATAGTGCAATATGGCCATCTTAATCTCCCAGAAGATTGCATGGACATACTGAAGGAGGCTAAGCAACCTTCCACTAGGACTTCTTATGCTTACAAGTGGAAGAGGTTTTGCATCTGGTGAAAGTCCAAGAACTATGACCCGACGACATGTAAGGAAGATGTTATCCTTCCATATCTTCTACATCTGGCGCAGTCTGGCCTTAATATCCATTCCATTAAGGTGCATCTGGCTGCATTGACTGCCTACAGGAAATGCCCTTCACAGACTTCCTTCTTTCAGATCCCTGTGATCAAAGATTTTTTGGAAGGCTTGAAGAAAGTGTTCTCTCCTGTCCGGCTTCCTTCGCCTTCATGGGACTTGAATGTGGTGCTGTCCAGATTGATGAAGGAGCCTTTTGAACCTATTCATAAGGCTTCGTTGCAGCACCTGTCCTGGAAGGCCGCGTTCCTCGTCGCCATTACATCGGCCCGCAGGGTGAGTGAAATTCAGGCGTTGTGTTGCCAAGAACATTATACTGTATTTCATGCTGCTAAGGTTGTTATGCGTACTCACCCTAAATTTCTTCCCAAGGTTATTTCTGATTTTCATGTGATTGGGTGTAGTCACGTTACAGCTCAACGAGACGAAGCGCGAAGCAGGCGTTGCACGCTGATAAAATTAAAATTGGAGTGAAAGTTCAAAAAGTTTAAAATAAGGATTACAAAGGTGTGCATCTCTCTTCACATTTTTTCATGATTTTCATGTCAACCAGACCATAACTTTGCCTACGTTTTTTCAGAATCCTTCATCTCCAGCGGAAAGGTCTTTACATTCCCTGGATGTTAGGAGGGTGTTGAAATTTTATCTGGATAAAACCAAGGATATTCGTAGGTCAGACCAATTGTTTATCAATTATGGATCGGTCAGGACGGGTCTTGCGACCTCTAAGCAGTCTATCTCTAGGTGGATTGTGTCCTGCATACAGCTGTGTTACCAAAAAGCTAATAAGACCTTAGGTGGTAAACCTAAGGCTCATTCCACCAGGGGCACGACTGCTTTGCTCCGTAATGTTCCAATTGCAGAGATCTGCAAGGCGGCCACTTGGAAGTCGGTCCATACCTTTGCTAAGCATTACTGTCTGGGCACTGATGCCAGGGCAGACGCTCAGGTTGGGCAGGCTTCGCTGCGAAATCTGTTCGCACAATAGTGGTGTTGTTTCTCTTTTCTCCACCGCCGCTTTGGTGTGGGGATGGGCTTGCCATTCTATTCACTAGAATATGACTATACACAGAGATCCCCTACTACAGAAGGAGTAGTTTCTGTCCTGTAACTCCAGTTCTGTAGTAGGGGTATCTCTGTTATAGTCATAAGCGCCCGCCCGCCTCCCCGGTGGAGAGAGTTATTCATGTAAGGAATGCTACAGGTCCGGCGTGTTACGCCTTCAAAAAGAACTGAAAGTAAGAGGGACCTGCTGTGCATTCTGGGATACTGGGAGAAGTTCTGGAAAGTTCTCTTAAAGGCACAGCATCCTATTTAAGCCACATAATGGCAGCCTATGGGGCTTGTCTGTCCATGCCTTCCTCTCTATCATTCCAGAGGCTTTTTCTGGTAGAGGCAAGTTTCTCTGTGGAGGAAACTGGGCAGGCTGTGCTATTTGTGTGTTTTTTTGGTGGAATTTCTAGTTGAAGTACTGGACAGTGTAGCCTGTGGATATAGGCTGCATTATTTGTCTTTAAATTCTCTCTTAAGTGTCTTTGCAGTTCTGCAATTTTCTGACAATTTAAGAGATTATTTTTGATTGCCAGGTTCCACGCACATGAGCGGGACTATTCAATAGATTATGACTATAACAGAGATACCTCTACTACAGAACTGGAGTTACAGGACAGAAACTACTCCTTATCTTGGTATAACAAGTCATGCAGAGACGCCAAGACCAAGTTAGTTTTAGAGATTAAGAAGCAAGATAGGCCCTTGAGACAGAACTCCAGTCAGTCCTATAAAAAAGCGGTATCCGATGTCAAAAGAAAGTGGGAGCGAGGAATCTGGGAAGGTCTTTTAGATGCTGCCAGATCGGAGGATCATCACTCTTTTTGGAATCTGGTATCCTCCAGTAGTAAGGTACGATTTTACTCTATGGAAAAGACTGCAGCCAGCGATTGGGTTAAACATATTTCTAATTTATACACGCGAATGGGTGATGACCAGACCCCCCAAGGCAATTCACTGGATTCTGAGGAGTCTCGAAAGTCTTACAGAGTTGTAAGGGAGGCGTCTCCAAGTTTAAAGGTGAAATCCCCAGGTCTGTAGTATAACCAGAAGAACCCGACGTCCACATTGTTTCATTGCAGGAAATAAGTCAGGCCATCAGGGTAATAGTTTCAAAAGAGGAACCTGGGTTAGACAAGATCCCTTGTGACCTGTTTTTGAGTGAGATAGGTATTTGGAGCACATACATCTCAGTAATATGTACAGCCATCATGAAAGGTGCACCTATTCCACCAACATGGGCAGTACCGAATCCTCCCCATTTTTCAAAAGGGATCATGCGACTCGCCCGCAAGTTTCAGACCCATAAGTCTGATTGAAAGCTCACAAAAGTTGTTTTGTAGAGTAATCTAGGGCATACATAAGGAGGGGATTTCAGCCAAGGAAATATTGCCCCCTCTCCAGGCCAGATTTAAAGTTCATGAGCACCATTGATCAAGGGTTCAGTTTACAGATGGTCTACTGGAAGACCGTTACTCCCAGTGGGGATTGGGGGGTCGACTTTACGTTGTTTGCGTAGACCTGCAGTCCGCTTTTGATTTGGTACCCAGAACATCACTCTGGCTGATGCTTGCTGGGATGGGGGTGCCCAGTTATCTAATTGACATTATAGTGAGACTGCACCTTAGAAATTATGCGCAGGTAGGGTTGGGTAATGCAGGCAAAGTGACTGAACCTTTTTTTGTCACTAGTGGAGTCAGGCAGGGTTGCCTACTTGCTCCACTCTTTACATCATATATCAATGGGCTTGTTAATTTCTTAGATCAGTGTGATAATGATGCATCTAGATTAGAAACCATGAAGGTTTCTGCCCTCATGTTTGCTGATGACACCCTTCTTCTCGCCAAATCCCCTATGGGACTCCAAAAATTGCTGGAAGGATTTAAGTGTTTTTGCAAGATGAGTGGCCTACAGATAAATGTGAGCAAGACCACGTATATGATCCTGAATCCGGGACACACAACTAGGGCAATTGCTATCAGGGGTCCCACTAGAGCGCTTGCGCACTTTTGTGTACTTAGGCATGACACTAACAGAGCATATGGGATGGCACGCTCACATCCCACAGCGTAGGTTAAAGATGGAACAAGCAAGTGGAATTATCACTGGACTCTCATTTCCTATATAACCTGCTCTGCATACTTCAGGCCCTAGGGGCAGCTTTGTATAGTGCGAAACTGTAGGGCTATTTGGGTGTGACCACGCTAACTGTGGTGGAAAATAGGTTTATGTGACAGCTGGTTGGTTCCCTCTAAGAACCCCATTGCTCCCCCTTAGGCTGGACATCAGGCTAAGAACATTATCTGACTGTGGGATTGCACCCTGTGCTCTACTGGAAGTGGATCTGAGTGATTCCATCTCCCTCCCTTAACCCCTCAGCCCACCTACCCAATGCCACCATGTACCCACCTCCTGACATCCCCCCGCACACCACCACTCCCAATCACTCACGCTTTCCAACAATCCGTCCTCCCCATCCCCCAAGTTATTCCTAACCCCCTCTCCTCCCTCCATTCCATTGCAACTTACTTCCTTACCCTCCCCCCGGCTCCCTGTCATTGCCTCTCCAAGACCTTCCATCTCCCTCCCTTAACCCCTCAGCCCACCCACCCAATGCCACCATTAACCCCTCATCCCTCCCACCCTTTCCCACTCTACCATTAACTCCCGACGCAAACCTTATCCATACCCTTCACACCCTTGTAACTTTGTTATCCTCTCACTCTGAGGTTGTTAATTTCCTGCCCCCCCACCTTACCTTGCGCCCCACAACCTTATCTCTCCTCTTCCCTCCCCCACTGGTCCCACACACCTAACATACAACAGACCACATCCCTCCAACAACAACTGAGAATATCCCTCTCACTCCCCTTCTCCCCCCGCCCCACTCCTTTAACCCAGATTCTACTCAAGATTGAGCGGGATCTCTCCAGGTTAACGGAGGAACTCTACAGACTTAGAGGTGATTTTAATCCCCTCACCTCTTGCTCCCCACTCTTCCAGGCAAGGTCCCCCCTCTCCCAACTGTAAACTCCTCTCTAACTATAATCTTCCTCGGAATACTACCCCACTCTGCTGCCATCGACACAGGCCTCGCCGCACTTCAAACCAGTTCTCTCCTTCCGACCTTTCCGAATTATGCAACTCATACCTGCCCAAGCTAACAATCAATAACGCTCTCCCCACCTCTCCTCCCCTAGACCCCTCCTCAACTTACTACTATCTAATCCTGCCCTCCCCCTATACACATCCCCATCCCTGTTATCCTGGGGACCAACAAAACACCCTCCTCCCCTAGACCCCCTCCTCAACTTACCACTATACACTCTTGCCCTCCGCCTAAAAACATTCCCAAACCCCTCTCCGGCATGCTGGTTCACTGTCGATTTGCTGTCCGTCACGCCATCGAAATCTCTGAATTCATCCTAAGCAAATCAATTGCATTGCGTTCCTCACAGCTTGGCTTAATGACTACTCTATGAGCATGCTCGACACTCCCCCCCCGGATACGCTATCCTCAGGAAAGACAGACCCGATAGAATAGGAGGCGGCTTAGCCATAATCTTTCAAAATGAACTTCAGCTCTCCATAGTTATCAACCCCCGACCACTCCTCCTTTGAATACCTTGAAGCTGAACTAATAATTAAAGGTTCCCTCCCTATCCGTTTGCACAACATCTACCACCCTCCTTGCGATCCTCATCCCTTCATTGATGAACTTTCTGACCTCCTCACCCAATCCTCTATATCTAACTCTAGAAATCTCTTCCTTGGAGACCTCAACTTCCACTTAAATGACTCCAAAGACCCCAGAACCACCCTCCTCTCCAATGTTCTCAAGATCAATGACTTCCAGCAACTTTGTCAGGTCCCTACACACACCAAAGGAGCCATCCTAGATGCCATTATTTCTAATAAACGGCTGGCCTGCCTGACCAGCATCATCCCTATTGACTGGTCTGACCACCACCTCATACTGTTCACCATCCCTACCACGCCCACGCCTCCTCCTCCTCCTTCAACCCAGTCCATCAAACCAAAGAAATTGACTAGAAACCTTAAACAGATCCCCCCTAGTGTTCTTGAGTACAAACTCCAAGCCCAACTGTGCCTCACCCTCCCTCTCAAAATGCTAACGATTTTACTGAGCATTATAATAAAGCCGTTACCGATGTCCTCAACCAAATTGCCCCAACCAAACTTAAAAATCAAAGAAACATCCCTTCCAAATCTTGGTTTAACCTTGAGCAAAATAAGGAAAGACGTTCTCTTCAACTGATGGAAAGAACCTGGAGGCATCATCCCTCTCCTGCTAACCTAACACTCCTTAGAGAAGCCAGATCCGCATACAAGAAACACGTTTTTCACGAAAAGGCATCCTTCTTCCGTACCCAACTTGATATGGCCAAAAATAGACCTAGAGAACTATTCAACATCATTCGTAACCAAACCTCCGCCGCTCCGCCCATCCTGTTGTCCTCAACTGCTAGATATGATGAAGTCGCCCACTTCTTCGCCGAACAAAAAATTCCAAAATTGACCAATCCTTTCCTTCTACTCCTACCACAACCATCCCTCTTCCTTCTTCTGACACTATCTCTAAATCCTTCACCGCCCTCTCCATACATCGCGATCCCCCCGCTCTCTTGCCCACTTCTCTTTACCCCCGTCACACAGACCCACTGCTTCACCCCCCCAGAACCTCTCCCTACATCTCTTCTCACTAACTCACTACTAAAAAATAATGCGTCCTGGCATTCTTTCCTCCCTGCCACGTGAAGTTCTTAACATCATCTCTAAACTTAAGCCTTCCTCCCACACCAAGACTCCCTCCCCTCTAACCTTATCCAGGAACTAAAACACATCATTGCACCATCCTGGAACAAAATCATCAACACCTCCCTGGCTACGGGATGTGTCCCTATCTCTCTTCAGCTTGGTCAAATCTCGCCCATTATTACCAATGTCGACCCCAATGACCTTAATAATCTCCGCCCCATCTCCAACCTCCCCCTTCTTTCTAAAGCCCTCGAAAAATGTGTCCTGCTACAACTAGACAAACACATTGAACATTTTAACCTACTTGACCCCCTTCAATCAGGCTTCAGAAAAGGCTGTTGTACCGAAACTGCCATTCTAAATATTGTTGATGACATTCATTACTCTCTTGACAATGGCGAGACATGTCTACTCATCCTCCTCGATCTCTCTGAAGCCTTTGAAACGGTCTACCACTCTGCACTACTTAATGCTCTCAGAGATCGGTTTGGCCTTACTGGTACCACCATCAAATGGTTTGTCTCCTACTTACAGCACCGAACACAGCAAATCAAAATTCGCAACTGTCTTTCTAGCCCCACTCTGGTATCCCTAGGAGTCCCTCAGGGATCTATCCTCTCGCCATCTCTCTTTAACCTCTTTATGTAAACCCTCACTCTCATCCTCAAACAAGCAGGAATCAACTACCACCTCTACGCTGATGATACTCAACTGTACTACAGGATCAAAACCCACGCCGATATTCAACACCTCAACAATACCCTCCACAGTATTCAACCCTGGTTCCAAATAAATCATCTCAAACTGAACCCTAAAAAAACTGAAATCATTCTCTTCTCCCCTACATCCAACTCTCTCTCCATCCAAACTTGGATCTCTGACCTCAATGCCCCCAACTGCTCTCTCCTTGTCCAACTCAGTCAATTCTCTTGGTATTTCCATTGACAATAACCTTAATCTCCATTCTCACATCAAAACGTCAGCAAAAGGAGCCCTCTTCACTCTCCGCCATCTCAAAAAAATCAAGCCCTTTATTTCATCTTAAGACTTTACACTAGTAGTTCAATCACTGGTCCTCTCGAGAATTGATTACGGCAACGCCATCCTCACTGGAATCCCCAAGATCCACCTAGCTCCTCTCAAATCTGTTCTCAACCTCGCAGCTAGACTCATCACCGACTGCAAACGTTTTGACCACATCTCCCCAGTCCTCAATACTGTTAAATGGCTCCCTATCGAAGGCAGGTCTGCCTACAAAAATGCTTGCATTACTCACAAAGCCCTCCACCAAAACACGCCGCCTTACCTAGCCCACAAACTTTGCATAGCGGGCAGCTCCCGAGCTCTGAGAAGTACAAACGCTCTACTCCTAGTCCCACCCTTGTTAAAAAAGAAATCCACCCAATCCCGCTCTTTCTCTGTCAATGCCCCTAGCACCTGAAATGCCCTCCCCCAAAGACCTGCAATGCAACCCTTCTTATCTCAGCTTTAAAAAGGACCTCAGAGTGCACCTCCTTAACAAATATTGGGGGTCTAAACCCTGACCCCTCGTCTTATCATTCCTTTTAGTATTGTAATTTGATCCTTATTGTATAGCTGTATTTGTATAGTTTACAAATCGTCACTCTTCTCAATCAATCAATCAATCATCGCATTTATATAGCGCACTACTCACCTAGAGGGTCTCAAGGCGCTGGGGGAGGGGGTCCGCTACTGCTCGAACAGCCAGGTCTTGAGTTGCTTCCTGAAGGTGAGGTGGTCCTGGGTCAGGCGGAGGTGGGTGGGGAGGGAGTTCCATGTCTTGGCGGCGAGGTAGGAGAAGGATCGTCCTCTGTGGTGGCTCTACGGATGCGGGGGACGGCGGCGAGGGCGTGGCTGGTTGATCGAAGCTGGCGCTTGGGAACGTAGAAGTTGAGGCGGCTGTTGAGGTATCCTGGGCCTTGGTTGTGTAGGGCTTTGTGTGCGTGGGTGAGGAGACGGAAGGTGATTCTCTTGTTGACCGGGAGCCAGTGCAGGTCTCTCAGGTGACCGGAGATGTGGCTGCGACGGGGGATGTCCAGGATGAGTCGTGCTGAGTCGTTCTGGATCCGCTGGAGTCTCTTCTGTAGTTTGGCGGTGGTTCCGGCGTAGATGGAGTTGCCGTAGTCCAGACGGCTGGTGACGAGGGCCTGGGTGACCGTCTTCCTGGTCTCGATGGGGATCCACCGGAAGATCTTACGTAGCATGCACAGGATGTTGAAGCACGACGAGGAGACGGCGTTGACTTGTCTGGACATGGAGAGGGAGGAGTCCAGGATGAAGCCCAGGTTGCGTGCGTGGTCTGTTGGTTTGGGTGCGCTTCCTAGGGCGGGGGGCCACCAGGAGTCGTTCCAAGCGGCGGGTGAGGATCCCAGGATGAGGACTTCCGTCTTGTCCGAGTTCAGTTTCAGGCGGCTGTTCTTCATCCATTCGGCAACCTCTTTCATCCCTTCGTGAAGGTTGGCTCTGGCGGTGGCGGGGTTGTTGGTGAGGGAGAGGATCAGCTGGGTGTCGTCGGCGTAGGAGATGATGTTGAGGTTGTGCTGGCGTGCGATGTCTGCGAGGGGGCTCATGTAGACGTTGAAGAGGGTTGGACTGAGCGAGGAGCCTTGAGGAATGCCGCAGATGACTTCGGTGGCTTCGGATCTGAACGGAGGGAGGCGGACTCTCTGTGTCCTTCCGGCGAGGAAGGAGATGATCCACTCCAGTGCCTTCTCCTGGACTCCGATGTTGCTGAGGCGTTGTACTAGGGTACGGTGGCAGACAGTGTCGAAGGCTGCGGAGAGGTCGAGGAGGATGAGGGCCGCTGTTTCTCCGTTGTCGAGCAGCGCTCGGATGTCATCGGTGGCTGCGATCAGGGCGGTCTCGGTGCTGTGGTTGGCCCGGAAGCCAGACTGCGAGGGGTCGAGGGATCCGTTCGTCTCGAGGAAGGCGGCCAGCTGCTTGTTGACGGTCTTCTCGATGACTTTTGCAGGAAACGGGAGGAGCGAGATGGGGCGGTAGTTCTTGAGGTCGGTGGGGTCGGCTGATGGCTTCTTGAGTAGGGCGCTGAGTTCGGCGTGCTTCCAGCTCTCCGGGAAGGTGGCGGTGCTGAAGGAGGTGTTGATGATGTCCCGCAGGTGGGGTGCGATGACAGCGTCGGCCTTGTTGAAGACGTGGTGAGGGCAGGGATCGGTCGGAGATCCGGAGTGGATGGAGTTCATCGTGCGGACGGTGTCTTCGGTGCTGATCGGAGTCCAGGCCTGGAGGGTGGTGGTGGGGGGCGGTGGTTCGGTCGTGGCGTTCGTCGGTTGAGTGCTGAAGCTGTTGTGTATGTCCGCGATCTTGTTGTGGAAGTAGGAGGCGAGGGAGTTGCAGAGGTCTTGCGAAGGGGTGATGTCGTTGTTTCCGGCGTTGGGGTTGGAGAGCTCTTTGACGATGTTGAAGAGTTCCTTGCTGTTGTGTGCGTTGTTGTCCAGTCGTTCCTTGAATGCAGTTTTCTTGGTGGCTTGGATGAGTTGGTGGTGTTTTCGGGTGGCGAGCTTGAGGGCAGTCATGTTGTCCGGTGTAGGGTCTTTGCGCCAGGTTCTCTCAAGGGCTCGGCAGTTCTTCTTGGAGCTCTTGAGTTCGTCGGTGAACCATGGGGCTTTCTTGCTACCGGGTCTGCTAGGCGGGGTCCTCAGGGGGGCGAGCTCGTCTGCGCAGTCGCTGATCCACTTAGTGAGGTTGGTGGCCGCCTGGGTGGGGTTTGTTGTGCTGGTGGGAGGGTTCATGCTCAGGGAGGTCGTGAGCTGGTCGGCTGCGATCTTGTTCCAGCTTCTGCGTGCAACCTGTTGCTGGTGGTGGTGGATCGTGGTCCTTCCGAAGCTAAAGTGGACGCAGCTGTGGTCTGTCCAGTGGAGTCCGGTGGCGTGGCTGAAGGCGATGTCCTTGCTGGATGAGAAGACAGGGTCGAGTGTGTGTCCGGCGTAGTGGGTGGGGGTGGTGACCAGCTGCTTGAGTCCCAGGTTGGCGAGGTTGTCCAGCAGGGTGGTGGTGTTGTGGTCGTTGTTGTTCTCCAGGTGGAAGTTGAGGTCCCCGAGGAGGATGTAGTCAGTGGAGCAGAGGGCGTGCGGGCTGATGAAGTCGGCGATGTCTTTGCTGAATTGTGTGCGTTGTCCCCGGGGTCTGTAGATGAGGGTGGTCTTGGGGTTGATGTGGGCCTGAAAGTGCAGGTGCTCGGCGGTTGCGAGGGTGTCGTCGGTGTTGGTCGTGATGCGGATGGTATTCCTGTGGACGATGGCGATTCCTCCTCCGGTGTGGTTGATGCCGTCCCTTCGGATGATCTTGTAGCCGTCTGGGATGGCGATGGCGATGTTGGGCGCTGAGGAGGCGTTCATCCAGGTTTCCGTGAAGAAGGCGACGTCTGGGGCTGTGGTGTCGAGTAGGTTCCAGATCTCGATGGCGTGCCTGTGGACGGAGCGGGTGTTGAGTAGGATGCACTTCAGGTGGCTGCTGCTGTCGCTCGTCTTGGTCTTGGTTGGTGCTGGAGTGGTGCAGCTCCGGATGCAGGTGAATTTGCAGGAGTGGCAGCAGAAGGGTCCGTGGGTGCGTCTCGGGGTGGCTCGGTAGCAGCCCGGGGCTCGGCCGGCGTTGAGGGCGTTGAGGGTGGCGGCGTCGTACGTCCGGCGGGTGGGCTGGGGTCTGCGAGGGCCAGGGGTCCTGGCACTGGGCGCGGTCCAGGCGCGGACGGGCGCAGACGGGCTAACCTTTGGCGCGCCTTCGGCGCACAATCGGCGCGCCCGCTGCGCGTTTGCCACTCTGCCATATGTGGAGAGTGGGGGGGGCGGAGCGAGGGAGGGTCAGCTGGGAGGCGGGAGCGGGGTGGCGAATGGGAAGGACGAGCGAGGGAAGGGGGCGGGGCCGCAGGGGGTGCAGCGGCGGGGAGGTGGCGGGAAACGCGGCAGGGACTGGGCACAGCAAACAAGGGGTGAACAACGGACGAAGGGTAACACGGCGGAAAAACTTTACACACACGGTGAAGAGAGCAAGTATGCAGAAGTGAAAATACGCAGGGGGATGACGCGGCAGGGGCCGGGCAGAACAACAAGGGGGGAGGAGGGGGAGAGTCACAGAGAGCAAGGCGGCGTAAACACTGAGGTGAGATACAACACAACAAAAGGGGAGAGCAGGAGGAGAGTCACAGAGCAAAGCAGAGATACACGGAGGCAAAATGCGAGGTGAGATATAGCACAACAAAAGGGGAGAGCAGGAGGAGAGTCACAGAGCAAGGCAGAGATACACGGAGGCAAAATGCGAGGTTAGCAGGATTACAAAATGCAAATGCGGCGGAAGTAGCTCCGGCGGTCGGGGGCCGAGTACAGTTGCGAGCAGTGGCGGCACTAGGCGGGAACAGGCTCACTTACGGGGAGTGCGCATGGTGTGTGGGGTGACCGGCCCAGAGTAACCTGTTATTATCCAGTATTATGGGTATCTTTCATAGATTCACATGCCTGAATCATTCCCCGTCGTCGAGGTGGGAGTCCCCGGTATATAAAATAGTAATGTCCTAAAGACATATATATATGTATATATACTAATAGGCCAGAGGCCTCACATTAGTAACCTATCTGAGTCCTTTTGTAAAAAGGACCAAACTTTGGCCAGGAGCCAATCAGCTACTACCACCCTCTAGAACCTTCCTGGAAGGAGCCCTAGTCCCTCAGATTTTCTACCGCACGTCGTGCTAAGGGAGTCTCCACTGAGCTCTGCTCAGGTTTCTGGTTTTTCTGGATCTTATCCATATTTTTTCTATATATTTACTCCTGTGAAGGAGAGCTAGAGTCTACTATGTCTACCACTGCTAAAAAAGGGCTCTTCAGACCTTGCGCCTCGTGTAAGAAGCTGAGACTGCATGTAGATGACAAACATGAAGACTGCCTCTACTGTCTCTACCCTGACCATTCTGCCAAGGACTGCAAGGTCTGCCGCACTTTCTCTGTCAAGACTCTAAAAGACAGAGAGGGACGCCTGCTTCTATGGCTTCAGAGACTGAAGGACAAGGATCAAATAGTCTCTTCAGGTGAGAGCGAGTGTTCCTTTAGGAGCTCACACTCCTCTTCTAAAAGGCCGAGACAGACATCTCCAGGTCCGTCTACTTTGCCTCCTCAAAAGAAGACGCCTAAGTCTTCAGAGGGTCGACCAAAGACCATGGCAGTGAAGATTTCTCCTCAGGAAACCACCTTCAAAAAGCCTGTGCTAGTGTCTTCTGCCATGCCTGTGACAGCGTCGACAGTCACCATCTCTATGTCGACAGCTTCTGCCTTCACCACCTTGACGACATCTACTTCTACTTCGTCGTCGTCTGGTAGGTCTATAACATCTATAATTCCTGTTAAAAGGTCGTCAACGACGTCGCCGTCGTCGACAGCTCCTTCGTCGACGAAGCCGAAGCCAGCGTCGTCGACGAAAGTACCTTCGACGTCGACGACAACCTCGTCGAAGAAGTCATCGACAAAGCCGTCGACATCGACACCAGCGTCGACGAAACCGTTGACACCAGCGTCGACGAAGCCGTCGACGACAAGACCGTCGACGAAGAAACTACCGTCGACGACGATACCGTCTACGACATCGTCGTCGGTACAAACGACAGAGAAGTCTGCGGTGGCCGTCAGTTTCTCACCGTCGACGACCACCCCGTCGACGAGCCCGTCGACGGAAGGATCTCCCAAGCTGAAGTGTATCTATACACACTTCAGGATGTCATCGCATACGCTGATGCCAGAAGCGACGTCTCCTAGCAGAGTCCAGCCACTGCCGCCGACTAATTTACTGGAGACTGAGGACTATGAAGATGGCGCTATGTTCTCAACCGCAACAAGCCCATCACAGCTGCTTGTTAAAGTACATGAGAGTTCGGACAACGAAGACATGGATCAGGAAGAAATCCCATATCAAGAAGAATACCATTGGCCTCCTCTTTCACAGCCTATGGTGTGCCTCCCGGCTTCAATTGTCACGGACCTCCAATTCCTTATAAAGGATTACAAACAGCAGTTCCCACCTATTCCGACACCTCCAGTGGTGCCACCTCAAGCTGTGTCATCAGCTCCTCCTCCTCGCCACAGACCACCTCTACTGGTGATTACCCCAGATCCTGTGTCTCTGCCTCCGCAACAATCTTCGGACGACGAGGAGGCAGTGGAAGAAGACGAGGAGGGTCAACAGGAAGAGGGAGAAATACAGGATGACGAGTGGAACGAATACGTCATCTCACATCCAGCTTCCCCTGACCAGGCTCAGGAGGACTCCCCCCCCCAGAAGACATCGGGGGGTTTCACAATATTATAGAACGTGCAGCAGCAAGGTTCAAGATAGAAATGACCACACAACCTCAGGACTGCTTCTTATACGACTTTAAGGAGCCATTCAAGAAGACGGTCCGGTCAATCCCAATTATCGACCATATCTGGGACCAGGGAGTAAAGATAATGCAAAACCCCTCATCTCTCATTCCAGTGCCGGCCAGACTTGATAAAAAATACAAGGCCCCGGACAAGACACCGGCATGCCTTACAGGCCATACTAAACCGGACTCCGTGATAACACAGGCCGCGCAGCAGAAATACAACAATCCGGCTGCCCCACTGACTGCGCCTCCGGACAAGGAAGGCCGTAAACTTGATAACATCGGGAAGAGGTTCTCATCGATGTCGGCCATTAACGTCGGAGCGGCAAACTGCTTGCGCTCTTGGGACGCTACAATCGCCAGATGTGGGCAGATGTAGCCCCGTACCTAGGCTCACTGTCAGAGGAGCAGAAAGACGAGGTTAGGAAAATTCTCCTTGAAGGAGAGCGGTCCGCCTCGGAGATTATTGACGTGGCGATGGATATCGCTTCAACAGGATTTTGCCAGCTGGCGGGGGCGACTGTCCTTAGGCGCCAAGGCTGGCTGAAAGCTACATCTTTCCGGCCGGAAGTCCAAGCCAAGGTACTGGACATGCCGTTTGACGGCGAGCTTCTCTTCGGAAAGCATATCGACGAGATGCTCCAGGGTATCAAGAAAGATACCGAGACCGCAAGATCCCTTGGAACACTCCAGTACAAGAATACTTACTTTCGGGGCTCCAGAGGAAGAGGCCAGCAAACAAGAGGTGGATACCAGGGGTACAAATCCTCCTATGGCTTGTCCCAGCAATACAAACCTCAATACCAACAGAGGCAGCAACAAGGCCAGTCTTCTTACAACAAGTCCTCCTTTCGAGGGAGAGGAGGAAAGAAAGAACCCCCCAGAAGACAGTGACTTCTTTCTCAAACAGGCCTCCGTTTCTTCTCCATGTTACGTAGTTGGAGGAAAAATTTCCAAATTCCTCAACAATTGGCAAAAAATAACTACGGATCGTTGGGTTCTCCAACTGGTTCGATTCAGGCATACTTTGGAGTTTGTGGACACTCCTCCTTCGAACCCTCCATGTCCCATGCCACACAGGAATCTTCATCTTCTTCAAACGGAACTCTCACTAATGCTTCAAAAGGGAGCCGTGGAAAGAGTTCCTAGACGTCAGAGGGGGAAAGGATTCTACTCAAGGTTCTTCGTGATACGGAAAAAGGAGAAGAAATGGAGACCTATACTGGATCTACGGAACCTCAACACATACCTCAAAAAGCAATCGTTCCGTATGGTATCCATTCAAGAGGTGTTACAACTGCTTAATTCCAGGGATTTCATGGTGTCCTTAGACCTCCAGGACGCCTATTTCCATATACTCATTCACAAAAGTCACCGCCAGTTCTTAAGGTTCACAGTGGCGAGCAGACATTATCAGTTCAGAGTGTTGCCATTCGGCCTAAAGTCGGCGCCACGCACTTTTACAAAATGTCTATCCCCAGTGGCAGCCTGCCTTCGCCAGCAGCATCACCAGGTATTCCCCTACCTGGACGACTGGCTCATCAAGTCTCCCACTCTAGAAGGCGTGAACAGGTCTTCCAACGCCTGTCTTGAGCTATTCGAGTGTCTAGGACTTACACTCAATCAGGAAAAGTCAGTACTGCAGCCCTCTCAATGCCTCATTTTCCTGGGAGCAATTCTGGACACACATCAAGAAAAGGCCTTTCCATCACAGGAACGTCAGGCCAAACTGAGGTTGCTGGCAACACACATTCAACTCAAAAAGTCCATCAAAGTGCGACTTTTCAAGTCACTGCTAGGAATTATGTCCTCCAACATCCTCCTAATCCCACACTGCCGCCTCCGTATGCGTCCCTTACAGGAGGCGTTATCAGCTCAGTGGGTTCAAAGTACGGGATCCTTCGACGATCGACTCAGGATCACCCGTTCATGGTGAAGGCCCTGAACTGGTGGCTTCAAATAAAAAACCTGAACCAAGGCCTTCCATTCCTCCTTCCAATCTCCCCACACGTGATAACAACAGATGCATCATTGGACGGGTGGGGTGCGTTCCTACAGGAACTTCAAATACATGGCCAGTGGTCGCCAGCCGAGAAGGTGCTCCACATCAATCTGTTAGAGCTAAGGGCAGTGTACCTGGCTCTTCGAGCTTTCCTGCCCAGAATCAGGAACTCCCCGGTGCTTGTGAGGACGGACAACACCACCACAATGCACTACTTAAACAAGCAAGGGGGAACCCGATCCATGAAGTTGTCTCAAGAATCGCAGCGAATTTGGAGGTGGCTACTCCAACACAACATCTCGCTGAGGCCAGAGTACGTCCCAGGAGCAGACAACACCCTGGCGGAATCTTTAGGCAGGCAACGGACCATCTGCCACGAGTGGGAACTCGACCAACAGGCCCTCGACGCAGTGTTCTCCCACTGGGGCAAACCAAACGTGGATCTGTTTGCGACAAAGATCAACGCAAAATGCCAACATTACGGAAGCTGGCTTCCCCAGAAGGGGTCTCTAGGGGATGCATTTTCGATGACATGGTGCAACGTCTTTGCCTATGCTTTTCCACCATTTCCCCTGATCCCCAGGGTCCTCCGGAAACTAAAAGCAGAGCTTTGCACCTTGATCCTGGTAGCCCCAGCGTGGCCACGCCAACACTGGTTTACAGAACTCCACCTTCTATCGCTGGAGCCTCCGATTCCTTTCAGGCCTTATCCGCATCTCCTCAACATGAACCAGGGGCAAGTCCAGCATCCAGATCTGACATCTCTCGGATTATGGGCTTGGCTCCTGAGTTCAGAGAGTTCCAGGACTTAGATATCCCTCAGGACTGCAGGGTCGTCCTGGCCTGGGCCCGGGCTGACAGTACCAATAAGACATATTCCCTTAAGTGGAAGAGATTCTGTTTATGGTGTAAAGCTAACAAACTGCACCCGTTCTCGTCATCTCCGGCACAACTGCTGCCCTACCTACTCCATCTAGCCACATCGGGATTGGCCCATGCCTCAATCAAGGTCCACCTGGCAGCCATATCTCGATTCAGACGCTCTTCGTCTGGTGCTTCTCTATGGTCCAATAGACTGATCAAGCAGTTTCTGAAAGCCTTATTCAGGACTTATCGTCCAGTGAGACCTTTACCACCTACATGGCAGCTCAACATTGTCGTGGCGCAGTTGATGAAACACCCCTTCGAGCCGATACATAAAGCGGATCTCAAATATTTGTCATGGAAAACAGCCCTCATGCTAGCTCTCACGTCAGTAAGGAGGGTGAGCGAGCTACAGGCTTTCTGTATTCAGGACTCGTTCCTTCAGTTCAAACAGGACAGAGTCATTCTAAGGACTAACCCCAAATTCATACCAAAGGTTCCGTCTGCTTTTCATCTAAACAAACCTATTGTCCTGAGATCTTTCTTCCTTAATCCATCTTCAATGGCGGAAAGATCTCTACATTCCTTAGATCTGAAGAGATGTCTGAAATTCTACCTTCATAGAACGGCACAATTTCGCAAATCCAACCAATTATTTATTGCCTTCAGCAGGCCCAGGAAGGGCCTACCATTGACAAAGCAGAGCATTTTAAGATGGATCTCTGCAGCTATCGCCTTCTGCCACCTACAAGCGGGTCATCCTCTGCCCGCCAAGGTTCGGGCTCACTCCACTAAAGCGGTTTCCACCTCCATGGCGCTCTTTTCTGGGATGCCCATTGTCGACATTTGCAGAGCGGCGACATGGAAAACACCACATACGTTCACCAAGCACTACTGCTTGGATTCTGAACTTATGAAGGATGCAGCAGTGGGACAGGCGGTGCTCCGTCATCTATTCCATTAGAGGTGAGCCTTCTTCCTTTCATCCCACCTTTCCATTTTACTGTTTGCACATTTCTTATCCTGCTACTGTTTGCAGTTTCTTTCGTTACACTATTGATAAGTTATTATCATGTGTCTTACATACTATGTTATGCGAAATGTGCTGCTTACTACTCGCTACTCTGATTCAGGCATGTGAATCTATGAAAGATACCCATAATACTGGATAAGAAATGCGTTACTTACCTGTAACTGCAGTTATCCAGTATTGGTATCTTTCATAGATTCACATGCAACCCACTCGCCTCCCCTGGAAGGGCTCACCTTGGTTCTCTCAGTAGGTACTACTTAGCACTGTGCTTACGAAAATCTGAGGGACTAGGGCTCCTTCCAGGAAGGTTCTAGAGGGTGGTAGTAGCTGATTGGCTCCTGGCCAAAGTTTGGTCCTTTTTACAAAAGGACTCAGATAGGTTACTAATGTGAGGCCTCTGGCCTATTAGTATATATACATATATATATATGTCTTTAGGACATTACTATTTTATATACCGGGGACTCCCACCCCGACGACGGGGAATGATTCAGGCATGTGAATCTATGAAAGATACCAATACTGGATAACTGCAGTTACAGGTAAGTAACGCATTTCTTATTAATTGCTGTTGATTGTTTGCTGATTTTTGTTCCTGTGACTGTAACTATTTTATACTCTTGTAAAGCGCTCTGACACGTCTGGTCCAGCCATTGCTATATAAAACCTCTAAAATAAATAAATAAATTACAAATTGGTTCAAGAGCAAAATAAATCGCAGCCTGGCTCTTGAAGCTGTTCAATGTGGCCTCTCGAATCTTCTTCAGCAGTGTACAGATGAGTTAAAGGTTGCCAGTAGACCATCTACAAGAGCATCCCATTCCTTTAATTAAAAGAGGTTCAGCGTATAGTGTGCACAGAACACTTTAGACCCTAATACCTACCAAGAAGAAACTGTGATTCCATATCTTCTTCATTTGGCCAAAGCACAACTTAATTGTTCCTTAAAGTCCACCTGGCAGCAAAGAATGCATACAGAAAATTCCCTTCGCACATTTCTTGGAAATTAAATATTGTTCTTTTATGTTTCCTGAGCTCTCTCTTTGGGCCTATTCACGTTGCTTCTCTACAACACCTTTCCTGGAAAGCTGCTTTCTTGGTTGCAATAACATCTTCACACAGGGTTGGTGACTTACAGGCTCTGTGAGCTGATGAATTCCTCCCTGAGGTGGTTTACGGTTTTCATGTTCATCAAATCATTACTTTACCAACATTTTTTTCATAATCCCTCTTCACATGCAGAGATGTCCCTCAACTCTCTTGACAGTAGAAGTTATCAAGATGAGACCAAAGATTTCAAGCCTAAACAGTTATTTTTCTACTATGGTGTATTGCGGACAGTGCTTGCCACATCAAAGCAATCTCATTTAGATGCATAGTTTCTTGCATTCTCCTGTGCTATCAGAAAGCTAACAAAGCTTTATCCAGTAGGCCAAAGTCCCATTCAACTAGAGGTAAGGCAGCTACTGCAGCTTTATTGCAAAATATTCAAATTTCTGAGAACTGCAAAGCAGTAACCTGGAGGTCTGCTCACACCTTTAGGAGACATTGTTGTCGTGATTCAAATTCTAGAGCAGATGTCCAAGTAGTGCAGGTCTCTTTGAGAAATCTATTCGCTTAGACTTGTGTATTTTTTATTTTGATCTCTTCTGTCGCAAATTCTGGGATGGGCTAGCCATTCTGCTTAGTGCTTCCGATTATCATTGGGCATATAATCCTAGTTCATCTTCAGGAGAATCTCCATTGAAATGATAAGCAACCATACTATCTCCCTAATGGGAGAGATAAAGCCCCTCAATACTTTAGACTCACTCATAGCATCAAAAAGTACTGATTTAACTGCAATCTACCGAGGAAGACAGAACACTGGAAAAGTGAGTGTTGTTTTTCACTCTAGCATAGCTTCAGCCTGCAGAGCTACACTGCCCTGTATTTCCTCCTAATTTACTTTAAAATAAAATAGGAAGGGGTTATGTAGGATATTTTAAACTATCACTGCCCTTACTTTCTAGCAACATTTTAGGACTTCATGTATTTTTCCAGCTTTTGAAGTAAATTGTTCATTGGTGTCACATACTTTTGGCATTTTTGAAGTAAGTGTAAGATGTTACACAAAAAGCGACTATGGCAGAAGTGCTCTGGGATGGCACATCATGTATGATTTCAGCAAAGATTCCCCTGAAGGAGAACTAAGATTGCAGGTAAAAAAAAAAAGAATTCTTCTAGATCCTGAGGCTTGGACAGTTGGAGAGACTACTCTTTGAAAAATAATGTGCAGAGAAGCCTGACCTTCTCAGACTCAAGATGGCTATGGGTCTTTTGGGCTCCTGATCCGATCCCCTTGCTTTTGTCTATTATACAGAACTGTGGTGCCTAGCAGACGATACAGTTATTTACTCTGTGGAGGAGCTTATGGGGCAGCTTTGGGGCTTCAAAATTATCCGTGGGGGGAAACCTTTGCTGTAAATGGTTGTCCTACTGTCTTACCCTGAACTTGAATGCATGAATGTGCACTGCTGCATGCATGCCCTACCAAAGCTGGTGGTTGCAGACTTGCTGGGATCTCTTAAGAGTGCCTGGTGGTTCCAGGTAGTGCCAGTTTCAACATTGTTTTGAGGGCTGGGTCGGAAGTACTGTAAAGGGATATTACCACAGTACAGCTGTGACCATGACTGGCTTCTTTGGCGGCCTTGGGATATTGACGGGCAGAAGAAAGGGGACGGAGGGCCGCTTCTGCGTTGCTGCCATGTAGTAATCCAGGGTGGCTCTTCACTAAGAAAGGGTTGTTTGCCAGATGGCATAACAGTCCCAGAGGCATTTTGGCAGATGGGTCTGAGGGTAATCAGGGTATTCAGAAATGACTCTAAAGAAAAATACCTCAACATGAGGAATTTGTCAAGTCCTAACCTTCAGGGCATACCCAGGGGCAAAAGGAATCTATCTGATCTGAGTATGGGAAGAGGCTACTAGTGCACAATACAAATACAATGCAAGCAATGGAAAATGTCTGGAAAAATTTTAAAAGATGATTCTATGGTGGATGTTTTGGACCAAAAGTGAATTACCTCGAATCTAAGAATGCTGGGTCTCAACCTCCTTAATCATTGTGGCGTCCCTCATTAATGTGGTATGTGCTGTGATGAAATTTGCTGGATATATAGGAGGTGGCACTGCACTTGGCTCGTGCACAATGAAGTGATAGATTAATTTGACACATAAATATAATTAGCAAAATGGGACATTGGAAAAGGAAAAGGCCTAACAATCCACCTATTATAAGGAGCAATCCTGAATGATTTGATCATGAAGTAAGAGCAGCTAGAAGGGAATTTATAAAATAAGCTTAATTCCTACTTCTGGCCCACAGGGTATTATTGATGAAAGGAATAATCTGATTGGGGTGTCAAAAGTTGAAAGAACTCTTCTTGTATAAGAACATTGTATTGTTATGCAGGAAATTAAGGTTTTTTTTCTGATTAAGTTTTCTAACCACAGATTCCTCACCTCGTGAATAATTGCCAGGTGTCAGACTTGATCCAGAAACTTTCATAGCAGGTATGCCACATGCTGGTAGGTTGTGTAGCTCCGTGCTGACATGGTTCTTCTTTGGAAGTGACAAGTCAAGCCGGATATAAATGCACCCATGTGTGCTGACATGAGTTCCTTCCTTTCTGTGCCATCAGGTGTGGCTACAGAGCTTCTTCTTGGTCTTTGACCAGACTTTTAATCAAAATGTCTCCTGTGAGCAAGGTAAATGTCACTTCCCTAAAACCAGCTGTGCAGACCCTCACGAAGTCTATGGTGCCTTGGGTCAGACCATGACCACAAGCCCCATGGCATCTGGGCCCAGATCAACCCGAAGGCTGTATGGGGTACAAAGCAAACACAAGAAGGCTCCGCGCTGTAAATGGTTGAAGTCAAAATGAAGTCTTAAGTCATTTCCGCAGCAGGCCATTGTTGTGGTCAGTCTTTGGGAAAGTCTAAGAAAAAAACACTACAAATCTAAGCTGGAAACTGCTCCTTCTGTCCACTCTCAAACCAGAGAGGGTACAAGGGCCCTCCGGTCTTGCTCCCAATCTCCATCATAGCCGATACTGCGTCTGGTCTCCACGCCCCCCGAGTTAGCAGGTACATCTACGACATCACACCAAGTCAAAGCTTTCAGGGAGGCTATGTGGTGGATCTTTGGCACTTTCCCAGCTCCCTCTGGTGCACCTTTGACCCCCAAGGAGCTGCAGGAGCCTCTTGTTAGACTTCCGCCATTGGTTCTACCCACAACACCTTCTGTGCCCCTTGAACCTACATTATGTTCAGCACTGACTCAGGTGTCCGTTTCAGCTTCAGCTCTATCCCCAACATCAGTCCTACTCGCATTGACGCAGATGCTGGATGATGATGTACAGCCTATTATGTTAACAAAAGACACAGATGATGGACGGAATGCAGAGCAAATCAAACATTCTCCCCCAGTCAATAGATCTGGGTTAAATCCATCGTTCTTTTGCTCACCTTGCCACCCCATTTTAGACCCAGCCATATGCAAATCATTATTGACCCTGTGCCTCATGGGAACAGTCTAGACCAAAAAGGATTCCAAGTGTAAGCAGAATCAAGAAGGCACTACCGTACCTGTAGTTGTAAGCACAGATGTGATGGTACGGCGTGAGCAAACTTCAGTTGGGAAGGTAAAGGTGCATTCAGGAAAATCAGAATTATAAAAAGAAACTGCTAACATAACCAAGGGAATGTGTAGAGAGAGACTTATCCTACTTTATTGTTAAAAAGGAGGACAAAATACACTGCACATTGGTCATGTAACTGCTCCTCGGTAAAGGTGAGTGAGCTAAATAACTACCCTTGTAAAAGCAAGATCAGTATGCAGTCTCATTTGACCCTCACAGGACAATGTGACCTTCTAGGTCACCTAACTGAGTATCTCAAGTCACTTTCAGTGTGTAATTCGAGAAGCTATACTCGATTGTGGCTCTTAGGTTTCCATAGTTGGACCATTAGGTAAGTAACCCTGGCACATGCATTATGAATGCTGTTATACTGATTTAAATAATCATTGCAAAGTCAGCTATTTATATCAGAGTAAACAGTGGTTAGCTGAATTACCTTGAATTTAAATCTCCTTACATAAGAGAAAACGGTGGTTAGCTGAATTAATCTGAATTTAAATCTCTTTATATAAGAGTACACAGTGGTTAGCTGAATTACCCTGAATTTAAATCTTCTGCCATGTGTAAATATTAAGGATGATGCTTGTTGCTATGTTTAAGCAGATCAGGCATTGACTATTGGAGATCTCAGCTGTGACTTCTCAATGTTATACATAAATCCATGAAAAAGATGTTGGAGGGCAACTAAAGAAGTGCAGAAATCCTATGAACAAAGAAGGTGATGCAAAGCAGTTTTAGACAAGACGTAGAAGTATTATCAGTTTACACATGTAGGTTGATCTTTATTTAGTGATTGCTGAATTGTCTTAATGGGAACTAGAGATCTAACTGATGATGTATAGTGTCATTTAAAGCCCGTATTACAGGTGGGCTCGAGGAGGACGCGATAAATGGCATATATTACAAGTGGCATCCCAATAGTAGGGAATAACATGCAGAAACGTATATTCAGGTCATTATTACGCATCCCCCCTTCCCGGTTATGCAAACTTTATGCATCCAGTAAGTACTCCGACATTGGAAAACATCGGGCCTTTCATAATCATGACCTTAGTGATGCAAAGTTTTAATAAAAAGTGTTCAAAGATATTCCAAGTTGCGGGGAATGGGGGAAAAACTGGGTGTTCACCATAGCATAAAATGCATAGTGGACTGGAGAGAATAACACTTAAGATCAAACATGTGCAATTCCAGGGGTTCTCCCTAAAATTGTTTCTCGGTTTTAAACTCTAGCTGCTGTTTCGTCACTCCTATCCAGAGATCTCAAGCGTCGGACGACGTCTGGACAAAGCAAATATGTTTGCTCTTTGTGCTGCGTAAGTAACTATAAAAAAAAGGTAAAGCTTTTATGCTGTGAATTGTTTACTTGTTTCTGTTTCTTGTACAGCGATAATGCCAACTTGTGGGGTATCCAAGCTGTACGGCGTGAAAGAGATTTTCCTGAAAGGTTGTTTATAAAAAGTATTGTAAAACCTCAAATTTGTAACAAAAAAGTATTGTAGCGAAATTGAATAGCAAAAGGTTGTGGATCCAAAGAAATCAATAAAATGTGTGCCTTGCAAAAGAAAGCTGCTGCATTTACGTTCCCAAATTGAAAAAGTAAGAAAGAAAAACTTTGAAAGATGGCTACCACATAACACAGTGGCTTGCAGTTACTGCAGGAAAAAATGTATCTAAAGAATAATATTCACACTGGGGATCTAGGGATTGGCCCCACCAGGTAAGTGCTAATCCCACTATTGCATGTAACTCACACTTAAGTACGACTGGTATTGTAATACAAAGAACTGTTACCTGTATTGAGAAGCATGTTTGTAATCAAATTGCTCTAATGGAAGAGATCCTTCTTAGAACGAGAACCCTCACTCAACCATGGGTGATATGCTTCTTCATTGGATCCCCTCCTCACAACCAAACTGTAGGGTCCATGGTGTGGGCTACAACACCCCTAGTTGGGAGGAGCAGAGGTGTTTTGATGAGCAATAGAAATGATGTCAGTGAGGGACAGAGTGCTAGTGAAAATACAGTGGAAATATGGACCTGATTACGATGGAGGTGGCACCACCACTGTCAGGCCATCGGTGGTGGTCCCACCTGCAGGTCCGCCCATCGCATTACGATGGTGGGCTGGCGGAGAGACTGTCCACCATGCATCCGATGGGCTCAAGGAGCCCGTCGGAGGGACTGCAGTCCCTACAATAGTGGCAGTGCCTGCTCAGGCATCGCCATAGGGATTACAATGTCTCTTTCCTCTGGCTGTTTCATGGCGGTTACTCCGCTATGAAAAGGCAGGCAAAAAGTGACTTTGGGGGCCAGTAGTGGGGTCCCTCAGGCCCTCTGCTATCGGCCCTGGGGCGGCCTGTGCTGCACCTGCAGCCTACGTCGCAATAGACAGTGTACACATTGCGACCGCCGTGAAGGCGGTCACATCGTAATGCGGCCAGCGGGACCTCTGACTCCTATTTGGGCGGTCCTGCTTCCGCATTGGTGTTATGTCCACCCAACTGCATATTCTGGCCCAATCTGCATAACATAACTCCCAAATTTATACCTATACTCATTTCCAGGGTTGCACTGGCTTTCCCTGCTAAACTATGTCAGAAGTGTGAGTCTAAATGGAGTTTGCGACCCTTGACCCCACCAGGTAGCACCGCCTGTGTCTCCCTGCCCTAGCTGCCGCTGCTGAGAAAATTCGAGGCCCTCCACCAACCGTAGGCTACCACCTGCGCCTCATCCCTGGTGGCTAGTGTTAGGCCGTAGGTAGGTTTGTTCATCCTCCGCTTTATTGCTTTTATTGAATTGCCTGTATTTCCACTGTTGTGTCTGTGACTGCTGTTGTCTGTCTTCCTCGCTGCCTGTACGTGGTCCTTGACCCTTTTTCTTCCCTCTGTTCCCCTCGCTATCCCCGTGCTCTTTCTGCCCGGTCTTTACTTCTGTACCCCTCGCTGCCCCGTGTCTCTGCCCGGTTTTCCCTTCTGTTCCCCACGCTGCCCCATGTCTCTGCCCGGTTTTCCCTTCTGTTCTCCTCGCTGCCCTCGTGCCGCTCTGCCTGTTCTGCCTTCTGTTCGTAGCTGCCCTTGTATTTCTGTGTTCTGTATTTTGCCTCTGTGCCACTTGTTTTTCTGGTCCCCTTTTGCCTTCTGTTCACTTGTTTTTTGAGGACATCCTTCAAAGACCGCCTCATCAACAACGCACACAATAGCAAGGAGCTCTTCAACATCGTGAAGGAACTCTCCAACACCAACGACATCCCGCCATCGCAAGCCCTGTGCGACTCCCTCGCCACCTTCTTCCACCGCAAGATAGCAGACATCCACGACAGCTTCAGCAACCAGACAGCCCCAACAGACAGCAACACAAAAGACCCTCCGCACACCATCGACCACGACCCCCCGCTAGCCTGGGCCAGCGTGAGCATCGATGACACCATCAAGACCACGCGCACAATCCACTCCGACTCTCCGTCAGACCCATTCCCGCACCACGTCTTCAACAGAGCAAACAGCTCCATCGCACCCCACCTGCGCAACGTCATCAATCTCTCCCTCGAGACCGCGACCTTCCCAGAGATCTGGAAACACACCGAGATCAACGCCCTACTCAAAAAACCTAAGGCAGACCCAAGAGACTGCAAGAATTTCCAGCCCATCTCTCTGCTCCCCTTCCCGGCCAAGGTCATCGAGAAAACCGTCAACAGACAGCTAACCCGATACCTCGAAGAAAACAGAATCCTGGCCCCTTCCCAGTCAGGGTTCCGCAGCAACCACAGCACGGAGACTGCCCTCATCGCCGCCACCAATGACATCAGGACCCTGCTGGACAACGGCGAGACCGCAGCACTTATCCTCCTAGACCTCTCTGCCGCTTTTGACGCCGTCTGCCACCTCACACTACGTGCACGCCTCCATGCCGCAGGGATCCGAGACAAGGCTCTGCATTGGACCACCTCCTTCCTCTCCGGCAGAACCCATGTAGAACCAGCTTTTTTGAGACCTCTCCCCTACTAGCAGAGTGAAAGCCAGTGGTGCAGAGCACACCTTAGAATCTACGGGTTCTCCTTGTTCAAGTCATACATTACCAAAGAGACGAGGACACGGGTTCTCCTTGTTCAAGTTGTACATTACCAAAGAGACCAGGACAACCAGCCATGGAGGGAAGTAAGTTATTTATTAGCTCGAGCTAAGGACAGAGGTCCCAGAATGGTACATAGACAATTCTACGGAGACTGCTGTTTTACTCCACAGCTTACACATATTTATAGCGCTAGCCACGCCCATTTGTACAATACACAGTTCCACATTTTGATAAATTCCTCATTCTGGACAAGTTCTTCGTCAGTCTTGTGGTGCAATCGTGGTTAGGGGACATCTGTTCTCTGATTGACCCAATGTCCACAGCCTCGGGCTCCCTTGCTCAATGGTGTGGTCACGGGGCACAGCCCGTGCTTCTCTATTAGTTGGTGTGGTCACAGTGCATAGCCTCTTGCTTCCTCTATCAGTTGGTGTGGTCACAGGGCAGCTGGTCGTGACAAGTTGAGTTACCAACAATGGACAGGATGTGGCTGAGTCTCTGGCACAACTGGGGGGTGAGGCACACAGGCAGCTTCTCGGAATCGGCTCGACCACAAGGAGCAGGGAGGGTTGGGCAAGTTTCAACAGGGACGTGTAAAGCAATTCTTCATCAGGTTGCCAAGAGCATGCCAACACAAAATGGAGTCATGTGGGTTATTTTAAAATACAGTTCAACACCCAGAGCGTCCGCCTCCTCCCATTCCGTTCCAAAGCCTCTGAGCTCATCTGCGGCGTACCCCAGGGATCCTCCTTCAGCCCGACGCTGTTCAACATTTACATGGCCCCGCTCACACACGTAGCCCGACAGCACGACCTCAACATAATCTCCTACGCCGACAACACTCAGCTGATCCTCTCCCTCACCAAGGACCCCATCACCGCCAAAGCCAACCTCCACGAAGGAGTGAAGGCCATCGCCGACTGGATGAAGACCAGCCTTCTGAAGCTGAACTCGGACAAGACGGAGGTCCTCATCCTCAGCTCCAACCCTTCAGCCTGGGACGACTCCTGTTGGCCGACGGCACTGGGGGCAGCCCGACACCCACCACCCATGCACGCAACCTGGGAATCATCCTCGACTCAATGCTCTCAATGACCAAGCAAGTCCACGCCATCTCCTCCTCCTGCTTCAACACCCTCCGCATGCTCCGCAAGATCTACAGATGGATCCCGACAGATACAAGAAAGACAGTCACCCAGGCCTTCGTCAGCAGCAGACTCGACTACGGAAACGCCCTCTACGCGGGAGCCCCGACCAAGCTCATCAAACGACTACAACGCATCCAAAATGCCTCGGCACGACTGCTCCTCGACGTACCACGCCATGGCCACATCACCCCCCACCTGAGAAACCTGCACTGGCTCCCCGTCAACAAGAGGATATCCTTCAAGCTCCTCACCCACGCACACAAGGCACTCCACAAGACCGGCCCAGCCTACCTCAACAGACGGCTCTTCTTCTACATCCCCAACCGCCAGCTACGTTACGCCGACCTCTCACTCGCCACCGTCTTGCGCATCCGAAGAACAACCACCGGTGGGAGATCCTTCTCCCACCTCGCTGCCAAGACATGGAACACCCTCCCACTGAGCCCAAGACAGACCCAAGACCTGCTGACCTTCAGGAGGATACTCAAGACCTGGCTGTTCGATTAGTAGCGCCCCACCCCCCAGCGCCTTGAGACCCTCGCTGGTATGTAGTGCGCTTTACAAATGATTGATTGATTGGGATTTATACTAGCATATTGGGATAACTATTCTTTACACCGAGATTTAGTTGGTATAGGAGATCTAGAGATTTGTTTGGTGAAAGGGGTGTTGGCATCTATTACATGTAGATTGTAGGGCTGTACTGTACTCAAAGTTGTGGAAACCCTTCGAGCTTCGAGACGTTTCATTCAGATCTTTGCCCAGGTAGTGTTATTCATGTGTCTTGTGGTATGATGGCTCACTCCTTATGCCTGCTCCTTCATTCCTATCCTAATGTGCCTGCATTATTACCATTTCCTGCTTTAGAAATGCAGCCAATTGGTGTGATTGTTTTACCCGATGGTATAGGGGCAGTTGGAAGGATGTTGGGAATAGAGAATCTCAGAATAGGAGTAGCAGCATGACTTTAAATGTATCTGTAGCCTAGTTATATGTCCTCGTCTCTCCAATTCATCCAAATGTGTTGAAGGAGAACACAGAAAGAAAAATATTGACCAGGTAAATCAGAATCCGTATGCTAGAGAAGTTTAACAAAAAAGATTCAGAAGATGTCTTTGCAAAATCGTGCATTGCTGCAGGAATAACATCAAGCATAGTGCTTCTGATGAAATGTTTTTGAATTGGCCCTTAGAGCTGCACTTCCTTAAAAATACGACAGATGCCACGTTGGCTGCAGTGTAATGTGCCGTAAGCGTAAAAGAGAATATATTTTCATTACAAAGCAAAGTAATTACAGATGGAGGAGATGATCCATCTGGCCAGGTGGGACCTTGGAAGCGGGCCTGTCTGCATTGTCCAGACACCAGTTCCTTTCTGCAGTATTTCATTAAATGTTTTTGAGTTTCAATTGACTTATTATTATAAATGTGTGATATTCGTCCAGGCTTACCCCAACTATGCCTTCTGTGTAAAGTATTAACATATTCATAGTATGATGTACCTTTTGTGGTATACTTACAGCAATCACAGGGACACATGCTAATCACAGTTTCATAAAAATACAAAAAAGAAGTTCAATTTTAAATCAATACATTAATGAAATTCACATTTCCCAGAAACCTCGAACATCATCTTTTAATTGCAGATGTAAATTTGATACCATACTGCCACCAATTCCACTAAATTTAAATCCTCAGTTATTTGTATATTATATACATTTTAGTATTTGATTATCACAATACTATCAATGCATTTTGGATTCTGCTGTTGCTCCGTCATCAAGAAAATTTCTCCTATCATAATATGTTATAATAGAGGAGAGAAGTAGAAACAAGAGTTCTCTCATATCGTAGATTTCTACTTACAAAATTTGTTTTTGAAAGGTAAAAAAAAACAATACCACCCTCCCTACCAAACTATAATAAAAACATACATTGTATGTGGCAAATTATCCAATAGATCTCTAATAATGTGTGTAGATTATTAAAAGATTTCAACGAGCAAACATACCTTTGTAGCCTAATCAGTATCCTGTTTCTGATAGAGACTTCTAGCAGCACAGTCCTCACCTTTTGAATATTCCCCAGGAATCAGACTGAATCTGGAAACATTTCGGCAATGCTGCTGCATGATGGAAGGTGTTGACTTGCAGCTGGGCACTGACATCGTTCTAATCCGAAAATGACGTGCAGGACCCAATAGGCACCACTCCCATGCTAATGTCAGTTCCGTTCTTTTCCTGTGTGGATCCAGAGTGCTCTTGTCTCTCAGAGATTACTTTTTGGGGCATTTCTTTGAAATCTATACAGTGCACAAGAGATGTCGCCCCCGAGCTGTCTGGTTCTCCACCCCAGCCTTTGCAATCTCCACTTTCATGCATGGAGATTCAGCGGCGACAGCTGATCACCCTCGACCTTCCGCCAGATGTAGTGGATGTCATTAAGGTAGGAACATGACTATTGACAAATACTGTATGTGCCTGTTGATGGGACAAATTTGTGGTTTGGTGCAACACACACCAGATTGACCCCCTCCAGACCAAACCGTCAGATTTTTTTTTTATTGTTTGCTCTGTCCCTCAGCCAGCAAGGCCTTGCTCTGGGCACAGTTAAAGGTTTTCTTTTGGCCCTCTCCACCATTTTACTGTTGCCTAATCAGCCCTCTTTATTTAAATCACCTGTTGTAATGCGTTTTTTAAAAGGGCTGCAACATATGTTTCCACCTTCTTCGTTTGTGATGCACCAATGGGATCTCAATCTTGTTCTACATATCTGATCTGTACTCCATTTGAGCCACTCCACAGTTGTCCTTTACTGCTCCTCATGATCAAAACTGTGTTCCTGTTTGCCTTCACTTCAGCATTGCTTGTGAGTAATCTTCAGGCTTTGTATGTTCATCTACCATACACCACCATCTTTTCCAACAAGCTAGTTCTACGTATTCAGGCATCCTTTCTCTCAAAAGTTGTGATTCTGCTCCACATCGGCCAATTCATCACTCTGTTGACTTTCTTTGCTCCACCTCCCCTTCTAAGAAGGAGGGTACTTCACTTAGACCTACAAGCTTCTACATCAATTGCACCAAGAACCACTGGGTGGACGATCAGCTCTTTGTGGGGTTTGCCAAGTGGAAAAAGGCAAGGTTGTTGAGAAGTGTGCCATCTCACACTGGATCGTGCTCTGCATTCAGATCTGCTACGCACTGGATGGACTGTGTGCCCTTTCCACCATGGTCAAAGCTGCTACCACTGCATTAGTATGTGGAGTCCCTGTCCTAGACATCTGTCACGCAGCTATGTCGATGCCCCTCCATACATTCATGAAGCACTATTGTCTGGATAGTTAAGTCCTCTGAGAAGGATGTTTTGCCTACTCGATTCTGCTGGACTTACTGGTTTGAGTCCATCCCCAGCTCTCCTCCCCTTATCTACTTCTCTGGCATCTATTCAAGAGGTGAATAACTGGGGACTAGAAGTCTCTATCAGAAGAACAAGATACTTAAAACCTTTGCTAACACTCTTTCTGGTAGAGACTACCTAGCCACAGATTCCTCATCAACCCTCTCATCCTCCTTGTTCTGTGGTTGGACTCATAAGATCTCAAGTCTGAGAATCTCTACACTGTCTACCAATTTGGTTTTGGGACTCTGTGTCTGGGTGCGTGGACAGTCTTGAAAGTAACTGACATCAGAGCACTGGAGTGACACCTATATAGGGCCTGAATTTCATTTCCAGAGTGGAACAGCATCAGTGCGGAGTCGCAAGTTGTCACCTTCCGGCACGCAGAAGCATTGCTGAAAGGTTTCCAGATACAGTCTGATGCCTAGTACAATATATTTGTTAATAAAATGGTGATAGGTAAGGAAAAAATATCAGACCTAATACGTATATAGCTAAGGGCGTAACACAGACCACAACCCAAGTGTAGTGAAAACAACATGACTGAATTTAATTTTGTAAAGGTAGTCATAACCCAATCACATAATTCCTTGTGATTGCTATATACCGCAGTCGTTTTTTCGAAATACTGCAAAATTTCACAAAACTACTGTGACAAGAGATATCACTAAGTTTGAATGCCTCATAATTTAAGTGCCTTATACGTATCCTACTTACATTTAGTCCCCAAAAGGATCATCAGCACACTATATTGTACAATCCTGCCAAATTTCATACAAATCAAACTGGGTGTTTGACCGCTACGTGTGAGTACAAAGTCTGTGGAAAATGCATTGGTGTAAAAATTTGTTTTGGGACTTCCTGTTTATCTTTGCACCCCCTTTACTACTACCAGTTACATTTAAACTTTGCTAATACAAGAGAGATCAACCTGCCTACATATATGATATGTGATTCCCAAATAGGGTCAAGAGGTATTAGACAACACTGGGCTGAAAATAGGACATAATCATAATAATTCCAGGGATAACATTATTACACAATTTATATTTTTATTGTTTTAGTCAGTCTTATAGTTCATTACATTTTATCAGAATTCACACAATGAAAGACATAAATATTTAAATAATACATAGTAAATAATTATACAAAGGTCCCACACAACACATTCAATCAGACAAACACTCATTCAGAGTTCCAGTGTTGCATACACATTCATTCATCACTCTCAGTCAAAAGCATTCTAACAGTCATACATATTGCTAAAACAATTAACAGGGCTATGTAGCCAAATGATGTGCATATCAAGGACTCTTGTGTATCCTCCCACTGATGAATAGAGATTGGATCGAAATACACGAGGTAGTTTAGCGCCAACGCGCGTTTCGGTGTTAAGTCCAGGGGGGCTACACTTTCGTCAGGGCAGTAAGTATATAGAGAGTGTGGGACACACACACAAAATCTTCGATCAAGTCGTCCAGTAAAGGTTTTCAAAGAAACATATACTGTTGAGTCCAGCGCAACAGTAAGAGATCCAAATGCATGTATAGAGGGCAGACTCCAGACATCTCATAGGGTATCGGGCTCAGGAGGTAGCAAGTAAATGGGGGGTCATCGATCAATGTTCTATAGATTGCACGTATTACATAGTCCAATGGGGTTCAAACAATCCTTGGATATATGTACACCAGCGCCGTAGATTGGGGTCCTCTGACAACAAACGGGGCAGGATGCTTTAAAACCGCGTTTTTGGAGCATCCCGCCCCGTTTCTATAGCACATTGATCGATGACCCCCCCCATTTACTAGCTACCTCCTGAGCCCGATACCCTTTGAGATTTCTGGAATCTGCCCTCTATTCATGCATTTGGATCTCTTACTGTTAATTGTTTTAGCAATATGTATGACTGTTAGAATGCTTTTCACTGAGAGTGATTAATGAATGTGTATGCAACACTGGAACTCTGAATGAGTGTTTGTCTGATTAAATGTGTTGTGTGGGACCTTTGTATAATTATTTACTGTGTATTATTTAAATATTTATGTCTGTCACTGTGTGAGTTCTGATAAAATTTAATGAACTATAAGACTGACTAAAACAATAAAAATATAAATTGTGTAATTATGTTATCCTTGGAATTATTATGTTATGTCCTATTGTCAGCCCAGTGTTGTCTAATATCTCTTAACCCTATTTGGACATCACATATCATATATATAGGCAGGTTGATCTCTCTTGTAGTAGTGTAGTTGTTTTCACCAGTCTATCATTCGCCGTCAGGGGTCCCCCTTCTTATTGGACATTTAAACTTTGCATCATCCTTCAATGTAGAAAAATTAATAGGGCTGCAGGTTTTCGTGGAGATTTGTCAAACGGGCACTAAGTTATTAATGATTAAAAATCCAACAAGTTCCTATCTCTGGCATCTGGCAACCCTAACTATAACAGAGTGGCTTCCATAGGTGAACCATAGGTTTCACACAAGTTATAGTTAGGTGGAAATTTTACTCGCATAAAACCATTGAAATTCCCACGTTATAGTTAGTTGGACTCACTATAACTTGCGCGTGCAATGCACTGCTGATGACGTCACATATTACATCACTCATGACATGGTCAGTGACATCACTCATGACATCACTGATGACATCACTGATGACATCTCAAATGACATCACTGATGACAACATCCTTGTGACAAAGTGGCAGACCTCCTATCAGCATAAAATAACCTTTGACACACACATTCAAAAATAGAAACTAACATTTTCTTTAAAAAGGAGAAACCAATACCAATTACAACAACTTATTAGGTAATTCCAACATCTACATACACATCCACTCATTCACCAACAGTTCTATATAGCCACTCATGCATGTACTTACTCATCATATGTACTCATACACCTATACATCCTGTTACACACTAATACTCATCCATATAGTTACTCACACACAAATTCACACATGCAAATAAACTATCAAAAAAAATTTACTTGATTATACTGCTATATACACACCACTACACATACTTCTACAGAAACGGAAACATATTTACTCTCTTAAACAATCAATTATAAAAACACATACTCACTAACCCACCCATACACACAATCATCTACCCATACAGTCTTGCACACATGCTGTCTTCAAAATACATACAAATAGTGAGTCATTCATTCATGCATCTGTGCTCTAAGTAATATCCCCCACCGAACCATACAGACACTGATACTGATACTCAAAAAAACAACTAATAACCCATATACACACTCATGTAGCTACTCACCAACCCATGCAGCCACTTATACACAAAGTGAGACACAGATACAGATATTTAAATATTTAAACATTACTCGCTAATATATGTATTCACTAAGATACATTTAATAAGTCAGTTAACCAATCAATTTTACACAAAAAAACATCAATTTAGACATTTATTTACCCATTTATTCTTCCATCAACCTTTAGATATACATATATAAAAAATATTTATTTTTCAGAAAGATACACATTCACTGGATGATGTCATCAGTGATGTCATTTGAGATGTCATCAGTGATGTCATGAGTGATGTCACTGAGATAAAAGGGGGGTCCCAAAACAGTCTTACTTATGACAAAAGTATGGCACACCTGAAGTCATCTTGATTGGAATAAAGTGGTAACACTTAATACATTTAATTTGAAAAGGAACAAAATGAGGGTTTTCATTTTGCCATAGAAATGTTATATATTCACTGAAAAAAACATAGGTTTCACACCAGTTATAGTTAGGAATTAGCATTTAAAAAACCTATTAAATTCACTGAAAAAAACCATAGGTTTCACACCAGTTATAGTTAGGTGGAAATTTTACTCGCATAAAACCATTGAAATTCCCACTTTATAGTTAGTTGGACTCACTATAACTTGCACGTGCAATGCACTGCTGATGACGTCACATATTACATCACTCATGACATGGTCAGTGACATTACTGATGACATCTCAAATGACATCACTGATGACATCATCCACGTGACAATCACATACACCTTTTCATACACTATTACAATTTTTCATCACTGTTTGTAAAATACAGAGTATCATATTTAAATCCATTGTCACAGCAATACAAGTATCTACAAATCCACTCAGTGATTCATAGATGTATACACACATCTAATCACTTACCTATGGATTCACTCATACATGCTGTCAATGAACAATACAACACTAACAAAAATACTTATACATCTATATCGACATTAAACAACAGCACGCATCCTATTCACATATGAAGTCATCCTACTCACTTATGCAAACAATGGATCATACGTACATATTTACTTAGCAAAACACTTATACAAACACCACTTCTTCTATTCATTTAGATAGTAAGTCATACTTAGTGAATTATAAAATCATTATTACAAGTATACAGTTATCCATACAGTCACTCACACAATCATTGTGTCTTATGTATACTTATTTATATACAACAACTGACACATACACTGCCTTTTATTTTTCTAGTTTGTTGGACCTGTACCTTTAAGAAATATATTTGCTCATCACCACACCCATAAAGAGATTCCCTCACCCAAACTGTTAGAACATGTAGTTTTAACTTCATATATCTACTGAATCAACTATTCACACATCTTTGGACAGTCACACCCCCCCCACCGAACCACACACACTTTCACACTCCCATACAAATACTCAGTTAAATAATCAATAACTAATATAGACTTTCACATAGCTAGTAACCAACTGTAGAATCAGTTTACACAACAACTGACAAAGTGATACAGATATTCACACAGTTTAGTCACTATCCACTGTATTTAGTGAGACATTATAAATTGGTCAAGTAAACAGTCAATTACACTGCTACTAAATCCTCCATCCAAATATTTATTTATATATATCCACTCATTCTTCAATGTAAATTGCTATATATATAATGCATATTTAAATAACGAAGCAAACCACATTCACTGGATGATGTCATCAGTGATGTCATTTGAGATGTCATCAGTGATGTCACTGACCATGTCATGAATGATCTAATATGTGACATCATCAGCAGTGGATTGCGGGTGCGCGAAATATAGTTAGTACAACTAACTATATAGGAGCAATTTCATTGGTTTTGTATGAGTAAAATGTCCAGCTAACTATAACACTACTAAAACTTATAGTTTTTGGAGTGAATTTCAAAGGTTTTTTAAAAACTAATTCCTAACTATATAACTCCTGAAACCTATGGTTTTTTCAGTGAATTTCAAAGGTTTTTTTAAATGCTAATTCCTAACTATATAAGGCCTGAAACCTATGGTTTTTTCAGTGAATTTCAAAGGTTTTTTAAATGCTGATTCCTAACTATATAAGGCCTGAAACCTATGGTTTTTTCAGTGAATTTCAAAGGTTTTTTAAATGCTAATTTCTAACTATATAAGGCCTGAAACCTATGGTTTTTCCAGTGAATTTCAAAGGTTTTTTAAATGCTAATTCCTAACTATATAAGGCCTGAAACCTATGGTTTTTTCAGTGTTTTTTAAAACAAAATTGATTGGTTAACTGGCTTATTAAGGGTATCTTAGTGAATACATATATTAGCGAGTAATGTTTAAATATTTAAATATATGCATAAGTGATGTAATATGTGACGTCATTAGCAGTGCATTGCATACGTGCAAGTTATAGTGAGTCCAACTAACTATAACGTGGGAATTTCAATGGTTTTATGCGAGTAAAATTTCCAGCTAACTATAACTGGTGTGAAACCTATGTTTTTTTCAGTGAATTTCAAAGGTTTTTTAAATGCTAATTCCTAACTATAACTGGTGTGAAACATATGGTTTTTTCAGTGAATATATATATATATATATAAAATTTCTATGGCAAAATGAAACCCCTCATTTTGTTCCTTTTCAAATTAAATGTATTAAGTGTTACCACTTTATTCCAATCACGATGACTTCAGGTGTGCCATACTTTTGTCATAAGTAAGACTGTTAGCATTCTAGTTGTTCTTTAGAACACTCTGGGACATTCTGTCATTGGGCTATAGTTGGGCTACATCTGGCTGATATTTGGGCTACAGTTGGGCTCTTTTGTCTCTGGTGGCCATCTTGGGAGACTGCATATCAGAATTGTTTTAATGAAATATAAGAGGATTTGAGAAGTCACTCAAAATGTGCCCTAATTTTTCTTTCTTCAGCACTAATCATAATTTCTATGGCAAAATGAACCCCCTCATTTTGTTCCTTTGCAAATTAAATGTTTTAAGTGTTAACACTTTATTCCAATCAAGATGACTTCAGGTGTGCCATACTTTAGTCATAAGTAAGACTGTTAGCGCTCTAGTTGTTCTTTAGAACACTCTGGGACATTCTGTCATTGGGCTATAGTTGGGCTACATCTGGCTGATATTTGGGCTACATTTGTTTTTTTTTGTCTCTGGTGGCCATCTTTGGGCTACATTGGGCTACATTTGGGCTCTAACATATATATATCGCCCAATGTAGCCCAATATATATTTTTTCAAAGTTAATTTTCGTAAAAACCACTGAAGCATATATCTTGAGACATAGCAAAGGCACATCGGGGTACCAGTCCCTACAATTTTGCCAAGTTTGGTGGAAATCCATTCAGCCGTTTGGGCTAAAAGTGAGTCCAACCGCCCTATGGAAATTAACATGGGGAAAACACGTTTTGGGACCCCCTTTTATCTCGGCCCCCGCTTGACGGATCCCCCCGAAACTTTCAGGGAAGGAGCGGAGCGCAGCGAGGCAAAGTTACAAGCAGATCCCTCGTTCGGCGCCAAAGTTATTCCCAATAGAATGTTGCGGAGTTCCTATGGAAAACGATCCTAACTATAACTATCTACTGGCGACCGCCAGTAGGTAATTATATATATATATATATATATATATATCGAATGGCGGGAATGCATACATTTGCCATTTTCTTCAGATCCAGTCAAGAGAATTGGGTGTGAAGCTATCCTTCGTTAGCTTTAGATCACGTGCTCTCAGAAGCAGAGCAAAAATCCTGAGCAACACTGACCATTAGTTGAGGCTGTGTGTGTTACCTCAGGCTACACTCTTAAATGATTAAAATATCTGATTAACAGTATGCTGATTAACAGTTTGCACACAAAAAAAGCAATATGGCATTAATAGCTACAGACTGCAACTGCCTGTGGTCAAAATATCTGCATTGCATAGTAATAACCACCAGCACTTGACCAATGCTGCAGTGAACCACAGAGGTGCAATACAGCCTAATTTGTTGTTGTACTTTGGCTATAACTGCAAACAAGCTAGGCCTATATGCACGGAAACGACTACCATAATACTAAATGGCCACTGTACGAATATAGCACCTTACATCGCATGCGTTTACAACGCATGTGATTACAACGTGTTCGTTACAACGACTGTGTTGTTACATCGAAGTACCTTACAACGCAAGTCGTTACATCTACTTGCTATAGGGGGCTCGTTGGACTTAGCAATAGTATAATGTTCGAAGCTTATGAGCTGTAGATCATATGCTTTAGCATAGATCACCATCTGGTGTTGGGCTCGGATGTTTGCACTTTGTTTTTCTTCGAAGAAGTGTTTGTAGTCATGAGGTAGGTGACTCCTCCTTACCGTGATAGTGCGTATGGGCATCGACTCCATCCCCAGATTGTTTTTTTCTGCCATCGGGTTCGGGTGTGTACTGCTGCGCTCCGGTGGTATCGTCTTTGAACTCTTTCAACGCACAATCCTTACTACTCGACAGTATTGTTTTAGTCGCGGTTTCCCTTTCGACACGCATTGTAAATCCAACAACTTCGATCGGTAGCTTCAACGCGGGCCGTGAGGCCTACCCGCGCCGACCACGCCAGCAGTCCATGGAACGGACTCCATTTAAGAAATGCCCCAGGTGTGGTGCTAAGTTCCCACACACGGACCTGCACGAGGTCTGTAACCTCTGCCTATCCCCCGAGCACGAAGAAATCAACTGCGAGGCCTGTCAATCATTCTGATCGAAGAAAACCATTTGTGACAATCGGGCTTGATGTCACGAGATGCCAGGCGGCACTAGCCCGTTGCCAGACATCTTCGGAAAAGAGTTTGAATTCCAACAGCCCGGCGCCGAAGAGGAAGAACAAATCTCCATGTCTGAAGCCGACCACTCCGACATGGAAGACGACTTGAACGTCACTCCGGCTCAACGAACAGTGAGTAATGTGCCCACAAAAACTACCAAGGCTTCGGTATCACCTTTGCCCTCAGGCCCATGTCAACACTGAGAAAATGTTTTGGATGCCCCTCCCTCGGGCCCGGCTATGAAACATATGGATAAGTGTTCCGGCTCGGGATCGAGGCAGACCCATTCCGGTGCTGAACCCACATCTTCGGCACCGAAACCCAAGACCAAGCACATGTCTGACACTTCACTGTCTGCACCCAATCCACATAAACCCAAAGCTTTGGAGCCGACACCAGCTAAACCCAAAGCTTTGGAGCGGACACTGGCTAAACCCAAAGCTTTGAAGCCGACTAAAGACAAACCTTCGGAGCCGAAACCGGTAAAACTCAAACCTTCCGAGCCAAAACATTCCGCACTGAAAGGCTCGGAGCCCAAAAAGCCCACAGCTACTCTTTAAAGCTTCAGAGACTAACCCTGTTAAAAAAAACTCTGAATCAGCGCAGAAGGACAAAGACACCCCAGCCGAAGAACTTCCTCCACAAGATCATTTGGATCCAAAACAGAAACAATTACATATCGACCCTGAAACCGTACACCTTCTAGCAACACTACCTAAAAAATGGAAGTCGGATCTTCCAGAGGACTACCATATACCAATGAAGAAAAAGGACATGGGTACTAACCCCTTTCCCACTCATATACCTCTCTTTCCTCCACCTCTTAATCCTCTTAATCCAAATGTATTGATTTCACCATCAAACTCACCAACACCACCACCTTTCTCACCTGAGCCACAGGATGACAATGATAGGGACGTGGATGGGGATGACAATGAGGACAACATACCACAGGACAAAGACTCCTGGGATGATTACGATAAAGATCCAGATCATAATAATGACCCCAATCTATATCCCTCCAGACCATCACCACCCGATGACAAAATTGGCTTCGCACAGTTTATTAACAGAGCTGCTCAGTACCATGGGGTGGAAATACATACTGATCCCCTAGAGGAGGATTTCTTAGTGGAAACATTCCCTCCCTTCCATAAATCCACTAATACTTTGCCCATGCTCAAAATCATGTTAAAACACCCCAACGAGGTATTCAAAGACCCTGCTAGAGCTGGAATACTTACACCAAGGGTGGATAAAAAATATAAAGACGCTCCTACAGACCCAGTTTATATCAGAGGCCAGGTACCCTTAGACTCTCTTTTCGTCTCTAAAGCACGCAAGTGAGCGAATTCGCAAACTACCCTGCCTCCTGACAAGGAGTCAAAACTTATAGACGCATCAGGCAAGAGAATTGCATCACAAGCTGCTAATCATTGGCGTATTGTCAATGCTCAAGCTCTTTTAGCGCGCTAAGTTGAGCTCACTATGATGAGCTGGATAAACTAATGCAGAATTTACCAGAACAGTACAAAGCTAAAGCTCACGACCTCATTCGAGAGGATAAGCTCATTACAAACACTTAACACAAGCGTCTTACTACGCTGGCACGTTTGGCTTTGAATCTCCGGACTTAAGCAAGAAGTACAATCATAAATACTTAATCAGACTTTTGATCAGGAACACCTTTTTGGGTCAACAGTCGATTCTTCATTAGAAAAAATTAAAAAAACACTGAGACTGCCAAGTCCACGGGGGCCTTGCAACCACCTTCTAATAGGGGCTCCTTTCGTCGCTTCTTTTAAAGGGGTGGCTCAAAAACAACTGCGTCAGAAAATACCTCCTCCTCTTACAAAAGTCCCAATCAATCTTCCTCCTCCAAAGGATATTTTCAGGGAGTATACAGAGGAAATAACAATAGGGGAAGAGGCAGAGGTAACTCTACCCGCATTTCCCCTGCCACCAAACAGTGACTTCCCTCCACTACCCCCGATCATTCCACTCCTGTCGAGGGATGTCTCTGACAGTTCCTACCTGTCTAGAATTCCATCACAACAGACACGTCAGTAAGACAAATTATCCAGTATGGTTATTGCCTGGAACTTACCTCCACTTCCCCAATATTCCTCCCAAACATTGTGCAATGTCCTCAGAACATCTCACCCTCCTAAAAAAAGTGATTCTCTCCTTGTTACAAAAACATGCAATAGAAACAGTCCCCTTGACTCATCAAGGCATGGGGTTTACTCTCTCTATTTTCTAATTCCAAAAAAGGACGGCTCTCTCAGGCCAATATTAGACCTCAGACAGCTGAACCTCTACATTCAGTCAGATCATTTCCACATGGTCACCTTCCAACAGGTGCTCCCATTGCTTCAGCAAAGGCGACTTTCTTTCCACTTTGGATTTAAAGGACGCCTACTTCCACATTCCCATTCACCCCGCTCACAGAAAATATCACAGGTTCGTGGTGGGTCGGTCAACACTACCAGTTCAAAGTCCTCCCGTTCGGGGTAACCACAGCACCCAGAGTTTTCACCAAGTGTCTAGCAGTAGTTGCAGCTCACTTAAGAAGACAACACATTTACGTGTTTCCTTATATGGACGATTGGCTCTTAAAGGCCTACTCACAACCAAGCTGTGTTCAACACAGCTACAAAACAATTCAGTTGCTTCACTACTTGGGATTCACTGTAAACCTCACCAAATCTCACCTCCAACCATCCAACGCACAAATATATCTAAGAGCTACAATAGACACTTGCAAAGCTCTAGCATACCCCAACCCAGTCAGAATACGCTACATGCAGGCTCTAACATCACAATTTCAACCTCAACACTCATTACCAGCTTGAGTGTTCTTGCAATTAATCTGGATGATGGCCTCTTGCATTCTAATCGTCCCTTATGCAAGACTCCAAATGTGTCCTCTTTAGGAATGCTTAGCACGTCAGTGGAACCAGGCTCAAGGTCTGTTAACAGATCTGGTGTTGGTAGACGGCCGCACCCATCGCTCACTGAAGTGGTGATACACACAAAACCTTTCCAAAGGGCGGCCATTCCTCGAACCTGTTCAACAGATAGTGCTAACAGCAGACGCATCGCTCACCGGCTGGGGAGCTCATCTTCAAAATCATACCATTCAAGGCATGTGGACTCTACAACAAAAACAGTTCCACATAAACCACCTGGAACTACTGTCAATTTTTCTAGCATTAAAAGCCTTTCAAGTTCATCTAGTCCGCAAAGTTGCCCTAATCCTTATGGACAACATGATAGCAATGTTTTATATACAATAACAGGGTGGGACACACTCCATACAGCTCTTGCGACTAGCTCAAAGCATATCAAGATGAGCCATACCTCAAAAGATATATCTCCTTGCGGAACACCTTCCAGGAGTAGACAATCACATTGCAGATCTGCTCAGTCGTCAACGACAACAGATCCACGAATGGGAATTACATCCTCAAGTTCTCCTTCCATTCTTTCACATGTTGGGCTACCCAGAAATAGATCTGTTCGCCACACACCACAACCCAAAATGCTCAAACTTCGCGTCCAGGTATTTACACCCATTGTCCAAAGGCAATGCACTATGAATGAACTGGTCAGGAATATTTGCTTATGCTTCTCTGCCTCTCCCGCTCATTCCATTAGTAGTTCGGAAGCTCCAACAACATTCCCTCACAATTATCCTGGTTGTCCCACATGGGCTCGGCAATCTTGGTTCATAACCCTGTTGGAACTATCTGTAGATTCTCATCAAAAACTACACCTCTCACCCAAGCTTCTCACTCAGAACAATAGAGAGATAAGACATCCAGATCCCAGTCAACTCAATCTTGCGATCTGGCACCTGAGATCATAGAGTTTGGCTACCTTAATCTCCCATCAGACTGAATGAACGTCATTAAAGAGGCTAAACGTCCTACCACAAGAGCATGCTACGCAGCAAAGTGGAGATGATTTGTAATTAACTGTACAAACAAATCAATCCACTAGATGCTTCCATTCAAAACATCATTTGCTATCTCTTACACCTACAACACTGTAACTTAGCATACACATGTATACGATTGCATCTCGCTGCAATAGTCGCTTATCTACAAAACAGACAACACTTGTCTTTGTTTAAAGTGCCCGCTAGCAAAGCATTTATGGAAGGACGCAAAAGAATCATTCCCCCTAGAGTTCCTCCCTCTCCAGTTTGGAACGTTAATATTGTCCCTACAAGACTAATGGGACCACCATTTGAGCCTCTGCACAAATGTGAACTACAGTTCCTCACTTGGAAGGTAGCCTTTCTTACAGCCTTCACATCTCTTAGAAGAGTTGGTGAGCTTCAGGCACTAACCATACAAGAACCATTTTTACAAATTCATCACAACAAAGTGGTTCTTACGACTAATCCCAAAATTTTACCTAAAGTTGTTTATGCCTTTCACCTCAATCAGTCTGTTGAACTACCAGTGTTTTTTCCTTAACCAGACTCAGTGGCAGAACGTGCTCATCACACACTAGATGTCAAAAGACCAATACTTTATTACATCGAAAGAACTAAATCTTTTAAGAAAACCAAACAACTCTTTGTTGCTTTTTCACCACCACATAAAGCCAATCCCATTTCAAAAACGGGTATTGCATAGTTAAATGCATCCAAATATGCTACACTAAAGCTAAACGCAAACACACATCTGCAAGGCTGCAACTTGGTTTACACCTCACACATTCACAAAGCACTACTTTGTAGATGTGCATGCAAAAAAAAGCAGTTAGTGTGGGCCAGGCTGTCTTAAGAACACTCTTTCAAACTAATGCAACGGATACAGGTTAGCCACCGCTACAGAAATAACTGCTGTATAGTCTATGCTAAAGCATATGATCTACAGCTCATGTGCCTCGAACGGAATTGCTACTTACCCAGTATGCATCTGTTCTTAGCATGTAGAGCTGTAGATTCATATACCCCCACCCGCCTCCCGGGTACCTTTATCTGCTGCAGTATTATCTTACGTAGATACAACACACATGGACATCCTTCTATTCTTACGAACTCCATCATCATCCTTTATAGCGAAAACAATCTGGGGATGGAGTCGATGCCCATGCGCACTATCACCCTACGGAGGAGTCACCTACCTTGGGACTACAAACACTTCTTCGAAGAAAAACAAAGTGCAAACATCCGAGCCCAACACCAGATGCCGATATATGCTAAAGCAGCTCTATATGCCAAGAACAGATGCATACTGGGTAAGTAGCATTTTCCTTACTATTCCAACTCCAGTGTGCGCAACAGTAGGGAAGGTGTTACACAAGTAAATTATACTATTCCTTAGGTTAGTGCGCTCCTACAGAAAGTCGATGTAACGACTTGCGTTGTAATGTACTGCGATGTAACAATGGGTCGTTGTAATCGCATGCATTGTAAAGCATGCGATGTAATGGCTGTTTCCCCCACTGTACATATTTTACCAAGCATTGGCACAGCTGCTAGGTCTGGCCTTGGGAATCTGGTACAATGGTTCTTTTTTAAATTTAGTATTGCAAGAAAATTACACAAAATATGCTTGCAGTAAAACCTTTAAATTAAAAGAAATAATAAACATTGCATATAATTTGTAGAATTAAATAGGACTATATGGTTGCTTTTTAGCAGGAGTACTTAGAATAGGTATAGAAACTCTCCATCATAGGATCTTCACTAGTAGTCATAAACGCTTGAATAATTTCTCGCTGCGTGAGCTGACCCCAGAACACCTCTTTCTATAGTTTTTTGTCTATGGAAATAACATCAGAGAATGTCTCTGTCCATGAGTCATACACAGTCTTAGATAATGGAAGTCTATCCAAGGTGTAATTTCTCCCTGAATGTCCATAATATTGCTTCAGATAGTGTATTCAGAACTGAATTGCAGCATCTGACATGCAAAACCCTTTAAAACATTGCGTACATCAAATGAAAAAATGCAGCCTGATAGGCTTACATTAAGAATAGACAGTAAAGTGATGTGTCCCTTTTTTAGGTCTCGCCTACGCAGCGCGCATGCGCTGATTAGGGAGAGAGACCTTTAGCCATCGGCACAGCTTTGGGGGCAAAAACGTGCACGCGTTGCATTGCTTGAATGGCAACACGTGCACGTCTGGCGATTCCCTTGCGGGAGCGCGCTGCACCATATGGGGGCACCATATGGTCGCCTTGCGGCACGCTCCCGCAAGGGAATCACGCAGGCCCCCTCCCCCTGCTGCCGCGCTTGTTAATATAACAGGCAACGTACTCTTGATTAAGTCATTAGCCAAAAAAGGAAAAAACAAAAACAGAAAACACGCAAACATATTCTTAAACTAAAACAATTTTGACCACTGTGAACAGCTGCATAAAGGACCTGACCTGGCCATACCATAAACAATACAATTTCCAGAAGAACCAATTTAACCATTTGAAACTAGGTCAGATGAATGTAATTTGCAATCGGAGAGCACTGGGGGCTGCTCCCACCAGCAGTCAATGTATTGCCCCTTGTGTCTTAATGGCATTTTCAATTGTTTGCGGTTATAACCACGTCCCATGGCTTTTCCTATTAAGTGGACTGGTACAAAGAGCCATCCCTGGTGTTCGCTTGACGCCATCTTGCTGGTTTCTGCTTTACTTATAGACAGAAGGCGGTAGCAGCACGGGGAGATACAGTACAGTTGTTTCGATAGCCGCGAAGAACGGCACTGGTGAGAAATCGCATTTTCAGCACTTTGTCCTCAAAATGTAAAATTCAATTATTGTCCTCTATCTGAAGTCGAAGAAAGTCCGGACTTATTTCAGAGTATTTGGGCCTCATCCTGGACCTCCCCCGACACAGCCACATCTCCGGACACCTGAGAGACCTGCACTGGCACCCGTCAGCAAGAGAATCACGTTCCGACTCCTCACCCACGCACACAAGTCCCTCAACGACCTGGGCCCCAGGTACCTCAACAACCGCCTGACCTTCTACACTCCCACCCGCCAGCTACGATCAACCAGCCACGCCCTCGCCGCCGTCCCACGCATCCGAAGAGCCACCATGGGAGGAAGATCCTTCTCCTACCTAGCAGCCAAGACTTGGAACTCCCTCCCCATCCACCTCCGTCTGAACCAAGACCACCTCTCCTTCAGGAAGCAACTCAAGACCTGGCTGTTCGAGCAGTAGCAGTCACCCACGCCCCCCCCCCCCAAGCGCCTTGAGACCCTCCGGGTGAGTAGCGCGCTATACAAATACCTTGATTGATTGATTGAGTATTTATTTTGCTGAGACAATAAACAATCATTTCACACTGATATAGTTTTTGAAACATGTTTGTCCACTGTACTTCATTGCTGCAATTTGGATTTACTATGCTGAGGATGGAGTGGCAGGTGACACCTCCTTGAGAGAAGCAGAAGTTCTTGTCTGTCCTTTTTGGGGCGAGGGACCCATCGATGGAAATGAGATCCGAGTACTTTTTGCAGAGACAGCTATGCAAAGAATGTAAGAGCTTCTAGTGGTTTGGGAACAGAGATTAGTACCATGGAATGTGACAGATCATTTTAGGATGTGACATCGTCTGCAGTTGTATTTAGGGGTGGATTCTTTGTTGCCATGCACAGGAATCATAATGGATTAGAATGTGTAGGTTGCATTTCACTATAAAAACTGCAATAATAATGTTTGTATAGCATCATTTATCACAGTTTAGCCATTTCTAGGCACTGTGAATAAGAGTTGTCATCTGTCATGGGATCTTCACTAATATTTATCAAATCTGAACAGTCTCATCAAGGTACGGGATCTAGAAACACTTTTATAACACGCTCTCACACATTCTCACTCACACTCAGTCTCGCACACACTCAATCTCAATCACACTTACTCTCACACACTCACTCTCACACACACTCACTCACTCTCACTCACACACACTCTCTCACACACACTCTCACACACAGACTCTCACACACACACGCTCTCACACGCTCTCTCACACACTCTCTCACACACTGTCACACACTCAGTCACACACTCTCACACACACACTCTCACACTCTCACACACACTCTCTCACACACTCTCACACACTCTCACACACTCTCTCACACACTCTCACACACTCACAAACACACACACTCTCATACACACACAGTCTCACACACACTCTCTCACACACACTCTCTCACACACACTCTCTCACACACACTCTCTCACACACACTCACTCACACACACTCTCTCACACACACTCTCTCACACACACACACTCTCACACACACACTCTCACACACACACACACACACACCCACACACACACTCTCACACACACACACACTCTCACACACACACTATCTCACACACACACACTATCTCACACACATTCACACACACACTCTCTCACACAATCTCGCACACACTCTCTCACTCACTCTCTTCTCTCTCACTCACATACTTGCCCACACACTCACTCTCTCAAGATTAAGGGTAAGCTGCCGCCACAGCTTCATGCACGGAAATGCTTTGTTCACTAGGAGGGATCGCTCTAGGCGCCTCTTGAGGTCACCGATCAAGATCTAGCCCTCTCATTACCAGGAGCAGGAGTCGGCCTCTGCGCGCACACTAGATCAGCATGATGCCAGGTCCTAACAAACAAGCATTGGCATAGCCAATAGGTCTCGCCTTTGGGACCATATAAGTGTTTAGCCATGCAACAGTTAATGTTGTTGCACCAAGGATATTGTGCTGCATAACTAAATACTTATAAGGTCCCACAAGCGAGACCTATTGGCTATGCCAATGTTTGTATAACCTACAGTGCATTTCACTAGCAGTTGCTTCCCTGATCCAGTTCCCTATTCCGGCTCGTAAGAGAAGGATTCCTGAAAACCTCTGAAAATGTTGTTCTTTTCTGTCAGGAAGTATATTTCATCTTTTTAACACAACCGTTTGTTTGAGTTGTTTTTTTTTAAACCATCTCCTGTCGAGTGCAGTGATTTTATTTCTTGAATCTGACTGTGGTTTTTCGGCAGAATGCCATCCCTGCAATCCAAGTGCTTTTCATGTAGAAGGAAGAAGGAATTTACAAAAGCCTGTGTTGTCTGCCACAATGTCTCTCACTCTGTCGGAGACTGCAACATTTTTAAGAAAATGTCCAGAGAACACTCAAGGACAGTGAAGGCATCAGGCTCTTGCATAATGCAAGGCATAAGGGAAGGAGAAAAGGAAATGGCTTGAAAGATCAGCCCCCTAAATGGTCTCTTTGAGTGTGGGAGGGAGATCTAGAGGAAAGAGGTCCATTGGCAGAGACAAACATGGTCACCATTCTCAGCGTCATAGAACATTGACTGAAAACGTTGGCGTCGCCTTCGAGAAGCTCTGCACCATCATGTTCGTAATCAAAGGATGGTTCAGCAGAGACCCAGCCTCGACACAGGAGACGTTTTTAGTCTTTGGCATCAAGTTATTCAAGATAGACGACGAGAAGAATATCTCTGCCTTCAATGTAAAAATATTGTACCACTCACCAACAAACCACTCAGCATCAACGGCCAAATAAACCACCCCAGCAAGACCTAGAATTTCTCAGGGCTGATAGTAAGCCGGATTCAGTTATAGTTACAGCAGTGAGGCGTAAGCATCCATCTGTACCAGAGTCAGCTGCTCCTCTCAAGAGAGACAGCAAGAGGTTAGAAACGACAGGATCGGAAATGTATGGCGTGGCTTCCACACACTTAAAGAATGCCAGTATAGGGCTGCCTTTCATTTGTGCACAGATTAAATAAGTCCCCCCTAACCACCAACACTAATTGCTTCACTTCCAATTCCTACATAGATCTTATACCATTCCAGCAGGACTTGCCAGGATTGACCCCCTCTAGGTCATCACTTTGTCCTAAGTGCTGATCCCTTGAAGCAGACTTCCCACACCTACTCTGGACCTGTCCAGTTATTGCGATGTACTGTGTTTAGTACCCTATCCCGAATGATCGCCCTAGCACTGGATCCCTCACCTTCCATGGCATTGCTGGGCAATGTCTCACCCATCGCTATAACACATCGCCGCATTGCTGCCATTGCTCTCTTATTAGCAAAACGAGAGATTGCACTCCTTTGGGGCAATGCCACATGCCCTACAGTAAAGGCCTGGCTGCAAAGCATGACTTACTGCGATCTAACTAGTGAGGTGTATGCCTCATTACAACCACCCTCTGCCCGGCCGAAAGACATTTGGCATCTAGTATAATGGGGTAAACCAGTGCCCCTCAGAACCTGGGTTTAGAAGAATATGAATATGAAAAATGTTAGTTCTGTTGGGTACAGAATTGATTTCTTGTTTACAGAACCAACATTTTTCATATTTTTTTAAAGACATTTGGCAGCCTCTACGTTCATATCTCTTCACCCTGAACTTGGATTCCCTGGAGTTTACCTAACTAGCACCAACACCTGTCCTTTCCTCAGGTCACACTAAGCAAGATACTAATGCATGATTGCTCATCCACTATTGCTTCCCCATCCTTCCTTGGCATATTCCCACCATACACATAATCTAACCCCACTATCATTTTCTTTTGTTTCCCAGTAATTTTATATTGCAATCACAATTTTTGTGCATGTCACATACCGCAGCATCCAGCACGCCGTGAGGGGAACGGCTTCAGCAGCTCCTCACCGCAATCCTGCAAACGCCGTGAGGGCAACGGCTACAGTCCCGGCCAGCAGACTGCAATACCCAGCGGCCTTAGGGGAGGTCGCAGCGTGTGACGCTACGAATGCGCCCTGAGGCGCCACAAGACCCGTGAGCACCGAGCGCTCCTTGGGGTCACATACCGGAGCATCCAGCACGCCGTGAGGGGAACGGCTTCAGCAGCTCCTCACCGCAATACTGCAAACGCCGTGAGGGCAACGGCTACAGTCCCGGCCAGCGGACTGCAATACCCAGCGGCCTCAGGGGAGGTCGCAGCGTGTGACGCTACGAACTCGCCCGGAGGCGCCATAAGACCCGTGAGCACCGAGCGCTCCTTGGGGTCCCATACCGGAGCATCCAGCACGCCGTGAGGGGAACGGCTTCAGCAGCTCCTCACCGCAATCCTGCAAACGCCGTGAGGGCAACGGCTACAGTCCCGGCCAGCGGACTGCAATACCCAGCGGCCTCAGGGGAGGTCGCAGCGTGTTACGCTACGAACGCGCCCGGAGGCGCCATAAGACCCGTGAGCACCGAGCGCTCCTTGGGGTCACATACGGGAGCATCCAGCACGCCGTGAGGGGAACGGCTTCAGCAGCTCCTCACCGCAATCCTGCAATCGCCGTGAGGGCAACGGCTACAGTCCCGGCCAGCGGACTGCAATACCCAGCGGCCTCAGGGGAGGTCGCAGCGTGTGACGCTACGAACGCGCCCGGAGGCGCCATAAGACCCGTGAGCACCGAGCGCTCCTTGGGCTCACATACCGAAGCATCCAGCACGCTCTGAGGGGAACGGCTTCAGCAGCTCCTCACCGCAATCCTGCAAACGCCGTGAGGGCAACGGCTACAGTCCCGGCCAGCGGACTGCAATACCCAGCGGCCTCAGGGGAGGTCGCAGCTTGTGACGCTACGAATGCGCCCGGAGGCGCCATAAGACCCGTGAACACCTCCCGCTTCGCGGGACGCGCCGGGCTAAGCCCAGGACAAGGGCGGGACAGTCTGTGACAGTCCGGGACTGGCCGAGGCTGGGCTGGGCCTCCCCCCTTGGCCCCTGTTGGAGAGGTAATTCGAGGCCCAATGTGAGACCTATTATTTTGTGCCCATACAGAACCTTTGACTGTTTAAAACGTTAAGGGCCTTTTTTAACATATCTTATTGAGCTGGTTCATTTCTATCAGCTCTGTTGGAGTTCATGAAAGCTTTGCTAGTTTGATACTTACAACTAATTTTATATTTTCGTAGGTCTTTTGTGCATTTACATATATTATGTCTAAACAGAAGGCCCTTAAAAAAACCCCAGTGTTGTCCACTATGGATAACTATCTGGTGAAAGTGGTCAGTAAAATTAATAAGGAGCGAAGGATGTCATTAGGGAAGGAGAATTCTCCAACTAAATGCATTACCCTTCCTGAACCTTATACTGCATTACATGTTGATGACCAACTAGACCCTGTTAATCTTGATATCTCGTCAGAAACCCAAGCCCAACCGGCAGTTATTCAAGATATCTCTGCTGCCCTCAGTGAATCCCCCAATGTATCTCTCGTTCAAAACTCACCGCCACGTAGAGCATTAAGAGCGTGCAGAAAAGCACCTACTAATCGGGGGGGGGGTATCGTACTCGTAATAAAAGAAGAGGTGACACTTTACCAAAAAGCACTGCCGGGGAAGAAGAGTTGACAACTAAGAATGCTTCAACCCCTATGAATACGGAACAGTTTGAACTTTTATAAGTATTATTGATGATAAGATTGATAAGATCATTAAACCCTTGGTGGATAAACTGGCCCAGATTTCGATTGAAGTAAACAGATTGGGTGGGCTTCTTGAATCGCATATCTCTCTGGTCGGAAAGTCTAGGCCCGTTAATGATGGCCCAGTCCCTACCAAAGTAGCCCCAAAACAGCTAACTGGGGGTGGGTTAGTAAAAGAAGCAGCCAAATCGACCTCATTACCTTCTGACCCACCGCCCACCTCTTGTCAGAATAAGCCTGCTGCTATTGAGGAGGGCCCATCGAAACCAGCCAGAGCTATTGCACCTAGAAGGAAACGCCCGATTGACCTGCCCCCAGATTGTGCACCTTATGTGGTCGTCTTGACTAATGTTCCATCTTATGAGACCGACTCTATAAGGCCCCAGCTTGAATCTCATGATTCGCTAAAAAATAAAACGGTCTCATGGTTGCACAACAACTGTGGCTTCCGAACTACCTATTCCGATCAAATTCTAACCACCAGAAGGGCTGACTGGAATGGTACTTCTAGAAAAACCTGCAGGGGTGACTGTGTCATTGTCAACTTTAAACACCCCCAGCATGTGGCCACAGTTTTGCTAAGGGCAGCGTCTTTAATCCCCAGTGAAGACAGAATAAGTGTACTCCCTCTTGGCTTTTTTTATAGTCATTTAGCTAAAACCCCTCCTCATAACCTTGGAAATAGAAATCTCCAGCCTATTCATCTTTCGGCATTTGGGGTCCCTATTCAAAATAGATTCCAAGCTTTAAGCTCTTTGGACTCCAACGACTGACTCGCCAGGGCAGGGGATCGTGCTCCTGGCCAGCCTCTTATTGTCGAGGTGCATGATATATGTGATTTGTCTTCCAACCCCGAAACGATTATGGTGGAGGGCCAATTCTTACGAAAAGGAACCAGTCCCGGAGTGCCAGAGAACTTTTCAAATGAGGAACAGGTAGTTGGCTCTATTCATCTGAATACCCCCAGCACTAATGTATTTAATGGCATTTCTATTGTCAGTTGGAATGTCGCTGGCTTAAAATCTAAACGTGGCTCTTTGGGCTGGAAGGATTTTATTAGCACTTTCGACATCCTCTGTTTCCAGGAAACATGGTGTCGGGAGGAGTTACATTTTGCGGGGTTTGTATCGTTTAATCTACAGGCAGCTAGCTCTGCCCCGGGGAGAGCTAAAGGAGGCCTTATAATTTTGGTCTCGATCAACAGACAGATTAAGATTATAAAATATTTTACCGTGGGGCAACATGTGCAGATATTGTGGCTCCGTAATGACCATGGCCGAAATGTCCTCCTAATTAACTATTATAATAATATTTTTGATGATAGCACTATTGATGACCTGATTGACCATTGTAATGTTTCTTTTGATTTTATCTGGTTGGGGGATTATAATATCTCCTTATGTGAATTGTCATCTCAGAAAGTCTGTGGGGTTGTGAACAATGCTGGATCTGAAGATCTCCATTTTAGGCATAATAGCTATGGTGAGATTCTGAATAAATTCATTAGCAATTATGACCTGGAAATATTGGACTTCGCTAAAGATGCAAATGGGCTGACCATCCCTACTTTTAAAAACTGGAGGTCAAGCTCGGTGATTGATCATGTTATTGTGTCCTCGAGTATTACCTCTTTTTGTGAAGCCCCCAGGATCGAAGTTACATCTTTGAGCGATCATAATTATATTATCCTAGATTGTTTGCTATGGAGCGCGAACCCTGTAGCCGTGGGTCATACTATCACCAATGTGGAACCCCACAGACCTAACGGTGTTAGACTCAGATGGGTTGGGGATAGAGCAGATGAATTTACAAGCTCAATTGTCTCTGATTGTTTAACAAATATTACCCTAATCCTTGAAAATAACACTGGGTGTGAATGTGTTTTAACTGCTTTTTTAACCTATCAATTGATGATAGGTTTACCAGACCTATTAGAGATAAGCGTACTCACGGACAAGGCTGGTTCAACCACTCTTGTACCAAGCTATTATCAGAGCTGAAAAAGGCGTTAGCCATGAAACCTAGGAACTCTACTTTAATAGTTAAACAAAGAGCTGAATATAAACTTGCATTAAATAAGAGGAAAAGAGATCTACAGCAGGAAGCATGGGAGTCGTTCGTTCAAAAAGCTTTATTCGAAGTGTGAAAACAACTCATAAAAGCATATGCAACAATCACAATCGTTAAAAAGTCATCATGAGTACAAGTTATGATTTAAAAGTAAGCAGCTGGTAATAAAATTTTGTCTAAGTAGTTTCTAAAAACTTAGCACGGGAATTCGATAAAAATTTGTACATTAAAAATAATAATTGAAGGATTAATTCATTGAGGAAGCAGCAATTATTCAAATCTGATGGTCCGTTTCAGTCTCAGTAATGCTCTCAGATACATAGTTACGGTGTTAATAGTATAGTAATCTTCCAATGTCCTTAGTTTGTTGTATGCCTCACGTGACTTTCTTATTCCCCAGGATAAAAGAAGAGGTCTTAAAATTAATCGCCTTGGGTATGAATAGAAAGTACAATAGAGAGTGCAATGGATATTGGACTGAGTTGAGACCTCATCACAAGGACAGATACATTTATCTTTAGACCAATCATTACACCTTGGGAGCGTTATTAATCTAAAAAACGTTTCAAGACGAAAACATGTTAGTAGCCTACGGAAGAAAAAGGGTTGATCTACTACAAGATACAGCTGGATGTTTCTGTGCAATGTAACATCATCATGATTAATAACTGATATCTTGGCCCTTTCTATGTTCCATCTTTTCATTTCAAGGTGTTCCATCAAAGTTTTTTTTAGGCCGGAACGTGAAACAAATTCCATTGTGGTTGGGTTTGAGAAATATTCCGGATGACCAATATCAGATACAGTGTTCTTTATATAGGTGAACCATGCAATGTTTTTTACCCCTTCACACAACAAGCAATCCTGTATTATAGTTCTGTTTAATGTTGTGGCAGGGTTGGTCCAGATGTTATGCCAAAGTAGTATTGGTGCCGCCTTTATGATATCCGAGATGTATTGTATAGCAAGCTCGGCATGGAGCACGTATGTAGATGTGCTGTTGGGCAATGCCAGGAGATATCTTAGAAATGTATTCTCTATCCGCTGGATTGTTTCCACAGGATGTAATCCCCATAATCCTGCTCCGTAGGTTCCTATAGAGATGCATTTTGAATTAAAAACTTGAAGAAGCTCCCTAGGAGACCTCGATCCTATTTTGTTTGCAAAATTTAAGAGTGCCCCGGTTGCTTTAGTAAACGCTAGGGCTCTCGCTTTGACTGCGGGTTTCCAGGTGCCTCGTCTATCAAAATGTACACCTAAATAACGAAAAGTATCCGCTAAGTCAACGCATCTGTCTTCTAAGATTATGTTGCAAGGTGCTCTAGATTTCCTTGGGCCACAAGACATGGTAAAGGTCTTGGAGACATTTATGTGGAGTCCCCTTTTACTCATGTAGAGTGAGAATGTATCTACAGCATTTTGTAATCCCCTCTTCGTCTGCGATAAAATTGCCGCGTCATCGGCATAGAGAAGTATGGGTATGGGTTTTCCTTTGATTATGGGGTAGTCGTTATAGTGTTGTACTAGGAAAGAGCCCACATCATTTATATATAGATTAAAAAGCAAGGGTGCAAGAATGCACCCTTGTCTTACTCCTCTGTAAATGGGGAAGAAGTCTGAGCATTCTCCTTTTTTGCCAAACCTGACACGGGCACCTGTCCCAAAATAAAGTTCTTTAATAAAAATAAGAATCCTGTTGTCTAGCCCAATATTCCCTAAAGTTTGCCACAAAATATCATGCCTTACGCAATCAAACGCAGAACTAAGGTCTACGTAGGTTGTTCTTTTTAGCATGTATATATTTTGAGGTAATGAGGGCAAGGTTAAGACCCTGTTCTATCGTTCCCTTCCCTCTCCTAAATCCGTATTGCAGTGGGGATAGTACATCATTTTCATCGAGCCATTCCTGTATTCGAGTAAGAATGATCCTGCCTGCCGTTTTCATTAGGCCATCTAAAAGCGAAATAGGCCTGTAGCAGGCAGGATCATTTCTATCACCTGTTTTATATATGGGAACCAGGACAGCCTCTTGCCAGGTCTTGATAAAACCAATTTGATTTGAGGAATTAAGTACGTTTGTAAGTATTGGAGCCCAGAGATCAGGAAGATTTTTAAAATCATCAATTGGAACGCTGTCGGGTCCAGGAGCTTTGCCCGCTGGACTTTCCTTTAGAGCTTTGTGAACCTCTTCCAATTCAAAGTGGATATCTATTGGATAGGAACTTCCCGAATTGTCGGTGATAGATCTTATGTGAGTGGAATCTTCTAGGGAAGCGGGGCTACTATAAAGGGCCTGAAAATGTTGCACCCATTCCTGTGCTGGAATTGCGTTGTCTATGCAGGGGCCCAAGCGCTCTTGATAGAATGGTGCGTTTACGGCCTTCCAAAAGGCAACATTGTCCTTTTTTTCGCACGCCGAATGCAAGGTGGCCCAGGCCTTAGCTTTAAGATCTTTTTTTCTAGAGGTTAGGGCAGAGCGGTAACTCCGTCTAGCAGATCTAATCTGTGTTCTGGTAGACAAACTAGCGTGTAGGATATTTTTGAGAGCAGTAAGTGCCCTTGTACAATTTCCGTCAAACCAGCCCGGGGAACCCTTGCTGCTATTACGAGGGATTCTTGTCAAAAGTTTTTTAATACGGGAGCAGATGTTACCAAAGGATCTAAGAACAGTAGTTAGATCTTTTTCTAAGGACAGGCACACATTGATATCGTTTAGGGTAGAAGTCATCAGGAATTTTGTAAAGTTTTCTGGTATTACTTTCTCCCATTTAATTGTAAACCCATTTTTTTGTCCAAGGGTCGGGTTAGGATCATAGTAAATGTGGGTGGATTGAGGTCGGCTATTGAGGTCAAAATTATAAGTGACCGAAATAGGGTAATGGTCACTCATAGCTGTATTAAGAGTCTCCCAGTTAATTACCTGGGAGGCGTATCGATTTGAAAATAGTGCAAAATCTATAATTGATTTTGCTCCTCTGCCATTAAAGGTTGGGGTCAATGTTTTAGCCGGATTACAGAGCTCATTAGTGAAAGCCAGGGAGTGGTCTCCCATTATTATTCATTAGGTCCCCAAACTTTGGGGCCGATTATGATGGCGGACGGACCTGAGTCCGTCCGCCACCAAAGAGCAGGAGGGAACCTCCGCATTGCCTGCGGAGTTCCCTCCTGTGCAATTAGGATGTGACCGCCACCCTGGCGGTCACATCCTCTATTTTTACCATTGCGGGGGGTGCGGCTTCAAGCTGCATCCGCCGCAATGGTAAAAATGCATACATTGCATTTGTATGCAGAAAGCGGCAGGCACCATGCGGTGCCTGCCGATTTCTGCATACAAATGCAGGGGGGGTACCATAGGTACCCCCCATGTACACCCCCCACCCCCTCTTTCACCTAGGGGGCCCGCAACGGGCCCCCGCAGTGAAGTTACACTAAATTCCTATATAGACTTGTAATAAGAAAACCATCCTTCTCCTGTATATAAAGATCTAAAAATGAAATACAGGAGTGACTCACGTCCTTGTGAGTCCTACGACTCACAAGGACCCCCATTGCGGACCTGTGCTTCTACTAGATGCGGTAAGCATTGTATGTCTATGGTTCGGTTACGAATCGTTATACCCTTCCAATGTTCAGTGGGCTGATTTTATTCATCTCATTACTATTCTTTTTTACAGAATTGCCCTATATTGTGATACCGTAACAGCGGTTCTTGGGTAAGCGAATAATTCTTTGAACGCGCATACTCTCATTCGATCCCCTGCTCCGTTTCTAAATCTCCTGTACTATTTCCCCACAGGATTGGTACATTGTCACTATTGATTATTTTAACTTTTGAGCTGATCTCGGCGTCCCCTGGTAAGCCTTGTTTAATGCGAATAATTGCATGCTTTAGGTTCACTTTACGTTACGTTCACTTTACGTTTCGTTTTTAATTCCCCGGTATTATTTCCCCATAGGTTTGGCACACTGTTACCTTTGACTATCGAAAAAAAAATTGAAGCCGTATACGGCGTCCCCTGGTAAGCCCTGCTTAATGCAAACACTTACATGCCTTGGGCTTGCTTCATCTTTGCCCTATGGTTCACCGTAATTGTCATCGGAATAGTCCTTGGCATCTGGGCCTTTTGCCTTCTTTCGAAATTCTTTTTGGGCTAAATCATGTAATCCCTACGCGGTAATGGTTCTCTTTCATTTTTTGATGCAGCCTGACTTGTGTGCGTCTGTTTTGGCAGTCGTTGACCGCACCATTATCGTCACTCACTTTCTAATTTTCTTCTTCGATCACTTTTTAACTCTTGCATGTATAGGCACTAGATGATCACCAACTTTCTATGGCTCTGATCATTTTTGAATATGTCTTATTATTTCTGAGGTCACATGCACAATTTTGAAGGACTTGCATGACAGTGGTCTAATATGGCCGTAATTGTTAACATGCATTGAATGGTGGACATGCTTTAATATGTTTTTAACTTGTTCCTTGTCTTTCCTTCCCTCCCTTTCCATTTTTCCCTAATTGTTTATATTGGCAAAATAACCCCATAGTGTGGGCACTATGTATAATTGTGTTCATTAGGCAATTCATTGTTGTCCTGAGGGGGAACCTTGTATTTTAATTGGGTTTGAAACGTCGTCGACCTTGATACACTAAATGCATAACTATTATGTGATTTACAATTTGCATATGTGTATAAATTGTATTGTCTGTATATAATTTATGATATTCAGACCGCCATAATTTGCCTTGAAATTCACTTGTTCGTTTCCCTTGAGTGTGTTAGTTGGACACCGGCTGGTGTCCCACTTGTATTACACTGATTTTTATATGCATTTCATTCATTGAAAATTAAATTGTCCGGCTGGGCACATGATATAGAACTATTTAGTCTATATTTATTTGCATGCAATTCTTCCTGTCTAGGGACCATTGTCTCTGTTGATACATATTTTTACATTGCAGCATCAAATCATCACAGGACATTTCTAAAGGGACAATGGCACTATCAATACGCCATGCTACATTTTGGCCTAAAATCAGCTTCACAGATCTACTCAAAGTGCATAGCAGTAGTTGAAGCACATCTAAGAAGGAAAACTTTGTGTTCGAGGCATATGAGCTGAAGATTACACACTATGCATAGATGGCCACTTAGTGTTGGGCCCGGATGTTTGCAGTTTGTTTTGTTGTAGAAAAGTCTTTGGAAGTCGCGGGATAGGTGACTCCTCCTTTGGATGATACTGCGCATGGGCATCGGCTCCATCCCCAGATTGGTTTTTTTCCGCCACCGGGCTCGGATGTGTTTCCTGCGCTCCGTGTTGGAAACGATTTCCGTTGGCGCGCAATCCTCACCAGCTTCGAGAATTCAGTTAAGAACGCGTTTCCAGTCGACACTACTCTATCAACATCCAGCACTTCGATTCCAGTCACCGTCGAAGGGCTTCGGGCCCAACTAGGCCTCGACTCCAGCTCATGGAAAGGACACCATTTAAAAAGTGTCCTCAATGTGGGTTGAAGTTTCCCCACACTGACCTTCATGAGGTGTGTAACCTTTGCCTCTCCCCGGAGCACGAGGCCAGAGACTGTTCTGCTTGTGCCTCCTTCCGCTCCAAGAAGACGTGCCGGGACCGAAGAGCTCGGAAAACAATGGCTCAAAGATCTTCAGCTCCGACTCCAGACGACATCTTCGAGGAAGGCGTCGACGTCCCAGAACAACATGGCGTCGACAGCAACTCTGAGGCAGAAGATTCCGATGTCGAGGACATCACTTCAGCGCAGCGGGTGGTAAGTAAGACCGTCGACCCCGACCCGTCCTCGACACACCCCAAAAAGGCTTCGGTCACACCCTCGCCCTCAGGCTCGGGTACACACCGAGACACTGCTTCTACTGCCCCACCTTCGGGCCCGGCTAAGAAGCTAACAAAGCCTTCAGGCGACTTGGGCTCGAGTCGACCTCCACACGGTGCCGACGCTCAACTACCGGAACTGAAAAAGACACCATTGGTTGCCACGCCCACATCGAAACCATCGGCACCGAAACAGGCAGTTCCTACCTCTGCACCGAAACCAAGGTCGGAGCCAGGCAAAGCTTCGGATCCGAAGAAACAACCCGATCCGAAAACTTCATCGGCACCGAAAAAATCGTCGGAGCAGAAAAAACATTCGGAGCCGAAAAAGGTCCCAGCTTCTCCTGTAAAGGACATTACCAAAAAAACAAAAGAAGCAACTTCGGTGCCAAAACCTTCCTCCACACCAAAAGATCACAGTTCTGCAGAGGACTTATTTCACCCGGACCCTGCACAAAAGACTTTGGTGAAAGATCCAACTACTGGGCGACTAACTTTTAAGTTCAAAGAAACAACCACTAGAAACACCAGCACCGGCTCCTCCCCCAAAGAAGAAGGACATAGCCACTTCCCCGCTAAGAGTGCCTTCCCCTTCTCCTCCAACTATGCCATCACCACCTGTTCCCCTGCCACAGCATTCCCCTACACACTCTCTCATACATGATGATAATGGGGATGATAGCTCTGATGACATAGGGGGTAACCCAGATGAGCCATCTATTCCCCCAGGCTCACCTGACCCATGGGACGATTATAACACGCCAGACGTTCCAAATGTCCCTGAAGATGACATATACCCCTCTAGGCCTTCCCCGCCGGAAGACACTATGGGCTTTAATCAGTTGTTACAAAGAGCTGCGCAATATAATGGGGTGGATATGCATACAGACACAGTAGAGGAAGACTTCCTACTAGATACATTTGACAATGCACAAAGATCTTCATCCATTTTACCCATGCTCAAAGGAGTTATTAAACACGCCACTGAGGTTTTCAAAGATCCAGTTAGAACTCGGGTCAATAACCCAAGAATAGAGAAAAAATATAAAGCTGCACCCTCAGATCCAGCTTACATTAAAGGCCCAGTTCCCCATGACTCGCTTGTAGTGTCAAACGCACGCAAAAGGGCTAATTCACACACGTCAGGTGAGGCTCCCCCACCTGACAAAGAGTCTAAACTCCTTGATGCGTCAGGGAAGAGAACCACCTCACAAGCAGCAAACATGTGGCGTATCCCCAATACACAAGCTCTATTGTCACATTACGACAGCACACTATGATAAACTAGAGTCACTGATGCAGCACCTCCCAGAAAAGTACAAAGATAGAGCCAATGAGCTTATCCAAGAAGGGGAAAAATATTACTAACACCTCAATTCGTTGTGCACTTGATGCAGCAGACACCGCCTCCAGGGCAGTTAACACAAGTGTTTTACTGCGTAGACATGCGTGGCTATGCATATCAGGTTTTAAACCCGAAGTCCAGAGTGCTATACTCAATCAACCCTTTGATGAGCAACACTTATTCGAACCCAATGTGGACGTATCCCTCGAAAAAATGAAGAAGGATACAGACACAGCAAAATCTATGGGAGCCTTGCAGCCGCAGGCTCCCAGACGTTCATTTCGACGCTCATCCTGTAGAGGTAACAACAGAGGATATGCTTCAGACACAATCTACATATGCAACGCAAGCTCTGCACTTTGCGCTACTGCACCAACAGCTTGCGGTGAATGCCAAAGTGCAGCTCCAGCAACGACCGTCCAGGACACCAAACAGAATCTTCCTGCTACAGCAACGACCATCCATGATGCCCGACCTGCACTTTGTGCTACAGCGACGAACATCTGCTAAGCTCTCCCTGCTCCTTCCGGCCCTTGTACTTAATTTGAACCGGTGGCTCCCTGTGCTTGGCTCCGGCACTTAATTATCAACAACAACACTTATGACAGTCTACCACATGGTGGCCCTGTTCATCAAATTTGGGTTGAACAGTTGTTCAGTAATGGAATATACAATGAAAATTACTTATACCTGCCACCCAAGGTATTTGTATAGCTTTGGGTGGCCTGGCATAGTCTGAATTGTTACACTTTTAGGAGTGTGATGGTTAGTAGTTATGTTGGTACTGTCATTGCCAGTGCTGGCAGGGACAATGAGTTGTGCAAGCTCAGTGCCCTCCTGACAAGGGCCCTGGCACACATATATATATATATATATATATATATATATGTGTGGTGCACTTCCGAAACGCGTCTGTTTCAATAAATCCACTGCTGTGTTGATGAAATATACCCTGTGGGTGCTGGTTTCCTTTTTTCTCGTAGAGGAAGGGATTTCTGGAGCAGGAGCTATTTTGCGGAGAACCGCCGCATCGAGGCACCCGCCCGTGGAGTGACCCGCTTTTGAGGTGCACTGGAGCGTGAGATATATATATATATATATATATATATATATATATATATATATATATATATATATATATATATATATATATTAATATATTACGCTCCATGGGGTTGTCCAAGTGATATATATATATATATATATATATATATATATATATATATATATATACATACATATATGAAACAATGATGAAACTCCTCTCAAGTGAAAGAAGCAGAAGCCTCGGCGGGGATTGAAAAGCAGCTCCGTTTATTCCAAAAGAATGGCGAATGCATTTCGGCCGGTTTGGCCTTCGTCAGCGCCTACGGTAGATGTGAATGAAACCCACGTTTCTGCAGTTCAAATGAGCCAACCAAATATCCGCTCCGCCCCTCGGCACTAATTTACTCAGTTCAGCTGGTCACAGAAGATCTCAGGACTCAGTTTCCCAGGATGCAGCAGTGGCTCCCAGGTGAGTGGTGCTCCGGGTCGTTCTCGGTGTAATCCAAGAAAATAGCTGGGGGTTGGGCACTCTGCATAGCGTTCTAAAACCCCGCAATTAGTGGTGCTTCCTCGGGTCCCCTTAACCCCATCAGCCATATGTCCGAGTTCAAAATCAGCGGGGGCAGGAGGACAATGCAACCCGTCCAAGTTGAGGCAATGCCTCGATAAACCGCTACAAATCTCTGCGGACTGTTGGCGAGCCTGGAGATTTTCCAAGACAGGAAAGAAACAAAATGCCGTAGCATAAACCAGAATCTCGAGACCACTTGCGATGAGGGGGCTTCTTAGACGCGCTTCTGGAATACGCGTGAAATTGATGAAACAATGAAACTCCTCAAGTGAAAGAAGCAGAAGCCTCGGCGGGGATTGAAAAGCAGCTCCGTTTATTACAAAAGAATGGCGAATGCATTTCGGCCGGTTTGGCCTTCGTCAGTGCCTGCGGTAGATGTGAATGAAACCCACGTTTCTGCAGTTCAAATGAGCCCAACCAAATATCCGCTCCGCGGCACTAATGTATATGTATTCACGCTGCAAGCCTCCTCTCCACTTCAAAAAATACACAGCACTCGCAGGGGAGTCAATAGATTTATTTAGACCCTCAACGCACCAGACGCGTTTCGACAGTCGCCTTCCTCGATGGTATGAGGGCGCGCCTGAAACGGCCATGTTTTATGTTTACTTGTGACCACATTTCCTGTTACCAACATACAAAAAGGACCAATCCATTTGCATTACTGCTAGCGCCATATTTGAACATCCTACAAATGATAGCATTCGCGAGTACATAAAGTTACATCGGGATTATCTCCTCCAATTTTGGCAGTGTCCGTCGTTTATATAATACAATCAATTCGGCACATGTATATTTACAATGGCAAGTTCATCAAAATAATAAATGATAAACAATAAATAAACAGTCCCCACATCACGCCCCGGATGGGCCAATCGTTGTCACGGGGTCGGTGACACTGACGGACGGGGTGTGGACTTTAATAACTGTTCCTTTCCACCCCGTCCGCAGGACTCAGACGGCCCCTTTAACGCTGCTTGGATTTCCTCGACGGACCCGCCTTCCATTCCGACGTCATCCATTGTGGACCAATACGAGGAGGAGGAGGCGGATAAGGAAGCTCAGCACAGAGATGAGAGCGCGAAAGCCGGAGAGGGGAGAGGACCAGAAGCGAGGAAGACGGACGGCGTTGCTGCACCGGAACACCAGAAGACGAGCCCGAGTTCGGAAGAGGACCCGACCGAAGAGAGCATCACGCCAGGAGGCCACCGTTACTAATAGCCGTCCCGCCGCACTTCTGGAGAAGTGTGGCTGGACAAGGTACGGGGCCATTTAAGGGGATTGTTTTACTCACGGGGTGGGACGGGGTAGGGGTGGTTGAGGGTGGTCACGGGGCTGTTCGTGTTCTCTGCTGCACTCCCAGTTCACTCTCGGTGTGGTTTAGACGAATAGTCTGTGACGGGTGATGGTTCCCCAGTGATCTCCTCACGCCCCCTGCCCTTTTCATCCTAATATACGGCCCAGAACACATCTAGTAATTTGGGTATTTTCCTTTTCTTTTCTTCCTGAGCACGACCCCATGAGAAGTATCCGGAGCCCGGGTAAAGACATTGAGAGACCGAAGAGACAGTGAACAGCGGATTACCAACACCCCTCCTCTATTGGTTGTGCGATTTTTTTTTACTCAGAGGACATCTGTCGACTACTTGTTTAGTTTGAATAAACAAACACTTAAGAAAGTCCCCGGTATTGACTACCTTATTCAGAGCCTCCTCTAGGAAACCGTGACAGAAACATATAGGCAAAAATAAACCGGAGATGAATACGGACATTCTGATAAGACATGATTTACCAAGCACTACAGGCCCTTAATGAACTAGGGATGGAAAGTGAGAACATGGATGTGGGAGATATTTCGGCAATAACAGGGATAGAACAAATCAGTGGTGAGAGTGCCTTAACACCGGCTTCGACCTTCTTACCGCAGATGGCGAGTGACAACATTGATTTGTTTGTAGATACAGTATCTAAAGAATTGATGAAGTGGAGAACAAGATTCATGAATAACAAATCAAAATTGACTCAAGAGCAAGTCAGGGCCATAGAAAACATCAGAGCAGACACCAATATTATTGTGAAACCTTCGGACAAGGGGGGGGGGAAGTAGTGCTCCAAACTTATGAGGCCTACAATGAGGAGGCACTAGGTCAACTATCGGACCCCTGCTGTTATGAGAAAATGGAAAAGAAAGTCTACCTGAATAGCATTACGAACTGTCATCATCTATTAAGAAAATGGTATGAAAGGGCCTGGTGGAATCTGAGGTGTACCTGTATTTGAGGTGTTTGAATCCAATGACTCCTAGTTATTATCACTTGCCGAAAGTGCATAAGGACAACACCAAACCCCCAGGGAGACCAATAGTCAGTTCACAAGGAAGTCTACTCGAACATATGTCTGTATACATTGACTATTTTTTATCTGATTTTGTGAAAACCCTATGTAGATACATTAGAGATACGAAGGATTTTCTGGGACATGTCGAACAAATTGATTCTAGTTATGGATATAGCCAGACTATATACGAACATGGCACATCTCGATGGTATAAAAGCTGTGATGTCCTTTCTAGACACCTGCTCTGTGAAATTTACAGAGCACAACTCCATGTTAGAATTTTTAACTTTTTGTCTGGATAATAACATCTTTCTGTACCAGGACCAGCACTATAAACATCTCAGTGGTACGGCCATGGGCACTTGCTTCGCCCCCAGCTATGGGAATCTCTTCGTGGGAGGAGCGGGTGGCCTGGGCCTCTGCCAATGGGGAGTGGACACAGAAAATAGTGGCCTGGTACAGATACATAGATGATCTCTTTCTAGTATGGAGAGGATCGAAGGAATCTCTGTTCACAAATGTTTTGAATGCCAATGAGAATAACTTGCGGTTCACAGCAGAAAAAGTTCGAAAGGTGTGAATTTCTTTGATTTGGAGGTTTTCATTGACATGGGTAAAATCAACACACGGTTGTATCGCAAGTTTATGACAGGGAATTCTACCTTGCATTCTACAAGTAGCCACCCCCCCAAATTGATCCTCAGTGTCCCCTATGGGGAGTTACTCGGGACCAAGAGAAATCGTACCAATGATGAGGACTTTAATGCAAGTGCAGAAGCTAGCATAAGGAGGTTTAAGGCACGAGGATATGGTGAAAAATCCTTAAGGTATTCTCTCTAGAGTGCAAGGAAAGTCTAGGCAAGATCTTTTGAAACAAAAACATTTTGTGCAGAAAAAAAAACCTTTAGAATATCAACTTTCTCTAGTGAGGCGGGGTAGTTAAGAACAGTATTGAAGAAAAAGTGGAACCTATTGCGGCCGGATCCAATTATTGGGATGGATATACCTACATGTCCTATATTTACCTTTAGAAGAGCTAGAGCTCTGAAAGACACTTTAACAAAAAGCCATTTTGTTCGAGTAGCTCCAAGACCGTTTGGTGAGGCACCCCAGGGGTTTTACCCCTGTGGGAGGTGCAAAGCATTTAAAAATAGTAAGAAAGTTCTGTCGTACAAAGCAGTAGGGACGGAGAAACCTAGGTGGATCAGAAAGTTCTCAACATGTAGCACTCCGTATACTGTGTACTGCCTGGTGTGCCCTTGTGGACTAAGATATATCGGGAGTACTATCCATCAAACAAAAATACGTATTTCAGAACATGCAATAGCTAAAAGAAATCGGGATGTAACATATCCCGTTGCAAGACATTTTCAAGTTCATCACAACAGCAACAGCGAGTTATTGACTTTCTTTGCGATGGACCATGTTTCAGTGAATCTGAGAGGAGGGGATAGAGTAACAAAGCTAAGAAGGCTAGAGTCAAGGTACATTATAGATCTAGGTACCAAGACCCCCCGGGGGGGGCTAAATAGTAATAAAGAGCTGACAGTGCATTTGGGGTAGAGGGCTCTCTCCCCTTAAAGAACATTCTGCCCTGGGTTTAGCTATTCTGCCACGCATAAACTCTAAATTAATGAATTCAGATTGGTATGTTAATATCTTCTTGTACTTGATAGATAGAATATGTATTTAGAAATGCTATTTAATTTTGTACTTCCAATAAGTGATCAATTGCATATTGTCGATGCTATCATTTGTTGGACCTTCAAATATGGCGCTAGCAGTAATGCAAAGTGATTGGTTGTTTTTCTATGTTGGTAACAGGAAATGTGGTCACAAGTAAACATAAAACATGGCCGTTTCAGGCGCGCCCTCATACCATAGTGGACTGCAACTGCCGAAACGCATCTGGTGCGTTAAGGGTCAAAATAAATCTATCGACTCCCCGCGAGTGCTGTGTCTTTTCTGAAGTGGGAAGGAGGCGTGCAGCAAGAATATTGGCGGGAGCACCCCCTGCCCTACAGCACCCGTTGGTGAGTGCGAGAATTCGGTGCAAGTGGAGCGACTTTATATTTCACAAATTAAGTGCTGCACAGCCCCTTCTGTACACGAAAGGAACTGTTTATGCTAGACTTTTGAAAGGACTCTTTCAGCTGGACTAACCTGGTCCCTGTATTTTGCCCACGCTCCATTGAAGTCAGCCTGAACTTGTGACTTTCACCAGGTCTGGCAAGACCAGATTGCTGCAAGTGGCGCTTGGTGCTTTTAAGCGCTTTACATGAAACCTTTAAAATTGCATATATACGGTTCTACGGATTGGATTTTTGTTGTTTTGGTATCAAACAATTCATAAAATTTTACTCTAGTTTCCCAAATTGGTGTGGGATTTTTCTTGTGTTGTGTTTTCACTTTATTAGTGTTTGAAGTGCTGCAAAAATACTTTACACATTTCCTGTAAGTTAAACCTGACTGCTTTGTGCCAAGATTCTAGAGGGTTAAGCACAGGTTCATTTTGGGGTGTGCTTGTGTTTCACCCTGACAGAGATTGTGTTTGCTGCTTCAGTAGGGTTTCATCCCCTTCAACCCAGAGCCCAATTTACAATAACAAGTTGTTCAAAAATGTGTATCCTTTGGAGGAAAGAGTATTATCTTTTCAGAGAAATTGCATGGAACTGAGAAATTCCAGCAAACCAACAGTGTATCAAGCAGCTTCGCTCCTACGATCCATGGTGTCCTGCATATACGTAGTTCCATATTCAAGAATATTCATGAGACTTCTACAGCAGTGCCTTGAAGACCAGTGGCCTCAAAAAAGAGAAGTTGGAAAGATACCCTTCATCTCACAACATTGGCAGTAGACTTACTAGCATGGTTATGCAGCAGTCAGATTCTGTTAGTGGGCGTCAAAATCCTAAAGACTGCTCCAATGCAATCCATAGTCATGCATGTAGCCCTGTCATGGTGGGGAGCCCACGTGAATTATCTGATGATCCAAGATCTATAGACCTACAAAAAGAGTAATTATCACATCAAACTTCTGGAACTTAAAGCTATTCACTTGGCACTCGAGGCATTTCTTCTTTCTCTGAGCCCAAGGGAAGTCATTATTCAGATGGACAATACCACCACTGTGTGCTATACCAAAAAACAAGGAGGAGACAGGATCAAGGCAACTATCTCTGCAAGCACAAGCCATTTGGCATTGTTTAGCACTCTGAGAGATGGATTTCCTGACCTTATGAGAAAAAACATGAAGAGATACTGAACAGTGAAGCTGTAGAAGATATTCTCAAGCAATGGAATGCTTCATCCTTGGACCTGTTTGTCATTGCCCAAAACAAAAACTGCAGAGACTTTGAATCCAGGGCACCAGAACTGAACTCATTGGGCAATGTCCTTTTGATTATATGGTCTATGCCATTTGTCTACAATTTTTGTCTGATCCCATTCATATCATCAATAACTGTCAAACATAAGCAGGTCAAGGACAAACACGATTCTAATAGCCCAAGATTGTTTGAGATAATTGTTGTAACTTAAAGTATTCTCCACTAGGCCTTCCTCCTTTCCCTTTGATCTTTCTCCCTTCCTTCCACCCCTTTCCTTCTCACCCACTGGTACATTCCATCTGTAGAACGTTGGGCGAGAGCTCACTTTAGAATGTTGAAGTGAGAGACTGGAAGATGGTGCTGAAGGATCTATTTCAATCATTTCCTGCACTTACCTTACTCGTGTGACTTCTTCTTAACAATAATATTGGTACCTTGACCTTCTACAGCTGTCACCCATACAACACAGAAGATTGCCTTGCAGACCAGATCTTCTAACCAGACTTCAAGGCCAGATCCAGCATCTGAATCTTCAATCATTGAATTTGGATGCCTGACTCCTGAGATCAGTCAGTACGGCCACCTGAATTGCCATCTGACTGTAAGGAGACACAAAAAGAGGCAAACACCCATCCACTAGATCGTGTTCTGCATTAAATTAAAGGCTTTTCTACACATTGTGCCGTAGCAAAGTTCCCAATTCCATTTCATGTCAGTAGAATGCGATACTTCCATATTTGCTCCATTTTGCCATATCAAAATGACAGATTTTAGCAAAAAAGGTTCACCTATCTGCTATATAGGCATATGGAAAAACCTGTTATCTTTCTTTAGGACTCCAGTCATTAAAGATTTTTTTAAGTTCTCGAAGATTTTTTCACCAGTAAAGAAACCATCTACTTCATGGCAGCTCAACTTAGTGCTGTGTAGCTATTAAGTCCATCATTTGAGCCAATACGGTGAGCTACTTTGCAGCATCTTTCATCTTTAATTACAGCGACTTGTGCAAGAAGGGTTAGTGAATTACAAGCCCTGTCCGGAGAAGAGCCCTTTACCAATTTTCATTCTAGTAGAGTGGTCTTAAGGACTCACCCCTCCCTGCTTACCAAAAGTGGCTCACTTTTACTAAGTTAACAATTTGTATTCAATTGAGCGGATATCAGACATCAAAAACGAAGTACGACATCTACATTGTTTAATGCCGATTATCACATAAGTGCACTTGGTGTACATCGTACTTTGATCATCAAAAACCATGCTGCGTCACAATGCGTTTACTGGGGATCATCTGGGCAGGTGAAGTGGGGTTGAGGTAGGAGGACAGGTTTAGGAATCTTGTCTGAGGCTGGAAGGACTTGGTCCTAATGACTGTAGGGAGGGAGCAGACAGTGCTGCAGTTCAGTGGGGTGCCTTTAGAGCGAGCAAGCGAGAGGTACGTGTGATTTCTGGTTTGCAAGCCTTCGTGAGGGTGACGTTGTCAGATTGTTAGTGGGCAGTGGGGGCTCCTTGCGTGCTCATGGCGGAAGATTATCATTCCCCCTTCCCTGTTGGGAATACATTAGGATGGTGGCCTACTGTGGAGAGAAGGGCATCTTACGCAGACCGCCGACCTCCTCATAGCATAGGGCGCCTTATTCTGCTGTGTACAGTCTGTGCCGGGTTGTGTCAGCGTGGGCAGCCTATTTGTATCTCAAGAAAATAGCGATTCAATTGTGATGGGGTTAGTTAGGCCCTATGCAGGATAAAGAACTGTATGTTCTTGAATCAGGAATTGCGGTAGATCTTCTGAGGGAACTCCAGCACTCGGCTCTACTTTCTATTGTGTAGTACCCTCTCACATTTCTGGAGCATCGCTGCCAGGGGCTCCACTGCTAGTTCATGGATGGCTTTATAAAGCCAAGTAATGAGGTGACGGACCATCGTTCATGTTAAGGATTGTATGAAGTACGGGATGCGTGGCAGGTTCCTCTCTTCCCCAAAGTGTGACAAGTCCGGGACAGCTGCCCATTTAGTAAGAATTGGCCCGATGGTGGATTATAGTAGGCAAAATTGGGGAGACGGGTTGGCCTAACGGCTAAGGCGCTCGACCTCGGACCTGGGGATCTGGGTTCGAGTCTCGGTAACAACGCCAAAAACCCCCTGTGATTCTGGGCAAATCACTTAATCTCTCTGTGCCTAAAATGAAAGTGTGTCCTCATGTAACGTAACTGGTGCTATGTAAAGCGCTCTGATAACTGATTCGGTTCGGTTCTAGTTCGCGCTATATAAAACTCTGCAAAAAAAAAAAATCCAGAATATTAGGAAAACTAAATAATTGTTTAACTGTGGTCAAATTAATTAGACAAGTGCTAGCTATTCCCAGACAATCTATTGCCTGGTGGATAGTAGCATGTATTTTTATGTTATCAGCTAACTAACAGACCTTTGAATGGTAGATCCAAGGTCTATAAGAGGGAAGGCTGCAACTATAGCCCGATGGTGCAGCGATTTGAATTTTGAATTAGAATTTTTAGGGATTTATAAAGCGCACGTTCACTATACAGTTTCTTGGCGCTGGGGGGGGATAGGGTGAGGGTAAAGAGGTGCAGGATTAAGAACTAAAAGCTTGTTGGAATAGGAAAGTTTTAAGGGTCTTACGGAATTGCATGTAGGAAGGGGATTGTCTGACTACAAGCGGGAGGGTATTCCAAAAAGTGGGTGCCAAGACCGAAAATTTCAGGCCACCCGACCTTGATTTCTTGAACCGGGGAATGGTTAATAAAGATTTGGAAGAAGAACGAAGGTCTCTGGATGGGCAATGATTCGTAATAGTCGAATTAATAAAGGCAGGGGCAGTACCCGCCCTAGCCTGAAAAGTGAGGCACCCCAGTTTAAAAAGGGCCCGTTGTTTGATAGGGAGCCAATGAAGGGAAAAAAGGAGCGGGGAAGAGTGATGAAATTTGGGTAGGCCATATAACAAACGGGCTGCCTGGTTCTGCACAAGCTGGAGACGTTGGAGCGCATAGGCAGGAGCACCGTTGTAAATGATGTTACCGTAGTCAATTTTGGACATGACCATAGCCATTAAGATGAGTTTAAGTGCAGGGGGGGGGGGAAAAGCGGGAGATTTTCCTTATGATACGCAAAGTAAAAAAACAGGAAGAAACAACAGAACTAATGTGGGAGTGAAGTGTGAGATGGTGATTGAGTGTGATTCCAAGAGTCTTAACAGAATCCGAAGGGATGGGGGAAGGACCAAGGGAAAGGGGCCAGAAAGAGGGAGACCAAGGGTTGCCGCTGCCTCCAGTCAAGACAAGCTCTGTTTTATCCGGGTTGAGTTTAAGATGGTTCGCATTCATCCAATCCCGGATAAACAGCATAACGGACTGGAAGCTAGCGACATCAGATGTTGGGGAGGAGAAATTAAAAATGAGTTGGAGGTCATCAGCATAATTGTAAACTGTGACCTCCATTTGTTGTAGTGCAGAAATAAGGGGAAAAATATAAAGATTAAACAGAAGAGGGGAAAGAGAAGATCCCTGGGGGACACCACATTGCACTCTGCGAGGCGGGGCAGGAAAATTCGGCCAGATGGACGGCCTGGGTGCGGTCGGACAGGAAAGAGCCCAGCCAGTTCAATATCGTGTCCCCCTATGCCCGCCGCCTTGACACGGGATAGAAGAATGTCATGATCAACCGTGTCAAAAGCGGCGGACAAATCTAAAAGGACCAGAGCCTGGGGGGAGTTGGTGTCAAGTCCCTGTCTGAGTTGGTCCATGACCGAGATGACGACCTTCTCGGTGGAATGACGGGGCCGAAAGCCCGCCTGGCAGGGTGCAAGGTAACTGGAGGCCTCAATAAAGGAGCTGAGCGTCTGAGTGACATGAGACTCGGCTACTATTGCCAGGTACGGGAGAAGGGATATGGGGCGATAATTTGCCGGGGAGGCAGGGTCCGCTCCGGATTTTTTTAGTATGGGGATAATAGTTGCAGTTTTAAAAGGAGCAGGAACAAGGCCATCCGTGAAAGAATCGTTCAAAAGAGTAAGGGCAGGTTAGGGGCAGTCAGAAAAGATCTGGCAAAGAATGCGGGCCGGTCAGATCTCGGCTGGAGAGCCAGACTTGACACGCCTAAGTAGGGGAAGTAGGGAGTCTTTAGTCAAAGCAGGAATATGGGAAATAGAAAAATGATTGCCAATCGGCTGAGGGTCTGTAAAATTGGGGGAAGGGGGAAGGATATTAGCTTTAATACTGGAAATTTTCTCAATGAAAAACTCGTTAAGCGAGTCACATAGGGTTTGGGAGGGGGGATCTTGGGCAGGGTTCTCTCGGATGATGCCAGTTCGTGGACAGTAGCAAAAATCTCGCGTGATTGATTTTCCGCGGCTAGAATGCGGCCTGAGAAGTATTCTGTCTTGGCTGCCAAGATGTCTTTTTTATATTCCCTAAGCATAGAAGTGTAATGTTGCTTGCGGGTTGGGCAGTATGTGATTCTCAATGCTCGTTCGGCCTGTCGTAGCTCCCGTTTCTTGGCCTTAAGATTGGGGCTAAACCACTTATTAGCATTGTGGGTGCGATTGATGGAAATCTGTTTAAGGGGAGCCACTGGGTCGCAGGCTTTGGGAAGCCAGCGGTCCAAAGTGGTGACCTGAGAATAAGGGGTTAGGGCCGATAGGTCTGGACAGGTGATAGTTAGTGAGTTGCACAGAGATGGAATGTCAACTCGACTCCAGTTCCTAGCCCAGGGGTTTTTGGTAACAGAGCGTGTTTTAGCAAGACTCAGGTCTAATGAGAAAGCAAGCAGGGAGTGGTCAGACCATGGGCAGGGTGAAATGGTAGGATGAGAAATTGGAATATTTAGAGTCCATATTTGATCGAGGATATGGCCTCGGTTGTTGGTGGGAGCGTTAACGTGCTGAATAAAATTCAAACTAAGAAGCAATTGGGTAAAATCTTTAGAGGTAGCATCCTCGTCGGGGTCCGAAGGCCAATAATTAAAGTCTCCCAAGACGAGGACAGAGGCACTGTTAATTGCCAAAGTAGCCAGTTAATCTTGGAAGGCGGGAAGGAAGCCAGGGGATTGTTGGGGTGGCCGATAAACTAATACACAGGAGAAATGAATCTTAAAGGAAGTACAGCGTACTACTAAGTAGTCAGCTGTTGGTATCGTGGGTGAGGTGAGTGACTGCAAAAGGATTCCCTTACGGGCGATCAAGGCAACCCCTCCACCGGCTCTGCCCTCCGGCCGGTCGGAACGAAACATGCAATAATGCGAGGGAAGGGACGCCAGTACGCTCGGTAGGGAGTCAGAGCGATACCAGGTTTCCGTTAGAAACAATAGATCCGGGGAATTGGAATCTAATAGGTCAAACAGTTCTGTTTGGTGCTTAACTGCGGACCGTGTGTTTAACAGAAGAGCTGTAGTGAAGGGAGGGGGTAGGGACGTAGCGGGCGTAGGGGAAGAAATGCCAAAAGCGTGGATACGAGACAGTGTTTCAGGATGTAAGGGCCAGTTTCTGCGGAGGGAGCGCAAATATGAAGAGAAGTATGCAATAGGATGGTCATAGTGGTGTGCCCCTTGCCCCTGTTGGCCGCGCGCAGACGGGCTTAACTTTGGCGCGACTTCGGCGCGCCATCGACGTGCCCGCTGCGCTCGTCCACTGCGCGCACGAGGACACATGCGCGTTTTATGGCGTGCACCCCCGAGCAGCTGGAGCGCTGACTGCGGTGGACCCAGCCTTCAGGCTACACCCAAAATGGCGCCCACCCTCCACACAATCGGCACAGGCAGCCGTGGTGGACCGGAGCTGGGGAGGCCACCCAGGGAGGTAAGAAACACAAAATAATATATTTTAAAACGTAACTTTCAAAAGAGAGAAATGACAGTAATTATGTTAAAAAGTTCAGCGCCTGCATCCAAATCATGCAGGAGCGCCGGTTATCAGGAGGTTAAAACAAATTAATTATCCTTGCAGCCTCTCATTTCTCAAAGCCCCCAGTGAGTCACAGGAGCTGCCACCACCTGAAAGCCCACAGCGAGCGTTTGCAAATCTTGCCGCTTTATGGCGTGCACCCCCGAGCAGCTGGAGCGCTGACTGCGGTGGACCCAGCCTTCAGGCTACACCCAAAATGGCGCCCGCCCTCCACACAATCGGCACAGGCAGCCGTGGTGGACCGGGGCTGGGGAGGCCACCCAGGGAGGTAAGAAACACAAAATAATATATTTTAAAACGTAACTTTCAAAAGAGAGAAATGACAGTAATTATGTTAAAAAGTTCGGCGCCTGCATCCAAATCATGCAGGAGCCCCGGTTATCAAGAGGTTAAAACAAATTAATTATCCTTGCAGCCTCTCGTTTCTCAAAGCCCCCAGTGAGTCACAGGAGCTGCCACCACCTGAAAGCCCACAGCGAGCGTTTGCAAATCTTGCCGCTTTATGGCGTGCACCCCCGAGCAGCTGGAGCGCTGACTGCGGTGGACCCAGCCTTCAGGCTACACCCAAAATGGCGCCCTCCCTCCACACAATCGGCACAGGCAGCCGTGGTGGACCGGGGCTGGGGAGGCCACCCAGGGAAGTAAGAAACACAAAATAATATATTTTGAAACGTAACTTTCAAAAGAGAGAAATGACAGTAATTATGTTAAAAAGTTCGGCGCCTGCATCCAAATCATGCAGGAGCGCCGGTTATCAGGAGGTTAAAACAAATTAATTATCCTTGCAGCCTCTCGTTTCTCAAAGCCCCCAGTGAGTCACAGGAGCTGCCACCACCTGAAAGCGATATGGGGGACGGCTCCCTGTGATACTCTGCAGTCCATTGAGAACAATTTTACTTCCGTTCCACAGTCATACTCAAACTATGTTTTACACCTGGAACTGGCTTTACCATACATCATTGACACAATTAAAATGGCACCACTCCTACTGTGGCACTCTATCTGGCGCAGGGTGACAGTACCCCTGATGCAAAATTTGGTAACACTCATTTTAAAGTACAGTTAAGTAGCTACAGTATGTGGAGTCAGAATGATCTGCCATTGGTTTAGGCAGCCTTTTTAAAGACCCCTCTACTTGTAAGTCCATGTCTAAGCACAAACTGGTTGAGATATTCATTTTGAGGGCTCAATATCTGAAAAAGGAAAAAAACTCCCACACCCAGAAGGCTGTGTTGATGGAGGCAAGTTTTCTGTATCTGGAGGATGTCACATTCTCACACCACAAATACATTTTACCGTTGATAGGATTTCCAGGGAAGCAATATAAACATTCCGATCTCTCAGTATGTCCTTGTGACAACAAGTCCCCACAAAATGATCTCCACGTCTTGTTTTTTTGTGGTTTTTATTGTCAAGAACGACACAAATGTATTGTGCCAATTTGTAAGAGTCACAATTTTAAATTTTGCCATGTAGATCTGTTCTTCCTCAAATCCTTGCAGAATTCTTATATTTGTTTTTCTCTAGCCTCATTTCTCTGGGCATGTCTGAAAAAGAGAAAGCAGTTGGGCCCTTAAGATATAGCAGGATGGGTTATCATGTGTTTATTGTATACATATTGATGAATTCGTTTTTATGATATAATGAATGTTTGCATTAATTTTATACTTGGGTTTATGATAATTTTTACTATGGCTTTTATAAACTGTGACTGTATACACTTTTATGATCTTATGAGTAAGATCGAATAAAGGATTTTGAGATTGAGATACCCAGTGTCTCACCTGCATGTAGTGGTACCGTTCTGCCTTTTGGGAGACCGTGCGCCTTACCAAAGTCTGCAAAGGGGAGTAGGCCCTCCACATCGAAAAGATGTCCTATTGAGCGGCAGCCTTCATTAGTCCAGCGAGCAAAATCTGATGCATCAAGCCCCGGGGTGAATTCTGCAACTAAAGAGAGTTTACACAAAATACTCTAAACCCTGGTTCAACGGTCCTTTTAACGAGGATAGATGTTCTCTCAGAACCGCTGAACGTAACTGGAGATCAGTCCCATCTGCCAAGCTTCTCATGACACTAAAAAGAAAGAGAAATGCTACTACCGAAAGGTCGAGCGCACCAAAGCAGACTTCTTCAGCCACCAACTTGACCAGGCAAGAAATCGACCAAAAAAACTTTTTTAATTAATCAAAACTCAATCTAAGGACCCACCTCATCGTCCACAAGAACTAACTCACCCACAAGTGAAGATTTTTCTAACTACTTTTATCTAAAGACTGAGAACATCAAGAAAGGTCTCCTCAATTACCTAATTTCTCACTCCTGCCCTCTCACCAAAACCTACCATCTACCCCCAAGTGCAACACAACAAATATCGTCAAAGTTTGTTTTAAAAATCGATGCGGCATGGTCATCCTTTTACACTATTTCTCAATGCCCTGAAGCCTGCCAATCACCTCAACAACCCTCTCCCCGCAAATGCGGTTAAAGAACTTACCCCATTGCTTCTACCTCTCTGGACCAAAATCATCAACACTTCTCTTCTACAAGGTTGCATCCCTGACTCCCTAAAGGTGGGGCAGGTGTCTCCCATCCTTAAGAAACCCACAAGTGACCCCACGGACCTAAACAACTACCGCCCTATCTCCAATATTCCCACCCTGGCCAAATTTCTGGAAAAATGTGTTCACCACCAACTTACAAAACATATCGATCACTTCAACCTTCTTAACAAACACCAATCCGGCTTCCGTGCAAATCACAGCACGGAATCAGCCATGATACACATCGTTGATGATGCACTACAAATACTTGATCAAAACGGAACATGCCTTCTTATCCTACTAGACCTCTCCTCAGCGTTCGATACGGTCAAACACGAGAACTTGATAGATCTTTTGAATCACAGAATGGGTCTATCAGGATCAGTTCTTTACTGGTTGACCTCTTTTCTGCAAAACCCTGTCCAAACCCGTTCCAGTTACGCTAGGAGTCCTACAAGGTTCCTCGCTATCCCCAACACTTTTGAACGTATTCATGAACCACTCACCGATCTGCTACAAGCGTCCAACGTGCAATTTCACATGTACGCTGACGATACCCAACTGTACCTTACGATCAAGACCCTTGACGACATTAATTTGCTTAACACTACTCTTAAGACCACCCAAACATGGCTGGCAGAGAATCACCTCAAATTGAATGCTTTAAAAAACTGAATTCCTCCTAATTGCCCCACCCACGATTGAATCAAACACCTTACAGCACTCAACGTTCAACCAACCATTGTGGATTCAGCTAAATCATTGGGTATAAGTCTGGATTGCAACCTCAATATGCAGAAACACATTAGTAACGCAACGAAAAGAGCAAACTTTCAGATTAATACACTAAGGAAGCTGAAACCCTTCCTACCTGCCAATGACTTCAAGATGGCGGTCCAAGCTCTAGTCCTACCTCGCCTGGACTATGGAAGTGTCTCACTATGCGGTCTCCCCAAAGCCACTACAGCTCCCTTAAGAGCCTCTACCAATGCGGCAGCAAGACTCATCACTAGCTCAAAAAGAAGGGCCCACATCTCCCCTGACCTAAAATCTCTAAACTGGCTGCCATTTGAAGCCAGAATTCACCTGAAAATAGCATGCATGACGCCTAAGGCCTTACATCACAATGCACCCAGCTATCTCACTCAAAAACTCACAATATCTGGTGGGACAAGATCCATAAGAAGTGCGGCAAACCTCCTTCTGAAGCCACAAAAATTCAACAAGAGAAAAACGTATAAACGATCCTTCTCAGGAATGGCACCCAGGATTTGGAATGCTCTTCCCCCGGAAACAAGACTGAACCCCTCCACCTCATCCTTCAAATTGGAATTAAAAGGGATCCTTATGGCAAAATTCACTTAAACAAAGTCCCATGTTTCCGCGAGAACTTCCATACCCTTTAGCAAACTTGTCAACCTAATCCATATAGTGGCCATTACCATGCTTCAACAGTCCGCCCTCGCTATGTACCTTATTGCTTTGCTTTTTGTCTGCTCAGTTGTTGATTTATATATTTGACTTACTTATCCTTATTGTACTACCATCACTCATCAGGCCGCTCCTGCTCTGCATCCTGTTTGATTTGCTTCATGTTTTCTCTATGATGTTATGTATTTTGGTCCTGCATATCTTTAATGTATGATATAACAAAACGAATTTACTGTAAAGCGCTCTGATACCCGCAAGGGTCTTGTCGGCGCTCTATAAAACTTTCAAATAAATAAATAAATTTACTGTTGGTGAAGGGAGAGTCGTTAGTCCTCGAGAGACAGCGACCTTATCCCATGCCAGTAGAGTTGGCTGCGTCACCTTAGAGATGTATAGATTCTGGTGTCTAGCCGCCTTAGCTAAGAATGGACTCCCCTGAGCGACTGCCTGGCCAGCGATCTATCCATAAATAGCAAGTGCTTCTCAGACTCTGGTCTCGACCACTCCACCAGCGGTCGCAGCTGCACCGCCCAATAGTAGTCCTGCAAGTTAGGGATTCTCAGCCCACGCTCAACCTGGGGATTGTAGCTTAGCTCACGACATATCCTAGGTTGCTTATCACGCCATATAAATCACTCCAGGTCTCTCTGCATGGAGAGCAATACCCCTTTTGGGAGAACCAACGGTAGAGTTTGGAATATTTATAATATCTTAGGTAGTATTGTCATCTTTATGGCAACCCAACCATGAAAGCGTGAAGAGCCTCCACTTTCGTAGGCAGTCCCGGACGTGTCGTAGCAGTGCCGTAAAATTCGTCTAGTTAGTAGATTGTATATCAGCCTAGAGCTGCAGCCCTAGATAGGGGATTGTGTCTTGGGCCCACTGGAAGTGATGTGTCCACTGGAGTCGTGCCAAGGTGCCCGGGACTCAGGGATAGGTTGAAGGCCTGAGACTTGTGGATGTTGACCTTGAAGCCTGACACTTGTGCAAAGCATTTGAATTCAGTCAAGAACGCCAGCAGGGATTCTCCTGGCTTCTCCAAGGTGGCCACGACATCGTCAGCATACAGACTTATTTTATGTTCGTCTGTTCCAAACTTTATCCCTCATATGGGGGGGTCGTTGCGCACTCGCTGAGCCACTAGCTCCATGTACAGGGCAAACAGGAGTGGCGATAGTGTACATCCCTGCCTGGTTCCCTGCTGACTGAGGAATGGTTGGGAAATTAGTCCATTCACCAGAACTGAGGCAGAAGGGTTTGTGTAGCTTCCCAGCACCCACTCTATAAAACGTCGCAGCCGACCGAAATTTTCCAGGGTATGTCTGAGGTAGGGCCAGTATACTCTGTCAAATTCCTTCTCGGCATCTACTGATAGTATCATTCGCTCCTCCTTAAATTTGTCAGATTTGTCTATCAAGTGCAGTAGGCAATTGGTATTGTCGGAGCACTGACGGCCCAGGACAAAGCCTGACTGATCGGGATCGATCAGGCCTGGCAAGTGGGTGGAGAGTCTTTGAGCTACGATACCAGTAAATATTTTAAGGTCCACATTTAAGAGGGAGATACGGCGGTAAGATGCGCATTGGCTTTTATCCTTCCCTGTCTTAGGTATTACTGTAACTAGTGCTTCTAACATCGTACGGGGCATAAGAGTGGAAGATCATATTGAATTAACTACCCTCACCAATAGCAGAGCTAGCATGGAGCAGAAGGTCTTATAAAATAGGGAGGGGAATCCATCCGGCCCTGGGGATTTTAGTGATTTTAGTTTGGAAATGACGGATATGACTTCCTCCAAACTGATTGGGGACTCCAGCTCTTTAGCTTGGCTGGGGGCTAGCTTAGTAGTTCTCACGGATTGTAAATTGTGGGTTGGGCCTCGTCTGGTAAAGTCTGTGCCTTGTACAAAGATGTGTAAAATTGTTGAAATGTATCGGCTATCCCCCGGTCCGTGGTTTGCTCCCTCCCCTGCTGATCTATAACCATTGAGATGTTGGACGTATGTCTATGTGCCCTGAGCCTATTAGCTAGGAGTCTCCCCGTCCTTTCCCTTCCCACATAGAAGATGTGACGGAGCCGAAGGGCAGCATGTTCAGCCCTGTCAGTGTCCATGCCGATCAGTTGAGCCCTGGCTGCCTTGAGTTGCTTCCAGACCCTAGGGGCCGCAGTTCTCTGATGGATGCGCTCCAGCTCAGCCACTTAGCTTGTAAGTCATTCCCATTTCTCCCTCCGGGCCTTATTATAAAAAGCTGAGATAGACCGGAATTCCCCCCGCAACACTGACTTCGAGGCGTCCCATACTATCGCCACGGGGGTATCGGGAATGTAATTAGTGGCTAGGTAATCTGAGATGACCCTAGTGATCCGCTCAGTCACAGCAGGGCTTTGCAGCGTCGTCTCTAGCAGGCGCCATATTCGTCGGGGAGGGGCTTGACATGGGAGTGATAAAGATATGCACACCACAGAGGGATCAGATTGGGAGCATGGGACAATATCTGCCAGAGTCATTTGTTGTGTCAGTGTGGGAGTCGTCAAGATATAGTCTATTCTGGCGTATGTTTCGTGGGCATGTGAGTAAAAGGTGTATCCCCTGGTGTGCGGGTGGTGTGACCTCCAGGTGTCTGTTAAACCTGATTCGGACAAGAGCAGTCTACCTTTCTTAGAAATGGCCCCAGACTGCCCGTGTCTCTGGCTGGATCTGTCTATATCTTTGTCGAAGGATAGGTTAAACCCCCCCACCCCCCAGTAGGAATGACCGGTCCTGCGCAGCCTGTGGTTCCTGAACCGCCTCCCGAAGGAATCCCTTCTGCCCATCAATCGGAGCATAGACCCTAGCAACCGTGAAGGAGCACGAGCCTACTGTGAGTGTATGTGCTAATAATCTCCCTCTGATCTTGGGCTGTTTGGGGCCTACTTTGCCCGGGAACTTGGACAACTCCAGGATAGGAACCCCTGCAGTCTTGGAGGACTGGGAGGAAAATAATAATGGGGGATGGCTCTGGCCCGCAGTCTATGGATGTCTTTACTCAATAGGTGTGTTTCCAGGAGGAGGCATACATGAGCGTCAGTATTCTCCAGGAATGACAGGACAGCTCGCCGTTTAATCGGATTATTAAGATCCTTGACGTTGAGCAAGATTACTTTAAGAGAAGCAGCCATCTGAGAAGGGTGCCCAGTATTTCGTAGATTCCTGTAGGGCCAAGACCCTGCTAATCCCGACATCTGTTGTGTGTCCTCTGTCCCTAAGCATCCAGTAGTCCCCAACTACCCTATTTCCAATGGTGCAACCACGGTTAATCAGAGAAGAAGGTAGCCCCGTTAACCCGAAAAACAGTAACCAGAGAAGTTAAACATAAGAGAAACGTACACATTGTTCGATTGTCCTGGGGTGGAACACCCATGGAAAGACAAGATGTCAGCAGGGCCCCCAATCGCGACCACCACCCCACCCGGGCTCCTGGTTGTCATGTCCTGGAGAGACCCCCTCCGCTCCCAGTAGCTCTCTTTACAGCCTTGGTGTCTGGAGCTCAGTCCGCTGCTTCAGAATCTACATTAAAAGTGGCAATGAGTGCTTGCCGCACCTTGGCCATCGTCTCAGGGTCCGATCGCAAGCGTAGTGGGTACCCCCCGACACTCCTCTCTTCTCAGGCTCAGGAGGGTGGCTGTTAGGATCATCAGGGGCTGTGTCCCCCGCCTCCACCCTGGGCAAGCCAAGCACCTTTTGGGCCTTCTGCAAGGAGCGGATCTGTCGCAACCTGCCTTCGTCTTGAAGAGGATCCGGAAGGGATGGCCCCAGGAAATGTCTTTGGAACGCAGGAAGGCCGTTACTGGTCGAAAGTCCCAACGTTTCTGCAAGATAGTAGCAGCTAAGTCGTGGTAGAGAAGGGGCTTAGCAGAGCGGAAGTCAATGGGATGTTTCACTCTGGCCTCTTAGAGAATTCGCTTTTTGAGTTAGAAGTCATGGACACAGTTGAGGATGTCCGATGGGGGGGCAGTCGACGGCCGCTTACTGCCAACACTGTGGGTCCTGTCCAGCTTAATTTGTTGGTCAGGAGGGGTGCCCAGAACAAATCAAAAGAGCTCCACCACATATGCCTCTGTGTCCTGCTCCCTGAGAAAACGCACAAATTCTGACATTATTCCGCCGGAAGCAGTTCTCGAGATCATCCTCGTGGGCCTGAAGATCCAATTGCTGGTCCTGGAGGCGAAGAACCTCCTGCTGAAGCTGTACGATCTCCTCGTTGCAGTCTGCGTCTCCAAGGTATCCACCCTACCCACTGAGTCTAAGTCTCTATGCATGTAAATGTAAATGTACAGGAATTTATATAGCGCAAATCACCAAGCGGTTTCTAAGCGCTTGCTTAGGGAACCCATCCTGGTATTCCCCTGTGAGATAACCCCGGCAGGGTATCCGCAAGGTGAAAGCCAGGCATCCCACCGCGAGGGGCCGTTGTGGAGATTAAGCAAGCTATTGCCCAGAGTCGCAGAGTGTGAACCCGTGAATCGAGTAGGCACCGGAGCAAGAATTGTCGAGTCCATGGACATTTTAGGACTCAAGACCCCGCTGAGACGGGAATTGAACCCTGGTCCTGGGCTGACCTCTGCTTCCAGGTCTGCCTCCTCTAACCAGTGAGCCACACTTCTCGGTACTCCATAGTGATCTCCTTCTTCATGGCATGGAATTCTCCATTTAGCGAGGCAAAGAGTGTTTCGAGGAAGGAACGGGTAACTGGACCCTCCGCATACCCATGCGCCAGCTCCGTGTGATTGCCCGAGGTCAGGACCGACTCAGTCCCGCTTGCGCCAGGTTTAAGGATAAGGTCCCTAACTGAGCGCTCTTTCTTTGCCTTGTTGGCCACCATTGCCCGTTGTCTTCTCTCTCCAGAGCCTGTGACGGTTGGCCTTGGTTCTGCACGTCTGATGTTGTCCCTTCTGTGGGAGAGTGAGGCCACTCCACGCTCCGGCGCTCAGATCTCCATCGGCTGGGGCTGAGCGGGCTCTCCCCTACCCTCTCTCCTCAGTGGGTGCAAGCGCCGAGCTCGTGATGGCGCCGAAGATATGGGAAAGCCAGGCTCCACCTGGCCCGTTGCCACGGCCGGTCGTGTATCTGCCCCCCCCCCCCCTCTCTCACCAGTCCCGTGGGAGGGGGGGAGTGCCGCCCATGCGTCCTGTGCTTTGCCGGTCACTTCACTGCGGCGTCAACGGCTCTGTCTTGGCTCTACTGTGGACAGGTGGGTGCACTGCTCCGGCGCCGGTCTCACCGCCGACTAGGTCAGGCTTCCCACCTCCACGCAGCCCTTTGGTTCGCTCTCTGTGTCTTGCTCAGAGGATGGCGTGGAAGGCTGGAGCCCCTCCTCCCGCAGCGCTGGTTGGCATGGCCAACCCTCTCTCCAGCCGATTCGCGGCCTGCTAATCCGCCGGTCCCAGTGCTGGACACAATGCAGAATGTGCAGAGGCCAGTCTGAGCGGGCCTGTGCCCCTCCGTGAGTGCAGTGGTGATTTTCGGCCCTAGCCGGCACCCTCAGTGTTCTTGCCTCAGTCCCCGGCCTGCTCTCCCTGCCACCTCCGCCTCCAAATAGCGCTGTCACCGCGGGGGGCCCATCTCTCATCAGCCGCATAGTCGTGGGTCATCCGCACTTTAGGCAGGGGCTCGACTGGCCCTGTCACACCGATTCTCTCTGTCCTCGTCCTTCGTGGCCTGGTCTCAGCTCCGCAGCAGCGATGTGGCGTACTTCTTTTGGCTGCCCGTACCGTAGGCCCGGCCCACCCCCAGGGAGCGGTCCCTGCTGTGCACGTCCCACAAGGCTTTCAGGCCTTTATCGGCACCTGAGTGTAGGGAGGCGACTTAGGAGAAAGTTTGGCGGCTTTGGTGCGCGTCCTGCGGTCTCCAACAGCTGCTATTTGCACGGGTCCCAGGTGGTGGATCGGAACAACGAGCAGGCACGTCCTACTCAGTCGCCATCTTGGCCACGCCCTGTACACAATGTTTTAAAGGGTTTTGGACGCCAAATGTTGCAGTTCATTTCTGAATACACAGTGATATTAAAATAATGCAAGCACTATTGTGGATATACAGGAGAAAAATTACACTTTTCATAAACATATGTATATCTGTGCATGAACTCCCGGATTAAAGTATTCTCTGATGTTAATTCCCTGGAAGAAAAACTGTACAGAAAGGTGTCCTGGGTAAAGTTCACACAGTGGGGAATAATTCAAAAGTTTATGACTTCAACAAAGATTGTGATGCAAAACCAAGACTACAGCTACGTAACCTTTTCTTAGTTTTAATGCACCTCAAATGGACATATAATTTAGCCAGGAATAGCAAAGCATATCCAAACCTGTGCTGTCAGAGTAACTTCTTAACTAAAATAATTATGTGCAGGTGTTGTGCACAGTTGTTATGAAATCTTAAAATATTATCGTTGAACCACCATGTTGCAGATCTCCTTTCTCCCATGCTATGTGTACGGCCTGGCAATGATTGGTCTGGGTGGGCTCTAAGTTATATGCCTGGCCATTATCTGTATGCACTCCCTCTAAGCTTCAAAACTCCTAGGTAGGTAGATATCTTGCAGCAAGCCTTTTAAGAGCTGATCTGTATGTTACGTGCCTTAGTGATTCTTGTATGCTCAGGAACTTGAAGAATTCTCATGTTACACCTCTGTGATTGACCTGTTAGTTTTTGTACTTTGGCCTCTACCTACATCATTGCAAATTATGATTGGAGATGGTGCTTGCAAGTACTGCCTTGTTATTTTCCAAGGTTTGTGTTCTTTGAAATTATCCAGTCTACTGCTATACCAATCCAGAAAGCCTTCTACGTGCTTTACCTTGCAGTGCATGAAACTAGCTTAGTTCCATATTCCTCAATACCTATCTTCAGCTTTGAGTAGCAGGCCAATACAGCTACACCGGACACAGATTTAAAGCAGTATGGGAGGCCCTACATGCACCTAATTTCACTGCAAAGTCTCCAGTACTCTCCACCAACAGCAAATTTATTAAATAGGGAGAGACGATGTACAAGGCACTCCAATAGCGAGTTACAGGCAACTTTGCACCTAGACCTGTGTTATTACAGCATAGCAAATACATGCTGTGAACTGTATAATTCATTTTTTTCAGAAAGTGTCAGAGTACAGTTTTTGTATTCAGCACAAGACAATTTAAGAGCTAGGTATCTTTGATCAAAGCCCTGCCTTCTCAATGGAGGACTCCTACACTTCCTGTATAGACAGTCTTATTTCTTATTGTAAATCCAGTTTTATGCTTTGTAAGTCCACTTCCTACATACAGAGTGTTTCCAACCATGTACTCACGCTTGCCAGGCTGTACTCCGTGCATTCCAGGTGTTGGAATCGTATGTGGCGGTTGCTGCCAACCGTGGCCACCACTTAGAATTATCAACCTGCAGCAGTAGTCCTTTGGTCCTGAGATCTCCCTGGCACCTTAGCCATCTCTGCTGACCTGTGT